>NW_027223766.1:31625406-32271769 GCF_028538775.1 Myotis yumanensis | reverse complement strand
ATTCACCTCACAGGCTCACCTTTTGGGCTGTGGGAGGAAACCGGAGTGCCCATAGAAAACCCATGAACATGGGGAGAACGTGCAAACTCCATGTTCAGTGGCCCAGGCTGAAAATCATTTTTTTTTCATCAACATTATAACGAGACAACGTTGAACAAAACAACAGCATTCAGGGACCTGCTGTGGGTTCAACTAAAATATGGCTCTGTTTTATTGGCTGGGTTTCCATCCCATAGTAAATAAAAAAACAAAAAGGCTTCTTGTATATATTTTCCTATACCCAAACCGAGGAAGGTATATTGGGATATTTTGTATCAACAATGAATTTATAAAAAGTCAGTCACACAGAATATGAGTGGGAAGCATCAGGTTCTCGTCCAACATGTGCCACTTTTTAGCCACATGGGATTGGAGTTTATCTGAGCTTTAGTTCTCCCATTTTCAAATCCCCTATTCTATCTACTTTACAAACCCATTGGGAAGATCTCTAAGGTGATGAATATGACAGCTCTCTAAGAGCTGAAAAAAAGCTACATAAATACAAGATACTATACATTATTATTATTTTTATTGGCTGTCTCTTATGGAGCAGTCCAGGGAACCAGCAATGTTCCAAGAGATTAAGATCTCAACTTTGCATCTCAGTGAAAAACAGCACTTCAAGGACTGCAAGGTTCTCCTTCTGACATCACTCCTGGGGGGGAAATGCCTTCTGCTTAATCATCAACATCACCACTTTCTCCACTGAGAGCCATATCTGATGATGGATCACTCTAGCAGTGATCTAACTTCACCCCTTGCTAGGCTGGAGAAATCTAAGCAGGTCACAGCATTTGTCTTCAGATGGGAGAAAAAACAGCAATCA
The DNA here is from genome assembly GCF_028538775.1 of Myotis yumanensis. Taxonomy (NCBI): domain Eukaryota; kingdom Metazoa; phylum Chordata; class Mammalia; order Chiroptera; family Vespertilionidae; genus Myotis; species Myotis yumanensis. The sequence goes on along the minus strand of NW_027223766.1, from coordinate 32,270,904 downwards.
AGGCTCATTTGAAAAAAAATGCACTTTGCCAATATATATTTGAATGCTTCATTTTCACTTTCCCTATCCACAGATGCTCACCCTGTGTTATAAGCATAATCTTTCTCATTTATCTCCTATCCGTCTATGTAGTAATGAATAACTGCTGTTTCCTCATCTGTTAATTTATTTCACAAATGTTTGGTGGAGCCCAACTCTGTGGTAAGCACTGAGTTAGTTCTTAGTGTACGTGATGGGCATTACTTCTGTCTTCAAAAATATATAGTCTAGGGGTGGGCAAACTTTTTGACTTGAGGGCCACAATGGGTTCTTAAACTGGACCGGAGGGCCGGAACAAAAGCATGGATGGAGTGTTTGTGTGAACTAATATAAATTCAAAGTAAACATCATTACATAAAAGGGTACGGTCTTTTTTTTAGTTTTATTCATTTCAAACGGGCCGGATCCGGCCCGCGGGCCGTAGTTTGCCCACGGCTGGTAGAGGCAGGTATAAGCAGATAATGTGTAGCAGGAAGAGGCAGAAGGTATCCCCAGCATATGGGGACCCAGTAATTGAACCCAAGAAAAATAGTAGTTAAAAAAAAAAGTTGCCCTAACCGGTTTGGCTCAATGGATAGAGCATCAGCCTGCGGACTGAAAGGTCCCAGGTTCGATTCCAGTCAAGGGCATGTACCTAGGTTGCGGGCACATCCCCAGTAGGGAGTGTGCAGGAGGCAGCTGATCGATGTTTCTCTCTCATCGATGTTTCTAACTCTCCTCTCCCTTCCTCTCTGTAAAAAAATCAATAAAATATATATTTTTTTAAATTTATACCCTAAAAATTCATCTCTGTCCACCCCACTACTAAGCTGAGAGGACCTAATCCAGTTTCAAGAGATGGAGACAGGCTTTTTAGAGGTAGTCATATCTACACTGAGTCCTGAAGGGTGAGTAGGATTTAGCTTGGTGACTCCATCTTCATTCTCCTTGTATTAAGGTATCTATTATCTCATCTATTTTGGGCTCTACTTCCTCCTTGTCTCTGCTCTTTAACCCTATAGCCTAGTACTTTCTATTAATTCAAACCATCATCTTTCTTTGGTCACAGACAACTGACATTGTAAGCCATCATGATAGTCATAATTTTAAGAGTTACTTTTTTTCAGTAACCATCAGTATAAGCCTACACTGAAATGATTTGGTTGTATCTAAGTTATTCAAGGAGAAAATTGATAGTGTTGATGACATTGAGGAAGCTCTACAATAAGTGACTGTAATACCATGTGGTTGCTTCTTTCTATTCTTAATAAAACATTTCTGAATAACCCTTCTTAGGAGCCTCCGAGCCACCAGATTCCAATTGTACCATGATATTAACTCTCAAGAGGTCTTTTGGAATGTTCCAAAAATTTTAGTTTGAACTTCATTAAAAATATTTTAACTGTCTTAAGATACATAATAGGAACTATATACGTTTTGTGCAACCAGATAAACTTCTCTTTGTGTAGCCTTGAAAGAATGTTTATTCTGCTATCCTGCAAAGCTGTTTAAAAGTTGTTATCATTGCAACTACTTATATATGTGAATTAGAATGAGCTCAAATGTGCAGAAATAAGACAAAAATGTACAAAAAATTGAATGCAGACGCTTATTTGACTTTCATTTGTGTCACTCATTTACATCTATCAGAATGGCCTTTCTATTTTAAATGACTTTGTAATACATAATTATTATAAATTTAGACCCACGAATAGAAAAAAAAACATTTTCATACATTGAGGTTCTTGCTTTGGAAAAAGGTCCCTGTGCTAAATATGTTTGAAAACTCTTGATCTAAGCACATGTCCTGCTTTATTTCTCAGGCAAAGGTCTGATATCTTAGCAGGATTTGAAACTTCATCTAATAAACACAATTCAAATAAGAATGATCTGCTGTTATTAAATCACATGGAGTGATTTACCTCCCATTGCTTCTCACAGAAGCAGCAATATTGTTGCTTTTAGGAGTGACATTAATATTTGATGTTTGGTCCTTTCCCTTTATTTAAGAATTATTTATACATAATTATTTATATGCATATATAAGTAATATATTTGTGATAAATATATCAATACATAATAAATGTATGAGATACATACCTTGCTGATTCTTACGATTGGAAAAAATGTAAAGATAGCATAATGTTAGTATTAGCTAGAATATTAAAACCTGTCCACTTTTAGGCTTCTCTGTTCCAATCTGGATGCATATCTTTCACAATTTATAGAAAAATAACACCATGAAGCAATTCAGAACATCAACATTATCTCCGGCAATAAAGAAAGTTCAAAGATGACATGGGAAGAAAAGGTGTTAAGACTTTTATAGAAAAACACAGATTCTGCCTTTATGGAATGAAGAATGGAAAGCTAAGAGATGGGGGAGGAATGAACTATTTGGTGTCATGAAGTGTTTTAAGAATTTGGTACATCACGATAAAAGATTTGCTGCATAATTACTAAAGGAAGCTAGTTGTTTCACGTGAAAACTTTGTTTTTTCTTTCTTTCTACCCTGTCACCCTCATGCTCCATTATTTTCACGTTTTAGCACTGCCTGGTACCCAGGTTTGTTACAATCTGCATTTACTATTTCAGACATTAGTTCAACTCACTCTCATCAAAATCAAACCTATCCTGTGCTCAAGTCTCTCAGGGCTGAAACTAAGTTTATGCTTTGATAATTGATAAATATGTTCCCTTTTCAATTAAAAAAAATTGTATTTTAACCCAAAGGTCAAAACTCATGTTAAAGTCTTGACTTTCATTGTCTTTGACTTTAACGTCAAAGTCATTGACTGTCAACATAACAACTAACTAGGGGAGGGAAGCTTCATCATTGCAGGAAGCCAATTGGACTGTTCTTACATAGATTAGTGCCACTTTTCACAGTATATATTAAAAAGTGCTACTTGTTGTTTCTTAATTCCTATCCTATGTAATAAAAATATGCAAATTGTCCCCTTGACTGGGAGTTCAAAGAGGGGGGGAGGGGTTGGCCGGCCAACCTCCTGTGTCCCCTCCCCCCAAGCTGGCCTGATCTGCCTGAACGGGGCTGGACTGGTGGGACCACACCTGTGCACAAATTCATGCACCAGGCCTCTAGTATAGGTATAAGCTTAAAAAATTCTGCTGTACCCCATTACTATTAACTGGGATCACTCCAATTTTATCTAATAAGCAGAGACAACTTCTTGGTAGTGATGAACATCAATATTTATTGACAGATTTAACTATTATCAGAGAGGAATCAGGGGTCAAACTTTGCCGCAAATGATACTCTCTTGTAAATCATTAATCATGAAGTTGCCATCGGACCATTTTGTGAATTGTCCAATTGCTGCAATATTTGAATTATATGTATCTATACATTTTTCATTCTATTCCCTAAGTGTCATAATTTAAGAAGCTACTTATAAAACTGCTACTTAAGCATGTCTGGGAATTCGAGGTCTATAAAACTAACTTTGCCCCTCAATAAACCAGGGAGCAAGAGTGTTTTTTGCTTGTTATCATACTGTCTCATCGGAAGAAAATATTTTTTGCTCAGTTCAGCTGTAGACAATAAACATGCAGACACCTGTATCTATGATCTGATTGTTAACTCTGTTCCAGATCAGCACAGCATTGACTTTGGAGGAGTGCTTTTTATTTGTTATGAAATTTTTCTGGCCACCTGAGGCAGGGAAACTTTCTACTTGATCAAAGTGCAGATTAATTAAAGACCCAAACTCCCTTTCTTCTAGAATCAATAAAATGCAATTGTGCTTCTACTGAGAGAAGTCCTGCAGTAAACAGGATACCCACCAACTACAACATAATTTAAAATTAACATAATTAAAATTGTTTGAGTTCTATTTCATTGATAAGGAATCTATTTTTCTGTCAAACACTAATTTTCCAAGGAACACATTCACTTTAGGAAATTTTCAACTAATGTAGGGTAGTTGAATTTTCCATTTAAAATAGGCGGGGTTGTAAATAAAATTGTAATTAAGTACAAACTGAGCACTTAAATAATTATAAACACACTATTTTTTTTGTTTTCTATTTTGGGGTAGCCTTTGAACTAGCCTACATTATAACATTCAATGCAAACTCATTCTAATTATTATTGAAAATTTATTATTGCCTTATTTTAAAAATGTTATAATCTACCCAAAAAAGCAAAAGCAGGAAATGCTTTACTATTGTCTTCTATTGATTTATACTGCATTTTTTTTCTGGTAGCATGAATATACTTAATTAATTGAAAAATTCAAGATTTACTTTAATTCACTTGGCACCAAAGACACTTCCCAGTTATTGGAATGTGAAAGAAGACAATAATGCCAGTAGGTTTTCTGTAATACTATCTCAAAGGCCTATGAATCAAAAAGAGAGCTGACTCGATGAGCTAATTAAATAAAATGGACTAGTGAATTCTGAGTGGAGAAGATTTTGATGAATCATGAGAATTCACATATAAGTAAAACAGGACAAAGTATTTAAGAATCAAAATAAAGTCTGCTTTCCTCCAATATGCTGTGTTTTATTGTAGCTATTTACTTACAAAAAATGAAAATATTTCACATGTTCCTAGCACATTCTAAGTACTCAATAATATTAAATATCATTTCTTTTGCCACCATTAGTATCAGATATTTGCTTTAATTTTTATAACAACAAATAGAACCTAAATGATCATTAAAGAAAAACTGAATTAGTTAATTTTTAAAATATATTTTTATTGATTTCAGAGAGGAAGGGAGAGATAGAAACATTATTTATGAGTGAGAATCATTGATTGGCTGCCTCATGCATGTCCCACACTGGGGATCGAGCCTGCAACCCAGGCATGCACTCTGACTGGGAATTGAACTATGATCTCCTGGTTCATGGGTTGATGCTCGGCCAGTGGGCCACACCAGTCAGATGAATCTGTATATTTTTTTTTATCTGAATGCTAAACTTATAGGATGTCAGAGCTGTCCTGTGCTGCTACATAATAATTAATTTAATTAAATTCATGAGCATTGGTCCTGTGTTTTAGGGAAAGTAGTAGCTGCCCTTGGTCTCTTCTGCGTTCTCTGGACCTTTCAGCCATGTTGCCCGGCATTGACCTGTTGAAGTACAAAACGTGTTCTCTCTCTGTGTAAAAGATGCTGAGAACACCTGGGAACGTTCCACACTGACTTCACATGACATGAATCTTCTGCTGACAGCTTCATCCCATCACTCTTCATTGTGATGGCTTCATGTCAGTGAATTTTAGTTTACTTTTAACAGAGTAAACCAGCAATCAATATTGATATAAAACAGTCTAACAACATAATGACTGTTTGTTATGAAAGTTAATCAAGGGAACAGGGACTTAGAATTTTCTCCCCTAGTGATAAGGTATTCTGACAGAAGGGCATTTCAGTGCTAAACAATCCATCTGCCTCGTTCAGGAAGTTGATCTCCTTGCTGAAGATGTTGCTGAAATGCAGAATGAAATGCAAGGGAAAGACAATTCCTCCCAATAGTAGGAAGTTTGGAAACACAGGATCAGACATCTGTGGTGAAGTAACTGAAAGGTGTTCTCTACCACTCTGTCTTATATAAATGTCCCCCTCCAAAACCATTTTATAAATAAGAATGAAATTGCTCATAGATTCTTCTAGAACATTTGAACCTAACTTATTTGAAACAAGTTCCCTGAAAGGAAATGGGAAAACTGCATTCCAATATCAATATATGAGCCCTAAGAGAACAATTCAAATATAAGAAATATTGTGTTGGGAGAATTAAATATCCTTATTCTTTTTTATTAAAAAACTGCTTGAATTCAGAAATATATACAAAAAGAAACAAGGTAAATAAAAAGCGTTAGCCTTTATGTTAAAAAATAATAAAGCAAAAAAAACCCGTCAGGATTATTTTATTATGTCCAATCATTTTATCATACACACTAGACTATATAACATAAAAAGTTTAAAACAAATTATTTTGGGGGCTTGTAATAAATTCTTGTACAGTATGTTCAATATTTCCTATAGACTACCCTGAAAAAATGAATATCACCTACATCTTAAGTTAGGATAAAAATGAACTGCTTAAATAAATTATCCCTGGGAAAGTGGAAGGGGCAACTTATTTCATAAGTGATGGTAAAACTTGAGCTTCAGATAATTCTTTTTTCATGAGTGTAATACTCTTTTACATATAGTCTTGAAAATTCTTATGCAGTTTCAGGGAGAAATATTTCCCTTCTATTGAACAAAGAATATACAGCCATGGCATGCTCTTTTATTAAACTAGGTTTTCCATATCCTTTCCCACATTTCTCTCTCTCCATCACTAAATCACATACAAAAAAATTCTTAGTTAATAGTCTTATCTCTACCAGGTACAAGATTTATCGAAAAAGGAGGTAGCCGTGAATGTAAGTATGTAAGAATGAACATGTTTAGAGGCGAGAGTTCAGGGCCAGATTTTCTAACATTCTAAGTAAAGCGATGGGTTAAATAAAATTCTGGATATATTGAACGGAATCAAATGGCCCTTTTTAAAAGCATAACTTTAGCAACAGCCCCCCTCAATTTTACCTTATCTATTAACCCCCCTCATCTCTTTTTCTTCTCTCAATTAGAGCTGGTTTTCTCTTCAGTTTGGGCTTGAGCTGAATCAGGAACCTCACGGATACTAAAGGAGCCTATGTTATTTACTCCCCCTTTTATTAACAAAGCCTTCAGGGGGAAAAACCCTTTCTATTCAGCTTCTTGGTTAAATACATACTCAGGGCCAAAGCACCTGCTGACTGATTTCTCTAATTCACATGGCAGCATTCGAAGCCATTCTGCAGCCTTCCTGCTTGCCCTTAAAGTTCTGCTCCAGGTTATTTGCTCTGACTTTGTTTTCTCAGCATGTTTAATAGGACACGCACAGATACTATCAATGGCCTTTAATTTAATCCTTCGCGGGTGCTGTGTAATTCCAAAAAAAAAAAAAAATGTATCGTACTCAACTTGAAACCAAATCGAATTTGCTCTTCAGTTGGTAAAGGCCCTGAAGATTCTAAGATAGAAAGTTGGAGTCAAGTAGAGCGCCTCTACCTAAATGCCATATATTATAGGCCATTGGGGAAGGTAAGCTAAGCCTCTCCCTGTTCTGGTCTTTGCAGAACTGGAAGGAGAAAATTCTACTTCTGATTCAGGATCCATTTTGTCCATCCCATTGGCCCTCAACCTCTCCAAGCACTTCTGGAGAAGAGAAGCAAATAGGCAATGCTGGCAATCTGATGATTTGTGTCTGGACCTGAGGTGATTTTCTGGGAATGAGATGCTGTGCATTCCTCAGAGAGGTGGCTGGTGAGGTACATAGAAAGGCTCTTTTATTTTTTTTCTTGCCAGAAAGATAGCTTTCTTTGCACCAGCCTCCCTGACAAAAATAGACACCTCTAGCTGATTCCAACTGCAGGAAAGTTGAAAAAAAAAAAGTACCCATGAGCACCTACATATCCTTGACCTAGATTTACCAACAGTTTGCCAATTTGGTCTTGTTCTCTCTCTCCCTCCCTCTCTCCAACTGTCTATCATGCATATATTTTTTAATAATTCGAACAAGTTATAAACATCATGAACTTTACCCAAGAAGGTATCAGCTAAGAACAAGGACATTTTCTATATAACCACATACTCCGCTCCCCCCAAATTTTAAATAGACAGAATAATATTCTTTAATATACTTATTCCATATTAAAAATTTTACAACTGTCTCCATTTTTTTCTGATTCAGGATCCATTCAAGGATTAAGGAATGCATTTGGTTGCCATATCTTTTTTATCTCCTACCTTCATAACATGGAAAGTCTTCAAGAATTTTGGCAAGTTGGCAGACAAAACAACTTCAATCTGTCCAACTGATTCCTCAAGAGAACATTACACATTTTTCCATGGATACTACAGAAATAATGTGCATTTCCCAGTATGTCATCTTAGGGAGCAGTGTTTTCAGTCGTCTCATTTTTGATGATGCTAACTTTTGTGATTGGGTTGAGGACATGTCTATCAGATCTTTCCACTGTAAAATAACCTTTCTCTCTTTCTCTGTAATTACTAACTAATCTGGGGGATGATACTGTGAGACCATGTCAATATTGTTTCCTAGTAACAATGTGTTCAATGGTTTTACCATCCATTGATCTTTGCCTCAGGTAATTATTAAATTAAGATGATTATTTTCTAATTTTGTTATTTCTCCTATATTCTGTAAAACATGTTCTTTTTTCTCCCCCTCCCTTTCTTTAGTATCTCTAAAGATGCAGAAATCTTTCTTTAATAGATATCAATGAATATCTACATGTAAAATACATATGAATACATAAAAATGAATTCTATATATTAAAATGATCAATTATGAAACCCACAGCAAAATGACGAGTTTTATGTATAAAAGTTATTGTTTCTGAAACCCACACCTAGATTTTTAAAAATTCTGTTAAATTAGTGGTTACAACCAATGCAGCACTCATGAAATATCCATTCCATATTTCCAAAGTGGCAAGGTTTTCAAAACAGACACAAAGAGAAATGAGGTTTTTGTTTCTTGGAACTCAATATACTAATCAGATGGCCAGTTGGTTATGGGAATTTTCACTTATGGAGAAAACAGAACTAAGCATAGAATTTGGCAATTTGGACCATGAGAATTCTCTGTATTTTCAGGGAAACAAGTCTTTCATATTGAGAAATTGAGTTCTCTGGGAAGATAAAAATAAGAAACTGATTAACTGAAATGAAGACAGAAAAAAAAAATCCAAAGAACCAGCCAACACCCTAATAAAAGAAACCCAGAAGCAATCAAAATACATAATTTAACTTGCATAGGCTTATAAGAGTGCTGATGGTGAGCGGTGCATTTTTAATAAGAAAACCAGATGTGACATACATATTATCCAAGGCTTCCTTTTCTTTCTTGGCCTGCCTACAGTTGCATAGTTCCAAAACCAAACTGCTATATCAATATGGCATTCTTCCTCCAATTTTAGGTCACTCCTAAAGGCATAACTTCTCTTAATTAGAGAATTCATAAATTTTTCACAGAAAGGTTTATCTGCTTTTAGAGTTCAAATCACCAAAAGGAAGTTTCACTCCTAAAAAGATTATGAAAGTTCAAAAGTAATCTCCTTAGTTATTATTTTTTGCTCCAGCTTTCATTTGCCAGAAATTGTTATATCGTTTTCTCGCTATGAAATAGTATATGAACCATAAGTGTAAAAACTTGTTTAAAAAGTTAGTGCCAAAAAAGAAAGAAAAAAGGAAGGAAGGGAGGAAAGGAAGGAATGGAACAAAGGCATAAAAAATGTAAAGAAATAAAAACTTTTTGTCAAAGATATCTACAAAGTCAAGTTAAACTGACAAAGTCAAACAAATCACTGCAGTAGAATGCTATGCAGGTGTGACTTGCAGAGAAGGAAGGAGACAAAGTAAGCAAGGTAACTTAGATAAGTAAAGGCTGGCAGAGATGGAAGAGTTCTAGAGAAGTGAATGAGTCACGTCTGGACAACAAAATGAGATGACAGGTTATAAAAGAAAAAAGGTAACAAGATTCTAAATCATTAAGAATTGAAAGACAAATAATTTGAGACAATAATAACAAAACATATAATTAATTGGGCCCAGACCATGTGCCAGACCTTCACGTGGTTATCTCATTTAATCCTCATAGCAGTTTTTCCAAATAGGTGTTCTCATTCCTATTTTACAAATTGGTAAACTGAGGTTCATAAAGATTCCTTGTATTGGCCCAATTTTCTAGAGGAGGCATGTGCGGCGGCTCACAGTGAACGAGATAAATGATGGGGGTGGGGGTCTGATTCCAGCACATCTCCTTCTCTAAGCCCCAGCTACATCAACCAAGTTGATAGTATGGGTGCATGGCTGATTAACGGGATTCGACCTACATATAAGGCTAAGGAGAACAGAAGTCCACTGTGCCCACAGCCAACCTGCACAGAGAGCTGGACAGTGTGCTTAGCTGGCTTCCTGAGAGATATCAGGCTACTATATCCGGAAATGAGACCCCAACGCACAATCTTTACAAACTGTGTAATATAGGGATACCCCCTTATAAACAGGGAAACTGATGCAATGTAATGCAGTTCGAATATAATTAACACAATCGTGTATGATCAGGCGCCCTCTGAAAGATGCTCTGCCATGGCTCATTCTGATCACTAGTTCCTTTCCTGGGCTCCAACTGCAGTGCCCTTGTTTAAACAAACAGCCATGAATGCCACGCATTCAAAGAAATGTTTGCAGGGAATTAGGGTTTAGGATTGTTCTTTGCATTGGTCCCGGTCCAGGAAGCAACTGCCTGGTTTCATAATGGGACCATCCTAAAAGGATAAATCAGGGTGACCCACTTGGAGGCTTTCTAAAACAATGGCTGCATCTGCATTTCTAAAAGGAAAAAACAACTCAGCTCGGACCATCCCAAATCAGAACCATGCCCAGAAACAAAAATATCCGCCTCAGAAACAAGGGTGCAAGGGTGCGTCCTGGGAGGCATTGTAGCGCCTGTCACATCAAGCTGATGGTAATTGGTTTTAACTGGCACTCCCACCAAAGCCATATCATTCATTACCTTGTCAGAATAAATCTGCCTTCTGTGTCACAGGTTCGATTAAGAAGCCCTTACCCTTTTGTAATTGCATGTTAATCTGAATTTGTGTGCACTCCTTCACACAAAATGGATGCTTTCAGATTACATATTGCCTGGCCTTGCTGTTCTGATTGTAAACACTAATCTAAAGGAACTCTGGCTGGCATCAGGATCAGTCTTTCTTCCCCTCTAGATATCTTCAAATTAACCTCGGGGGCGGGGGGGGGGGGAGCTTAGTATCATTGCCCACTGGAGAGAAATGTTACCTATGATCGCTGGCACAGTGTTTATTGTTTTAGTCCTGTCCTGTTGCTGGGACACCAGATTTTTAAAAATTTAATATTCCCCCCCCTCCTTTTGGCTTTTAGAATGTGTCATATCAAGGCTTCAGTAGGCTTTGCTCCACATGGCAATGAAAGTGTTTACTGAGTTCGAGTTGTTTGTGCCCATAAAACGCAGTAGAAATCTGAACTCTGCCTCATTTCCAGAGCATGGCTACCAACTGGCCTCTGCAGGAGCCCATGTGGTTGGAAGCAAACACGAAAGTGATTTGGGCTTGAAAGCTCCTGGAAAGGGTTTAAACTACTCCAGAGGGTGGGTGGTTTGTTTGGCAGATAAAGCCACTGGATAAGAGGCTCTCTGATGAAACTCTGTCCGCACCAAGAGGTGAGAAGAGGACTAACAGTTAGTGAGGGCATACCATCTGCCAGGCACTGTCCGGAATAATTACCAGTGACAGTTACCACCTCCTGACACATGCTGTGTGCCATGTGCTTTACAGCCATCTAATATATTTCTACAGCTGAGGTAGGTACAGGGATTCCCTTTTATTTTCCAACTAGAGGCCGGAAGCACAAAATTCATGCAAGGGCCTTGCGCCCCCCCCCCCCCCCCCCCCCCCCGCCCACCCGCCACGGTGACGGCTACCTCTGCCTCAGTCCCCACCCACCACAGCAGCCAGGAACCTCCGCCTTTGCCTCAGCCCCCGCCCACCGAGGCTTTGTCCAGAAGGAAGGACGTCTGGAAGGATGTCCGGGCTAATCAGCATATTACCCTTTTATTATTATAAATGCGAAGCTGAGAGGGTTAGGTAAGTTATCTAAGACCACAAACGTAGTGAATCAGAAAAGGGCTTCAAAAATTTGGTTACATCTGCAAAATGTTCTTTGTAATACATTAAGCTGCCACCTGATTGAGTCCTTTTTTAAGACATATTTGTATTGATTTCAGAGAGAAAGGGATAGGGAGAGAGAGGTAGAAGCAGCAATGATGAGAGAGAATCATTGATAGGCTGCCTCCTGCATGCCCTACACTGGGATACAGCCTGCAACTCAGGCATGTGCCCCGATCAGGAATCAAACCCTGACCTTCTGGTTCATAGATCGAAGCTCAACTACTGAGCCATGGTGTCTGAGGGAGTCTTTTTTTTTTTACCCTTCTGTGCCAAAAGGTAGTTGAGGGGGGAAGGCTACATTAGTATAGAGAGAGCAGCAAAGCACGGAGTTGTAGCAGATGGCCTCCATGTCACAGGAGATCAAGCCAGACTTCTTTCTGTAGATACCAAGGGGTCACGGACATAGTTGAAGCAGACCTGGTCAGAGGTCAAACGGAGGATGCATCTGAGCATGAATGAACTGGGGGCCTTGTGACTAGTTGGTCAAGCAGGAGAGACCCATGAAAAAAATGCTGGTAGAGGTGGGAGGTAGGGCAAAGTTGAGAAATGCCTGACATGAAGTTGGATGGTAAGGAGCCCTGCCTTAACCTGTAAACATACTGCACAAATATTCGCATATATAAAAAAAAAAGGATGAGAGAAAACGTGGTCTTTTGTTTTGAGGTTTTCATAAGGATGCTGGTTCTTATATTTTAGATGGGAACATCTTATTCTTCAACAAATAAGATAGGCCTGAAAGTTACTTTTCAAATTAGTGGGAACATTTTTGGAATAAAAGCTAAGTATCTCCAGCCAGTGAACAAGAATAGCATATTTATGTAATAAAGAATGATTGACCTATGGTTCACGTTGAAATAAATGAGAACAATTTGGACAATGAAAGCTTTCATTCAAACAAAGTTATGCTTTGTTTAGGATTCACCATTCTTTAGATGTCTTGTGAACTTTATTTCTCTCTTGTCCTAAGTACCATGATTGCGTACTAACAGAGTTTTATGTATTTATTTGTTGGTTTATATTATGAAAATTCCATATGAAAATGTTTTAGCATCATTTATAACAAATATTGGGTTTATTAACTTAGGAAGATAGCATTTGAGTTAAAACTTGTGACACATACTGATCATTTCAAGTTATGAAGTAATAGCCTAAAAAAACAAATAAACTTCAGACAACTATACAAGCAGTCCTTTTACTAAGTAGAACATTTTTATTTTAATCCTCACCTGAGTATATTTTTTCCATTGATTTTTAGAAAGAGTGGAAGAGATAGAGAGAAACATTGATGTGAGAGAGACACATAGATTGGTTGTTTCCTTTACTTGCCCTGACCAGGGCCAGGGATTGAGCGTGCAACCCAGGTATATACCCTTGACCCAAATCAAACCCGGGACTCTTCAGTCCGTGGGCAGACACTCTATCCACTGAGCCAAACTGGCTAGGGCAGAACATTCATGTTTTAATACGTTTTTATTGACTTTAGAGAGAGAAGAAGGTAGAGAGAGAGAAATATGAATGAGACAGAGAAACATCATTGATTAGCTCCCTCTTGCATGCTCCCTGACTGGGGATCAAGCCTGCAACCCTAGGATATGCCCTGACGAATAGAACCAGCAACCTCTTGGTGCATGGGAGGACACTCAATCTACACAGGCCAGGGCCAGAACATTTGTTTTTTTAATTCAAAAAGACATATTGATCACTTCCTATATGTCAAACCCAGAATGAAGAAGTAGAAATGAAGTGGGGAATAAACCAAAGACCTGCCTGCCTAGAGACTGCCTGCTACAGTGGGAGACAGATGGTAAAGACATTAAAATAAAAACAAACCCCAAAACTCTAAGTGATAGGTTCTAAAGAAAAATAGACCAGAATAAGAGAAAACAGGCTGATGGTTATCACTCTTTTAGTTGGAGTATTGGAGAGTGGCTTTTTTAAAGAAGGCACCTAAATAGACTGAGGGTACCAACCTTGCAGTCATCTGGGGAAGGGCAATTCCAGGAGATGAGCATGTGCAAAGGTCCTAGGGTAAGTTTAATTTTGTAGCAGATGAAGTGAGGGAGAAAAGAATAGTAGAAAATAAAGGCAGCCTGGCTGTGGTGGTTCAGGGGGTTGGGTGTTGTCCCATGAACCAAGAGGTCCTGGGTTCCACTCACAGTCAGGGCACATGCTTGGGGTTGTGGGCTTGATTCCCAGTAGGGGACTGGCAGGAGGCAGCCAATCAACGATTTTCTCTCATCATTAATGTTTCTCTCTCTCTCTCTCCCTTCCTCTCTGAAATCAATATATATATATATATTTAAAGTAAATTAAGGCAGAGGCTCCTCAGGAGCTGGATATCTCAAGAATAAAGTCTTAACATTTGTTCTAGATGCACGGATAATTAGTTGTAGTTGGGATTTGAGCTGGGGAATGACATGATCCAATTTAGGTTTCAGAAGCATCACTTTGGCTGTTTTGTGGACAAGAGACTTTAGTGACACAAGAGTTGTTATACTGAGTAGGAGACTATTGCAGCGTTGTGAGGGGAAGGGGAGCGGCAGCGACATGAGTGATGAAAAGTCATCAGTCCTGTGCTGCATTCTGAGATAAAGTGTTTCCCTACCTAACTTTTGTAATCCCTTCATGTCATAGGAGAAAATGGGAAGGAGAGAAAGGGAACACATTACATGGAAGTAGAAGTTGTTTATTTTTTAAACAGTAATTGCTTTCTCCCTATAGAACAAGATCTTGCAGTGAGAAAAACCAAATCAGTTTTGACTCTTCTCGGAGGCCGACACTCCACTAATTATGTCTGGGGCTATGCTTATTTTTCAATATAAAAAATCTGCTTGAATAAGAGTGAATGATGATAATTCCAGGTTACATTTATTGAGCACTTACTATGTGCTGGGCACCAAGCTAATAGATTTCTATATTTTATTCACTCTTCACAATAATCCAAAGATAAAGCTACAGCTATCTCTACTATCTACATATTAGATATGAGTGAACTGAAGCCCAACAAGGTTAAATATTTTCCAGGGTCACACAACCAGCAGATAGTGGCTCACCTAAGAATCAAAGCCGGGTCTGCTTGACACTGAACCCATCTCTCAACAACTAGGCAGTTGTGTATATACATGTATTAAAACACACACACAACAATAACAACAACCAAAAAATCCTGAACTCTTCAGGTATTATTCTATAGGACATTTTTAATTCACATACACAAATTTCTTTTAACCTTGAGACAACATTTAACACTATAATCTTTGACTATAATGATTTCTACTTATTAGGTATTAACTGTGGATGCTGATTTTTCCACAGGAAAGAAGTGAACTCCAAAGACATGAAGAATGCTGACTGTGTTTTTGTAGCATGTTATTGATTTTTTTCTTCATTAATAAAGTAATATAAGGGGTGGTGATTATATCTTTAAAATGCATAGATTTACTTTGTTAAACACACATGGAAGCTATTATTTGAACTGTATCTTATAGTTGAAGACAGGAAATAAAAACGTTATCCCTTACAGAAAGTAAAGCAAAAATAAGCAAATATATAAATAAGTAAAAAAGCAAAAAACTTTTATACAACTCTACGAGGAAGATGTTGAAAAATGAGGACCTCAAGCTCTATTCAAATTCTTAAAATCAAGTTTACTACTTGTATCTTTCAAATGATTTTTTCCAGGAAAATGCATTATATAAACAGCATAATTCATTATGAAGGGCACGAGGTAGTTGATCTGGTATTCAGTTAAATACATATTTTTAAACTTTGTAATTAAGGTGATCAAATTTTCCAAGGGAAGTTAAGGAGGTAAGAGCAATAGTTTAGAGGGACTGAGATGTTCTCTCCCTGCCTGGTATGAGCTTGGCAATGGCTAATCTCCACCCCCACTCCTGTAGCTATAGCTCTTGCTGAGCTTAGGTAACTCTACTTCCTGGCCTCCTTCTTCCATGGTAAAGACTGGTGAAGGCTTCCACACGTCACTCTCCTAGCTGGTTTCCTTAAAGCTGCCTATACCTCTGGAAATCAGAACTCCAATAAACGCCTTTGAATTCAGACATCTGAGTGAGCTGTCCCCCTCCCTGACTCACACTGGTCTACTGACTCATATGCCAGCCTTGTCTCCTACTAACCCAGCCCATTGTTCCCAAGGTCTAGCCTTACTCTACTTCTTACCGCCCTTTGGATGCATCACCACTGCCATTCCTCTGTGCCCTTGTGTGCTCTTTCCACTCCTGCATTGCTCTGTACTCCTGTTTCTACCAGTCAAATTCCTATTCATCCTACAAGGTTTATTAAGTACCATTTTCTGTATAAAGCCTTTCAGGATCTGCCAAAGCCAATCTGTTATTCTTTCATAGGGTGTTGTTTATATTTCTCTTGCAATGTTACACACACCTCAGTCATTCCAAGGCCACTTTTATGCCTTTTAGCATATCTTCTACCACCAGATATGGCTCGGTCAACATAAGCCTCTTCGTGCTGCATTAACCAAAATGTAAAATCTCAATGGCTAAACAAAACTATGTTTTATTTTGGCTCAAAGTGGATCCCAACTGGTGCCCAAAGAAGAACAGAGGCACAGGGAAGAGAATGCTGGAGGGGCCCACCCTGGCTATTAGATGCATCATCTGGGCCATGTCACATGTCGCCAGGGAAGTAAAGTCCCTCTAGGTAGCAGGAAGAAGAAGAAACCTGGCTATAGGTGAGCATTAGGAGTACTCACTACTTATCTATACTAGACTTTTCAAACCTTTATTGTTCTTTAAAGCAACTCAGTATTTTTTAACTTAAATATATTTTAAAAGGAAACTGCATCTGTTAATGAAAAGCTTCTATATTAAATCTCTTTCTTTCTAATCATAGTGAAACAAAATCATAATAATTATAAGTAACTAGAAGCTCGGTGCACGAAATTTGTTCACGGCTAGGGTCCCTAGGCCTGGCTGGCAATCAGGGCCGATCTGTGGGGTGACTGTTGGGGCGATTGGGGGGCCCCACTGGCACCCGCCTTGGCTGGCCTGGTACCGCCCGCTTGCCGGCCCCGCCCCCCATAGTTGCTGCCAGTCGCCTCCCTCTGGGGGGTGATGGTGGGGCAGTTGGGAGGGGCCCCCCCTGGCACTCGCCTTGGCTGGCCTGGGGCCTGCAGGCTGGGGGCAGCTCCTGCATTGAGCGTCTGCCCCCTGGTGGTCAGTGCGCATCATAGCAACTGGTCATTCCACCGGTCATTCTGCTGTTGTGCAATTTGCATATTAAACTTTTATTATATAGGATCGTCTATATAATACCACTTAAATAACATCCCTTGAACCATACTTTGGGAAGCACTATTCTAATGTTAAAATAGTTAATATTCACTGAGCAGCTGGCACACATCAGCAAGTTTCTAAGTATTTCCTAAGAACCCACAAGTAGTAAATGCTCTTTATTATCCCCACTGCACAGATGAAGCATGAGAGGCCAAGGCATTTTCCCAGAGTCATATCGGTAGTAAGTGGCAGAGGCAGGACATGAATCCTGGCAGCCTGATGTCAGGGAGTTCCTTTCTACTTGATCTCCTTACTTTGTGTGAGCAACAATAGGGCAGTTACTCTCTTTGCATTCCCATCCCTGACCCAACTGCCTGGTATGTCTTATTAACTGAATTCATTTTTGCTCACTTGCTGAACAGATCAAGAATTTTAGTACCAATATGGTGGCACAAGAATGACACTGGTTATTTTTTTTAAAGGCACAGGGATGCAATGCATGTAAGCAAAAATGCAAGATTAGGTAAATTCAAAATCGTGCTTCCTCACTACACTATATAATCTAACGAGCTTGTTCAGGTCTGTCAATATATGCCTTGGGAATCCAGCTCTCAATGCCAATGGGCTGATACTGCTCTCTCGTCCTCAGAATGCGAGGTCCCAATGCCCCCATGTCCAGTAGGTGACTTAGCCCTGCAACATTCCTCTCTGCTGCTATTGGCATTTTCATTCCATAGCTGTGAGCCGTGGCTGCTTCCTAGGAAAGCTACCTGGACTCTGTTGACCTGCCAAGTGGTATAGGAACACCATGCTGTTAACTGCTTGCTCTGTGGTGACACTGGTATATGTGACACGGCACCAGAGTTAAGTTAGGGTTTTTCAAAATGCCGACACGCCGAGCTCAAAAGGTCCGCCATCACTGGTCTAGGCAATGCCAATGCCCAGTCTGATGACCTTTTTAGTTCGTATAAGTGAAGATAAGCATTTGTAAATATTAAATCATTTAGCTTTTCATTAGTCTGAGAGTAATAATTATTTAACACCAATTTGTTTGTTTTTCTGTTTTGTTTTCCTCTTGAATTACCATAAAGAAAAACATCATTAATATAATTTGGGGGGAGAAGTGGGCATTTAACACATTGTGGACCACTAGTTTTATTGCTAGCTTTACCCAGTGGCCAGATAAGTTTCTATTGAATGAGTACAAAAAATGTTTTACATAAATTTAAAGGCACGCTTTAAAATTAAATACCCATTGCATTTGAAGTTATTTATTACATGTTCTTACAAGCTAATATCTTTTTAAAGAATTCTTGTGATTGGCCACAAGCCTTAGAACAGAAAACACAAGAATTCTCGTGATCCTTCCGCAATGTGTTATTATTACATTAGGAACATTAAATGTTATCTCACTTAATCTCAACTTCTCCGAGAGGTAGACTGTACTATCCCTATTTTACCAATGAGGAAATTGAACCTCAGAGAGGTTAACTTGTTCAAGGTCATACAGATAACAAGATCAGAGTTCAGTTTATAGATGTTGTTTTCTCATGTACTTTCTGAAGACAATACAGTCTTGCTAGTAACAAGAAGGAACTAAACAAAAAGGGAAATAAGATTAAATAAAACGAAGGGAAAGTGACAAAGTTTTGAAAGTTTTCACCCAAAGTATTTTCACTAGCCACAACCCATAAATACTGTTTTATTTCTTTGATCTCTGCCCAATTTTACCATTATAACTTATATTTGAGAATGCTGATAGATCCCTCTACATACATTAACACAAAGGCCAAAGCCATCTTTTTCGTTTTTCTTTTTACCTTGAAGTCTTTTTTCCCCACTCACTTAGGAATTTTAGAGAAAGGCAAAGGACATGTGGAAATAATAACAATAAAAATAATGGCCAACATTTATTAAGTGCTTACTATGTGACACAGAATTGGTCATTCAATTCTCTAGTTAGCCTTAATAAGATTCATTGACATTTCAAAAAAAAAATAGTCATCTTTCTTTTCTTCCCTCACAAGAAAAGGATACTATGAAGCATTTTATCTTGGGGGGAGGGGAGGGAAGGATAATAAAGAGAAATGAGATAGGAAGTAGCCCGGAATGGTGCCCATTGCTTGGACTGGAATTCTTAAGAAAGAGTATTATGAGATGTCTGTTGTAGAGGTAGGAGGTATGGAGGACCTAGTCTCAACCAACAGGATAAGGTGAGAAGTAAGGTAGGTCTAAAATGTGTATGTAAGTTAAAGAATTTTCTCAATCGAATAATGTTTCAAAGGGTCTCCTGGTAGCCACTAGCAATTGAGTGATACACAATAAACCTCTCTTTTATCTTAAATAGTAGGATTTGGTTCTTCGTATATTTTTTATGACTTCTGATAAGAAAGATTATGTTTTCATGTAAGTATGTCATAAAGAATTTTAAATGTGCAGGTTTTCACAAGATGCTCAAAACCGAAAACTGGGAGTTTTAATAGGTGTTTTGTAAGAAATGCATTGTAACCCTATATCAGAGGTTTGGAGACTGCACGTGAAAATACGGGGTTTATGAACGTGAAGCCAAGGAACCTTGTCTTCAGAGAAAATAGCCAGTGATCGATAACTGAGCATAATCTTTAGCACACACAGTGTACATTTCAATACATTTAAGGACTGAGAGCTTCAATTTATAAAATTATGTTCTGTAAAATGAAAGCCTTGGAGAACTAAGCCAAGTTTTGACTCACCCAGTATTAAAAGGACTTTTTTCTTGGGGGAGGGGACTGCTGGTGTGGGAGGTGGTTGTCCATGTGAAGTATTTGAGAAAGCTAATCTTCCAGGTCTCCACTGAAGCCTCTTAGAATGTACACAATTAAAGTTGTGCTTAAATTATTGAAACTACTTGCAAAGTATATGGTAACTGATACTGCATTTCTAAGGTTAAAAAATTGTTAAAGTAAAAAACAAATAAAATAAAACACAGAAACTCAGAGACTCTTCAAGTCAAAAGTAGTATAATGAGCATCTACACAAGGAAAGTTAAACAGTGTTTTGAAGGGACAAAGTTTAGTCCCTGATAAGACAGGCAACTCAAATTCCTAGTAACAGTATGAGAGCCTCTTTTCTGGACACTTTATTCCATGTTTGGAAAACGTTAGAGGTGTGGTGCTTCCTGGTGGCACATAATCGAAAGGAATCAGGTGTTAAAAAGCAGGCATTTATGATGGATGGTACGGAAATGATATTCTTTCATCATTTATGCATGGACCATCCATAAGAAATCATAGATGAAGACAGAGCAACTCCAGTCTTCAAAATTTCAGAAGCTCCTCAAGAATTCAGAGCTCCACCACATCGTTCATTAGAAGGAAGCCCATGTATGGAACTTGTTGTACAAGAGTTTGCAAATATGGCTCAATGAGGCAATCCTGAGATTAGCAAAGGAAGAAGAGACAGGACAGAATGGGTTCCAAGGAGGACATGGAGTTAGGCTGCCTGGTCCAGGCTAGGACCACAGAGGAGAAATAACCACATGACTAGAGATGAACCCAAAGAAGAGAAAAGGTGACAATATATTTTGTCCCCCACTCCTTCGCCAAACTTTCTGTCTCCCAAAGTGATTTCCTTGACAGAATCTTACCAAAAGCCAATTGGCAAGGGAGCCTGGGAAATACAGCTTTTAGTAGTCAGGTCCTGTGATGGGGGACATGTCAAGGGAAGGGCAAGTGGACAATAACAGATATCCTCTTCTCCAAAAAATGTGCTTTTGTTGCTGCATGTATTCTGACGATCCACAAAATGTTTTTTAAACCAAAGTTTTGAAGACAAAGGATTCATGTGGAAGTAACCTCAATGTTGATATGCAGAGAAACTGAGAATTTTATTGGTGCTAGAACTCAAATGGGAACCATCAAATAGCCTCAAAAACTTTTTAACACTAAACATGGAAGAAATAAAGAACACATTAATTGAAAAAAAACCTGGCTAAGGATTAGAAGAAATTAATAGCACTTATGTTCCCAATAATTTATTTCAGCTTTTCCATTCCACTGATTTCTGGGAGTTGGAGTAGATGAGTGAAAATGATACTCTCAGAATAAGTGTTTTTTGTGTGTGTTTTTTAAATAACATTTTTTTAAAAGAGGGGGCATTTACAACTTGTCAAGAATGCAAAACAAGTATGTAAACATTAGTTCGTTTACTTGTAAATTTTGTAAATGTATTTTTTATAAATTTGGTGAAAGAGGATTCACAGCCCACTTTACAGATGGTAAAATTGAGTCTTAGAGCCTTAAGTATCTTGCCTAAGATCATACATCTGGTAAATGCTAAAGCCAGAGTACAAATCAAAGTCTCAAAGACTATGGACTTTACATGCTCAACATTAGCTCCAGTGAACATGCAAATAATTGGTAAATTATAATAGGATGGATATAATATTTTTACAGTGAATTTAACATGTGTAAGGAGAGGTATCAGGCTTATTTTTCAGGCTCCACAACAGCCTCAGATTTCTTAATTTTTCATCAGAAAACTGACTTTTATAATCACAGATTCAGGACTTTGTTGAAAGACTCTCAAATTTCATATTTAAGATCATATTAGAAAAATAACTGTTTTTTCCCCTAGCAACTAGAAATATGTTTAAAAGCACCAACAAACTTCTTGCTGAGACTCACACTATTCATGTGAGAGCCTTGATATAAATCAATGGCAATATTTAAATTCATGTGATTATACTGAGTCCACAGCTTGCACAGAAAAAACTGCTTTCTTATTTAATACCTATTGGAGGCTAGTTTAGTACAGGTTGCACAGATACTGTCAAAGTAACTACTTCACAAAAATAAATTGTCTATAAACTAAGACAAAAGAAAGCATTATTTTGTTCATATACTATATTTGTTAAAAACAATGTTCTCATATACTTCAGGGAAATGAGCCTAAACACTATAAGTTATAAAGGTAAGAGTGATATTTCCCAATGGTAATCTTTCTTAAAGTAGTTCCTTTCTTTTTGGGGATGGTCTTCAGTTGAACATATTGCAAAGTATTTTAATGCTCCAAATGTTATTCATACTAAGAAAGATATATAAAGGCGACTTCCTGTCTCTGTTAAAATTTCCTTTAGCAATCAAGAACTTGAAATGTTGATTCTTCTTTGACTATTCAGTTTTTATTACTATCTTTCCTTTATTCATTAACAGATTTCAATTATATTTGTGATATTCTCCACTGTGACATATAGAAAAGAAATTGGTCTTTCATTTTGTCCTTCCCGCCTTTCTTAGCATAGTTTTATGATTACATAATAACTTTAGCTATCATTAACTTGTGTTTTGCGTGTACAAACAGCTATTTTCCTTACTCCTTCCCTAAGGTCGTTCATATATACTAAACATCTACATACTTTTAAAACAAGTCTAATAAATCCTTAAGGAAATCAAATTGGAACCAATACAGACAAATCACTAGTACAATTATGTAGGTGTGGTTTGTGTCTAACCTACAGTCATTATGTTAAATCATGATGTCTGGGACAGCTGGTTGAATTTATATATTAAACATAAATTTTCTAAGTGACGCTTTTCCTAATACACAATGATTTTACTTTTCTGAACTTCAAGTCTTATTTCATTCGAATGACTCAAATAACTATGCTAGAAACTCACAAAAATTTTCATCAAATTTAAGGTTTATGGAACATGTCACCTAAAAGATGTAAAAGCTGTGTCATGCTCATTTCTTTTCTCATGCCTGCTATTTAAAATCAAAAGACTTATACTTGATAGAAATGGAGAGTAAAAGACTGGATGTGAACATATTAGAAATCCAAATCTGAACAAAAAGTTACTTTGTATTCCACTCCAGGGACGAGATCACTTTTTATTAAGGTATTATTGAGAGAGATCAATTTATTTCAGGATGTGAGCAATCTTTCTGTGAATACAGAATACAGAAAAATGTATGTCTTTTTTCTTTTAAATAATATTAATTCAGAGATTAGATTCCCTGCATTATTTTCCATATAATACTTCTCCAAGTTATTGAAATCCAATAGGAAAATGCAATATTGAAGTTGGAAAGCAGTGCATTGTAGATGGGTAGGGTGGGAGCCGGGGAAACATGGAAATATATGTAACAGAGCGGGCATTATTGCTGCTGCTGTTATTTTGCTTATTATTATTACTATTACTATTATTATGCTTTTTGTTATCCCAACTGCCTTATAAGGGTGATGCTTTTAAGTGGAGGGCACTTATTAAGCTAAACAACTTATTGTGTTTGGTGGTATAATCTGGAAGCTAGGAGTCAGAAGAGATAAATTGGTCAGCATAGCACAGGAAAAACAGAGGTAAAGAGAATGACCTACTTAGTGTAAAATGTGACTGCTTCTTATTTCTCCAAATCGGCTATAAATTCTACTAAGCTCATGAAAACTTCTTAGGAACAAATCTACCGCAGAGGCTGCTGAAGGAGCTGCGTTTTGTGTCTGGACCGAATATAAAATATAGAGGCAGAGGGAGCCACGAAAATATAATTCCCTAGAAATGAGGACAATCATGGAAAATGCCATGGAATATCAAGGATTATGGCTTTGGAGGTTTTAAAAATCATAATTTTTCGAGAGTGCTTAAAGGAAGGGGGACATAGCTGATATCATAAGAGTTTCCAAGAGGTCTGGACCTTCCTTTAGCCCAGTGGTTCTCAACCTTCCTAATGCCATGACCCTTTAATACAGTTCCTCATGTTGTGGTGACCCCCAACCATAAAATTATTTTCGTTGCTACTTCATAACTGTAATATTGCTACTGTTATGAATCGTAATGTAAATACCTGATATGCAGGATGTATTTTCATTGTTACAAATTGAACAAAATTAAAGCATAGTGATTAATCACAAAAACAATATGTAATTATATCTGTGCTTTCCGATGGTCTTAGGCGACCCCTGTGAAAGGGTTGTTCGACCCCAAAGGGGTCGCGACCCACAGGTTGAGAACCGCTGCTTTAGCCTGTGAGCATAGCATGCTTGTGCCTCCCGACTAGTAAGTAATCAATATATGTTTGTTAAGTAAACAGTCCTCCTTTAGTTCAAACTATATACTTATACTAATACACTTCAAAGGTAAAGAGTGAAAATGTCTTCCTTTCCTTTTTTTTCTGTCAATCTTTGGTATTTTTCTTCCCTTGTTGTGAGCCTGTAACAACATTGTGCCAAGTTACCTGGATGAAAAATAAAAAGTGCAGTCAATCATAGCTTTGCTATATTATAAATGAAAATAAGAATGGTTCGAAAGTACAAAGTATTGTTATTAAACAATCACCGACACAGTTCTTCTACAATGAGACTTATTTTTAATAATTGCTTCTCGCTGCTTTTCCAGTCATTTGTCTCCTCTCCTGATGTCAATACTAAAAAGATCAGTCAGGCTGTTCAAATCAGTGGTGATTTAAAGCCATGGAGAAGAAGTGAAACCATGAAACGGAAACTGAAAACTCCGCGCCCGCCCACTTAGGTTTCAGCTGCAAAGCTTCCAAGAAGAAAATCAACCGAGAAAAAGAGACAGAGAGAAATGGAAAAAGGAAGAAGATTGTTTACCGCGTGGTCTCTTGAATCAGACATGAAATATCCCCTTGATTCTATCAAAGTTCTGCTGCAAAATGATATTGTTCCCTGGTGCAGTTTTCTTCAATGAATCAGACTGTATAATCCTAAATGAAATCACACTGGGAAAAAGCAAAGGTTTAAAAGCTTTATCATCTCACTAGAAAACCACTGGCTATCAACATTAAGACCCTGGTAATGTCTACCAAGATAAAGATGGCTTTACGCATTCTCTCTGCCAAATCTGTGGGCTTTCTAGTCTGTTAGAGCATACACCTCTTCAACATGAATTAGAATGAAATAATACCTCGGGAAAGAATATTAACATTTCAGCAATGCAATTTCTTGGTCCAGATGGGAAACCACTTGAGCTTAAAACATAATGAATAAAGAAAAAAAAAAAGATTTAAAACTCTACATTTTATTCAATTCATAACCTACATTTCTTGACATGTGCTTCCTTAGAATGTTTCCAAGTCCTGGGGTTTGCTCAAAAGATAAATGTTGGTACAACTATGGGGCTGTCCATTAATCCACTTGCAAATACATGGGTCACAGAACAGTGTGAAGTTGCTTCTTAGATCTTCTGCGCGGAAGAAACAACACTCGGACTGCTCTTATCTCTCCTGAAGAACAAAGTCTTAGTCCTCCAACACAGCTGATTACCTAGCCCGTCGTTCAAGTTCTTCACGACGGTGATTTCACAAGCTCGTGATCACCTGTTCAGTGTGCATTTTGCCTTGTTTAGAATTCTTCCCTGTACACTTTAAATGATCGCACCTCAGCACGGGTTATAACCCTGATCCCATTCCTTAGGTGACTGGACATCCTAGATTTAGAGATTGCGCAGACCCAGATCTGATTTTTCCAAGTGACTATCAACTTGGAAAAATATTTTTTTTGGAGATAATGAGATTGTTTGAGACTTAACAGAAAGTTTCCAAAATAGTATGGAAAGTTTCCCTATACACTTCACTTGGCTAACCTTGTGTTACTATCTTATATAACCATAGAATATTAATACAAACTACGAAATTAACCTTGGTACTAATATACTAGTAGTAACTGAAGTACAGCATGTTTTGTGATTTCACCAGTTTTCCAATTAATGTTATTTTTCTGTTCTGTAATCTCATTCAAGATTCCACATTTCATTTAGGTGTCATCCTTCCTTATAGGCCTCTATTCTGGGACAGAATTTTAGTCCTGTCTTTCATAATCTTAATACATTTGATGTGAACTGGTTGGTTGTTTTGTAGAGGAGCCCTCAATTTGGGTTAGTCTGAGGTGGTTTGTGTCCTGATTATATTATACTTATGCTCAGGGCCTCACATCAGGGGGAAGATGATATCATTATCTACAACTGATCAAGTTGACCTTGATCACTTGGTTATGGGGATTTTAGCCATGATTCCTTAGATAAAGTTACTACTTTCCCCGTGGCTATTACTCAATGCTTTGGGATAGGTAATTTGAGACTGCAAATATTTTATTTCAGCTTAAATTTTAGCCCCTAATTTTAGCATTCATCAGTAGACCTTGCCTGCAGCAATTATTATTGGGATACTCATTAGTGATTTTCTAGTTCCTTCATTATTTCCATGTCATTAGTTCAAATTCTTCTATAAGAAAGTACAATCTCTTCTTATTTACTTGTGTATTTACTTCATTATGAACTCTTTGTTTTATTCTTTGTTATAAATCAACATTATCATTATGTATATTATTGCTAAAGTATTCTTTGTTTATTGAAAGCCCTTTTAGGCTGTCCTCTACGTCCTTTGAAAATGGTCCGATCCTTTTATTCCTTCCTTCTCTGCTCTTCTTCCCTTCTGTTCTCTTTCATCTTTTATTTTCCCCTCCTATCCCATCCCATCTCTTCCTTCCTTCCTTCCTTCCTTCCTTCCTTCCTTCCTTCCTTCCTTCCTTCCTTCCTTCCTTCCTTCCTTCCTTCCTTCCTTCCTTTCCCATAAGAGGAGGAAAATAAGACATATAGAGAGATCCCAGGAGTATGTGCACACAGAGGAAAGATGTGAGGACAGAGTGAGAAGGTGGCCATCCACAAGCCAAGGAGAGAGTTCACAGAAGAAAACAAATCTGCCAACAGCTTAATCTTGGACTCCTAGTCTCCAGAACTGTGAACAATTGTTGTCGATTAAGCTACCTATAGCCTGTGGTGTTTTGTGATGGCAACCCTGACAGGCTAATACATATGGGTTTTGACAGATGCATAGAATCATGTAGCCAACACCACAGTTCCACACAAAATAGTTGCATGACCTCAAATTTGTTTCATGCTGACCCTTTATAGTTAACCCCTCCTTGCAGCCTTAAACCCTCGACAACAACCAATCTGCTCTTCATCCCATAATTTCTTTTTGTTCCAAAGTGTGATAAAAGTAGAATCACACATTATGTAGCCTTCAGGGTCTGGCTTCTTTCATTTATGAAAATGAGTTTAAAATCTTCCATGTTCCTGCATGCACTAATAGTTTCTTCCTTTATATTGTTGAGTTGTGCTCCATTTCGCAAATGTATCACCATTTTATAATCCATTCTGTAGTTGAAAGACATCTTGATTACTTCCAATTTGTAATCCAAAGACTAAATAAAGCTGCTATATATAGAATCACATACAAATTTTTTTATGAACCTAAGTTTTTATTTTCTTTGAGTAGATACCTAGAAGTTGATTTGCTGGGTTATCTGACACATAAATATTTAAATTTTAAAGAAATTGTTAAATTATTTTGTAAAGTGCCTGTACTATTTTGTATTTCTACAGGTAATGCATAAAAATACCACTCAATCCATGACCTTGTCAGCACTTAGTGTTGACAAGTTTGTTTTTTTCTTTTTTTCCCTTTTTATTATGTGCAGGTATATATTGTATTCTTGAATGCCTTTTAATATCTGTGGCAATGTCCCCTCTTTTGGTCCTGATATTGTTAATTTGTGTCTTGTCCCTTTTTTTCTTTGTCCGCCTGGCTGGAGGTTTTTAAATTTTATTCAGTCTTTCAAAGAGTCAGCTTTCAGTTTCACTCATTTTTTTCTATTACTGTCCTGCTTCAATTTCATCGATTTCTGATCTTCGCTCTATTATTTCCCTCTGCTTGTACTGGGTTTAGCTTGCTCTTTCTTCTCGTGAGTCTTAACGTGGAAGCATACATAAATAATCTGAGACCTTTCTTCAGAAGTAGTTAATGTAAATTTCCTTCTAAGCACTGCTTAAGCTACAATCTATAAATTTATTACTGTGCTTTCATTTTCATTTAGTTCAATATATTTTTAAATTTCTGTTGAAACTTCCTCTTTGACCCATGAGTTATTTAAAAGTGTACTGTTTAATTTTCAAACATTTGAGGCTTGACCAGCTCCTTCT
This sequence comes from Myotis yumanensis, assembly GCF_028538775.1. Lineage (NCBI taxonomy): Eukaryota > Metazoa > Chordata > Mammalia > Chiroptera > Vespertilionidae > Myotis > Myotis yumanensis. Next base: position 32,242,863 of record NW_027223766.1, on the reverse strand, counting down.
GTTATGATTTCTAGTTAAATTCCATTTCTCCTCTTTTAACTTCGTAGATGTTTATTTTATGGCCCAGAAACTGCCCTATCTCGACAAATGTTTCATCTGCAATTGAAAAGAATTTGAAATATGCTGTTTTGGGTGGAGTATTTTATAAATGTTACATTGAATTGCTTTATAGTTTTGTCTAGGTCTTCTAGATCCTTATTGATTTACTGTTTAACTGTTCTATTGATTACTAAGAAGAGAGTTAAAATTGCTATTATTGTGGAGTACTCTATTTTTTCTTTCAGTTTTATGAGGGGGTTTTTGTGCCTTGTGTTTTTTGATGTTCTATTGTTGCTTGCATATACATTGAGGCTCTTATGTATTATTGGAGAATTGATCATTTTCATTGTGGAATATCTCTCTGTGATAATATTCCTTCTTCTAAAGATTACATTGTCTCATATTAACACAGCTACCCCAACTTCTTTTGCATTTGTATGGTATATATTTCTAAATCTTTTTAACTCAGTGTAACTCTGATGGAACCAAAAAGGGTGCGAATTTGAAATTAATATGGCTCTGACTCATTGTAAAGTTAGGGGAGACACTGTTCTAGCTTATTACATCCTGGAGCAGAACTGCTCTTTTTATTAATCACACATTAATATACGTCTTCAAATTGATTTTCCTTAAATTAAAAAAAAAACATTTCCAGTTACTTTGAAATAAAAATACATATTGATATTTTAAAAAGAAAGAAAAATATTTTCAGATGCTAAAGCTCAGTAATTCTGCACATATGAGAGAAAAGAACCAATTTATTTTGGCTTAATCTGGACTTAATTGTTATTTAAAAATAAGGGAGATGAGAGGAATACTTGTAATGGTGAAAAAAAAGAGCTAAAAATGAGATAAGGGTGCTTTTAGAATTAGGGTAAGAAGGTGCTACTCTGTCACATGAGACTAAGACTAAATTTCTAATAGCTTCTGAATCTCTATTCTACTGACCTTAGTAAAATTTAAGGTTTGGGGATGAGTGGAAAAAAACTATCATTCTCAAGTATCCTCTCTTCTCTCTTTAGGGGAGTAAACATTGCTCAGATTATGTATTCTTTTTTTTTTTCCAAAGAACATTTGTTTCCTATCTAATGGCATGTACTTTATTTAGTGTTAAGTACGCATAGTGGATAGAAGTTCCTAAAATAGCTCAGAGAACAGTATTCAGGGGAACATACAAATAATTTATGTGATAAATGATATAATAGAGTGATGCACAACAAAGTTTAATAAGGCCAAAGAGAAGTGACATATTATGTTTAAGTGAGTGGATGCTGGAGTTAGCTCAGTTGGTTTGACTTTTTGGCTCAATCACTTACTAACTATATGCCCTTCAGCAAGTTAATTAACCTCCTTGGTGTCTTCCCCTTCAGATGGAAATAATAGTAATATCACCCAACAGAAATGTGAAAACTCATTGTGTTAATATTAGACTGAATTAAATGAAATTGCCAAGAATCAAATCTTTAATAATAAATAAAATTTATATGGTTCAACCTCATGCATTATAACTCCTCAGCACAATGCTAAAATGTGGTACGTGTGCTTGATTGTGTTTCCCCCTATCCCCACCCCAGAAAAATACATATTCAAGTTCTAATCCCTGGTGCCTGTGGATGAGACCTTATTTGTAAATAGGCTCTTTGTAGATGTAAATAATTAAGAAGAGGTCAAGTAGCATGGAAACCTAAAAGCAATGGCTGGTGTCTTTATGAGAGAATGGAGGAATATGTATATGGATATGGATACAGTGACACAGTCAAGACACAGGGAGGAAGATTTTGTGAAAGTGGAGGAGAGGTTGAAGTGATTCATCTATAAGCCTAGGAACGCCAGTTGCCAGCAACTACCAGAAGCTATAAAGAAGCAAGCGAGGTTTTTCTTCTATAGCCTTCAGAGAGAATATGGCCCTGCTGACACCGTTATTTCAAACTCCTAGACATTGGAAATTAGTTTCTGTTGTTTGAAACCACCAAGTTCATAGTAATTTGTTATATCAGCCCTGAGAAACTAATAGAGATAGCAATTGCTTAGTAAATGTTATCTATAGGGGTTTTTTTAATGGAGATTTAAACATTTTTAAAGTATACATGACATACAATATTATATTAGTTTCAGGTGTACAACATAGCGATTCTACATTAATATAACTTATGATGTGATCACCACAGTAAGTCTAGTAACCATCTGTCACTATACAAAGTTATCACAATATTATTGACAACGTTCCTTGTGATATGCATATTAGCTAGATCACACAATTCTCATATTTAAATAACTCTGAAACTTTATTGTCAATAGCATAAGAAGTCCATCAAAGACTATTCATGTCTAGAATTACCTTTTCTATTACTTTTACCCATTTCAATCAAACTTGTACAAATAAATATTTCTTAATATATTTGTTTATATTTCCTTGACTTATTTAATTTATAACTGAAAGTTTGTACCTCTTATTCCTCTTTTACCTTTTTCATCCAAACCTCATCCCCACCCCTCTGATAACCACCAGTTAGTTCTCTGTATCTATGAATCTGTGTCTGTTTCTGTTTTTTCATTTGTGTGTGTTTATTTAATTTCACAAATAAGTGAAATCATACAGTATTTGCCTTTCTCTGACTTATTTCACTTAAAATAAAACCCTATAGTTTCATTAATGTCACAAATGGCATGATTTCATTCCTTTAATGGCTGAACAAAATTCCACTGAGTATATATGCCACTTCTTGTTTATCCATTCATCTATAGATGAACACTTAAGCTGCTTCCATATCTTGGCTATTGTAAATGATGCTGCAATGAACATAGGGGTGCATATATCTTTTCAAATTAGTTTTTTTTAATATTTTGGATAAATTTCTAGATCATATGGTATTTCCATTTTTAATTTTTTGAGAAACTTCCATACTGTTTTCCATAGTGGCTGCACCAATTTACAATCCCACCAACAATGCACAAGGGCTTCAGCTTCTGTTTCTTCACATACTCACCAACATTTGTTATTAGCTGACTTTTTTATAATAGCCATCTGATAGGTATGTGATAATATCTCATTGTTATTTTATATCTGCATTTCCCTGATGATTAAGTAATGTCTTTTGGCCATATGTATATCTTCCTTGGAGAAGTATCTATTCAGGCCATCAAATAGGCATCTGAAGTTAGGTTGCATAAGTTCTTTATTTGGTATTTTGATATTGAGTTATATAAGTTCTTTATATTAACCCCTTATCAGATATGTCATTTGCAAATATATCCTCCCTCAGTAGATTGTGCTGTTGTGTTTTTCATTTTGTTGATGATTTCCTCTACTATGTCAAAGTTGTTTTTTTTTAGTTTGACTTATGTTTATCATTGAAACAGAGGGGAAATAATTCACTTTGTCAGAGGAGGAGGAGCAGCTAAAGAAAGGCTTCAGTGGTGATTATTCAGAAAGACAAAGGCAAGAGCAATCCAGATAAGGAAATGTCATAAAAAATGTATCGAGAAATAAATATATAGTGTTACAGATTTGATTGTAATGGGTAGGAGGAATAGAGCAAAGCAATTCTAGGCATGAAGAGTCTTTGATGAACTTTTAATGCTATGTATTGGCAATAAAGTTTCGGAGTCACTTTTTAAATATGAGAACTATGTGATCTCACTAATATTTCATAAATTTTACTCTGGCATCACTCTACGCATTATATGGGGGAGGAGGGAACTTGAGCAGTTTATTGAAATTGCCATGGCTTAGGATCACGGTGTCCCAGAAAGAGAACAGGCAAAAAAGAAGAAGCAGAACTATTTCAGGTGTAGAATTTATATAATTGCAGGCTATTTGGAAATACTTAGAGAAATAAAACTATGATTATTTCCAGATTTCTGGTGTAGGAGATGGGTAAACTGAAGTAACATTTACAGCAAGGGGATTCAAGAGAAATAATTTCTTTTAGTGAGAATAGAGAAAAATTGAAGTTCAGGGAAAAGTTCAGGTAAAAATGTGTATAGAATTTAGACATGTGAAGCTGAATAATTAAGGAAAGATCTTTATTGGAGTTTAGACTTTATTAGGTTTTAGATAAAAGTTGAAGATTTGATGGCAGATTCACTGACCTCGGTGATTGTGCAGGGAAAAACAGAGAAGACTATATAGAAAAAGATAACTATCATGACTATTTAAAAGTTGAAATGAAAAATTATAGCTTGAGAATGGGACGATAATGAGATGGTAAAACCCAAAGGTATGAGGTGATATCTCATTAGGTGGTGTTTTGTTTTTCTGTTTGTTTTTTGCTTTGCATTTCCCTGATGTTTAGTAATGTTGAGCATTGTTTCATGTCTATTGGCCATCTCTATACCTTCTTTGGAGAAATGTCTATTCAGGTCATCTAATAGGGAGAGATGCCCACTTTTTAATTGGATTTCTTTTTATGTTGAGTCATATGAGTTCTTATATATTTTGGATAGTAACCTATGATCAGATGTGTTGTTTGCAAATGTCTTCTTCCTCAAAGAAGAAATTTCAAGGAGGGGGTTTTATGATATTCTACAAAGTGGAAGTACTGTCAGGATGGGCTGAATTATGTTGTAGTGACAAACAAATCCCAACTTTTACTGACTTAACACAGCAAAGGTTGGTTTCTTTTTCATGTGTAATACAGATCATGGGATGCACAGAGATCATCAAAGTCTCTCAGGGACTAGACTTATAGAAGGCTCCATCTCGACACAGGTGATCACTGAAGAAAGGGGTAGGGAATGTGGTGAATCATGTACTGGCTTTTAAAACTTTGACATATGTAGTGACACTTTCCTTCCATTCACATGTCATTAAGCAACCAAGTCACAGCTCAATGTCAAACATGGCCATCACAAGCTTACCAAGAGGATGGAAAAGATCAATTTTATCATTTGCCCAGAGGAAAAACCAAATCTTTCTAGAAAAGTCCTAAGTAAGGGGATGTGAAGAGAGGACAAAAGAGTTAGAAGAGTTACTCTAGGAAATAAGATACAGGGGTGATGGGGTACAAGCAAATACATTGCGGAGTGAAACTGAAGGGCCCGATGGGATGGGGAACATGTTTTACTAATAAATCAGCACAACATGTTTACGTGATTTTCTCAGCCATTTTCAGTGTCTCTGTCAGAGGAAGAAATGATATGGGAAGTTGCATTGACACCAGTTTGTATTGATCCAGAAGAACAGTCAGTGAGGGAAGTAGATCTTCCTGTAAAAGGATAACAAGTTCTAGTTTGGTTGGAGAAGAAAATCAGTGCATTGTAGGTCAGGTAAACTTGAAACATAGGGAGAGGTCAAGAAATTAGAGATCAAGACGACATTGGTTACAGGTTAAGAGCTTGTGCAGGATCAAGAATGTTACAAAACGTTTTGTAGTTTTGGTAGTTCAAACAGCAGGTCTGCCAAAGTCAATCAAAGGAATTAAAGAAAATAAATGATGTGGCTAGTTTCCTAGGATTTTTTTACTCCATTTGAGAAACTCCCCCTTTCTCAGACCTTGAATTCAGTTTCCGTTTAGGGTTGTTCCGCTAAAATAAATAACCCCAGACTCAAAAACTCAATTATGGTAGATCTTAACCAATATTTGGCAATTTAGATTCCCTTTGTTAGTGTTTGATCTAGCGTTGAGTATACGGTCCAGCTCAGGACAATTAGATGTAATAAGCATCAGCTAGAAAGAACCTAGAAAAAAAATTCTAGATGAATAGAAAAAGCTAATGAGAATTGGGCTTCTTTTTCCCTCCCATCCACTTTCTTTTTAGCCAAGGTTTTGTCTTGTGAGAACATGATGTTAGAGCTACATAATCCATTTTGAAACCATGATGAAAAAGTTTTTAAAAGTTCCAATTGACTTTTTTGATATTATTGAGTGGTTGGACTAAACATATACATCCAGATGTCATGTAATGTGAAATAATTAAATGTCTTTGATATTTGCATCATTAAAAATTAGGTAGTCCAATAGAGTAAACAAACATATATGAAATACTTCACTCAGTGAGAATTAATGACTCCTTCCTTTATATTCTTTCAGTGTCTAATAATTTATTTAGCTATTTCTTAAGTTTCCTTTAGTATCATGTGTGTAGATGTGTGTGTTCTTTTGCTAGCCAGATTGCAAACTTTCTTTAACCATTTCTTGCTTATCTACAAAGCAGTTTCTCTCCCAGTCAGGAGTCTGTCCCATTTCATGAAATGATCCCTCATCTACCAGTATCTACAACCCAAAAACATTCAAATCATTCTGGTTTACTGTTTCCCTCCTATCCACATCCAATTCATCAACAAGACTGTCAGTTCTGTCTCTAAATTATATCTAAACTCTATGTCCACTATCATCCAGTACAAGCCATCATCATCTCTAGCCTTGGTCATGGGCGATCGAATCCTAAAAACTATGAGGTCTCAACTACCTGCCAAATCCTTCTCAAGACAGTCAGAATGTTCTATGAAGTTAAGTCTCATATACCAGCCTCTTCCTAAAATCTCTGTGATAGATTACCATTATATCCTTGCCTCAGTCACAGGCTCTAACATTCTAGTTCCTGACTCCCTCTCTCACTTACCATATTCTATACCCTCCAGCCACACTAGCCTCCTTTTAGTTCCTCAAACCACAGAGCTTTTTCCTGTCACAGTGAGTTTGAACTTATTCTTTCTTCTGCCTGAACCACTTTCCCCAATGGCTCCTCAAATAAGCTGTCTCCTCATTACAGAGGTCTCACCTCAAGTGACACCTTTTCAGAAGCTACTTGATCAGTCCATGAATAATAGGAATTCCCTATTCCTGTCCCCTCTCACCACCACTTCACCTTGTTTATTTCCTGTGTAGATCTACATGCAGATGGTCTAAGACAGATGGTCTTGTTTTCTTCTGACTTTTTTTTTTTTGGTTGTTTATCTGTCTCACCCAAGTCTAGAACGTAAGCTCCATGAGATCAGGGACTTTTCCTGTCTGGTGCGTAATACTGTATCACAGTATTTAAAACAGAGTATAATAACTGCTTACAAAATATTAGTTGAATGAATAAAACTTTGTGTACTCTTTTTCCTCCTTACTCACTCCAGTGCTTAACACAGAGGCATATTTCATGGCTACTCAATAAATATCTCATTTGTTCAAGATATGTTTGTTAAACATTTAATATGTAAAACTTCATGTGAGGCACTGAGGACATACTGGTGAAGAAGGAGGAGAAATAAAATCCTATTTTCCTCCCAAATGTAACGTAAAATATTCAGTAAAATACTTTTTGCTTACCCTCTGTAAGCGGAAGAACCATGACTTCTGATTTACAAAGTGTGAATATAGTTCAAGCCTTAATTTTTATGCTCTAAATGCACATACTTCCTTTCTGTCAATGTCAAATGAATCACTACATTTTCAACACTTGATGATCTTTATTATCATGAAATATCCTGCAATTAACAAAAATATTTAGACAACATTCTATGTAGAATCATAATATAAAGTATTCTCTGTTTTAAAGTGAAATATTGCCTAAGGCTAGTTCTTACCAGGAGTTCTGGCTTCCACATTACATATGCATTAATAGTTTGTCTGAACTCGACAACAATTTTTAATTTTTCCTTGGCAATACAAGCATTTCTCTTACATTCATGAATCTCAATGATCTTTTCTAGCTGCTGATGTCAAGTCCACAGCTTCTCATCTCTTTTTAACACTGCTTTTTGTCACAACTCCTATTAACTCCTTACTTCCCAGAGATTTGTTTCTTTCTGCTAACTGCTTTTCCTTTTAATTACATTTCTTGTGGTAACGTTGGATAATAACATTATATAGGTTCCAAGTGTACAATTCTATGATACATCACCTGTGTACTGCATTGTGTGCCCACCACCCAAAGTCAAATCTTCCCTCACCACATATTTGACCCCCCTTTTTAATGAAGATTAAATCTTTGGAGAAAATCAGGAACTGGATATGAAACAAGAAATGGTTCTGATTTGGCTTCAAATAATCCAATGATTGAGATATGACTGTAAATAGTAGGAGAAAACACAATGAACATACAAAAAAGGGGGGGAATCTCATTTTATTATTCTTACCCCTCAGATTTAGTATATCCACAGCTTAGTATATACAAAAAAGTTGATAGTATTGAGTCAAAAGTTTTAGCTGTGAGTTAATTCAGAAGATTCTTGAAGAGTCAAACGATTTATATTAAAAGGTGGAGAGATATTTGGGTTGTGCATAACTGAAGAAAAAAATTTAATTATAATGTAAAAAGCAAAAGGATGGCATATTTATAAATGTGATGAGTAATAAAAACGTGGAAGATGTATAATGTAAAAGTAAAATGATCACAGCCTTGGACAGGTTGCTCAGTTGGTTGGAGCATCCTTCCTTATACCAAAAAGGTTGCAGGTTCGATCCCCCATCAGGATGTCTATGAAAGGCAACTGATTAATATTGATTGATGTTTTTCTCTCTCATTGATGCTTCTCTCTCTATCTACCTCCTTCTCTTTCCAAAATCAATTTTAAAAAACACCACATCCTTAGATGAGGGTTAAAAATAATAATAATAATCACAGCTCTCCAAAAGGAATCAGAACAGATACTGGGGTCACTGGTTATTCTGAAGATTTGCAAATTGTGGGAGAGAAAGTTGGAAAGCTACAGACCTACGCATAATATACAGTAGTTTCAGAGGCCAGGTTAGGTTTCAAAGGCTGTGAGTCAAAGAGCTTCAGAAGACGAGAGGGGAGCTTGTCTAGAGCTTGACCAAGACCAGAGGTTAGGTAAGTGAGTTTAACAGTGGCATTGAGCATAAACAAGTTTCAGATAATTGGGGAGTGTAATTTTGGGAAAAGAATAAAGCAATTACACATTTTTTTCAAACTAAATAATTTAAAGTTGTAGGAAAGACAATAGAGTAAGATGCTAGATTTAGATTCAGTCTTGAGTTTTATTAGTAAACTCCTCTAATCCTTCAAGACCCAGCTCAAATATGTTGGCTCCTCAGAAATTTTTTCTGATGGCTTGGACTGTTGCTCCTGAATCTTTAGTCATATATCCATTGTAGAATTTACATCATTGCATTTCCCATGTGACTTTGCAGTACTTCCCACTAGTGTGGAGGGGGCATGTTTCCTTGCCCAATCATCCTTGACCTTGGCCATTAGACATCACTTGATCAATGGACTGTTAGGGTGGATGGTACATGAGCAGCCTCTTTAAGTGTGCCTTGTGTGATTTGGGTTAGCTTATTGCATGGCTATTATTTGCCATGAGAAAAGTGAGGCTGAGTAATTATTACCCTTCATCCAGGCACATGGGGCAGACCTGATCATGAGAGGAAGCTTGGAGTCCAGTCTGGCCCAGACATAGCAAGCCAAACTCTACTGAATCACAACTGACCTACAGAAGTGTGAGGATGAAAGTGAATGTTTGCTGTTGTAAGCCACTGAAATTTTGAAATTGGTTATTATTTTAAAAATGATGACTTCACCTTTTTCAACACTCTCACATACATAAGTTTTGGTTCTCTGTATGGATTCATGTGGTATTCTAAATCTATATCTATTACAGTATTTCCTAATTGGTAAATTCCTGTTCAAACATCTATCTCTCCTCAAACACTGTAGGCAATTTTACTATCCAGACATATCTTATTGGTGTTTTTATTTTACTGTGCTCAAAGTAACTAGTTCAAAGTAACCAGTACAGAGCTGCTTTTTACATGTGAATGTTCAAAGGAAATGGTATCAGACATATGTGTAAGACAAATCCAGTCTAAGATATTTTGAAACATCCATAACTTATCCACCACATATTGTTTTATTTCAGTCTTTTAGAAATCTCTGCTTTAAAGACAGAAAGTTATGGGAAAGAGTTAAATAAACTATGTGGCATTACAAAATAATATTAGCATGACATTCATAAAGTTAGTACTGTCAGTTTAAATGCTAAGTCAATCCTAACTCATTCTCATTTATGGGAGCCTATTAAAAAGCTAACGGTTACTCTTTTCTGGCTCTATTTTTGCATTACATATTTTTTATGTTGCTGAGTAAATTCTATTTAGACATTAGTTTTTGCTCATATAAACTATTTTTGAATAGATAAAAAGCAATGAAAGCAGTTCCCAACTCAGATGCTTAAATTATCCACACAACTGAATAGCTGTGGCTATAAATACATGTTAGGATGAAAATGTGGAATTTGTCTGTACCATTTAGGAAATCAATTTTATACTGAGTCCTGAATGTATGGTGTCAAAGCATAATAAAATTTGATTTATAACTAAGTGAATAAACTATAAGTCATAAAACTCCTAAGCCCCAAATTGTCAATCAGAGTAATTTCTAGTTTTAAACATGAGTCCATTAGGCTATCAGATACCACTCCTATTTTGTGAGCATTATAAGACAGAGTAATATTTATTTACATAGGACAGTTCAAATACACTATCCAATGAGCGATGCTTACTTTTTGTTAAATGGCAGTAGACACTGTGCTACACGGCCCAGATGGCCCTTGCAGGACTGCAGCAATTTTCTCTGGGAGTTGCCCTCAACTGAAGAGGACCTTCTCATTCAAGATTACATCTGCCTTCCCTGTGGCAGCCTGCAGTCAGTGACCAGGTGATGTGGGATATAAAACTGGGCCCATATCCCCAAACTAGGGCAAGTGTAAAGGGCCATCTCAGCTTGCTGTGGGGTCATCTGGAGACCTCCATTGAGATTGCACCGGAGCTCAACCTTTCCCTCCGACCAAGAGAGTGGTGCCCTTTTCACTCCCCTAAGGTTGTTGGTCCCAAGAACACTTCCTCATACACTCCCTTCACATTAATCTCTATCTCCGTGACTCCTTCCTGGAAACCTGGCCGATAACACTTATGATAAATAATAAATGCAACTTGATAACATTAATTGAATTGAATTGAGTCTACCTTAATTGAACCAGCAGTTAGGGGAAACACTATGATAAAATGGTGGAGTCTTGCCCTCCAGGAGCATGTAGCTCTAGTGAGGAAACAGAGATGTAAACACATAATTATCTTCTCGTGAGGCAAGCCCTGGAAAAGAGATGAACGGATCTCTGCATTTTTAATTGTTTCCTGTGGAAGGGCTACTGGCTGCTCCGTATATTCCCTGTAGCCCTCACAGTTAGTCAGAGCCATAGCACACGTTCTGGCTAATAGACTGGAGGCAGAAATGACACATTCCAGGTCTCGGCAGAAGCACTTTTTGAACCGCAGGTCTGTTCCTCACCTCTCTCATTTTCTGTTATGGCAAACTGGAAGCCCCAAGTTGAGATTTTGGCATAATGAAATAGAAGTCTCATCTTTGGAGTCACCAGATCTGCCTCGTAGTGGCCTTTGTATAGAAATGGGGCATCTGATGTGTAAAATCCCAAGATCAGCGGGGTTGATAGTATAGTAGCATAACTTTGCCCATTCTCAATAACATCTGGCTGGTAACCTATACCCATTTTGGCGAGGAAGCTAAGAATATAAGACATATCCCGTATCTATGACATTTAAACTGAGCACTGAGTGATTGATAATTGGTTTTTCTCTGCAGAGAAGAGAATTGGTCTTTTTTAAGGAAGAGGAAATACACCAAAGAGCTAATCAGACCTGGTTGGTCAGGAAATACTAAGTTGTCATATGTTATTTATAGTTTAAACTCTTAACCCAGGCAAGGGGGCTTTCATCTGTCGAAATGATAGAACTGCATGCCGTGTTTTGAGTGGAGGCACACTTTTGGGGGAAGAGTGTCCTAGATATGTTTAGAGCATAGTTTAGGTGAGATGCAAATGTGAAAGATGGGGGTAGGGGAGAGAAAAATTGATTGAAATGAGGCTAGAGAGCTGGAATTTATACGAGATTTCACGTGTCCACTAAAGGAGTGTCGATTTATTTTAACCTAGGCAATTTATTAAAGTAAAGGTAGTAGTATGCCATTTCGTCATGCCCAGTTCATTTTCTTAATATACTGATGAGTCAAAGCCAGGAACAATATCTCCCATGACTCTTAGGATAAAGTCTAATCTCTTTAACTTGGACCTTGAGGCTCTCCGGGACCTGGGTGTTGCTAATTTCTCCAATTACAGTAGTTGGTGTCTGAGCCTTGAAAAGGGGCTGTGTGAATTCGAACCCTTGCTCTACCAGTGGGTCATTATCATCATCTATAAAATAAAGATAATACTACTTATTCAGAAGGTTTACAGGGTAGATTACCCAAATAAATTCATGTGAACTATTTATATTTTTTTAAAGGTTCTTGACAAATAGTACAAGCTCAGAAATCTTGAGTGTTTTGTGTGCCTCCTCACCTCACCACCCACACTCCAGAATAATGCCTATTTAACCTTCAATTAATAGAGTAGATGTTAACTTTTTTTCTGAGAAGGATGAAGTGGTCCTCCAAAACTCAGTTAAGTTATTGCCCAGGCCCTTCCAAAATATCGTGGACTTTTGAATAGACTGTCCTAAAATTTAATCATATCATTATTTATGTGTATCTGTACACAGAGTCCGCATTATACTCTGAGAAGTAGAATATTGTTGAAGAATTTTTAGTAGCGGAACGACATGATACACATGTCTAAAGAATCACTCTAGCTGCTGTGTTGCGAATAGATTCCATGGGAGCAAGTCTCTAGACCTGCTATGACCTGCTGGAAAGTAATGGCAAAGGTTTAGGTGAGAGATGGCAGAGGCTTGGCCTGGGGTAGCAGCAGCGTCATTGTGATATATTTTGAAAGTGAAGCCTCTCCTGTGGCAGTTTGCTGATGAATTGGATATGGTTTGTCAGAGAAAGTAGAGTCCAAAATTATGCCAAATTTTTGTTTCAGGCATCTGGAAGGAAGGAGTTGTCATCTACTGAGAAATGGAAGACTATGGTAGAACAATTTTTGGGGGGAGGGATAAAATAAAACAAACTAAAAAAAAATCTAAGTTCAGTTACAGAATGTTGGATTTGGGACATCTATCAGACATCTGTTTGGAGATGATGGGGAGTCAGTTGGATATGTGAGAATGGATTTCAATAGAGAAGTAGCTGGGAAATGTAAATTTGAAGGTTTTCAGCATATAGATGGTTTTGATAGCTTTAAGGCCAGATGAGAGTTCCAGGGCCATGAGTGGAGAAGAGGAGAGGAACAATGCCCAAGCCTGCAGATCTCTGACATTTAAGGAGTCAGAGAATCAGAAAATGACCTAGCAAAAGAGACTGGATTTGAACAATAATCAAAGGGGAAAGAAAAACTGAGAGGCTACGGTGGTCTGAAAAACAAGTATAGAGAGAATTTTGAGGAAGAATTTTTTTTAGTTCATTTTTTAAGAAGGGAGAATAACAGCATGTTTGCATGCTGATGGGAATGGCCGAGTGGAGAGCAAGCTTTGAGGATGCCTTGAGGGAAGAAGATAAGAATGCTTCTATGCTGGGCAAGAGGAGGCAAGAAGGGGGAGAACTGGATCACACACAGAAGTTTCCCTCCTTACTTCTTTTAGTTTCTCAGTAGCAATAGGAACCAAGGTCATCAGGTGGGCCTCAGTTTCCCCATATGTAAAACAAATATTACATTTAACATCCTATATAATAAAAGGGTAACATGCAAATCGACCCAACAGCAGAACGACCGGTCGCTATGACAGGCACTGACCACTAGGGGGCAGACACTCAACGCAGGAGCTGCCCCTGGTAGTCAGTGCGCTCCCACAGGGGGAGCACTGCTCAGCCACAAGTTGGGCTGATGGCTGGCAAGTGCAGCGGAGGTGGCGGGAGCCTCTCCCGCCTCTGCAGCAGTGCTAAGGATGTCCGACTAAGGCTTAGGCCCACTTCCCGTGGAGAGCGAGCTTAAGCCGCAGTCAGACATCTCCCGAGGGCTCCCGGACTGCTAAAGGATGCAGGCCAGGCTGAGGGGACCCCCCCCCCCGCTCCGCCCCCGAGTACACGAATGTCGTGCACCGGGCCTCTATTATTTCTATGATTCTGTAAGTGGGTAGTAATTTCAAAAGCACACACTCAAAAAGATTCAAGAGCTGACTATCAGCTCTGCATATTCAGTAAGTAGGAGAGAGCTTATAAGGCACAATTATTACTTTTGTTATATTATCCCATATTTTATTATATTTTGCTTGTGTGACATCCTCATGGTTTCTGGCACATTTATAATTTCTAACAAGTGAAGACACTGTCTTGGAGATTGACATAGCCCATCTGCTTTAAAACAGCTTATGTTACAAAATGCCATATTTTCTCCTAACAACTTCTTGCACTGAAGCAGATAAAAAATAACAAGTTGGTATTAAGAAATGGTTTTTTGGAGTAGTCATCTATGCAGGACCATGCGAAGCATTCCTTTAAACAAAATCAAAAGTTGATTAGTTCCGGTTTTCTCCCCTAATGTAGCATCATTCATACCTAACTAGTAATGCATTCCTATTTTGTCTTTTATGATGAGCTAAAAAGTTAATGTATAGTAACACAGAAAGTAAAATACATCAACTTCTGTTCCAAGAGGATATGCTTTTCATATCAAATTCAGTTTTTCCAGACTGAGGCTCCGATTGTGGACTGAAGCAATTAGAAATAAATATAAGGTTTTCTAAAATTACTGTGCAGGTACAAAGTCTGAGGAAAAAGGGTGTTACTTTAAAATGTAGTAGGTTTTCATTCTTGTTTAAGTTTTGAAATTATAGTGTTTTGAATCTTTTGTTAAGAGTCTCACCACTTCTATACAGATGAACTGTGTGCATTTTAATATAAAGGAATGGTGTGAGCAATTTCACTCCATTACCCCCAATTCTAATATATACATAGTGTCCGTGCCAATGCTACTAACAACAACAAATAATAATAATAATAATAAAAATAAAACAAATTTTAAAAAACCCCAAACAAACAGGAAAAGAACTAAGTCTTCTAATTCGTATAATGGGCTTGAGTGAGATGGTAGCTTTCATCTCATGGATCAATGCACTAAGAGATTTAAAATTTTTTTAGAAAACCCAGAAATATACAGTATGTCAACAACACATGCCTTTTCATTACACAGAGAGTGTCTTATCTATATCGAATAACAAAGAAAACTCATTCACATTGCACATTTACTATCAATAGGTCACCTATTTCTATGTTGCTGAGTCTAAGTATCTTTTTCACAAGAATGTAAGAAAACAGAAGCACAGTAGAGACTTTCAATTTTTTCAAAACCAATTTGTGATACTTCTATAAATAATATCAACTGAATTTGCTCAGGTTAAATGCTACAATATGATATATGAAAGGAGCTAAGTAGATTGAATGCCTGCATTTGGATAGAGTAATATATATAGATTCATACAATGTAATCTGCAAAGGCATTTTAATAAATAAGTGTTGGGTGGAGTTTTTAGTTACTCTAAAGCTTAATATGCAAACATGTATTCTGACAGATAAATAAAAAGTAGATAGATGATTACCCATATTATCTCTCAATCTCATTATGTATTTTTTTCCATGAAAATATGTCAACTATTTGAATTCATAGCACTTTTGCCTTTGTTCCTTCTTATCAAAATTACATTCTCCCTTATAATTTGTAAATTGAAGCATGTATTGTAATTTACTTTAAACAGAATGATTCAAAATTTGCTGCAAATAATTTCAGCCACCACGTAAAACATGCAAGTGTATCTGATCACAAGAACAACAAAAAACGATACTAGAAAGCTGGTCTAGGAAAATATTTATTTCAATGACTTTCCTACTAACCAGATCATTTTTGAAATACTTTTTTTGTTTAACAAATCAATAGTTATGACAAATGTTTCACACCATATTAAATAAGTTGTATTTTTATGAACACACACACACACACACACACAAAGTTATAAAAAGGAAGTTCTGTTTAAGTCTATGCCTTTAAATTGCCTGTTTAAATTGGATTCCTTTGAGCATGGCTATCAAAAACCAGTCTGTCTCTTAAATCCCTCAAGACAGCATTTGCTTTACTTGGAAACAGGTAATCTTGTAAGTTCCTGGCAGTGGTGTTTCTATATGATATAAAATCATCTGTTTTAAGTGAAAAAAAAATGTAGTGATGATGTCAAACTATTCCTACACTTGATTCATGTAATCACTATTTTATTTTTAGATTTATTTATTCAACCAACATTTCCTGAGTGATTATTATTCCTGAGGGGAACAAAACAGATAAAATTCTGCCTCATGGAAGCTACGTGAAGGAAGAGAAGTCAGCACAAAGTTTAAACATCAGAATCATTTATAATTACAACTGACATTAATCAAAATACTAATTAATATATAAATGGTAAGGAAGACAACTAGCAAAATCACAAATCATTGCTTTGCATACACCAACACAGAAAGCTAATGATTTGGTTGATCGGTATAGTTTACTTTTCTTAGCACATGCGAATATTTTCTGAGTCTGGCTTCCTTTATCAAAAATATTTTTTATTGACTTTTAGAGAGAAAGGGGGGCATAGAGAGATAGAAATATCCATCAGCTGCCTTCTGCATGGCCCTACTGGGGAACAAGCATGCAACTCAGGCATGTGCCCTGACCAGAATTGAACCGTGACTCAACCACTGAGCCACACCAGCAAGGACAGGCTTCCTTTTAAAAATGGTATATATAAGTATTTTTAAAACTAAAAGATACAAAGAACTTCTGCATCTCTACAATAAGTAAACATATAGCCCAGACTGAAAAATGGGCAATTTAACAGACATTTCACCAGAGAAGATACTTAGATGGCAAATAAAAGCAGATGAAAGATGTTTAATATTTCTGTCTTTAGTAATGCAAATATAAACAACAATAAGATGAGATAGCACCACACACCTATTGAAATGGCTAAAATATAAGAACAAGTGACTGTACTAACTGCTGGTGAGGAGACAAACTCTTTCATTGTTGGAAATGCAAAATGTTGCAGCCACTTTGGAAGACAGGCATTTCTTACAAAGCTGAACATAGTCTTACTGCATAATCTGGCAACCGCAATCTTAGGTATTTATCCAAGTATTTTGAAAGTTTATATTCACACAAAGACCTGCATGTGAATATTTAGAACAGCTTAACTAAAAACAACCAAGATGTTTTTGAATAGATGAAGGAATAAACATATATTCTGACAAAGCTATCAAGTCATTTAAAAATATGGATACAGCCTGGCCAGTGTGGCTCAGTGGTTGAACGTTGACCTATGGATCAGGAGGTCATGGTTTGATTCCCAGTCAGGGCATTTGCCCAGGTTGCGGGCTCGATCCCCAGTGTGGGGCATGCAGGAGGCAGTTGATCAGTGAGTCTCTCTCATCATTAATTTTTTTCTCTCTCTCTCCCTCTCCCTTCATCTCTGAAATCAATAAAAAAATTTAAAAAGATATGGATACATCTTAAATGAAAGTATGTACTTCAGATATGACCTGATGAAAATAACATTTACCTCTGTGGTTTTCCTTAAAGGAAAACCAAATCCCATAACTCTAATCTGAACATAAAGAAATCAGACCAATTCCAAAAGAGGGTTCCCTAGCAAAATACCTGAGCAGAAATTCTCCTAATTGTCTGGGCCAGTGGTCGGCAAACTGCAGCTGGCGAGCCACATGCGGCTCTGTGGCCCCTTGAGTGTGGTTCTTCTGCAAAATACCCTGTGCGGGCGCGCATGTACAGTGCGATTGAAACTTCGTGGCCCATGCACAGAAGTCGGTATTTTGTGGAAGAGCCATACTCAAGGGGCCAAAGAGCCGCATGTGGCTCACAAGCCGCAGTTTGCCGACCACTGGTGGGCTATCAAAAACAAAGGAAGTCTGATTAATAGTCATAGCCAAGAGGAGCCTAAGCATACATGACAAATAAATGTGATGTAATATTTTGGATAGCATCCTGGGACAGAAAAGGAACATTAGGTAAAAACTAAGGAAATCAGAGTAAAGTATAGTCTTTAGTTAAGAATAATGAAAAAAGTTTTCTCTGTTTTCAACAGACTCCACTCCACCCTTCCCACTGTCATCACTCTCATGCTCAGGGAACACAAACAGCTGTATAATCACAGATATCAGAACTCCTAGGGAATTCAGATTTCTCAGGAAATTGCTTATTCTTCAAAAGATGAAATCTTCCTAAAATCAGATCCTCAACCTTTCAAACAGTACATATGCAACCTGACTTAATCTGTTCTTGATGGCTTGGAATATTTAGAAATAACAGTTTTGGGATGACTTACAGGATTTTTTGAGGGTCCATTGTCCTAACTCCAGCTATTGAAGACAGAGATAACATCCCCTCTCCCACCCATGCCCCTTTTTGTAAAGAACTGATACATAAACAAAGTACTCTTCTCTTTTGTGAGCATTGAATCTGGCCTGTTATGAGTAGGCCATGGTCTCTCTTGTATTTGGTTTTGTATTATGTGTCCTTCTCAATCTTTGTCTGGCTCTGTATGTAAGTAACTGGCCTGACCCGAGAATTCCTATGATACTGCATCTTGTAACTGCTCCTCACCGCTGCCTGCTGGAATCTTGGCAAGGGACAGACCTTTGGGATACAACTATGGGAGCCTTGGTACTCCCAATCCCCATATGTCATGGGAGAGGTATCACTGATGACGATGCCTGGGCTGCTTTCCTTTATGAAAGGATCTCTCTTAAGGTAACCAGATGGCATGGTTCCTGCTCAAATACTTCTTATGAGAAAGGCATTTAGTGAGGACTTTATATAAAATAACATCTCTTGGTGGCTGTCTAACCCTTTTCCCTGATTTATTTGTTATAGCACTTGTCACCACCATATTACATGATTATTTATTTACTTGTTTATTGTCTGTCTTCCCCATTAATAAAGGCAGGCACCATGCCTTTTTGGTTTCCTGCTCTAAATCCCATGCTTACAACACTGCCCACTCACTGAATATTTAAAAATTAAACTTTCTAGGGTCAGAGTATTCCAGTGTGTTTCCAAAAATATTTTGGAAGTCTCTTTGCTTTGTCTAATCAACTTCCTCTACTCTGACAGTAGTTACAACAGCTATTGATCAATTACACTTAAATAAACCCTGATTCAGGGTCAGTGATGATCTCAGATAAGGAAGTATCTGAACTGTGTGTATGGACTTTATGACATCAATGCTGCCACTCAAAGGCCTTAAATACTTCTTAGACACATTCTGCAGGTTTTATGTGAAGTTTCCAAATTGTTATGCTATGACTAGAAGAATAATTAACTGTTACTATAATTTATTCTGAACAAAACATGCATGGTACAGGAAGTATTCATGGAAGGGAAAAATACAGTACATTGAAAAGCCAAATATATGCTATTTTAAAAAAGTAAGTATTCTTTTAAAAAATTAGATGATCTATGTTTCTCTTCTTTAGAGAGTATAATCAAGAGAGAATTAGATTAATATTGACAAATGTCACTAATTTCATCTCCCCAAAACATTTCAAATCATGAGTAATAAGTTCACATCCATAGCAACCACAAGATAAGAAATTTTTCTTGAGGCCACATAACCCCCATATAACAATAATTTTAACATGCTAAACTGTCACTCAATTTTGAGTAGTGCAAAATGCATTTCCCTTTGGCAATAGCAATTATTTTCATTAATAGCCAAGGCTGATCATTGTAAATTTTCTTTATCCTTTTATACAATAATGTGCAGCTCAAGGAAGTATCACAAGGTCAGAATGAATATAAAAACACATCTTTACTCAAACACATTAACAAAGACAGCAGAAACATTCTGTGCATAGCCCAACAATGAAACACACCAAAATGTCAGAACTGCATTAAATATGTGAGAGTCCCAGTTGTTCTTCACACAAATCACATGCGCAACAAAAGAAATAAAATTATTTTTAGCTTCTTCACACACCTACTGATCTCACAAAATTTAAATATACAGGGGGTTTGAACTCCCAGTTTTATTACCCCCTCTTCTTTGGCACTCTTAGTTTAAAGATTGTTTCTATCACTTTTTTTTTTTTTTTTCATTTTGGAAGGGCCTTCTTTTGGCCATTCTCATGAATCCTACTGTCTTTTCATGAAAGTGGGTCATATCAACACTGAATGTTTCCAAAGCTGAACTTCTCCCAGGTCTACTGTTTCTTTCTATTTATAATGGAAAAACAACAATAAACGAATCAAAAGTGCCCAGGCATCCTCTTTTAGTACTGTGGGGATGAAGTGGCCATGTGTAAGTTAGTTAATTACTTACAGGAGTCGTCTTCATATACTCAAATTCAGAATGTGGGTCTGATGAAGTCAATGGATGCTTTTAAACATACCAGCATTGTAAATTCCAGTTCATGCACCTAAAAAAATGTAGAAAATGAGAAGTGACCATACAAAAATGTGTATCAGCACAAAAATATGAAATTCACATAATGAAGGTTAAGAGCTGAAGCAGAAAAACACTAAAAATGTATTTACTTTTTTTATAGGATTTGTTGCTCACTGTCACAGAAGTGGTTAACTGTCCACAAATTTATTTATTAACAATGGAAGGTGCTCAGAAGTATTAAGAATCTCTTTTTGGTCATGAGTTGTAAGAAGCAGCTGGACCGTGCATTTTGTGGCCATATATAAAAAATGATAAAGTCCTATGGGGTGATGGAATTGCAATACAGACTGCCCTGGAATCCCCTGAACTGCCATGGGGAGAACTGACAGCCAGCTAGGAAAGTCTTCAGTGGATGGTTACTTGACGCAAAAATATACTTCCACTATTTTAAGCAATTGTAATTTGGTGGTTTGTTTCTTATAGCTTCTAGCGGTAACCCTCCTCTCCATATAGTTTGCACCTCTCCTAGAGTTTCCAAAGATTCTCAGTACCTCATTTTAAGTCAAATCATCTTCTAGATCCCTTCATATTTGGTGATTACTAACAAACACCTACAACAACTTATGAATTAGAAAATGGATTGAACTTATTCTCATGCTTTCATGTCTGTCTTCTTCTAGTAAGTGACATCTCCTTAAAGACAGCATTCTATCTTAAGCTTTCGAATTTAATTTGTGTCTCCCTAGACCTCCCAAGTTTATGGAGACTAAAGGAGTCATGTTACCCCTTTCCTCTTCTCACTTGTTAATGTAAAGAATCCAGTTTCATACAAAATCTAACTCATTAATTTCTGGGAGTCTCTAGGGAGTCTGTTGTGTTTTGTGTTTCCTGGAGAACTTGGGAGTAGCAAGGTACTGAACACTTGAAGGAGGAAATCTCCTCTTGGGTATCAAAATGGTGTTATTTTTCACTCATATATTATGGAAACCTTCATGGAAACATCTCTTTCTCTTTCCATGAGATAAGGCTAGAGCTCCTACAGGTAGACCAGAAAACCAATATTTGAGAGACCTTATGGTCATTCCTATTTTCCTCCCCATAGACAATGAACTCCCCCCTTCTGGATCCTTTTGCATCTACTGTTAAAACCATATATGGAAATGAACTCTTCTCTGGCTGCTTAACTACAGAAAGAGATATAGGAGATGCTATTTAATGTAACACATTAAATACATTACATTCCTCTATCTATATATATAAAAGCCTAAGCAACCAGAACAACTGGTTGCTATGACATGCACTGTGGCCAGCCAACTGGCCCAATCGGGGGGCGGGCCGGCAGGACCCCACCCATGCACGAATTTGTGCACCGGGCCTGTAGTTAAATATAATAGACTCTTATTTGTAAATCTAATCTTTGAGTTTTTCTATTGGCCATACACAACATGTATGTATACTCTTAGGGACAGACATAACAGAGTTATATTTATTTTTAATTACCTTCAAGTGGGCTATACCTTTAAAGTTTCCAGAGACAGAGAAGCATTGATTGGACTGTTGGGCCTTGGAGGGAAGGTAGGGGAGGGTAGGGGTAAGGGGGAGAGATCAACCAAAGGTCTTATATGCAAGCATATAGGCCTAACCAATGGACATAGACAACGGGGGGGGGAGAGGGGTGAGGGCATGAGCGGGGGTAGGGAATAATGTGGGGATAAGGACACATATGTAATATCTTAATCAATAAAAATGTATCTTAAAAAATATTAATAACTTGATATTTTAATATCAGAACTTCAATTTTTCTTTGGTCTATGTTCAAATATACTTCTTCCCATACAATTTCTTTGAAGTATTTAATATGCCCACTAGACATCTTTATTTTCATCAACTTTATTAAGCTTGAGATACTTAAAGCTACAATGACTGAAATTTAGTTTAAATTAGGTTAGTTGGTTTCTCATCATTAGTACCAGGGTCTCCCAATATCATTTAATAGCAAGGTTGCCTCCCTTTTCGAAGTTAACATGCCTGCCAGAAATTTAATAATTTTTTTCATAAATAACCCATTTTTTAGGGAAAAGATTCCCATTTCACCAGGTAGAAGAAGGTCAAAGAAGAAACCATAGTTTCTGCCCAAGATCATGAGAGAAGAAGCTAATTTCTAGGCTTTTGTTTACTAGTCCCTTGTCATACCATTTTATTAGGCTATGTTACATAGGTGTTGACATAAATATCACAATTCTTTGCATTTATTTACATAGGAAATGAACCTTGGTTAAATGAAAGAGTCTCCTTTTTTTTACCAAGTATCATTTTAAATATCTTTGGCTTCTTATGTCCATTTACTGGTACGGTGTTTGGCATGTGCCTACACATTATTTCCCCTCATTTCTTATATTTACTATGATTGTCAGAGTAAGGATATCTTTTAATGGAAAGTGTAAATCACTTGACACATTATTGGGCTACAAGGTCCTCAATACTTATTTAGTTATTATGTCCTGTATTCACATTCTAATAAGATAATTACATAATTTTAAAGCTAAATGCACAGATAACTAAATTACAGGTCCATTAAAATAGATGTTATTTATGCAACTAAATCTGTTGAATTTAACATTTTATCATATTTTCTACCACCTTACTTAATGATCACTCAGCAATTTACTGCTTTCTGATTCTTCACCTGACAGTAGAATAGGTAAATCTTTCATTCTATATTAAACCTGTAGAGAATGCTCATTTGTGGTTTAAGACTAGCCTTGGCATACTGGCTGTTTTTTAAAGTTCATTTTAGTTACTATCTGCCCTGGAACATATTAAAAACATGGGTCTAAAGAGAAACAACAATAGCTGTATCTCATGGCTACAGTAAATTTATTGGTAGCTACACATTTTAGTGGAAAATATGTTTGATGATGTGTTGTGGAATTGTACACCTGAAACCTGTATAATTTTTTAAAATCGTTTATTGAATTTTAGAGACAGAGGAAGGAAGATGGAGAGAGAGAGAGAAACAACCAAATGAGAGTGCAATATGGAGAGGCTGCCTCCTGCACAACCACTACCAGGATCGAGCCCGCAAACCTAGCATTTGCCCTTGATCGGGAATCAAACCAGCAACCTCCTGGTGCACTGGACAATGCCCAACCAACTGACCCACACCGGTTAGGGCCTGTGTAATTTTATTAACCAGTGTCATCCCAATAGATTCAATAAAAAGGGGAAAAAGGAAATATAATTAAAATCGTCCTTGAAAATGGAGAGCCTTATTCTGAGCATGGTGTAGTTGATATGAATAAAGCTAAAGAATCAATTTTTTTTTCTCAGAAAACATTCAAATGGATAGAGCTGAGAGTGTATGTTATGAGTCCTGTAGGTATCATTAACTCATGTTGATAGTAGAGGGTACGGAGAAAAATTATAAAATTTCAGCATCTTGTATGGTTATTCAAACTTACCCATTATGCAGGGCTGTTGTGATGTTCACATGAGCCAAATGCATGGGGAAATTCTTCGAAAGGTGAAAAGTACTTTATATCTAATTAATTGTTTATAGAATATAGATAATTGAATCATGCATAACAAGACTTCAGTGACATTAAAAATCTATATAACATTTAATAAACATATAAAACTCTTTGACTAATGATTTAAACAAGTCTCAAGTCCTACTCAGAATTTTTTAAATCAGTTGCAACCCCAAGGAATAATTTTAAATAATCTATCCTTCTTTCTTTTGTAGTTGACACACTCACAGGCTGATGCAAAATCAAAGTCATTATGATTTTCTAATGCAGAGCTTTGGAGTACAGTCAACCCTCCTATTTCGTGTCCCTCTCTTTAAAATTCCGCTGGCAGCCAATGCTGCTACACTCAAAGCAATGGGACAGTTCAAGTGTTTGCAACAGCACAGCATTTTGTTATGCAATAAAAAGATAAATATGACTTTATCTTTCCAACTATCCAGCTTTATTTCTGCCAAAGAGTGGTAAAAGTGAAAAGGAAAATATTTGTGGGAAAATGGGTGAAAAATAATGAGAAATGTAGCAGATACAGATGGCATTGCTCAAGTTAGAGATTTCCTAATTTGGAAATTTTATTAAAATAGGTTGGCTGGCCACAAGTGCTACCTCACAGAGTGGTAGTTCCATAGGCTATGGCTGACTTCAGTTTCACAGCCCCGGAAATGTGATTTTGTTAATGCCATTCTAAAGAATAGGCTTCTGAAAACTGATTCATGCTAAGCACAGGCACAAGATTCTGAGATTAGAATGTCACTGAATTCCTTACAAAGAAAAGTAAGAGGGTTCAGGTCTGTTTAGTAGTTATGTCAACTGTTCCCCTCTAGAAGCAAATCTGTAAATTAAATTATACTAGAAGACTACTTGGTAAGCATGGAGTTTGCTCCTATACAGTCCATTTTTAGCTCCTAGTATATTTCAGGTATTGCCTAGCACTGAGTATACAAAGATCAAGAAGACAAGGGTCCACATTGAGAAGTTCACTCAATGAAGTAGGGAACAGAAACATAAACATACCAGCTATGTTTTTTTAACTGCAAATAACGTAAACCAGCTGTAACATGTTCATGCTGAATAGTTATTAAAACAATGAGTTAGTTGCTCAAGGAATTACTAGAAAATAATGTTAGGGTCCTATAAAAAGAAACAATGACCAAAATCACACAGGAGAACCAGTATGGTGAGGATACCACTGCCACCATCTCCAAACTGAAAGTGCTACACCTGGCTCTCTCTAGACCCACATTCATAGTTGACGGCCACCACTCCTCTGCCATTGTGACCTCTGAAGTTTGAGATGCTTTCTAATAGCAATGCTGACAGTCTCTCACAGTTCCTGCAATTAGTATTGAGTTTGCACAACTGACTGGTAGAACCTAGGTTACATGCTTGCATATTACCTTCAAGGGAGGCTGGGTAAGCTAGCATATGGCACTTTCAACTTCCATAGGACATTAGGCATTGGTTACCTCAGTATAGAGATATATTCTAAGCAGAAGAAGGAAGTCAAGTTCTGTGCAACCATCAGTAATGGCCAATGTCTTCTACAATTGCAATATAGCAAGTAAAGTATAACAGTGAAAGTATTTTAGTTGCTATATAAAGACAGAGGATACTCAACAAGGAATTGCCAAGATTATTTTTATAGTTGTAGCTAGAAGTTATGATAATCCTATATATCCATTTCCATTCAAGCCAGGACAAAGAGGCAATGACAAGAACTGACATTAATCTAGTGCATATGTAGTTCAAGTACAAGGAATAAATTATTCTTCTATTTTGCAGATGTAACTGCCAAGATTTGGTCAGATTAAGTAATTGTGCCCAGATTCCCAAATGATAACTAATGGGAAAAGGTAGCAAGCTACGTATGTCTGATTGCCACAAATCTGCTTTTTAGGTTATATTTGGACTTGGTAATTCCACCCAGAATTGACCAGAGTCAGGGGGATTGTTTAATGTGAGATTGATTGACAATTTTGAAAGCCAAATATTGCAGATCAAATACTTAGTCAATATGCCCTCTTTTCTGGACAATGTTGAAAGGCCCTTGACAAAAATCTTATAATTCTTATTTTCTGGACATCATGTAGATAACCCTATCATAATAGTACATTCTTTGCTTGTTCACATAAATACTAAGTGGATGTTTTCTTTCAAAGTCCATCACATTTCAATCAGAAGATATAACTCAGGAACCTTAATTAACCTTGGTTGTGTCCCAATTCTCCTCTGACCTACATTTACAAAGCTTATCATACAGAAGGTATAACTCTTACATATGGCTAATCTTTTCCATTACGTATTAATTCCTAATAGTTTTGTTCCAAAAAATACATTTATTTCTAATTCCTACAAGTGCCTACAGTTGTACTTCACTGCAGCCTCCAATATTTAGAAAATACTCTGCATATAAACTTGAGACATGAACATTTGCATAAATGTTGATAAAACTATGCTCCTGAATAAAACTATATCCACTCTGCCAACACCCAACAAAATTATCTGCCTGTTGAATTTCAAATCCCTCCCTGTTCCTTCCTTCACCTTTCTTCTGTATCAGAGGTGACTGACCCCTCTATGAATGATATTTCCCAGGCTCCCCTTCCTGTAGCTTCTTGTAGGTTCTGGTGATGGTAGACACTGACAAAAATTTACAAGTCAAGAAAGAGAAGGAGACAGAATATTTCTTCTCTATTTCTCTTTTGGATTTGCATCTTGTTGATCCAGATTCTACTAAGACTCTGATAACATCTCTTTTCCATTTGTTGCCTCAGTTCAAGGAATTTTGGTGGATCCAAGATGTTGCTAATCTTTGTCCCCTCTATGCTGTACTGATCTTCCATAATCTTTGTAACTAATCTCCATATTATGGTCTCTCAATTCAGCTACTTGATACAGGCCTTATTTTCTTGACTAATCTCTGACTGATACTTCTCTCGGTAGTATTTAAATTGCAAGTAAAAATATGTTAAAACAGAAATAGACAGGAAAAAAATGAAACAATGATAAAATAACAAATATCAGAAATTCAAGTTAGAAAAAAGAACAATGACAGAATAAATCACTTAAGATTTAAAAAGTCCTGGTTCTTTGCAACTGACAATAATAAGCTAAAATTGAGAAAAAGTAATTTTTAAAAAACTGGCAAAAAAAACTCGTTTGATTGGCTAAAGATCAGCATCAGCTAATTCAGGAGGTATTCAGAAGTCTGAGTCTTACAGAGGAAGTATCAACCTGTCTCCAGAAGCCTGTTCCATTCCTCAGGTTCAAGGCCCATGCAAATCTGCAATCATCAAAATGAGCAGCAAATCATCAAGAGAGGATGCAACAGTGACTGAAGACCTTCTAGACATTTCCAAAATCCAAAACAATGCAACGCAGAATAATCTGGGTTGAGAATAATAATCTATATATCAGTAAGCTGGAGAAGGATACCCTTAATTTTAAAGATTTAATGGAACAAATTGTCTTCGAATTTTATGGAAATGGCTCCAAGTATTGAATAAAAAATTGACCCTCTTGGTAACATTGGTTTGATAAAGAAAAACACTCAATGAAAAGTACTCTTAAGATCCCTCACTCTTGCCGAACCGGTTTGGCTCAGTGGATAGAGCGTCGGCCTGCGGACTCAGGGGTCCCGGGTTCGATTCCGGTCAAGGGCATGTACCTTGGTTGCGGGCACATCCCCAGTGGGGGGCGTGCAGGAGGCAGCTGATTGATCTCTCTCATCGATGTTTCTAGCTCTCTGTCCCTCTTCCTTCTTCTCTGTGAAAATCGGTAAAATATATTTAAAAAAAAAAAAAATCCCTCACTCTTATAGGAAAGTTACAATGATAACGTAGCCAACAATAAAAAATAAAACAAAAATTCACCTTAAATACTTTGAGCCTTTTTTTTAAGAAAAAAAGTCAATTATTGGCATTCTATGTACTTAATTTTCATGTTAATTGCTACTTAAAAGCAATTTAGAAGTTCAACAACATGAACATTTTTGAGAAACCTTGTGAGTGGTATTAGCTCAGTATCCACCTTTAATTGCAAATCTGTCATTTCCTTCTTATATCTTTGAATAGAATAATACCCTTGAAATAATAATTTAAAAAACACAAAGTCCAGCTACTCAAAAAGTAAAATTTTAGTTAGATTTTCTTAAGTTACAAGTGGTATGAGTATACACACGGGAAACATGGCTTCTCCAGATGTGACTTAGGAGAGAGCCAAAAACCTCTCTAAAGAGTACTAGAATATTAGGATTCAAGAATGTATCAAGGGGAAAAAAACACTCAAAAACTGGATTTGGATGTTTCCTTCACCAACATCAGAGGCTGAAAGAAATTTCTTTTGATGCATTTAGGAAAAAGTATAGCAATGGAAATAAATCCTAGATATAAAAAAAAACATGTTGAAATTCTCATACTGAGATGGCTTCTTTTTAAATTAGGCTTATTGGGGTGACATTGATTCATAGCATATAAGATTGAGGTATACAAATCTATGATACAACATCTGTATATTGCTCTGTGTGCTCCCCACCCAGAGTCTAGTCTCCCTCCATCACCAAAAATGTGACCTCTTTACTGTCTTCATCCTCCCTCATCCCTACCTTCACCTCTGGTTACCACCATACTGTTGTCTGTGTCTATAAGTTTGTTTGTTTGTTTATTTGTTGCTGTTTTATATCCCACATGTGAGTAAAATAATATTGTTCTTATCCTTTTCTGTCTGACTTCTTTCACTTAGCATGATACTCTCAGGATCCATCCATGTTGTTCCAATGGCAGTATTTCATCCTTTGTTATGGCTGAGTAATATTCTATTGTATTATGTGTAACACAATTTCATTATCGAATCATACTAGAGATGGTTTCTTAATCCCAAGATATTTACTCTGTATCTGATTCATTTAACTCCTTTCCCCCATAGCTAGACAAGAGTATTTTATTAATAACTGCATAAAAATGATTGTTCAGCTTCAGTTGGATCTAACTTAAAAATTTATAAAATTAATATAACAGAAATCTGCCATAAGCCAATGGAGAAACTACAGGCTTTCTGAACAAAAAAGTTACTTTTCATTTCTTTACTAAAAACTCATTGCTCATCCAACAATGTATAGTTTTAAGATATCGTTCCAATATAAATAGCACAGTGTAGTGAAAAGCAGTGAATCTTCACTGTATAAAGTGCATCAGAGCATTATACGTGGTGAATGCAATTGAAGAGGGTAATTACCTTTGGGACTGAAACTATTTTGACACCACCTATATGTCAGGCAAGAATGCTGCTGTTATGGCCACATACTGTTGCTATTGTTAGAAATTCTGACTGTCTGCATTTAGCAACTGGGAATATGAAAACAAACTTCGTTCCAACTAAAACAATAGTCAAAGTAACCTTTTCAATTGAATTGTTGCTTGCAATAATGAAATTGTAGTACATACCACTTGGTGTATTTGCAATCACGTCAACTTGCGTTTTTCTCACTGAAGCCACTTTACACATTTTTAATAGAAATCTTTTTTTTTTAAATCAGACTACTTGGCAGTCTTCACAGTTCCCTGAGCACTCTATTTATCTTGAAGGCTGTATCTATAATTGACATGAGAAAGCAGAAGCTAGAAGAATATTCCTAAGAGGAACAGAACGTGGAGGGATCTTACTGGCCGATGGGTTCAGGTACAGGACTCTCCAGTATGATGCTCCTTTGAACCACTGGCTACACCTGACTGGAACATTCTGGATGATTGTCAAAATTCACACTGATACCCTTATGTTTTAAGGCCAGTCTTTCACAAAGACTTGGGTGGTGAGCTGAACAGCAAACCTGGCTTAGATCTATTGGCACTTGCTATTTTGAGAAAATACCCAAAGGTCCTTCCTGTCATAAAACACTGGATTGAGGAAAGCTAGGAAAAATTCAACTTTAATTTCATGAATTTGCACTTGCAAAAACACATATCTTCACCAAAATTAAGAAGACTTGAGAATTTGGCTCCAAGCGAAATTCCACTCCAGGGACAGCGGGATTGAATGCAGATTTCAGCTGTGGGCAAAACCTCACTATTATTTCTAGACAATGGGGCTTTCTGTAGTGGAAATGGTGGCGCTCTACACATAGAATGGCCACAAGCCAGTTCTCAGTTTTCTCCAGTGGATTTGCCAGATTGGCTACAGGAGGGAATATTTTCACACAGACTGGTAACAAGTCTAATGAAACTTGGGGGAAAATTAATCTAGTTAATTTTTTTCTAAGTGAGTGCCTGAAAGCTCAGAGGAAATATATATAACTAGGGGTCCAGTGCACAAATTCGTGCACTATGGGCCATGAGCCTGCAGCGGGCACAGAAGTGGGTCTCTGCCCATCCTCCGCATCCCCACCCGGACTCTCCCACCATGGCCTCTGGTCCCGTCAGCCTGCAGCCCTGCTCCTGCCACCGCTCCCATGTGCTGACGGCACTGGCCCCACTCGCACCCACTGATGGTGCAGAGCAATTGGGGCTGGTGCCAGCAGCAGGTGTGAGTGGGAGCTGCTGGCCTGATCACCCCTTAGGAGCAGGGGGATGTAGAGAAACCCTCAGGGGCAATCAGGGCTGGCAACCATCACTCACACCTGCTGACAGGGCCAAGCAATTGGGACCGGCACAAGGCGCCAGCTGTGGGTGCGAGTGGCGGCTCCAGTGCTGGCAACAGGTTTAAGTGGGGCTGGCGCCAGCAGCAGGTGCAAGCACCCGGCAGGACCATGGTGCATGAGAGCAAAGAATTTTCAGTAACCACCAAAGGCTTGCCCCAATGACAGCAACTGATGCCCCGCCGTGGTGTAGCACCCCCACTCACCTGCTCCACCATCCTGCAGCGGCCAATGCCTGCCATTTTCCTCACTCTGCTGCCTGCTGCCGACGCCTGCCATGTTCCGCGTGCGCCCGCGGCGATCAGCACACGTCATAGCAATCAGTTGTTTGGTTGTTCCATGATTTGGACTATTTGCATATTAGGGTTTTATATATATATATAGATTACATCCAAGGGGTATAGTAGAGACCCACCTGGAGGGGAACTACCCTCAAGTAAGCTCTGCATTTATTGAATGTCCTCAGCATGATATAGATCAATGCTTCTCTCACTCTATTGCTCATAAGAATCACCTAGGGGTCTTATTCTACTCTAGATTCTAATTCTGGAGGTCTGGAGTGAGACCTGAGATTCCACATTTCAACAAGCCCCACTGATGTTCAGGCTGCTGATCTGCCTACCACACTTTGAATGTCAATGATTTAGATGATTATATGACAATTCACGTAAGCAACTGGTCCACAAATGCTCAACACTCTTAATTAGTTAAAAAGTACAATTGACTGAAGAGTGATGGTACTGAATAATGTCCCTATGGACCATGGAGCACTACTCAGCCATAAAAAGAGAATGAACCATTGATGCACACAAGTTGGATGGATCTCTAGGGAATTATGCCGAATGGGGAAAAAAACAATCCTAAAAGATTACATATTGTGATTCCATTTAGATAACATTTTTGAAATAACAAAATTTTAGAATGGGATTAAAAATTAGTGGTTATCAGAGATTAAGGATGAGTGTGGGGGAGTGGGATGAAAGTAGGTATGATTACATGCAGTTATTGAATTAGAAGCCAAATGTACTAGTATACAGATGAGCAAAAGATCAGTCTAATATAATGTCTCAGACTTAGAGACGACGAAAGTACAGTTCAGACTCTTGTCCCTGATAAACAACTAAATTCTCTCTGAGTAATACCAGTTAACTCTATTTTCAATTCACTCTTCGTTTTACCAGTTAACACAACCCATATGATTGAGGTCTATTGCAATGCACAACATTTTCAAATTTTACTACGTTTATTTGAGGCAGACCAAAATGTACTAATTTGACATATAACCCAACTCTTTGAATCTAGCAATTACTTAAATTTATAAAGGCATATCCTCATCAAGAAATAGTCAAGTTTATAATCTCCAATAAAATCCTCCTTAGACAATGTTCAAATAATAATGGTCACCATCTCCCATCATCTCTAACAAGGGAGTGTTGTGATAAATTCCCCATCTTAAGTCCATCTCCAAAGTGACACAAAGGTGAATTCGGCATACAGTATTCATTGACTACATCACTTCGTCCTTCTCGTAGCACCTCAATCTGTTTGGCAGCAAAGTGTCCATCTCCAAAGATCAATCCAAGCAAGGCAAGCTGGGCTGGAGAGCTTCCATCTACCTGTCCAAATCGAGCCTTCCTACTTTTTCACACTGATGTCTATCCCACAAGGTTGACCTCTATGGACAATATCAATGGACTCCTTTGTCATCTGGCTTTGAGTTTATTTCAGCCAGTGAGCTAACTGGTGGTCAGACAAAGGGAAATGAGTAAGGCTGGAGTTTTTTAGTTTTTTTAGTTTTTTGCTAGTTCCTTCCTTGTGTAGTCATTGTGCTTTTGCAATACCATCTGATCAAAGACCACAACTTCCATCAGTTGGTCCTTTCCATATAACTCTTTGTTTCCAATTTTAATAACCACTTCCTGCATTTTTCCCTTCAGGGCAAGGTGAGTGGAACCCCCTACTCTTAACAGCCCTCAGTGAGTGAACTGCCTCTGTGGTTTCCTGCACCTCAAGTATCTCTTTGTAAATAGTTCCTTTGTTAAAGTCTCTTTAAATTATCCATTTTGAGTGTGTCAATTTTTTCTGACTAATACATTGGGGTTATTCTGTTTGTTTTGTCCTTGCCAGATATTCATTTCAGCTAGCAGTGGTTAGGTGATTCAGTAGCAGCTTGCCCCTTTCACTCTCTTATTAATTTAGATGTCTGGGGTAAATACATGATGAGTGGAGTGACCGATCTGTGGCCATGTCACAGTCTGACAAAAGTCAGCACACAGGGGAAGGTGAAGGGGAGGAGAATGTTAAGAGCTTGGGTTTGAGAACTTCTGAAAATGGTTTAAGAAAAAAAATGAACAGGGCAGGAACCTAAATTCTGAGAACAAATGTAAAAGTCATATTTGGTGGTTCTTGGTGACAACAGAGGTATTTCCAAGGGAGAAGTGAAGGGGGAAAGAATGAGGTGGTCAGAGATAGTTTCTCTTATTGGCTTTTATGCTCAGTGATTTTCATCTTCCACATCCTTCAGCATGAATACTGACTGCCTTATATTGACTGCATTTAGACTTCTTGTTAGAGATGCAGTATGTGCCCTTAGGTTTTAACTTCTATTAATGAGGTTTCCTTAATCCACAACCAACTCATTCCTAACTCATGGAGAAATCTATCTTTATTGCAATTATGACCTTGCCACTTTCCGGCTCAACATAGTCCACTAGTTCATCATCTTCTACAGAATAACAAACCATCATATGCAACATCCTCATGCTTTTACTCTTGATACGATCTCCATTTCGGTATGTTTGATTTCACATGGATACCTCAGCTTGCACCACAGCAAGCTGGGGATGGTGGAATCTCAGTGTTACAGTTGCTTTCCTTTCATTCCAGAACAAAGACCTCATCGTCCATGCTTCTTTGCCTCACCAATTTCCAGTCCCAAATCTAGGGAAGGTACATATAATTGGCTGAGCCTAGTCAATCCCTAATCCCAAAAGTGAATAGCTAGTAATTATATTTGTTTTGGAGGGAGGCCTCCAACCTATATATCAAAAAACTCACCAACTATAAGAAGAGGATTAAAATGATGGGTTTGACAAAAAGAATTACACAGATGCAGTATAATTTCAATAAAATGTGTGAAGTGCAATAGTGGACGTATAAATTGATTCAACTAGAATACAGAATAAGTAGTTACATTCAGACCAGTGCTGTACAATAGAAATTCTTAGCATTATATGTAACTTTTACTTCTAGTAGTTACATTTTAAAAGCACACAGAAATGCTTAAAATTAATTTTAATAACATTTAACCTACTGATATCAAAATATTATTTTAACATTTAATCAATATAAAATGATTAATGAGATATTTGTACATTATTTTTCAGTATTAAGTTTTGCAACTTGGTGTGTATTTTGCTCTTGCAGAGAATCCTAATGTGGCTCATTACCTGCATTTCCAGTGCTCAATAGTCACATGTGGCAAACTGCTATCTCATTGGATGGAGCAGATCTAAACAAACACGTCAATTAGGAGGAGAGCAGTGCCCAGTAGGTAACTAGGAATCATTTATATTTGACTTCAGAATGCCAGAAATTATTGTTTTGCCCTTGGTTTAGAAAGCCCTCTAACATGATATACTTAACACTCTGCTCTGAGCTATTTGAGATTAAGACATAAGTCAGGGTAACTGAGTTGGGAAACAAGTGAAGGGTTTTGGTAGCTTTGTCATTTGCATTGCTGACTTTCAGGTGCCTGAGTGACAACTGACTGGAGTGGGCAGAATGCTACGTTTAAGATTTGGTGGTGCTTATTTGCATTTAGGTTGAGGCCATGGAAATGGATGAGATCTAAGGAAAGAATGGAAAGGCACAGAAGGTCAATGGTGAGCCCCAGGAGCACAACACCACTTGATAGCAGAGAACAAGTAGACTATGAGAAGTGTTCATAATGGTAAAAGAACCAGGAATAACTAGCTTCTCAGAAGCCAAGAGTCTCAGTTGCAAAATTACTTTCTTCTTGGAAAACTGACTGAATTTGGAGTCATTTCCCAATTCATGTACATAGGTTCCACTAAAAATTCACCCTTTAATTTTTTTTAATTAGCACTTACAATAACCTATTTGTTCTCAGATTCCCATTTAACACAGAATCTCTTCTGAATCTTTATCATTGTCCTTTAGCCTCCCACCTACTACTTTTCTCCTGCCCTATCACTAGCTGATCTTTCCTCCCACTTCAAAAAAAAAAAAAGATAGAAATCTTCAGGCTGGAAGCCTGCTCCTTTCTCAATACCTTCCCACACACAACTTATTTCAGTCCATCTTCATCCTTTCTTTGTTGGAGTTTGGAAGTACCTAATAAATAACGACTGTTCTCCCATTGCCCGGACCCCATGACAATTTGAAACTAATTGGGAGAGAAATACAGAAGTCAGGCAAAGTACAAAAATCATCTCACTCCATGGTTAAACTGTTAGAGAATGTGGCTTAGGACTGTAGCCAATTGGGCTTTTCTTTCTCATTTGTCGTCAGATTTCTAAAAATCATCTTTACTTCCTCAAACCCCACCCCACCCCACCCCCATACAATTTAAGGCAGTGTGGCTTCTGATCCAATAATTCTGGTGACACTCTTCTTACAGATGTTACCAGTTCTGTCCCTGTTGCTCAATCCCAGGGAGATTTGCCAGTCCTTATCTCATTTGACCACTGAAGGTTTCACACTACTGGCCACTCCCTCCTTTATGCAACTCTCTTCTAGTTTTTTCTTCAAACTCGCTTGGATGCTTTTTCTCAGCTACCTTCCTTCTTTCCTTTCTTCCTTCTTTCCTTCCTTTCTCTTTCTTTCTTCCTTCTTTCTTTTCTTCCTTCCTTCCTTCCTTCCTTCCTTCCTTCCTTCCTTCCTTCCTTCCTTCCTCTAACTATCTGGTAAATATTTGCATTTCTTGGAGATTCATCTTCAGCTCTTTTTCCTTCTATTTGATTCACTTCTTTTTTCACCTACTCCCTCTGAGCCATCATATCTAATCCTGAGGTTTCAGTCACAGGTCACCTTGTCTCCAGCCTTCAGTACTGCCTATTCTGAATACATTCTTCAGAGAGATCTTTCTGCAAACCAGTTGTGATCATGCTTAAAACTTTCCTTTGGCTCCTGCTGCAAACATTTAGGTCCTACTCCTCACGTTTCTGTTTGTTGTTTATTGTAACAGAATGCAAACTAGCACAACACTCTGGCTAATCTCTAACGCTTACTACTAAGAGAGGAAGAGTGATTCATTTATCTACCTCCTAGATGTTGATAAAAGAATCGTTTTGTCAAAAGAAAGGGGGAGAGGGAGGGAGGGAGAGAGGGAGGGAGGGAGGGAGAGAGAGAGAGAGAGGAAGGAAGGAAGGAAGGAAGGAAGGAAGGAAGGAAGGAAGGAAGGAAGGAAGGAAGGAAGGGTCAGCACCTTGTAAATCTGCACTCACTTTGAAGAGGGTACACTGTGAGCTGCTATCCCAGCTTGTGGTAAGGCACTGCCCTTGTGGGAGATTCTGCAGTTTGGGGGAAAGTTTGGTTCCGGAGAATATTGTAAGACCACAGATTTAAGTCATGTTCTGAAGACCTAGCTTTTGTCAATAATAAAAAAAAAAACTATTTCATTGCCATTTTCCTGATGCCTAACTCTTAATAGGTGGGTTACTTTCATAGGAAAACCTTACCTCCATCTATAGGAAATAAAAACAAATGAAGCACACAAAGGGAAATTCTTATTTGCCATTACTCAGGTTTCCAAGTTGAGAAACTTCCTTATTACTTTCAATGTTCTTTTTGTTGTTGTTGTTAATTCTCACCCAAGGATATTTTTCCATTGATTTTTTTGCGGAGAGTAGAAGGGAAGGGGAGATACAGAGAGAGAAACATTGACATGAGAGAGACACATCGGTCTGTTGCTTCCCTCACACACTCCAACCAGGACTGGGGATCACTCCTGTGCCCTTGATCAGAATCAAACCCAGGACCCTTCAGTCTGCGGGCTGACACTCTATCCACTGAGCCAAACTGGCCAAGGCCCAATGTTCTTTATTGCCCATGGAAGAAACACCAATATATTTATTTATAAGGTGAGTTTGGTAGGACAGACCTGACATAGATGGCATTGCCCCTTCTAGGTCTTCAGGATCCATCTACCTGCAGAAAAGGAAACTTCTGGTCTGCTCTCCCCCATGCAGACAGAGGCCTGTCCCTGTGGCAGTAGACTGCAGTTGGGGTGGGTGTGTGCTTACATTTAGCCACACAAGTAACCTTTATATAGTATTTCTCAATAATAAAACTAATATTTTTTTATATTTATCTAATTTATTTATATATATATATATATATATATATATATATATATATATATATATATCTCAGTTCAGTTCCAAATTCAAGAAGGAAAGGAATGTTACTTGTTGGGACCTTTCAAATACCTGAAATTCCCCATACCTTTCCATTTTTTAATATGAAGTATGAGACTACATTCTTTTCCTTTCATGATCTATTACATAGGCTAATACAAATTTCAATATTTATTGAGCACCTATTGATTTACCACTATGCCTGGTTTTAGAGATAGAAAGTAAATTAGATGTGATCCATGCTCTCCAGGAGTTCACAGTTTAGCGATATAAGTTTGTATTTCCAACTACAGGTGTGCGGTAGAGCTCCACAGTGTATTTCTTTAGAAAAAGACTGAAACTATAGAAGGGAACTTGTCAAAAGCAGGACTCATTTAATTATGATCATTGCCATCACCTCCTGAGTTGATAAGCATGGGAGGGCAGGTGCTGGGTGACCTGCAGAGTCATATGACCAAGAAGAGGGGGATAAATGAGAGAGAGAAAAAAATGAGAATAAGATTCCTTTGGTACAGCATGTCATAATCTAGTTAACATCGTAAATAAGATGACAAAAATGCATAGCCACTTGCTAGTGAGTGCCGATAAGAAATCTGTAGACATTCATAGTCAGTACAGGTCCATAACATAATCAACAGAAGCATAACAGGCTGTGCTCATCTTATAGACTGACAGGATGAGACCATATTGATTATTTTATCTATGGGGCAGGCCATTTTATGGGTCACAGAAAGATATATGTCATCATTCTGCACAGAAAAATACATTAGAAAGACTGGAGAAGTAAACACATTCTGGTAATTTAACCTAAGATTCCACCCTATTATTAAAACATGGCCTCGAATAAAATGGTGTCTCTAAGTTCTAAGAGATCTTTGTCTTAGAGTTATTCATTTTAAAACAGTGTGAAACAGTTGCCATGACATGGCTCAAACCTATCTTCAGGCTTCAAAACCAAAGACATTTTAAGAAGGATAGTAGGACCCAGGGAAAGATACACAAGCACTATTGCATTCATTTAGATAGAGTTAATTCTTTTCGTTCTCTTTGTACCTCATTTTCACAAATTCTAATTTCACTCATGTAAAAAATAATCAGAACAGGTGATACAATTTTTTTCTATGTTTAAAATTTTTAAAGTCCCATCTGTCACTAATTACACATTTATTTCATTATGCAGCACTATGAAAATAATTACTTGAAGATTTTTGTTGACAATTTAGAGTTTTAAGTAAATACTAATTATTTTTATTATAACTGTGTATAAAATTAAATAATTCATCACTAGATATTTTGGGGGCTTCAAATAATTTTATTAGAACCACATAAGATAGCAACTATGTAATTAGTGACACATCTGCCAAACTAATAGGTCCATGTTATAAAATTTGCAGATATTTTTTTCTTTTTTCTTTCTCCTTTTGTAGAAGCAGAGATTAAAAACTCCATGTGCATATTTCAGCATTTTATAATGACATATCTGGTCTGTCCAGCCAGCTCGTCTGCTCAGTCACTCTATCAGAGTGGCAATTAATTAACTCTCACAACTACCATGGCCTTGAGTTTAAAAATGATGTATGTAGAGAACTGTGGTGATTTCTACTTTAAGTAAATTACTTTAGAAATTAAACTATCTTCCCCAAACTTCAACCAGAAGTTGCTGTGAGTTCCATTTGGAACTTGTGCTAATAATAATATTTTCTGGAATAATAACAACAGGTTTGGATTTAATTAAATATGTTGCTCACTGAAGCATCTGTTTTAAACATTAATGAATGGCAGCTCCTATGGGATATCCACATGGAAGTGTTTTCACTCTGTAACACTATCCTAAAGTATGTTTTGGAATTTTCAAATAATTAGTTGGTCTTTGTTTTGAGAGACTTACCCAGGATAAAAAAGCAATTTTTTCTTCAAATGATATTGATAGGTGGAAGCCATTTAGAGAGAGATGATCAATCATAAAAGCAGTCTCTAAAAGGCTGTTACACACCCTACAGTATTAAAAGTCAAGTTTTTCTTCATGTTCACACATAACTCTTATTATCATTCATGAGAGATTTTCTCTTATCAAGGAAAGAACACATCCCTTCCCAATTAGGCAAAACTGTTTTGGGCAGAAGGCCATTAAAAATAGTACACATAGTGCTCCAAAGACTACAATGAATCTTGCAAGAATTGGAAACCACCTTTGAAATAACTATTATTAAATAGATTTGATTGGAAACATTATGTAAATAGAAAATTTCTAAGTTCACAGCTGTTCACTATTCAAAGGAAACCATAAGAGTAAGACTTGTTTGTAAAATATCACTATTATTATAGACTTTATTAAAAATAAATTGCTAAACTTAAGTTCCCCAAAGACAGTGATTTGGTGTTTCTTATAAATCAATGTATCCTTCCCACATAGACCAGTGCCAGGCATAGTAAGTGCATACAGGTATCTGTTGAATGAGTGATTGAATAAGACTAACATGTTCTTTTCAATTCAGCAAACATATATTACACCTTACTTAATGCTAGATTCCATGATTGAATTAGGATTGGGGGTACAAAAACGAGAGAGAGAGAGAGAGAGAGAGAGAGAGAGAGAGGGAGAGGAAGAGAAAGAGGCATTCTGCTGACAAAGGGTTCACCATCTCTCATACAATACTAACATACAACAAATTATTTGTAATTGTGTTGTCAATGCAATTATAAAAAAATTCATAGGGTGCTAAGCGAGCACAGAACTTATACAAGGTTATGGGAGGTATGATTTATGACATTTTAAATAATTTGTCTGCAAAAAAATGCTAAACTTTTGTTATGATTCATATTACTCAAACAATTTGAATTTATCAGTAACATAAAATGTTCTTAAGTATGATCATTAGAATCAGCACCCTGATTTTGAAAAATATATTTTTAAAAGAATGAATGAAGACTAGACAACTGACTGAAAAAAATGATTAGACTATGATGAACACTTTGGGAGTGTGATAGGCTGATGAAACCTTGAGATAGAATGAAGAATGATTATGTTATAATGCACATGTGATAAACTGTAGAAAGTCATATGGTTATGTACAGATTTCTTTAGTCAGACTTGGAAAATGTTTATGATTTACAGTGTCTTCTTACAGAAAAGACAATGATACATCGAATTTGATCTCACAGGTTTTAAAGCATTGGATGTTATCCTGGTGCTCACAATTTCAAACAATGGCAAGATGACCCAGGCTGTACTTTATGGCAAATACATATTTAATAAGGTATCATGTGCTGAGCTCTGACAGATTCTCACAGAAGGAACCCAGGGGATTGCTTCTAAGCCAATCTAAGGGCCTCTCATACACTGCTGGATTCACTATGGCCAAGTGGCTTAGAGAGTTCCTTCAGGGAGTGACTGATGTGTACATAAACCCAATTTCATTCTCTATAAAATGAAAGAGTTGGATTTGATAATCTGTAAGGTTACCATACCTTTTTTTCCCCTTTCTTCTCTCCCAAAGTTCAAGTGATCAATAAATTGGGTTCATTGAGTCTACCTCCCATATGCCTCCAAAATTCCTTATTTTCTTACTATATCTCATTAATCTTTGTACCTCCGTGTCTAACAGATTCTGACGCATAATAGATGCTCAGAGTTCTGACTGAATGAAGGAATAAATTATATTACATCTACATAACAAAGAAACTGCATGAGTTTCTTTGACTAATTCCATAGCAATATAAGGTACCATGTCCTATCTCCGAGGATCATCTGCTCTACTCAGGAGTTAAGGACTTTTCACATGTAACAGTAAAGAGTATAAACTTACTCATTTAATCCTCACAAGAACAAGGATGCCATAAAAACAATAACAATAGCATCTGACATTTACTGAGGGCTTATTAAAAATCCAGTATCTTCATTAGATTGTTTTATTTAATCCTCACAATTATGATATAGTTACTAAAGCTATCCCCATTGTATAAATGCAGAAATATGAACTGAGCGTCATTAAGCAACTTTCCCTAAGTCTCATAGCAGCACCAAGATTTGAACACATGGTGTTTGATTCCAAAACCCCAATTTTTAGTAATAAAGAGGATTTATTTTGTTCTAAGTGCTAAACACACACACACACACACACACGCACACACACACACACACGCACACACACACACAGTCCTTATTGGGTAAGCTCCCTCAGTCCCTCGGTGGCCATGTTTTGTAATTCCTAACACTTCCCTGTCTGCCAAGGTTATTACACCAACAGTAGATACCTTCCAAGAACAGCTCATACAGTCTGGGCAGCATCTACTAAAATTTCCTGGTACCAGAGTCCTGACCTCTATAGCTAATGTTGACTAATTAAATGAATAAAATTCTCTTGTTTGGTGACAGTCATATGGACAGAGATAGAGCTATTGGTAGAGGAAGGCAAATGTTGAAAGCACACTGAGGAAAGCAGACAGCAAAGGCCTGTCGCATACCCAATTACCCAATCCATGATCAAGTAGAGGAAAGGGTGGCGTAGCCAACTGGCACTGGGATTAGAACTGGGAAGATAGATAGAGAAAAGCAGAGACACAGAAGACCTGACTCATATCATTGATAAACTGTAAGAATAAATACCAACAAAATCCTCCTATAATAATAGCTATAGATAGGCAGAAACTTAAAGCTGGCTCTCAAAGGATCTTTTAGTTGCTGAAGAAACTGTTCCACACTCCATCCCAAGGGAGATTGGTCTTCCTGAGAGGCTGGGCCGTATCACTATTCTTGGGTTTCTATAATGCTGGGATGTATGACTTAGATGCCTGTGGTCTTTATTATTACCTGTATCCATTTCCTATTTTTACTGTAACAAACTACCACCAAATTAGTGGATTAAAACACAAATGTATTATCGTACAGTTCTGGAGGTCATATGTCCAAAATGGACCTGAGTGGACTAAAATCAAGGTGTCAGCTGGACTGTGTTTCTTTCATGGGTTCTAGGGAAGAATTTGTTTCCTTGACTTTTCCAACTTCTAGAGGCAGCTCACATTCCTTGGTTCATAGCCTCTTCTACTTCTACAAAGCCAGCAGTGTTAGACTCTTCAAATCTCTTTGACTTAACTCTTCTGCCTCTCTCTCACTTATAAGAACCATGTGAGTACACTAACCTATGCAAAAAAATCTAGAACAATCTCCCCAGCTCAAGGTCAACTGATTAGCAACCTTACTCCATTTGAATCTCTTTTAAGTCCGCTAATTAGGAAGCAGCCTTACTTTCCCTTTTCCATGCAATATCACATAACCAATTTTTGCTGTTTAGGATGCAAACATCCTAGGGGGACCATCATTGTGTCTACATATCACCTACTTTCTTAGCATAATCTTCATATTACTTGCAACCACAAGATGATATTTTGTCAGTTTGAGTAAAGCTCCTGTTGCAACTAAAAAAAAAAAAAAAAAAAAGTTCTGACATGTAGGGTTCGAATTCCCATAGTTACTCATATTATTTTCCTTCTTAGTTTGCCTTTTCTTCCTCCTGACTATTTCCTTCTATTCTCCTAATCCCGTGGTCGGCAAACCGCGGCTTGCGAGCCACATGTGGCTCTTTGGCCCCTTGAGTGTGCCTCTTCCACAAAATACCACCTGCGGGTGCACACATACAGTGCGATTGAAACTTCGTGGCCCATGCGCAGAAGTCGGTATTTTGTGGAAGAGCTGGTATTTTGTGGAAGACCCACACTCAAGGGGCCAAAGAGCCGCATGTGGCTCGCGGGCCACGGTTTGCCGAGCCGCAGTTTGCCGACCACTGTTAATTGTGAAAAATCTAACTCACTCAGGGCAAGTACTGTTAGGCAAAGCAGCACAACATGAGTGGTAAGGGAGATCAGCAATAGAAGCAATGTTCTATGGAAGCACACATTGTTTATATAGTATGCTCTTGGAGGATTTCACAAAGGAGGTGCTGGCCTATAAGCTAGAAGCTGCTGGTGGCCCATCCATATGGAAAAGACCCATATCAGACAGATGGTTGGTGGGAGAGGCAGGAATTGGACCCAGGTCTTCTGATTTCTTTTCCATTGTTCTTCATAAGTGCTTCCATATCTATGATGGTTTGGATATATCAGGTGGCATCAGCGCGCATTTGTGGAATGAAATGAGTGAATAAAAGAACAGAAGGATTAAATAAATGAATGAGTAGCTGAATACAAGATTATCATAGCAGTCTTAAAGTACTCAAAATATGGATGAAAGTAGGTTCACTCATAAAAAGTGAATGTGAGAGCTGGATCTGCATATAACATTTTGTCTTGAAATAAGTTTTCTAAAGATGGGTATTTTATTTCTTGCGCCTCATCTTTTATCTCTAAAATGGGGATAACAATTAACCTACTTATATTCTAACATTATTTCAAGTGAAAATAATATACTACGTGAAAGTGCTTTTAAAAATGGAAAAAACCCATGATATAGATACGTAGGTAAGTAGGTACATAAACAGATTATAGATAGATGATACATTTTAGAATTTTTCATCATAATTATTAACATTGCTTTATATTTTATATTTATGTTGTCTTTTATGGCATTAAAAGTACTTTCACATGTATTTCTTAATACAAATTGATTAAGGATAAATAAAAAAACAAATGTGGAAACTAAGAAACATGAAAATAAAGTTAGTTACCATCATGGAAACTAACGCAGATTCACTAAGACTAGTGAGGTATGTTTAAGAGGTCATTCTAAGATCATTTTAAAGAAATTCACCCTTTGCATAAACAGAGTTTTTTATAGGACTTACTATTTTCTGTTAAGATTTATTACTGTTAACATTATTATACCTACTCTAATATCACAATAAATGACAATTTCAGCATTTATTGAGCACTTTCTAAATGCCATGCACAATGCTAACCACTATATATTAATTTACATAATCTTTACAATAATCCTGTGAAGTAGGGATTATGATTGCTATTTTACAGATGTTCTAGTAAGTGACCAAAATAATGAGACTCTGTAACTCCAAAGTCCATGCTTCTTACCCCATTTCTATTGAAATATAATAATAATTAGTGCCATTATCATCATCATTGTCATCATCACTGTCACAAAAATAAGAATTATAATTAAATTGCCACTTACTGTACACATATTCTCTTTAATCCTACCAGATATCTGCTAGAGTTATCATCCTATTTCACAAACAATTCAGTAGAGTTTCAAAGAGGTTAAGTAAGTTGTCCCAAGTCTCACAGCTAACAACTAATAGATTTAGGGGCCAATTCAGGTCTATCACTTCACTAGGCCAAGATACTTCTCAATGTTCCATGTTGCTTTTCTTAGTTTCATCAAATTTGTTTATTAGTTTTAGCAAAGAGCTGAATGTCAGATCTGCTGGCCAGAGATTTGTCAATCTGGCTTTATGACTCTACTCCAGTGAATTTTGAAATGATTATTTTCTGAATATTTCACAATTATACTCAAAACACTTAGAGCTTTATTAAGTGATATATTAAAATCAATTGCTAGTATATAATCTTAAAGCATAAACATGAGGTTTGATCTAATCAAGGGTAGGAATGATAATTCTTTAACTTTATGTTCTATTTTTTTTCACTAGATGTAACGGGATCTGAAACTAACATCAGTAAAGTTTTCTTTATTTCTTGAAATAGTTGTTGGTGGTAGCTCCTGCCCCAGATTACCATGGAAATCCTTTTTTTAATGAAACATATTTCTTTTCTTTTCCATAAATCAGTTACCATGTTTATCTTCATAATATATGAACTAAAATAGTATAGGTAACATATTATCTTTTTTTGTGTGACATTTGTAATAGCTTAATCATAAAAAGGATTGGTTTCGGTGTCAACAAAATTTGAATGTGAATCCTTCTCCATCATTTACTAGTCTCACGTAAGTTATTTTACCTCTCTAAGTCATGATCTTCTCTTTTATAAAATAAGCATCATAAAGCTCACAGGGTTATTGACATCATTGGAAATACGATGGATATAAAATGCTCAGTCTAGTCCATGACAAGTGGTAGACAGCCTGATCACAA
This sequence comes from Myotis yumanensis, assembly GCF_028538775.1. Classification (NCBI taxonomy): domain Eukaryota; kingdom Metazoa; phylum Chordata; class Mammalia; order Chiroptera; family Vespertilionidae; genus Myotis; species Myotis yumanensis. The sequence goes on along the minus strand of NW_027223766.1, from coordinate 32,197,977 downwards.
AAATCATTATATGTAAATTCATTTCTTGAACTTCCTTTAATTTTATTAAGTTATTCTCCATCTTCCCTTGCTTAATTCCTCCCATCTAATTAAAAGGCATTCCTGTCCACCAGAATGTTCAGCCAGAACCTAGACAGTTCTTTATAAACCCTCTGGATCACCTCCTTCTAGATATAATCCATCACAAGTTGTGTAATTCTGTCTTTAAAATGTAACTGATTCCATCTATGGGGAGAAATTTGATTAGGATAATTTCATCCTGAAGCATATGGATCCTGATATCTTGTGCATGGCAAATGTTGGACCCAATGCAAACAATTCCCAATTTTTTATCTGCACTGCCTAGACTGAGTGGGTGGATGGCAAGCATGGGGTCTTCAGCCAGGTGAAAGACAGCATGGATATTGTGGTAATCATGGAGAGTTTTGGGTTCAGGAATGGCAAGACTAGCAAGATCACCATTGCTGACTGTGAACAACTTTAAGAAATTTGCCTTGTGTTTTATCTTAGCCACCAGACTATTCCTCCTGTAGCTCAGGAGAGCATCCCTACCTCCCCATCTGCAACTTTGTGCTCTCCCTACAGTTCATTGGATTCCATATTTTTCTTACCCTTTCTGAGTCTAGCTGGATTGCAGAGTTAAGTTTATTATTATGGAACAAAACTAAACAAAAAAGATCAAATGATGAATCTTACATACAGTTCTCTCCATTTTTGTGTGCATAAAAGATGTAGCGTTGCTCCCTCCATAAAAGATATATTACACAATCTCGTGCTGATTCCCTGGTTTGCACTTAAATTATTTTTCATGTTAATTAGATGATCCCATCTCATTCCCCTCCTTCAAAGGTCTTTTAAAGCCACTTGGTTTAAAGTATTTGAGGTAGTAATTTTGTATACTAGATAATCTACCCTTAAGAAAAACTGTTCAACTGGAGGTAAGTAATGTTTTTATCTTCATTTCTGATGTTTATGGTCTTTGTTTTAGACCTGTTAAAAGGTACTGCTCAATAACATATTTGGAATGATTGAATAAATATACAAGTGACGGCAAAGGATTCCAGTATAAACATGGTAAGCATATCCTTCCATGGAAACCAAGAAATAAAATTGTAAAAGTAAAGCAATATTATTTTTCTAAAGTAAGTATAAACAGAATCATTATCAAGTATAATGAGTCATAAAATTTTCCAATTTTTTCATTCTCTCAGCATATTAATAATTTTATAAATGTTTTTCCTGTAGATTCAACAATTTAATATAAAACAGGCACTTTTACAATGTGTGTTTGTGTGTGTGTGTGTGTGTGTGTGTGTGTGAGAGAGAGAGAGAGAGAGAGAGAGAGAGAGAGAGAGAAAGAGAGAGAGAGAATAACAGCCAAAAAAGAATCTGCATTATCAACAGTGGTACTCAATTTGGTTGGTGTAAGAGAAGAAAGGTTTTCCAGTTATAAAAATTATCTGGGAAATTTTTTCAAACTTTTGTATCTCTCAGAGATTAGAAGATACCCTCTGGAGAACATTCAAGAATGCTGGTAAGGGTGAAGGGGATGAGTAGGAAAATGGGCATGTGTAAGTTCAGAAAATTCCTTAAGTTATTCTTTCTTATACCTTCTGAATGAAACCACTGATAGATATTCTTATGAATATCCACTAGTCAGTCAACTCAAAGCCTCTCAAACACCATATAATCAGAAAAAGTTAAAGGAAATTTGATTATGAAACTCTGATGATATGATCTTACCATTTAGGGCTAGCCCACATGTCTAGTTTATGGGTGTGGCCATGTTCTAAGAAAAAGCAAATACAATGCATGATTTAATATGTCTTTAGTAAATAATTTTTAAATTCGGGGGTCTAACTTAGGCAGAACCCGTTTTATAAGATTTGTTGATTTTAGCTCCCTGATTTATAACCATAGGTCCAATTGGCTGGAAGTGATGTTCACCTTTTCAATCATTTAGTTGTCAGCATTGAAGGGAAGTCCTAACAATCAAATATTGTACAAATATCTCAGGTATCTAAAGTGGTTGGGTCATTAATTCAACAAGCATTTATAAGCAAAAGATCAGTCTGAGTATAATTGTGATAATACAGGTGAAATATGGCAATGGCATGACAAAGGTCATAGTAAGGGGAGGGTGACAGAAATACTCAAATATTTTTTTAAGATAGAGACAACAGGATGTGCTAGTTTTCCAGTGTGGTATGTGACAGAAAAGAGTTTAGGATAACTCCAAAGAAACTGAAAGGTTAAAAGAGCCAATTTTAGGAATTTGGGTGGATCAAGGGCTCAGTCTTAGACAAATTTAGTTTAAAATACTTATTAGGCATCAAATTAGAGATGTCAGGCAGGTAGCTGGATATTTAGTTGGATATATAGTTGGAGTGAAGGAGAGAGGTCTAAATGTGATATAACCATTTGGAAGTTATTAAATATAAGATGGTATTTTAAACCATAAAACTGGGTAATAGAGGTTTGATTCTGCTATGGCAGCATAAATCTACTACAATTCTGCCTTTCTTCGGAATACAACTAAAAACTCTAGGGAGAAAAAATGGTATAAACAACCACCTGAGGACAATGAAAAGTACACAAAAGTCTGTAGAATATGGAAAAGACTTGAAAGTTGGAAAAGGAAATGTATGGAGGTGAACAAATTTCAACAAAGCCTAAGGGATTTGTGTGACAATATTTATCAATCTAACATGTGTGATGTAGTTCCAAAAAGAAGCAAGAAAGAGATGAAGGAACAAGAAATATTGAAACAATGACTGAAAACTCCCCCGGTTTAGTAAAACACATAAATTTACAAACGTACAAGTTTAGCAAATCTCAAACAGTGTAAGTTTTCATATTTGAGACTCAATTGGTGAAATTTACCATATTGATAGACCAATCAATAGATTCAGGAAAAGCAATTGACAAAAATTAACATCCATTCATGAACAAACCCTAAGAAAACTAGTAATACCAGAAGATATTCTCTAATTAAAGGGCAGCTACAAAAAACTTCCGGCTAATGTCAGAGCTAATGATAAAAACTTAATATTTTTCAATATCAAGAACATGGATGCTCACTCTAACATTTTTATTATATACTATATTTGCATTCCAGCTATTGCAAGAAAACAAAAAAAAGAAAATTTAAATAAAAAGATCATAAATTAATAAATAAAACTTTATCTGTAGATGATATATTTTTAAAATAGAAAATTGAAAGGAATTTTGAAAACAAAAACTAGAACTAGTAATGAAGAAAGTTAATATGCAAAAAATAAATTATATTCTTACATATTAGCAATGAACAATTAGAAATGTAGAATTTCAAAGATAATGCAATTTACATTAATGCCAAAAAAAACATACTCTTATGCTGTCTACTTACGAATAAGTATAATAAAATATATCCATGGTCTCTATATTGAAAAATAAAAAACCTTGTTGGGAGAAATTTAAAATGGTGTAAAGAAATGTAAATATATACCATGTTCATGAACTAAGAGATTCAACATTTTTAAGATGGCAGTTTTCCCAAAATTTAAATGTGGAGTCAATACTGTCAGAACTTCAGCATGCTTTGTTTTTGTATGTTTATTTGTTTTTTTAAAGACAAAATAATCATATATATATATATCTATATATATATAGATATATATATATATAGATATATATATATATGGAAATCCAAAGGACATACAATAGTAAAGCAATTTTAGAAAACAGAAAAGAATCCCACTTGATTTCAAGGGTTAGTATAAAGTTATCATAATGATATTTTGGTAATGGCCAAGAGATACACATATATAGCAATGAAATGAAATAGAGCCCAGAAAAACACTTACAAATATGTCTATTATGTTTTGGCAGAGTTGCCAATTCAGTTCAATTGGGAAAGAAAACATTTTTCAATACATCTTCTTGGATCAACTGGATATCCACAAGGGAAAAAGCAAACATTGACCTTTACCTTCCATCATATGCAAAAATGTACTCCAAATGGACATTAGTCTTATAGGAACGCCTAAAGAGGTAAAATAAATAGAATAAAAAATAGGATATAATCTTTGTAATCTTAGAATAGTAAAGTATTTCTTAGATAGAAGAGAAAATTAACCATAAAAATGAAAACTGATAAGTTGGACTTCCTTAATATTAAAAGCTTTATCCTATAAAAGTGTCATTAAGAAAATTAAAATGTAAATCATCAAATGGGAACAAATATTCACATCACATATATCATAGAAAGGACTTGTTTCACAAATACATAAAAAATTATATGCTTCAATAAGAAATAAACAAACCAAAACAAAGTAACAAATAAAAAATGCAAATGGGAAATAATTACATAGAGATTTCACAAAAGAAAATAAGTGAATGGCAAGTAATCACATGAAAAGATGTTCAACCTCATTAGACATTAGGGAAATGCAAATTAAAACCACAATTAGATACTACTATAACTGATTTGAATGGTTAGAAAATGACCATATAAAGCAGGGGTCATCCATTTGTATAAAGAACCCAGATATCTTATGCTTCACCGGCCATATGGTCTTTGTCAAAATTGTTCAACTCTGCAGTCATAGCAAGAAAGCAACCATAGACAATAAGGAAATGAATGGGTATGGCTCTATTGCTTACACAAATAAGTGGCAAGCCAGACTTAGATCTCAAGGCAGAGTTTGCCGTAATATAAAGTCTCAGCATGGACATGAGTAACTGCAATTCTTATACACTGCTGATAGAAATATACAATGGTACTATCACTTTGGAAAATATCTGGGCATTTTCTTAAAAAGTTAAGCATACACCTAATATAGCATTCTATCATTCTACTTCTAGGAATTTACCTGAGAGAAATGAGAACATATGTTCAGACAAGGACTTGTACACAAATGTTGTATCAGCTTATTTGAAATAGCAAAAAGCAGAAATAACCCAAAGGTCTAACCACAATTAAGTAGATAAATTATAGCATATTCATGCAATGGAAGTTTACTCAGCAATAAATGACAACAGACTATTGAGACACAACAACATGGATAAATCCAAAATCATTATGTTGAATAAACACACACACACACGGAGTATAAACTATATGATTACATTTATATATAAAATTGTAGAAAATGAAATTAATCTCTAGTGACAGGAATCAGATCAATGGTTGCCTGTGGATTGACCTGAAAGATTACAAAATGAAATTTAAAAACTTTTAAGGGGACATGAAAGTGTTATCTAGATTGGGATGATGATGATTTCATAGGTGTATATATAGGTTAAAATGGATCAAATTGTACACTTTAAATAAGTGTAGTTCATTTCACTTCAATTAAACACAAAGTTATAAAAAATGGATGAGATCACCAAAGAAATGAAAGTAGATAAAGTCTAATGCTGTTCTAGCTAGTTTGGCTCAGTGGATAGAGCATCAGCCTGCGGACTGAAGGGTTCTGGGTTTGATTCCAGTCAAGGGCACATGCCCGGTTGTGGGCTTGAGCTCCAGTGTGGGGCATGCAGGGGCAGCCGATCAATGATTCTCTCTCATCATTGATGTTTCTTTCTCCCTTCCCCTCTGAAATTAATATATTTTTTAAAAGTCTAAGGCTAATGCCTGCTATACTCCAGTATTTAGAGATGGGAAGATGAGAAACAATGAGCAAAGGGACCTGAAAAGGATCAACCAATAAAGTAAAAGGACATCCGGTAGTAAGTGAGAAGCTATAACCCAAAGATAGAAAGGGTATCAAGGCAAAAAAATGATCAACTGAATTAAGTAACTCATATTCATTCAAGTAAGATAATGACTGAATATCACAGGGTTTAGCAACATAGAAATCAGACAATGAAAAGAGGAGTATGGAGGAGTTTTGTGGTAAAGAAGAACAGAAATAGGATGATAGCTTAGAACTGGGTATTAAGAGAGGTTTAGTTATTCATTTATTATTTTTCCAAAGAGGAGAAGCCATAACATACCTGTATCTTGATAAGAATGAGGGAAGATGACTAGATCTTGAGGTAGATATGAGTAGACGGGAGGAGATGAATCTTGTGTACAAGTGGAAGGGATGATGTAAGCTATGAGCGTAGAGTTCATCCAAAGAGAAGACAGAGATATAAGACTCAGTACAGGTGAGTAGATAAATATGGCGATGGGAATTTTTAAAGCTGTGATTCTCATCTTTGTACTTGGGAATCACCTATATAATATTCTAAAATATGAATGCCTATCCCACCCCCCTGCCACGTCAACACCCTGAGTTTCTTATTTAATTGTTTGGGTTGCAGACTCGGTATTGTTACCTTGTTTTTGTCTTGCTTGTTTGTTTGTTTTAGTATGCTGGAGCTTCTATGGTGCATCCCAGAGAACCATTATAACATAGGATCCCTCTTGTAATTTCTCCCATGTTTTTCAATGAAATAGGAAGAAAAGTTATCAGCTAAGAGGATGGAGAAAAAAAGTCTTGTGGTTTCAGGTGATATACAAAAGACACAAATCCAATTTCAACTAGGCAACTAAGAGTGACATGAGGTCCCTGATGTGATGAGAGAAAGATTAAGGCAGAATTGAATCAGCACAAGTCTTCAGAAAAGCAATCGGTGGAAGGAAAAGAAAAGGTCAGTGCAGCATCCATTAGAGAAACACAGCAAGGGGTAGAAACCAAAGGGGTGTCTGGCAAAGCTAGGCCTGGAGTTTCTCTGAAGGGCTTGGCAGGAACGCAGTGTAGTGAAAGGAGTCAGGAAAACAGATTATTATCCTGGCTGCATCACTTGAATACCTTCCTGCTGGAGATTAATTTCTTATATAGAGAATAAGAGTTGTAGTTAAAATATGTACTAATAAAATATCCACCACAAAGGCTAGGCCAGAGAGGTAGGTCTAAAAGCAGATTTTTTTTAAAATCACATAATTTTTTAAAATATATTTTTATTCATTTCAGAGAGGGAGGGAGAGGAAAAGAGAAATAGAAACATCAATGATGAGAGAGAATCATTGATCCGCCTCCTACACGCCCAGCACTGGGGATTGAGCCCACAACCCAGGCATGTGCCCCAACCCAGAATTGAATTGTGACCTTCTGGTTCATAGGTCAACACTCAACCACTGAGCCACGAACAGCCAAGTGAAATCACACAATTTTTATATGCCAATCTAAGACAACAGTGTTGTCTTTTTAGGTGTAAGCCACTGAATGGATTTGAATAGAAAGTTGACATGGTCAAATGATATTTTAAGAGGATTCATCTGGAGGTGGCATCAAGGGAAAGACTGGGGTAAGTAAGGAAATTATTATTTATGTAAAGTGAGGCAATGAGTCTCCTGTGAAGTGGTGGCAGTTGGACTGGAAAGGAAGTGATGAATGTAAGATAAATTTTAGAGTAAAATTCAACTAATTGGATGACTAATTGGATGGAGAGAGCCAGGAGTCAAGAATGACTCAGTTTCATGCTTAGTTGACTGGGCAAATGGTGGCAAAATGAATAAAAGTCAGGAATCTGGAGAGAAGTTGGGAGGAGGAACTGAATGTAGGCAGGAAGATGATGAATTTGTTTTTTGACACAGTTGTGTTTTCCTTAGCTATGCACATGCCAATGAAACGCCCACCAGGCAGGCAGTTAGATATTTGGAACTGAACGTTGAGCTCAGATGACATGACCAGGAGATGGGAATTGATGATTACCCACCAAAGACTTGATTGCTACAGCCATAAGACTATAGTCAAGAAAGCCTGTTAGAATCACTCGATACCGCCTAAAAGAGAGAACTGTTGTGCCTGGCATTAACCCTGTAGGTGGTGGATTGTAGAAAGAAGAGAGGCCAAAAGGATTCAGTATGAGGGGCTGGAGTGGAAAGAGAGTACCCAGAGGATTCTGGGAAATGGCTACTTAGCAACTTGGTTGGAAATATTTTGTTGTGTTACCTTGTTTAGCTATACCTGTGCATGAAGGGAGAATGTCAATCCCAAGTATTACCTGGTTTATACCAGGTAAAGGAGCAGGTGGGTTAGGTTAGGGTTAGGGTTAGGGTTAGAGTAATGGGCAAGGCAGATGCTAACCTATAAGGCAGTACTGGGGTGTGATGAGGATCAATAATTTTCATTTCTGATAAGCACCCTTGGTAATTCTGAAGCATAGCAGCATATTAGCAACAACTTTGGGAAAGTTATCTTTTACCCATAAGAGCAGCACAGAATGAGGATCCAACTTCCAATAAAACAACATGTGAATTCGGGTGGACTCATAAGGAGAACATACTTATATACCACAGGTTCCAGTGTCCGGGGCTACCTTTACTGGGGCAGTAAAAGGCATGCATTTCACAGTCACTATGTCTGATTGGTGGGATCTGGGGAGCCGATTTTTGTGATATAAACAGTATGAGCTGCCAGGGAAACAGCAATCGATCAGGCTGCCTTTGTTTCCAGGTTAATCTTTTTACCCGTTGGATCCATTAAATTTCCCACAGGCCATTTGGGTTCCTAGAGTGGTGAAGAGATGAAGGCCATTCTGGACACTGAAGCCATACTGATACATGGTATAATTAAAATACAAATTAAACACAAGTCCTAAAAACGGTGGGAAAAATACTCTTTATATCAAAAGTCTGCAGATGTCCTGTAGCTTTCTGTAGTCTGAGTCAATTTCAGTGGAAATAAAAACACTTAGAGTGTCATAGAAATAACATTTGCTAAGGGAAAGTCGAGCTGGCAGGACTGATCTAATTCTGATAAAAAAAAAAATACTGGTTTGAATTTACAGGCTGAGATGGTTATAAACCGCTCTGTGATCTGCCTAAGTTTTGCCTAAGTGGTAGTTTTCTAACTTAGGGGAGACTCAACCCTGTGACTGAATAAATAGTCTGAATCACTTAGCAGGTCAAAGCTAAGATGTGTTGGCAAGAGTTCTGCTGTGGAATACATAGGCTGTGTATGTGTTACACACTCACTAACACGACCTGAGAAATTAACAAAAGAACATCCCACAATATGTCTGGAAGTGTCGAGAAAGCCTGTTAGAATCACTCAATACCACCTAAAAGGGAGGCCACACTTCTAAAGGAATTAGGACTTTCAGACCGCTGTTCCCAAGGTGCCAATAGCTTATTGGCTCCATCTGAATTAAGCAAGACTGCCAACATGCCTGTTGACCTTAGCACTGTTTCCAATCTGCTTAGATACGAGTGTGCACTATGCATATTGAAAACATAAACCTCTCCCAGAGCGGACAGCCAATGGCCTGATCCTTTGTTCCGGATATGAGAATTAAAAGTATAGAAAAGAAAACCTTTTTTGTTGTTGTTTGTCCCCCCCCCCCCCCCCCCAACATCTTGCTCTATTTGACAGCTGACAAAAATCAGTTTTGTCCATTCTGGCAAAAACAAAGAAAATTGAAAGAATGCATTTTAAGAAATAGTGTTTCAACAGACTTGGACAACTACCCTGGAACCTTGGAATTATGCTGACATGAGGTTGGAGGCCTGGGACTGTGTTATAGGTGAGAGCGTGTTATATTAATATTCTCCTGGAACTGGTAGCACAAAATGGAATCGTGTTCCACTTGCATACTGTAGTAGGATGCAGATTTCTACAGAGGACAGAATTTATGAGGGAGAGATTTTTGTCTGGCGATATGTCAGGCTGACAGAATCTAATAGGGAAAAGGAAATTAAATTAATTCCTGTATGAATTGTTAGGATCAACATGCATCTATAAAGGATGGTGTTCATTCAATCAGATGAGAGACTATCCTAAGAATGGCAAAGTTTGGATAGTATACACCCAGCAAGGTGGGAAACAGCAAATATTGGTCATGTGGGCCACCCTTATCCCCACAGCAGACTTTGATTATCTAGAGCACTCTTTCCCACTGAGCTTGGATGAGTCACAGAATTCTTCTCAACATTGCGTCCAAGATAGTCACTATTAATCCGTCAGGTTTGGTAATGAAATGAAACCCAGGTTTTATCTTCGACCTAGCATATTTTGTGAACAACTTTTAGGGAAGATACTTTCCTAGCATGATCTCACAATTCTTTTCCATGTGGATCTTGCTAAAACAAAAGATTTCTTATACGTAGTTCATTCACTCATTCAGTCATTTACTCTGTATTTACTGAGCACCTCTTATGTGCCAGGCACTGCTCAGTTTTGAAGACATGACAATAGCAATGCAGACAAGAATTCCTACCCTGTGGGAGCTTACAAGGTAATGCTTACAAAGTTAGGCACATGGAGCCAATACATATTTAAATTTACATTTGCCTCTCCTAGTTTATTGAAGTGGCCACTCATTAACAGATCTATTCAAATGAGTAACTACCGAGTCAGAACACCCATGAACTATTTTTATTTTATATCCAAATATAGCCCACAACAAAGTTAATCTGAAACATGGTTAGTGCACTCTCAGTATTATGCAGCATAATAATAGTAATAATAATAATAATACCCAACAAGCCTTTTATGTATTTGACTATGGTCAGTATTATATGTACAGCAAATCTAAGGCCCTCCTGTGGCCAATTTGTTGGGATAGGAATGGGAGCTGACTAAGGAGAGAAGTACAGAGTAAAGACAGAATAAGTTGAACATGAAATTTTTCAGATTATCTATCACTTGCAACTTATGACCAGAAAATACATTTAGGAAATTCATGAATATTTGTATCTTTCAATATAGAACACTTTTTATTATTATTAGGTTAGAACATGACTTATGTTCAACTAGGTTTTTGCCTCTTCTAGTTTATTGCGACATTACAATATATTTGTACATCTCAGTGAGTCAACACTGCCTTGCTGCAAATCCAGACTTCACTCTGTGTGACCATGCAACCTAGCACAAGAGGCTAAAAGGAATGGTCCTAATGGTATACCAGTAAGACAGATTACAACCATGTAATGGTGCTGAATATTTTAATTTCTGCATAGCAAGGTTTCCCTTGGTCTGGCTCTCATCTTTCTCATATATCACATTGCTATTTTAAGTAAGAAATAGTTGACAGCTTTATCAAAAAAAAAAAAAAAAAAAAAAAAGGCTGATAGTCAAATCAAGAATTTTGAATTTTAATGTACTTCCAAATTCCTTTGGGGCTGGGGAGAATACTTTTTTCCCCAGCATGAGATATATTCACACAGAAAATGCTACCAATCAGTTCATATAGTCAAAATTGCTCCTCTGAAACCCTAAATGTGTATGCAAAAGAAAAAAATTCCATATAAAGCAAAGTGGTTTCTTTTAGAAAACTAACCATCTTGTGAGCTGAATGCTTTTGAGTTTGGCTAACTTGAAGAAATTTCCTTTGGTTGAAGTCATTTAAATCTGAATATTTTTTCCATGAAATAAACAATCTCCCTTTAAATTTTCTTTATGAGTAAGTAGTATTGTCTAAGATGGGATATCTGTTTGTTCCAGGGTAATCACATCCTTACAGAGTAAAAGCATTTTGATTCTTTTAGTAAAAACATACTACTTCATATTTGTTGAAATGGTTCTAACTTCCCATTTAAAATGCACTGTAGAAGGATATATTTCCTTTCAGTTACACATAACTTGTGGAACTCTGAATGCCCAGTATGAAATAAATTTACGTTCTAAAAAGTATATCTCACTTGTTTGAAAACAAAACATGAAATGTTGAAAACTGTAGAGCAATTAAAAGCTGTGTGATCTAATGTAAACTATGACATCATAGATAGGTTGCCATCAATAACATTCCCTTTAGGAATGGGAATTTAAAATGCTAATCAATTATTATTATTTTGCTCATTGCATACTTAATGGTTTCTATGTCTGGTTTTCCTACAGAAACTTGTGGCTACATTAACAAAGGTATGGCTTGACTTTCCTGGGGAAAAGGTTGGAGAAGAGTTGGTGAGGAGTAAACACAATGTGATAGAAACTCGGCCAACAGCCCTGAAATCTGGATCATCTTCACTGGCCTTCCAGTGAATGCTCCAGGTCCAAAGAAAGGATCAACCCTCTGGCTCCTCCATCTGAATTCCTCTCAGGGAACAGACCCCCTTTTCCTCTTAATGAATCCCCACATGCACCCCACAGACCTAGCATCCTGCTGGGGGCTGAGTAAGCATTTGATAAATGGCAGCTATTTTTATTGCATGATCTCTACATGTTTATAACACACGCTATCCCCCCAAAAAAGAATGGAAAAAAAAAGATACTTAAGGTACAAGCCATTTATCTCTGTCACAGCATTTCAGCCCTCAGCTTCTTGCCCTGCCCAACCCTTGTGAGAGAAAATCTCACTGCAGCCTCTGCAGCAGCAGCCCAGGGAGCAGAAATAATTGCTGGGAGTCAGGCCACCTCTGGCAGAGGTAAGAGGTCGCCCTGGTGACTGGGCTCCCCATCTGTAACCAGTCAGAGTTTCAGACAGCCGGTGGGCTTTATAATCCCTAATGCCAACAAATCTCTTTTTTATTTTCATCACAATAATGGGTTTCTTTCCTTAGCCACAGAAAGAGTTCTCACACAACTCTAATTGTTGGTCTTGTTTTTATTATTTGTTTTTGAAGCTCCCAGAAATTTTTTAAAAAAATTAAATTTATTGGAATGACATTGGTCAACATGAACATATAGGTTTCAGTTGTGGGTTTCTATATTACAAGATCTGTGTATTACACTGTGTGCCCACCACCCAAACAGAATTCTTAAAATGCAATATTTCTTTGGGAGATGAGAATTATCTGCTGATAAATGTAAATGCCATGGTTTTAGTTTTTTGTGGTTCTGTTATTGTTTGATAAAGACTGAAGCCAGATCTAAACAAATCAATGAACAAAACTAAAATAAAAATTAAATTAAAACATAAAATAAAATAAATATAATAAAAATGGGTAAGGGTAGGATAAAGCCAGAATTGGGTTACTTCATAAAGGAATTCCATAATTCCTATTAAAAGGAATAGGTAACACATAATTAAAATAATAAAAAGTAGTTGTTTCAGTTATTTCATATACCTCCAACCAGAGTATGGTTTCTAGCTATAGAATTCTATATAACTATTGTTAGCTTATTGAAGATGTGTTTTCTAGAGCAAAAATTTGGAGGAAGTGATGACTCATGCTTATGTATACATGTGTGTGTTTATGTAGATCAACTATTTTTTATCTGATATTTTTCATCATATAGCTATGTCTCCCAACCCCTTTTCAAAGGCAGTCCTATATGAATAACTCTAAACATTAGATGTATTTCTCTTTCATAACAACATAGGCCTTCTATGGAAGTACAGCATAAGGAAACTTCTAATGTTGAATGATATATAGAATGTAGTCACCATATGTGTGTATGTGTGTGTGTGTGTGTGTGTGTGTACACATATGTGGTTTCCGTTACAGATTTAGGTCATCTGCATACATCTGTTTGTTTTTTGTTTGTGATTTTATTTTGCCATCTGTGTCACAAGGTTTATAGAGTTAACAAATTCTGTTAATGTATATGAATATGCAAAAATGTAGAGAAATTTGAATTTAATTTTTTTTAATGTCCTGAAAATGACCACAGGGAAAAACAATTATGATGGCCAGAAAGAAAATAAAGAAGAACAACAGAGAATTCCAGTTATATTCCACTACCTTATTATAGTTTTTTGTTTGTTTGTTTCAATTAACAAAATGTCAACCCAGAATAGCTTTGGGGAAAAAAATTCTTTTTTAGAAGGATATTGAGAGACCCTAAAAGAAGCTAATGACTAACCAACCCCTCATGAAAAGAGGCCCCCAATGTGGCTTTGGGGTCCTATCCATGGTGTTCATAAGATGTATTTTTAATAATATTGGCAGTCATAATAATCTTAAGAGCTAACATCTATTGAATACACATTATGTCACACTTTAAATGAATTCCCTTATCTATATTTTAGAGCTGCTGTATAAGAAAGTTCACATTCTTTTTTTCTGTCTTCCAAATAAAAACAACTAAAGACAAAAAGGTTAAATAAATTTCCCAAGATGATATTGCTAGTCAGTGGCATTGCAAGGTACTGGATTCAGTCACACTGCTATGGTAACCCAGTTAGCTACTCAAACAATCACAGGATCACAGGGTTCCCTTTCAAACAACCCCAATTTCTGTGTAAACGTCTGGCCGTCCTGGACTCTTGACTTTTTGACTTCCTTTATCAAAGTCCATCAGCCTGCTAGGTTCTGTGGTTCTTTGGTTTCTCCAATGTGCGTTCATCAACTTCCTTTTGCTCTTTTCATCCCCTTGTTGCCTGTCTATGGGAAGGGGTTCTTCTAATTTTAGATTCAAATTAATTTACATTTCCCACAAACTTGATATTTGTCTCACTTCTCTTACAAATTATTTACACTGGAAAGGCTGAATCATGAAACTGAAGCTAAAAATAATGTTATTTTCATGTGCTGATTTTTAAATGGATGCATAGATCATATTTTACTATACACACACACACACACACACACACACACACACACACACACATATATATATATTTCCCCCCCCTCACTTGCCTTTGCCTATGCGGCTCTCTAGTCTTTGACTATTATTGAAGAGGGTATGGTTTTCTTCACTGCCATTTATCACAGTTATTTTATTAATTCAACGACTAGTCTTTTAATGGTCTCTTACAGGCCAGTGCCTGGTAGACTTAGCATGGGATATATAAAAGAAATTACAGAATTTGGAAGAAGAGATGCTTATAGGTCCTGAAAATGACCACAGGGAAAAACAATTATGATGGCCAGAAAGAAAATAAAGAAGAACAAAAGAAAATTCCAGTTATATTCCACTACCTTATTATAGTTTTTTGTTTGTTTGTTTCAATTAACAAAATGTCAACCCAGAATAGCTTTGGGTTGAAAATTACAGAATTTGGAAGAAGAGATACTTATAGGTCTAGCTTTGAATCAACCAAGACAAAGGGCTATGGTAACTATGCTGGCCCTTTGTATTTGGGGGAGTTGTGGAGAGCTAGGCACCTCCAGCATATCCATCCTACCTTCATCCTATCTCCCTAATCAAATGTGACTGCTTCTGAGCACATTTTTCTTTCCTAACTTTGTTTTGTGTTACAGTGACAGGTTTGTATATCATCACTTCTAGAAAAGTTCTAGAATGCAGGGAGTTTGACCTTTCTTTTATATATCCCATGCTAAGTCTACCAGGCACTGGCCTGTAAGAGACCATTAAAAGACTAGTCGTTGAATTAATAAAATAACTGTGATAAATGGCGGTGAAGGAAACCATACCCTCTTCAATAATAGTCAAAGACTAGAGAGCCGCATAGGCAAAGGCAAGTGAGGGGGGAAATGTGTGTGTGTGTATATATATATATATATATATATATATATATATATATATATAGTAAAATATGATCTATGCATCCATTTAAAAATCAGCACATGAAAATAACATTATTTTTAGCTTCAGTTTCATGATTCAGCCTTTCCAGTGTAAATAATTTGTAAGAGAAGTGAGACAAATATCAAGTTTGTGGGAAATGTAAATTAATTTGAATCTAAAATTAGAAGAACCCCTTCCCATAGACAGGCAACAAGGGGATGAAAAGAGCAAAAGGAAGTTGATGAACACACATTGGAGAAACCAAAGAACCACAGAACCTAGCAGGCTGATGGCCTTTGATAAAGGAAGTCAAAAAGTCAAGAGTCCAGGACGGCCAGAGGTTTACACAAAAAGACAAATAACACAGGACTAGAAGACATAGAAACGGACATACAATTTACAACATATTTGCTCTGTAGACTTGACTTGAGGCAAAAGTGGGAACGAGGCAGAGATTGTATTCAGGCATCCAAACCTTCATTTTGTGCCTAGTTGGGCTTTCTGATACTTCCTCCCACTCTCCTACCCAGTAACCTTCTGGTCGCCCATTTTCCTTTGTTCTCAATGGAAGATAAGATCAGGTGCCTCTCACTGAAATGATAATATAAATGAGTCCGTCTGAATGTTACCATTAATTTGACTTTGAAAGTGAAAGTCAAGTTTCTGTTAAAGGAATTCCAACAGCAACACCAAGACTGGACAGAACTAAAAGGGTCAGGGTTTCTAACTCAGACAGCACATAAAGCTGACCCTCCACTTTTTATCACTACATACTGTGTGACCTTGGCTAAATCACTCAACCACTCCGGGTCTACTGTCTTTTGTTTTTGTTTTGTTTTTCTTTTTAAACCTCAGTTTCTGCCTCTGTAAAATGCAATAATAAAAACCACTGCCTGGGCTACTGTAAGCATTAAATATATGTAATTGCCTTCCTCAGTGCTGGGCACTTAGTAAGTACTCATGAAGTAGCAATTATAGGTTTTAGACACACTACTACTGATGTCACTACTTTTGTTACTTTTGGTGAGTGGTCTCCAAAGTGGGATGTGTGCAACTCAGAGTGTGCATGTCATTAATTGTTGAGAGTTGGGATGAAAATATATGAACTTACATGAGTGTATTGTATATACACATAAACCCTAAAAAAAATTAAGCTTTACTAATAGTTAAAGTATGAATTAACACTCATTTTCATACTTGATCTCTGTATTGCTGTGTCACCTGGGACAGAATGGAGTGTCCTCAGTGAGGAAGGGTTTACATGGTGCCTGCTACATATTGCTACATACTGTGATTATTTATAAATTATGTTATTTTTATCTTCAAAAGCAAATGGTTGGAATAATTTCTGCAAAGAAACTATGCGTTCAATTTGGTATTAAAAATGCACAAGTTCAAGAAAATGGCAGCACTGGCACATCCCTATTCTTTACATGAGCTCCTTGCCTACCACGTTATGTCATTAAAACACGAACAGCTGATAAGAAGGTAGAGGCGAAAGAAACTGTCTATCAAAAATTGACGGTGACCATCCTGAACAATTGCACCATTAAGTAAAATAAATAAATGTATTACTAATGTGTATTAATTAAAATAAATAAATGTATTAAGTAAAATAAATAAACGTTTGTCATCTTTTCAATTGCTCTATTGTTCTGACTGCACATTAGTTATTTATAAATAAATATTCAAAAGTTAAGAGTGTATTCTTGAAAAAAATTTTCCACATGTAGCACTTGATGAAAAACTTTTGGAAAGCACACTGCTAAGTGCACAAGTTTCTTGAATTTCTGAAATCTCTAAGTTAATGATAGGAAGAGGAAAACAATTTCAGTTGGACCTGGAAAAAAATGTAACAAATGGATATTTTATTCCCAGGTGAAAGAAAAGGAATCAGAAATATTTCATTTGATTGAATTTAATTCATTATTACTTACTTTTCCCCTAATTCATTATTAAACATAGCTAACACTCAGAAAGCAGAACAATATTACTTCCCCCTACTATCTAGAAGTTAGTCCTGTGAGTCTAGTTCCCAAAGTTTCACAAGATTATTTAATCTTTTGCCCACTTCATGCCAGGCCCCCTGGAACACGTCCCAGAGCCCAAGGGAATTCAAGATCACGAAGCCTGAACTCATCTCTAGAAAATTAAGGAAATAGCACTAAAAATAAAAATCATCTTAGTAAAATTGTACCAGGACAGTAGATGGATGGGTCCCTCAACATTTCAGAATTCTTTATTTATCCTTAGAAACACATCTCTGTCCACCTACTGATTGTTTAATGGATTGAGTGACCTATATATCTGGAGAGAGGGGTCCTACCCTCACTCCTTTCAAATCTGCCTCTAGAATAATTGAATTATTTATCCTCTCTTTAAGAAAGCCTCAGGCTTTGTACAGTTGTACGTGTTTTGTGTCCTCGGGCTCCCAGGCTGATGGGAATGATATGATTCAAAAAAAAAAAATAAGATACATTGGTCCTTTTATTCTGAGCTGCCACTTTTCTTAGTTGAAGAAAGATCGAAATTATATTTCCTTGTACTTTTAGCCAAGGCTTTAAAATCCACGTGAGCCAAATCTAGATTCTTGAAACCATCAGAGGCTCTCTTTAACTGGGTAGATTTTTGAAGCAAGAATGCCCTTCTATTTCTGTCCTGCGGTTGACTGACCCTGAGATGGGATTGTGTACATCGTAACCTCTCTGTGAGCTGGGAGCTCCCGTCAGTGAAGTTTCATCATATCGAAAGGCTGGCATATTTCTGGAGAAGTCCAGCGCGGCTGAACATTTGCCTGGTGCCACAGGATCCTTGGGTGAAAGGCAGACGGGACACGCTGCGAAGATGGCTCTGAGTGCCAATTTCCAGATGGAACTCTTTTCCAGTGCACTCCTCTTCCAAAATCTGTTCGGAAAGGGCTCTCAGAGCTGGTAAGGGCTGCTGGGCTCGTTTGTTTTTCCTAGTTGCCATGGAGCTGCTAGTTTCAATCACAGAGCCACTGGGCGAGAAGTGTGAGTGCCAGAACCCACTGGCTCTTTGGAGAAGCTGAAGAGCAAGTAGCAGGAAGCAGTAAACCAAAATCATAGCTGCCAATAAATGACCTAGACACTGTTTTCTTGGCGGGCCTGTCTGAGTTCTTCATGGCTAAGCACATCGAGACAATTGGGGAGAAAACAGCGTTTTCTCAAGGATCCAGTGAGGTGAGTCTCTGAGCTAAGAAGTGAGGGGAACTCTTTTGTAAGAAGTTCAGTTCTGGCAGAAGAGCGGAGATGAATCAGCGTTTGGATCCCCAATCATTTAGGCTGGGCAAGTCACTCAAACTTTGCAAATCTCAGTTTCTTATCTGTAAAATGGGTGTAATAGTAACTACCAATGGAATTGTTTAACAAGGTGTGTAAAGTGCAAAGCACAGTAAGGGAAGCCAGCTTTTGTTATTCTAACCTTAGTAAATGAGAGTATTCAACATCTAAATAAAAATGCATAATAGGGTAACAATTGAATGCTGACTTTTAACACTGTCTTTACAGTTTGCTCTCTGGTTGAGAAGACGTGACATTTGAAAAAGAAAAGCTGCATGATATTTAAAAGTATTCACATCTCCAAGGCCTGGAACTCCAGCACTATCTAATCTCAGTGGTTGCTAAGTTTTGTACATCTTGCTTGGCTTGGTTAGAAATCAAATGCTTTCCTTGACTATAATCGTTTTCACAAACACACTGTGTGAAAGGTGATACGAGTGCGTTTGCAGAGAATCCCTTTAAAAGCGTGATTCATTGAACTCCCACTGTGCTCCTAAATAGATACCGCCCCACCCTAAACTGGACGGTCCCGCTAGAATTCATGACAGAAAGTCTCCTGAACAATATATCAAAATTCATAAAGCTGCAGGAGAGAAAAGGCGCCACACTAATTTAGCCTTTGGAAATTCTGAGCCAGGACGTTTTCTGGCTAGCCTTTTCTCCTGGGAGAGCAGGCTTCTTCCCGGCCACGGCTTCCATTGTTAGTTACACTCCCCAGCTCACCGGGAGCTGCTATCAGTAGCTATATTCCCATCCTCCCTTTTGGAAACTTGGCTTCAGTGGGACTGGGAGATGATTTCCCTGCCATTTGAAGACCCTGCGTGTCACTGAGGTATGCTGGCCCAGGGACTTAAAAACAGATCCTTTCTTTATCATGGTTCAATGCTTGATAAGCAGAGAAAGGTTTTGACATTCAAACTGGCCCGTTCTGGAGCATTTTAAAGAAAATGCTCCTTCCTGTCTTAATAAAACTCAAACAAAAAGATTCTGGATTTAATCATGTGAAACAAAAATTATTTCCTTCACCCAGAAATGTCCGCTGTCTTGTTCAGATCGCCGTTGGACGGCAGGAACTGGGGGTGAAGAAGGAGGGGGTGGGGGTTCACCCTGTTAGAGCTCCTGAAGTTCAGGTACATCCCTTGACTCAGATATGTCAATGCAATAATAGCAGGAAGCTCTGGCAGGACAATTCTTGGATCTGTCTACAGTATATACAGTAAAAATGAAAATGTCTTTCCATGTAGGACACTATTTCCAGGGCCACTGTGATTCAATGGGCAACATGTCTCCTAATGGATTTTGTTCTGTTAATTTGTTTGTGTCTGTCTGTCTGTCTATCTCTCTCTTTCTTTGTCTTTCTCCCCTCCATCCCACCGTACATCTGATGATGGGGAACAGAGAACATAGACCCATAAACAGAGATGCAGTGAAGGGAAGGACAATGGGGGAGCTGATGTTTGATACATCATTTCAATTCACTCATTTATCACCCGGAGAACAGAATTCAAAAACTTTTCATCATATCCAGTGGTTATTCCTTTTATATGTAATAAATATACGAGCCTTTAACAGGAAACCAAAACACTTACTGCATTTAAGTTAACTGAAAATTGACCTAAATGAATGATGAGAGAAAATGATAATAGACTATGGCCACCCAAATTTCACATCAAAAAATTCCTCCTTGAAGGCCTAGAGCCGTATAACACCATAGAATCTCTACTTAACTGCCAGAGTTAAAATGAAAGAGGAACAAAGGTAATCTCTTAAGCTCCGAAATGTTATTGCTAGGAGACTTAAAAATAATAATAATAATAATAAAAGGAATGAGTAATCAAAGTCTTAGATGTTTCTTAACTCTGATACTGCCATCCACATGTGTACAACTGCAAGCAATTCTTGCTCATTCTGACCACTGCTCTGTTTCAACGGCCAGTTTATTCATGTATCTCCCTCTGTGGCCAAATGACTATCACTTGCAGATCTCTCCTTGGTTTTATTTCTAGCATTTCAACCTTACGCAGGATGTGTAAACAGAAGAAGTGGGTGTTTGGATCAATGCAGCTTAATTATAATCCTGCTTTCTGATTTTTGCTTATTTTCCTTTTCAGTTATTCTAACCAAATGAGACAGGTGGGCACTGACTGTTGTGTATATTCTGGTCACTAATTTTTTTTTTTTAGTTATAGATACACGGGTTGATCGTCCATTTAAAAAGCAAAGCAGAAAGTCCTTTTGACTTCATTTTAAATTGCCTGATTAAAATGAGTTCACAAGAGCCTTTTTCTCTCTACCCGATCCTCTTGCTTTCATTGTGAAGACTACAATAAAATAAAAACACAAATGTAAAGAATTACTGGTTTTGATGCTTTTGGTCTTCCTTTCAAGCTATCTTTTGATGTTTGCCTCTAGAACTCCAATGTTGCAGCCACCACCACGACTTGAAAACGTCCCCCCACCGCTATGCCATTTCCAACATTCTCTTAGTATTAACACAAATCAGAATCAGGAGGTATCTAATTGAGCTGGTTTTGATTTTGTTAATACAAAGTGAAAGATTAAAATGGAGCAGCAACGGCAAAAACATTTCTTAAAGCGGCAGCCACAGCGAACCAGTGAAAGGAAGGCAAAGAAGCTGAAAAACCAAAGCCTTGAAAACTTTAGAAAACAAACCGTGGGGGCGGGGGGCGGGGGGGGGGGGGAATTACAGGAAAGTGCAATCATTACAGAGGTTGCTTCATAACCTCTTTATAAAAATGTTACTGCTTGGCAGAAGGCACTACTGGGAAACTTTTCAAATAAATCATAAGTGTTTCCCCCTGTAACATTTGCATGTTCACATTTTCTACTTGTCACTTTTGGTGGCAGTTGGTGAGATCTGTCATGGTCTGGGCTTCCCCCACAAGCCTCTCCTTCCTTCTTGTTTTCTCCACCTTTGCAAGTCCCTGTCCTGCCCAGAGCTGGACTCCAGCTTTCCCTCTGGTCTGTATCCCAGCTGCCAGACCACAGTCCCATATGCCCCCTCCGCCCCAAGGTCATTAATGAGTTTGAACCCTGCATCATTTGAACTAAAGGGATCTAAAGAGTTATCCTGATGTTGCTCTATTAAGCTACATAGCACTTTTTTTTTTTTTGTCATGGTGGTTATTATTCTAGATTTCGGGATAATAGTTGCGGGATGCTGATCTGAACAGGCAGACCTTTCCTTGTTCAGTGTTATTTCTATAAAATAGGTCATTAGTAGAAACTACAGCAAAATCTCCTGATGAAATTTTGGGTGTTTGGGGGGCATTATGCCATCCCCATTCTCTCTTCCCCTAAGACACTGGGGGACAGATAGACTTCAAATGCAATGGAAGTCTCTCCAATACTTGCTGAGCCCTTGGAGTTTACTCCTTGGCAGAAAGTGAAACTTTTGAGTGAGTACTCCTCTACCCTTTTGGGCTTACTTTTCAAAATCCTTTCAGCTCGTGTAAATGACCCCAGGTAAACTGAAGTCTGATTCACACCTTGACATGAAATAATCACATGCCACTTTCAGAGGCAAATTTTTTAAACCCCAAATTGGAACATGCAGCTTGACTACATAGAATTAAGCATTTGGACTAGGTGCCATAATTAACACTTCTTAGACATTCAATCCTAATTTTATTCACTTAACTAACCAGAGGAGTAATGTTTGAACTGAGAAAGAAAGGACATATAGGATCTGGCCAGACAGGCAAGTGGAAGAAAAGTGTTTTGAGAAAAAGGAACAAAACATATGAGACACAGGTGTCTAAGTGTGTGTCACTCGTGGAGGAACTACAGGACATTCAGGAGAAGAAACGGGATACATAAGCGGGGGACAGACCATCAAAGACTTTGCAGTGGGCCGATGAATGAAAAACTTCATCCGCGAGGAGAGCAGAGGAAGGATTTTGAATAGGGGAGTGAGACGTTCAGATATGCATCTTACAAAGATGTTTGCTGGGAGCATAGGAGAAATGGATGGGATTTTCTATCTGTGACGTTGAGATGTGTCTCATGCTCTGTAATGTGTAACAGTTTAATTATCATTCTTTTCCTCTTTAGTGGAATAGAAACTACAAGCGAATCTTGCCATCAATAGTGAAATTCAATACACTTCCCTCTGGGAGACTGAAGATTCACATTTAGCACATTACAGGCTTGGAGAAGTCCTGCAGCAAAAAAAAAAAAAAAAAAAAAAAAAAAAAACTGCCCCATCAGGAACACCCACTCTGGAATATTATGTTAGTGAGAAATAAATTTGATTGTAAATCATTGAGATTTGGATGTTTATTTGTTACAACACTTAGCATTATCCTAACTTACCCAGCCTGAAAGGTACAGAGTCAAATGCCACATACAAAGCACGGAGCAGAGGGCAGGGTTGTTTTGGTAGAATCAAAACAACCTACTAAGGAAAAGAAAAGTGAAGCGTATAGATGCTAACGGCTGGTCGAAGGCAATCTAGCCATTCTGGACAGAATTAAAACGTCCTCTGTCTGACTTTAATAGCCAAACTCAGTTTTTGCACATAAAATAAATATTCATAGATTTGCAATCTATAAAACCCTGAATGTGGGCTCCTCTGTTTATACAACAGTGGGTAAAAGTACAGCTGTAAAAAGTCCTAACTGCTGGATCATTTTCATGCACATACACACACCATCCTTGCCAAGTACATGGGCTGCTGCTAGTTTCTGTTCTGTTTCAACCCAGTGAAATGGACAGTGCCTATTTAATTCTTCAACTAGAAATCCCTGCTGGCTGTATCCAGAGACGAGTACTTCAGACCTCAAGTTATCACCAAGTCCTTTTACTATAAGATCCCTGCTACATTACTAAACTCACAAAAATTTCTACTCAGCAAGCCACGGGAAGAAATGATAGGAATTAGCTTTGGGGAATATAAAATTAAATATTTACAAGAAAATAAGTTCTTCAGCTTTGGTGGTGATATTCTGAGTGATGGAACATTTGACTCATATTGTAAGTAGAAATTACCTAATTACCTTCTAAAAAATTGGCAGCCACTTATCAAGGAATGACTAAAAGCCCAAGACAATCCTAAGGCAAAACAATGGTATAGCATGATGCTTCTTTTAACTTCACAGTTTGGGCTCTTGTAAATGAAGTGGTCATTGCTTAAAGGGAATTTTGAATGAATAAAAAGTGTCTTGCAACTGGTATGGACAACACATTATTTCTTGAATTGTGTGCATTTGATAGAACATATCCAATTATTTGCAGATTTAGAACAACTCCCCACCCAGCTTCATCCATCCACTATCCTGTCACAGAAGACTCAACTCTAGAGGGGACTTGTCATACACTTGGTCTTTGGGAATAACATGATATGGAGAAATAGCTCTGGGTCAGACTCAATCCAAGTACCAGTCCTGCTATTTGCTAGCAATGTGATTGTTACAAAGTACTTTGTTTTTGGTCTATGAATAATTTTAAAAACCTAATGAGTCTAGCAAGATTTTCGTAGACATTGACAAGTTAATTCTAAAATTTATATAGAAAGGTAAAGGGTCTAGAGTAGGTAAAACAATTTTTAGAAAGAGGAATATGGTTGGAGGAATGACTCCTCCTGATGGCAATGTGGGAGAGGAATAGATACACAGGACAATGAGATGGAATAGAGAATTCAGAAATAGATCCATATAAGTGAAACCAACTAAGTTTAGAGAAAGGTACAAGTACAATGAGATATTACTACACGCTTATTAAAATGCCTAAAATAAAAAGAGTGATAAACACCAAATGCTAGTGAGAATGCTGTGGGATTAGACCACTACACATTGCTGGTGAGAATGTAAAATGGTACAACCAGTTTGAAAAAGAGTACTTTCTCACAAAACCAAATGTGCAACTATTGTATGTCTCAATCATGGGCCTTTATCCCAAGGAAATGAAGATTTATGTCCATACAAACCCTGTATACAAAAGTTCACAGCAGCTTAATTCATAATTGTCTCAAGCTAGAAACAATGCAAATGTTTTTCAATGGGAAGTTAAACTATGGGACATAATTTAGTAACACACACAACTTGGACAGAGCTACAGGAAAATTATGTTGAATTAAAAAAAAAAGTCAACCTCAAAAAGTTACATACTGAATGATGTATGTAACATATTTGAAATAACATAGTTATGGAGATGGAGAACAAGTTAGTTATTGTTAAGAGTTAAGGGTGGGGCAAGTGAAAGGGATGTGTATGGCTACAGTTTTGTATTTATGATGGTAATTACATGAATCTACACATGTGATATACCTCCACAGAACTATACATACACACACACACCACATACACACACACACAAGCACATGAAAAATATATAAAGTTTGAATAAATTCCCTGTACTCTACCTATGTCAATTTCCTAGTTTTGATACTGCATTATCATCTTTCATGATGTTACCATTGGGGAAAATGGAAAGAAGTTTGCACAGAACATCTCCGGACATGTTTTGGTAACTTCCCGTGAAATGAGAATAACTTCAAAATAAAAAGTGTAAAACAATTGATTTAATTTTAATAAAATGTACAGAAGGATTGGACTTAAAGCAAGAAAAATTCAGTGGTTCTCTGTGAAGTATTACTTGAGGAGACTGAGGGTTGTCCCCTGAGAATAAAAGTGGGCTGAGCCTTCGTTGGAGAAACTATACTTTGGCTTAAATTATTGTTTCTAATTAAGTGCCAACCCACTGAATATGTTGCTAACACCTCCATTTAAATTTGTTTATCAATTCCTTTCTGAAAACCAGTTTTGATTTCTCTCTCCTTCTCTCCCTCTCTCTCCCATTTTTTTGTTCTGCAGAGCGAACAATAAAAATAAACTGAAAATAATAATCAAATTTAAAACTTATTTAGTGTTTTCTATATGCCAAGTAATGTTCCCCTCCTTTAATCATCTAAATAATCACATAAATTAGGTACAATGATTAAACAACATTTTCATTGATGTGAACATTAAACTTTGGAGAGGCTAAGTAAAACCCAGATTTCCAATCTAGACAACCAATGAGTAGAGACTTGCCTGGAATGGCTACATTATACTTAGATACAGAAAATAAAGAAATAAAAAGTCAGTTGATTTACTACTCTGCAGGGATGGCAGGTCTCTCTCATTCTCACTTCCTCCTTTCCTTGCTGCTCTCAGCCAGGCTCTTCCTCTTCCCCCTCCGGTTGGTTCATCTAGCTCCTTTCTTTCTCACATCTTTCCAGACTCCCTCCAGGATACTCCACCATTTTGTTGGAAAGATTTTTCCCCTTTGTAGGACTTCTCTCATATGTATCTTCAAATATATCTTAATCTATTAAGTGAGAAATCTCTCTCTGTCCATGTCTGTTTAACCTAGTGATTAAAGGTAAGCTGACACACAGAAAGAAGATATCTATTGACAAAGGCAGGAACTGTGCTACATTTATCAATTAATATTTTCAGTCTGTCACTTACATTTCAGGAAGTACATGCCCCACCTAGAAAAATAAAGGGAAGCTACATATCATTCACTCAAATCTAAAAGAAATGCCTAAACACTTAATTAAATGTCTTTTCCTAGCACTTCTTATTATCATCATAATAAGCAGCTTCCCAAATATGCCCCAGAAACAAAGGCCAGATTTATTGAAAGCCAATGTAAACAGGCATGTCTACCATGTTATTTTTTTTTTAAATTAATGATAATAACATCTTATCTAGTAATGGAATCTCTACATCACTGTTTAATCCTTCTATTCACACTAATTTATGATGCTTGGGTTTCCTCACCCTATAAGAGGGCTGGGTGCCCAAGATGAATGGCTTCCTCTTATTTTAAAGAAATGTTCCCACTCACACACCTCCCAGAGGCTCTCAACTGGCATTCAGATATTCCTGTTTAACAGGTCTGCAGCAGCCATCTCTATAGTTTATTCCATGTCCTGAATCTTCTTTTGTTATGTTTTTTTTTTTTTTAGATTTCACGTAGAAAAAAATGTATGTAAAATCCAATAGAAGAGATAGAATAAGATACTAAAATACCACGGGTTAATCCAAAGATGATAGACAAAAATCATATCAGTATCTACATTAAATACATATGGGCTAATAATTCCAATTAAAAGGCAAAGATTGTTACATCCCATATATACCAAAACCAATTATATGATGTTTAGAAAAGGCACACTAAATACACAAACAGGTGAGAAGTAGAGGTTTAAAATGGTGTAGTATGCAAATAGTAATCATAAAAAGCGTGTGTGGCTATATTGATATCTGAAAAGAAGGAGTTAAAATCAAAAGAGATAAAAAGATGATTTCATAATAATAGAGGATAATTTATCAAGAAGATATTACAATCATAAATATGTGTACACTAGAGGCCCGATGCATGAAATTTGTGCAAGAGTAGGCCTTCTTTCCCCTGGCTGTCAGCACTGGCTTCCCTCTGGCATTGGGGACCCAGGCTTCCCTCCAGCCGCCAGCAGGCACCCAGGACCTGGGCTTCGTCCAGAAGGACGTCTGGTCTAATTAGTATATTACGCTTTTATTATTATAGATATGATAGAGTTTTAAAATACATGAAGCACAAACTGACATAAAAAGGGAAAATTATATAAATCCACAATCATTGATGAAGATTTTAATATTCCTTGTTCAGTGAATGATGGAAGTAGACATAAAACAATAAAGATATAGAAGATTTAACCAACACTGTCAACAAATTCAACCAAATTGATAACTAACAGAATATAGCAAAATACACATACATGTATACATGGATTAGTTATAAAAATATATATATAATGGGTCTTAAAGGAGGTCTTAATAAATTTTAAAGGCTTGGAATCTGATAGAGTATATATTTTTTACCAAAATAAAAAAATTAAAAATCAATAATGTTAATAGGATATCAAGCAATTCCACAAGTATTTGTAATAAACAATATACAACTAATTGACTCACAGTTCAAAAAGTACCACAGGAAAATTAAAAATATCTTGAGCTACATAATAATAAAAACATGCCAAAACCTATGGAATTAAAGTAAGCAATTTACAGGATAAAATTCAGCAACTGTTCATAATACAAACTCTTAGCAATTAAGAATAAAAGGAAATATCCTCAATTGAGAGCATTTTTTAAAACTTAGAGTTAATATTATATTAAGGGTGAAATATCAACTGTGTCCCTCCTAAGGCTATGAACAAGGAAGACATCTGCTTTTTGTCCTTATATTCAACATTGTGCAGGAAGCCCTAATCAGTGCAAAAAGGCAAACAAAAGAAAAAGGCATCCAGATTAAAAAGAGAGAAGTATTTCTTTAATTTGTGGAATACATGGTTGTTTGTGGAGAAAATCCTAAGAATCAGCAGAAATAATTATAAACTTAGCAAGTTTGTAGATACAAGGTCTGATTTTAAGGGTTGTCATATGATAGTAATCGAGGTAGAGGTATAAGGAGAGACAAATACATTAATGAAACAGAACAGAAAATTTAGAAGTAGACCCATGGTCAAAGAGTAAACTTGTCAACAAATCATGTTGGTAGCTAAAATAATAATAATAATCAATAAATAAATAAATCTAATTTGAGACAAATGAGAAAACTAAATGTAAAAGCTAAATACATAGGACTCGTAGTGGATGTATGCCAAAAAAATTTTTTTTCAGAGAACGAACAGCAAAAAATAAGAACTACAAAATTAAAAAAAAATTACTTGCATTTGCTCTCAAGTTGCTATTATTCTCTGAAAATAAGTAATCCATGGTTTTTGGGGGGTTTTCAATGCTGGATTTATAGAAATTTGTATAACTGAATGTCGACTGGAACTTTTTATATTTCCAGGAATTATAACCTAAACTTAAAAAAAAGAAGAAGCTCTAAGTACCCCCACATTCTATCGTCAGAGAGTTAGTTAGGACCCTGACTTCTGAGGACACACCCTTCCTAGCCTCCCCAAGTCAATATAACACTAATATTGGGGGAACTGGAAAGGGGGTGAATTTTATGAAGGCCAAGTAAGAAAAGCTCCAGAACAGTCACTCCAATAATAGAAGTTCCTGCAGAGAAGGGAACCAGCATGCTGTTCCCTGAATGAGTAGTCTGGCTCATTCTGCAACAGCCCAGTAGAGTGTACAGAGACAGTTCTTGGAAGAGCACCCTGAGAAATTAGGAGTATAGCACATCATTGTTCTCAAAACTTCCCATCCCACAATGGAAAATAGGGAGATACTTCACTGGGTCCCCTGAAGTTCAGAGGCACATTTAAATATAGACAATTCCTACCTACTTCTTGCCTAGGCGTATTGGCCAGCCCCTTCCTGCTAAGTTTGAAATGACTATAGTGTAGACTTAGATAAAAATAGAGCAAATTGCACCCTGGCTGGGTGGCTCAGTTGGTTGAAGTATTGTCCCATGCATCAAAAAAGTTGTGGGTTCTATTCTGGTCAGGTTTATACCAAGGTTGTGGTTCGATCCCAGGTTGGAGGGGCAACCAATCACAATGCTTCTCATTCTCTCTCTCTCTCTCTCTCTCTCTCAGTGACGATTAAAAAAAAATAGAGCGAATTGAGATGTAAGACCAATACATTCTCTCTGTGTGGATCTCAGAAGGAACAAGAAAGTACCACATCTATTTCAGTGAACTACTTGAAAAGATACTTGAATGGGAAGTAGCCTTGGGGTTTTCCAGACCCAGTGATTATGGAATGCCCAACATGAAGAAAATATTGGAAATATATCTCTGGAGCAGATGGAGGCATAGATAGCTGTCCCTCTGAGGGAGAAGTTGAAAGGGACTGGATTGAGCTAAACAAGAAAGCCACAAACATAACCTATATGCAGATGAGGTAGATCATCTCAATATCAAAAGCCCCCAGTTATGGAAAAAAGGACATTTCCCCATCACTGATAACTGATATAAAGACATCCATATGCAAGAACCTCTGCCACCCCTATTCTTTCTCTTGCCACCAATATTGGAAAAGCTAGCACTTCTAAGAGGGAGAAGGATGAGGTGTAAGACCAATACATTCCTTTTTCTCATTCAAGTACCCACAACTAGGGAGAGGAGAGGAGTTTTGAATTAAACTTGAGATTTTAAAAAATGTTTGAAAATAAAGAGAACTGAGTATAAATCATCAGATGAGATTGTCCCAAGAGCTCATTATCCAGTAGGATACAGGAGAGAAATTAAACCATTTCATATTTATATTCCAATGAGATGCTTCAATAAACCTGTTATACACTTCATTGTTATTTCATAGTAAAATATGTGGACCTTAAAATCAAATTGTAATAAACTCAATTTGATATTATTTAAATTAGGAGTTAAGAGTTGTAGGCTCAGACTCTTTGGTATATATTAAATGAGAGGCTCCTCAAACCATCATTGGGCTAGAAATGTGAATTATACAAATAATGATTTTTCTGGCAAGATATAGTTTAACAGCAGATTCTAAGAGTTAACTGAAAAATTTAGAAATGACGATCTCTAGTCATGTGTACATCTCCGAATAAAACTCTATGAAAGTAACTTTGAAAAGATATTCATTCACAATAATTATAGTTGAGTTCTCCATAAGGAATAATTTAGTTCCATGAAGGTTGGCTTTTTTGATCACTTTCAAATGGAATCTTTTCTTTAAACTAAAATCAATCAAACTCATCATAAATATTGAGATTGATTTTTGAGGTCACAAACTAAATAGCAATCCTGCTACAGTTCTTAAAGAGTTGAAATGTACTTTGCATTTCAATATATAAACTCTCTGTGTATATATATATAGAGAGAGAACTAAAATCATAATCATCAAAGGGAAACTGAAATATCTCACCTATTATATGATGAATTTTACAATTAAATATAAAGTTAAAATGCTCCCTAATATATTGGTGGGATATTGAGAGAGATGAGTAAGGGAACTTTTTGATTGAGGATAGAAAGTTGATGGTTCCTTTGGTTAATCTCTTCTGCCCTCTGAGATTTGTCAATCTGTTCCATGTTTTCATGCTCCTGGTTCTATTTTATTCACGAGTTTATTTTGTTCATTAGATTCCTTGTTCATTTATTTTGATTTTTAGACTTAAATGTTGATAGATATGCATTTATGGCCATTTATTGTTCATATTTTTTATCTTTATTTTCTTCTTCTTAAAGAAGACCCTTCAACATTTCATATAATACTAACTTAACAAAGAACTTATATGCATTACCCATGGTCATAGACAATAAGGTGGTGAAGGCCTGGGGTGGGGCAGGATCCAGCTGGAGGGGGACAATAGGGGGGAAAGGGGTGTACATCTGTAATACTCTCAACAATAAATATTTTTTAAAAATAAAAAATAAGTAAAAGTTCATGTGTCCAAGCTCATTTTCAAGTGTGAAATGACCAACAGCTGTAAATTAGCAGATGCACCTATGTTTTGTAGACATGGATGAAATCAGGTCTGTTTCTATATTTTTGGCAAAATGTGCTTATGAAATCATATTAACAACATCTTCCAGGTGAGCCTACTGCCAAGAGTCTGTTTCTTTCATGGACAGAGACCCAAATGCATCCTTTTCTTGAGATTCTCATTAGTATTTGTAGAGAAGTTCTGACCAGTAATTATCTTTCACTAAATGATTCTATAATTGCTTTTCTGTGGCATGTGTTGACATATTTATATCGAGGAGACACCAAAATGGAATGGAAACTAAAATAATCAAGTCAGTCACCTGGATGGTTAGGGCCAGTGTCATAGGACAGAAACTTCAGCCTACTTGGTGAGAGATCCAAGTCCAATCTAACTCTAGAGTAAACAACTATGTAATTAATTATTCACTTTTGAAGAATGTACATTTTCATATACACACTTACATGACAAATGATTCCTTTCATGCAATTTCTAGTGTATTTGTCTGGTTGTCTCCCCACCCCCTTTCCTGTTTGTTACAGTATATTAGGAATTATCATGCCACAGTCCATCCATCCAGTAATTGTGGTCTAGATCCTTCTCCAGAACACACAGTGGGGAAAAGTGCGCATCAATGTACACTGAGCTAGTGAGACAACTGGGTTTGGCCCAAGTGTAAGTTTTGAAATAGTAAAAGGGGAGGAAAAAAACCCAATTATCTGGTGGGGGTAACCTATCTGAAATCACTGTTTTTACTTGGTCTCTCAGCTAAAACGTTATTTCCTACATAAGAAACTCAGAAATAAAGAATAAATTCCAAATCCAAACTTTTCCAGAATATAAATTTTAGAATCCTACACCCTATTAGGTACCTTTGATTTTAAAATATTTTTTCTTTCTCAGATGAGACTGTCATAGAACCAATATCTGAGGAAACAAGCCTAGAACTGTAAGTGGAGGGTGTGAACATCTATAAAACATTCAAGTCAGCCAGATGGATCCTGGGTATCAAAGGGTTGATGATGTCCTCTCCTGAACACCCTCACATCCCAATGAAACATGAAATCTAACATAGGCTACACACCAGCAAAGCCAGGCTAATGCCCTATATTTGCGAGTATTCCAAGCATTTGGTGAATTGCAAGCATGGTTATTATTCAAATCCTTGTATAACATAATATTTGATCCTCAAATTACTAGAAGTTTATAATATTCTCTTTTTTATGTGGGTTATGGTTTGTTTCATCAACAACACTGTATTTTATTCCCTTCTGCACAGTTCTAAGAAAACGGTAGGCCCTTTGTTAGCTTTTTTTTTTTTTAGTTCAATTTCCAGGTTTGAAACAGAATGAAGTAAATAGTGAGGTGTTGAGTTCTAATATTTCAATAGGCAGTCATCGGCTATGGTACAGCAGTTATCCAAGGGTAGGATATATAAACAAGCAAATATAATGCATTGCCATTTTCTCTACAACCTTACTGTAATAATTAGCAGACATGGCTCATTTTTAAGTATACATTACAGGATGGCATCACCCAGATAAAGAGTTTTGAATTCCTAAACTGCAATATTAGTTGTCATGTAGTTTGGGGAGTAAAGAATGACTCCATTGATGAAAATGTATAGAAACTTAGATTTCTATCCCAAATTGTTATAGACCATATTAACATAATCAGTTGGAGAAAACCAATAACTAAAGAGTTTCATCCTTTTTAGAATTATTTCAGAAAAAATTGCTAAGTGATGTGAATTCAGAACAATAGTTATTTGAGTAACAATCTGGTAGGTTCACACAGCTCAAAGTTTATGCATTTTTTCTAATAAGGCTTCCTTGTACAAGATGTTGCCTTTCACTCTCCCAAACTAGACTGAAAGAAAGGAGGAACAGCAGGGGAACACAAAGTGGACTCATTTATAAATCAGGCTTTAAAACATCTCCTCTGATTTGAGTAAACTTGTTCATCTCTATCATGACGGTTGTTACCTAACCTGGTGAATCTTCATTACAAAGTTACCTTGGTTTAGGCATCAGAAAGAGACAGAGTTTAAAGGATAAACCACATTCTGCAAATCATTTTTTAAAAAGGTGGTTTCCGCCCTCGCCAGTTTGGCTCAGTGTATAGAGCATCAGCCTGTGGACCAATGGTCCCGGGTCTGGTCAAGGGCATGTACGTAGGTTGCAGGCTCCTCCTCCCTGGCCCGGACCTTGGTCAGGGCTCATGCAGGAGGCAACCAACCCATGTGTCTTTCTCACATGGATGTTATGTTCCTCTCTGTCTTTGCCTCTCTCTTCCACTCTCTCTAAAAAATCAATGGAAAAATATCCTCGGGTGAAAATTTAAAATAAATAAGAAAATAAAAAGGTGGTTTCCTTCAGAAAAGTAACACTGATGTGTTTTTCTTCTTGCAAAAAGATGGGAAAAGGGAATCCATTTCAACAGGAAAAGCCCTGCACTGAGGTCTGGTTTAAAATACAAATGAAAATATTCTCAAGATACCCAGCACAAGACCATTTTATTAGTAGACCAGACGCTAAGAATGACACACTTATTACACTCCTGCTAACATCTTATTTTAAAATTTGTTTGAGTGGGGGTTTTTTTTCCTTCCCACGGAATAATGTGTAGTACTTAAAGTCAGCAAGTCTCTGATTAGTATGAAAATGTTACTCTGTGATTAAATTAAGAGTTATAATGCCTTCTGTGCACATAGCAGGCTAAAACCTGAAGGATGCTTGAGAGGTTTCCTTTGCAGGTCCTGCACTTTATCGCCATGTTGACTAGGAAAGGGATGCTAAGAACAGTGGACCTTTCAAACTGGCAAGGGAAGTTTGCTTACTAGGGAAACTGGCAGATCACAAATCATTCAGAAAAAAAAATTGGAATATCCAACAATAACAGCTATGAGTCTCAGGATCTGCGTGGCAAGGAAATTATTCAACCCCATTCTTTAGCCATCCTATTGAATAAATAAACTAAATACAACAAGTCAGTTGCTGGCCCAAAGTTCCTAGCCATTGACTTAGCCACTCCTACTGCAATATTATTTATTTTTGCTGCCCTTCTGAAATCATTTAGGAACCAATATATCCATTGAAAGTCTGTTCACTCTGATGGACTGTCCTTTAGGCATTTACTGATAACCTTTAAAATACCCACAGATCACCTACTTAAGAGCAAGCCACTAGGTTAGAAAGAGATCGTACACATTTCCCCCTGGGACAATTTAGTCATTTTTCTCTGTCACACTTTCATGGCACCATATACCTCTCCTTTTAGCTCATTTAATAGTTATACTTCTACATGAATTTGTATAGTTCTTCCACAATTGCATAGCACACATATATAATCACAAATGCATAGCACAATATCTGACACATTACAGATACTTTTAAAGTGTACACCACAGGATGGCATCACCCTGATGAAGAGTTTTGAATTCCTGAACTTGCAATATTAGTTGCCATGTAGTTTGGTGCATTATGGGTAAGCAATACTCTCAATAAATAAATGAATTTGGATAAACAAGTACTATTTTTAGCACAAAAATCTCTTCTAGAAAACTTTTAAGATAGAAAATTTGAGGATATGCACTTTATCAAAAATAGAATAAAATTTCACCAGCCCAGAAAATATTTGGTATCTCTGCACATCTGAGGCTATTTTTCTTTGCATTGTCCTTAACCTAAAAGTTTGCTAAGCAAATTGATTATGTGAGCAAGTTTCCAGGAAATGTAAATATTTCAGAGAATGTTCAACTCACTAAGGTCAAAATCTTTTTAAGTTACTTGGAAGTCATCAAATTGAATCTAAATACTATGCTATTCATTGCATTTTAATCTAATTCATAAATCTGTAGGTTATTTCCAGATGATCCTTCCATTGCAGTTGCCTCTGGTCATTTTGTGGGGCTAAGCTGCATTTCAAGAAGCACCTTTCCCTGAATTCAGATGGCCTTTTGTCCAGTTGATCTGAATTAGGGAAGTTTTAGTGCATATTTATTGAGGTATGTGAAAATAACTCTCAAAGGAGAAGGGAAAAGAACGAATAATCATGGTCAGCTGATACATATAATCTGGGTCAAATGAATTCAAGTCCTACATTTTAAGCCCGCTTCGAAAGATTACATTAAAAATGAACCTAGACCCAGGGTGGTCCAATCAAGAAATTATTCTAAAGATTAGAGCTGTAGTATTCAAAATGCAGTCCTTCCTCTGGAAGTTTTATAGAAATTTCTGGTGCTACCCCAGATATCCTGACTCAGAAGCTCTGTGGTAGGCTTAGGAATTTGTGTTTGAACAGCGTTTGTGTGCTGGAGTTTAAAATCTGCTGGACTAAAGCATTGGTCTCCAAAGTGGCCTGTCCTCATCAGAGCGATATGTACAAACAAACACAACAACAAAAAAAAGAAGAGAATGTATTATTTATATAATTTAATTTAGTCTCTATATTTAATTTTTATAAATGTTTTACAGTATTTTATAGAGAATGCATGTAGATAACATAAAAATAAGTGCACAGTATCAGATGCTAAGTGTTTTTATTTATGGAATAGGCAATCAAAAAAGTTGGAAGAACCTAGATCCAGACAATAAGAAGTAGCTAGTAAATCTTTCTGAATAAAATCCCCATGTCTGTGTAAAAAGATGTTTAAATGGGTCCTGTTCCCAGCAAGAGAAAAATATAGGAAACGAAGAATTCAGCATGGATAATTAGAATTATAAAAAAAACAACAATAAGAATAAAACTATGCAACAAATACACCTTAAGCAACTTCTTTGGTGCTAGAAAGCATGCTACTGAGGGAAATAACTTATTAGCCTGAATGAAATCAGGGGCTTGAGAACAAATAAAGAATGGGGCACTTCGGTGGGATGGTGGGGGGTGGGGTGTGGGGAGAGAGAAATCAAACAATGGAAGCAAGCAAGGGTTTAGGTTCTGCCTGTCTGATGCCCTAAGAACAATTAGTTTGGGGAGGTGCAGGGACATCTGAACATTGAAAGTGGGTGGAGCAAGCCTGTAAGCATCATATTCAGCAGCTTGGGATACAGTCCCCATAACAAAGGATCCCATTCTTTGTAACTGAGTGAAATTGACTTCAGCTGTCCGCATGCAACTAGCATCGGTTGATTTGAAGCCCAGGGAAAAATGTCTTGAGAGCCTACAGAACATGATCATCCCTTTGTGTTTGTATATATATTTTTTTTTCTTGTCTGTCTTGTGTTGTACTCTGCCTTCGATTTAAGAAAAATAAATAAATAAAAGGGGGGACTGTAATTGAATTAAGAGCAGCAAGTCCCAAACTGCACAGTTCTTCACGTGAGACCAAAGAAGATTTGGTTTTCATCTTAGAGTAACCAGATGCCTCATTTTTAATAGATTCCCCTGACTCAACACACACTTACCCTCACCCAGTCTTTTTTTTTTTTAAATCCCATGCAACAGAATTAAGAGGAAAGGAGTTGATAGAAACAACAAATGTTTCCCCTTTTGCAAGTGTCAGTACAGAAATAGTCCCTTCCCCCATTTAAATGTAAGTTTGCTTGCACTGACCTGTGGGGGAGAGAGCAGAGAAGTCAAAATGCTGAAAATGAGCACAGCAATCCTAAATTCAGTAAAATTTGCATAGATTCAGGCATATATCAATTTCCATTATTTTGTAAAGCTGAAAAAAATTTTTGCCAATTATTGGAATGTTGAGAAATATATGAACATTTTATATTAGATGATTTCACTCACTTTTGTTTTTTGTTGTTTTGGGGGGTTTTTTGGTCGTTGTTGATGACGGCACTAATTACAGGGGCCTTGCCTTTATAGTGTAAGATTATTGGATAATTGTTTACTACAGAGACCTTAGTTCTTGGGAGCGTTTACCCAAATGCAGTATTACAGTGGTTATTCTATCTTTTGTAGGCCAATGTGCTCATTTCAAGATTATATAATAGTTCAAAAGAAAAGAAAAATTCTTGAATAGCAAGGTGTCCCTCACTTTAAATTATTTATTTAACCACTTTGTCAACCAGTTCATCTTAAAAGTTCCGAACAGCCAAGGCAATAAACACAACTCTCCAGAAGTAAGAGGTTTTTGTAAATTTCCAAGAATGATAGATAAAAAAAAAAAAAAACAGTGACGTGTGCCTGCAGCTCTACAGAAACCCAAGCAGACAATACAAAATGCATTCCCACCCTTTCTTTGTACTCTAAAAGTTTTCCCAGTAAACATGCTGCCAGCCAGGGGGCCACAGGTTCCTTTATTAGCAACTGCAGAAAACTTATCTTCAAGGCACAGCTGATCGCTGTTTGCCATGCATGGTATCAGAATCTATGTTCCATGGATGTGAAATCAGATGAAATATATTTATGAGGTTTTTGACCCAAATATCTCCTTCTAGGTTTTGCCAAGGCATTATGTGTTTGGTGTTTTTTTGTTTTGTTTTGTTTTGTGTGTGTTTTCTCCCATATTTGCTTAAATAAATAAACTTGATTCTGAACATGCTATATTTGTACTCTGTCAAAACAGCACACGTGGATCTTAGCTCTGTGTGTATGTGTGTGTATTGTTTTCCATATCTAGATTCATTTGTTAGTTTTTTGTGATCAAGTGTATGCAACTTGAAATGGAACAGAGTAACAGTTGCCATTATACAGTGAATTTCATCTGACATACCAAAATTCACCTCCAAGATTCACAGATAAGCATAAAAAATACAAGCTACTTTCAGTGATTATGCACTTTAAAAGAATATTCTGACATTAACTCTCTTTGCCAAAAGCGATCACAAAGATTCAAAACCTCAAGATTGTTTTTATCTGACTTCTGCACAAAAGCTTTAATAGTTGCTTCAAAAATTCCAATAGTAGCTTTACCCCTGTTGTCTTTGTGGTTTTGCCCCTACAATCTATTCAGTATTATCTTTCAGGTGTATCCAATGGGATGCCTGTGGTCTATTCTTTTAGTGGAATTACATTTTTGTAGCCTCATAGGCATTTTTCCACGAAACTAGATAGTAAATTTGCATATGGTGGTAAAATGTTTAGTTTGCAATACATCATGTTCATGTATTATAGTTGAATGCTTAGAACTGCTTTAAACTCAACATTAATTTGCCAAATCGCATAACCCTTAGCTTTTAAGTATTATTAGTCTGCTTACAACATTAATGCAACATTTGGGCAAGATAGTTGGTATATGTCTTTAATAAACTGTGACAGAACAAAATTTCCACAAGTCAAGTATAGGCAGAAGATTGCAATCCTCAATTTAAATAAAAACACACACGCAAGTCTTGTTACATAAAGAACGTAAAGCTGAGCAAAGGCTGAATCATAGATTAAAACTCTGCTCATGCAGACTGTTATCAGCACCGAAGAGGCTTTGGGTAAACCACTTCCTCTCTCCTCTATCCTCATAGGACAGAATAATTAATTACTTGCTAACTTTCCAGTTCACGTTGTGATGTATAAATCTGGCCTACTAGTGTCATGTCCTGTGAATATGAATGTAGCTCGAAAGTTAACAGGGAAACCAACATCAGCCCTTCTTTCTATTCTGAGATGTACCTGGACCTACCTCCTACAGCTTCACCGTGACCCTGACTTCCTGAGCACCACTCAAGCAAATTTGAAAGATATTTTTAGGTAACTAATATAGGCTTATTTTCCCAAAGATCAAACAATACACATACATGTAAATAAAATAAGTAGAACATGAACTGCTTCAATAAGCAATAAAGAATTTAATATTTTTTTAATTGATTGTGGTGGCAATGGTGCACACAGTACATGGCACTGGGACAACTCTTGAGGTGAAACAGCAACCAATCAGGGCAGTGACATTGTAGCATCTCTCACATTAAGTGTTCAAGACTGTGATGGTGGTTGAACAGCCACCAATCATCCCATGGATCAGGAGGCTCGCTCTGTGTCTGAGCTGGCAGAGCAAAAGGTATGATAGCTCATGGGCGATTGGTTTCATCTGGAAAAAGGCTTGGAGATATAGGGTGTCCCCAAAACATGTATACACACTCTTTGGATAATTATAAAGGCAGTGTTTATTAAAATACATTCCATTTTCACAACTGAGCTATCAGCTGTTATAGTGTGTATGCATGTTGTTGGGACACCCTGTAGTTTCCCAGTTGGCAGAGTTTCTTGCATTGATCTGGAATGCATAAAAGATACATTGGTTTGCATCATGTCCACTTTTGCTTCAAGTATTTTGAATTTGGACTCTGTGTATTTGGCTAGGTTATCAATTGCATTTAAGACAGAATCAGGCTCTTCCATTAGTTTATATCTGATCTTTTCCTTATCAGTCAACAGACTGCTGGTCTCTTCAATTGATTCACTATTTAATAGCATTAAATAAAATTAAAAAAACACCCATGGTCTTAAATCATTTCTTTCTCTCACAAGAATATTATATGGGACATTTTTCAGGTCGGCCTGCTTCTGAGAACTAAGAGTATAGTTTTGGGAGCAGTCATTCTCATAAGCTGGGGAATAAGTAGCATGGGAGGTTAGGGTCTAAGGCAGGGAGAATGACTCCTGGGAAGTGTAGCTCTCAACGGATACAGTGGCCTCAGCACTGAAGAAAATTGCTCTTTTCAATGATTACCATAAGGCAGGAGAAAACCTGAATTTTCCACAAGCCTCCATCCCCTCCAACATCAAATAATGACAATGATAGCTAAAGGAGAGGTGGCATATAGGTTGATAGACAAATTGGTATGTAAGTCAAATAGCTGCCACCTGTGTATCCCCAAGTCCTCTACCTTTAGGGGGTCACCGTTTTCTTTACTCTTCAAATTGCAAGGTTTGCATTTCCATCACATATACTATAAAGAAATCCCAAGAATTTTAGAAGAATGTATTTCTCTCTGTCATCTACTCCTTTTTTTTTTAATTTGGGCCTTTGTCTTGGTGTGTCCAATTTCTGTCATGTGCCATTTCATCTCATTCATCTGTTTAAAATGACACAAAAATTAGGCGTTTACAGGAAGCCTGGTGTAAAAAGATTTGAAGTACAGCTCAATATAGGAAGCAGACTAATGTTAATATTATCACTGATCTAAATACTTACCCACTGATCTGTACCATGTTTTGTTCTAACACTGACAGTGAACAGGTAATACTGAGATAGGTCTTGAGTTAACAGAGATTTGGTAAAACAGAATTTAAGCAGAAATGTTCCAGGCACAAGAGGCCACAGCATGGCAGAAGACCCAATGACAGCAGCCGTGTTTGTAGGCAGGGGTACAGGTGAGGCTGGAATATCAGCAAAGAAAGCACATAAGAAACTATGTGTGCCATGCCAAGTATTTGGAATGAAAGGCACTGCCACTGGAATCTAGCTAAAAGTAAGATGACTCAAGGAAGCCATTGGTATACCCTGGCAAGAAAGACTGAAACCCTAAACTAGGACTCCAACAACAGGGGTGTGGAGAACAGCTTGAGAGGTATTTGAGGGGATGAATTGACAGGCCCTAGTCCTGTCATAAAGAAATATGAAGCATTATAAAATTTAGGCTCAATGTCTTCAAAAATAGCTAGCAATTTTCAAGTTCCTTGTATAAGACAGATTTTTGCATTTAAAAACATTTATTTAGAAAAGTGATTGAGAAAGTAAACTCATCTTCCTTAGATGTCTGTTGATATGATGAAGTTTGAGAGAATCAAAATAATTCCTTCTGGCTTTTCTTTTTTTTTTCTTTTTTTGTAGTCTGCATCTTTTAAACTGAATCCAGATCTAACAATTTCAGGCTTATGTAAGAGGAAAAGCATAAAAGCATTTTGCCAAAGCCACCCAAACTATACATCTTTTGGGAAATCTACCACTAAAACAGGCAGGAGAGAAAATCAGAGAGCAATGCTTTTAAGAAGATGAGAGACAAGAAGCAGATCAAACATTTTGGGTTGAGGTTAGTGCTGTCAGCTCCTTCAAATACTTGACTAGCATTAGGAAGATCTGTAGTACAGACTGGAAGGCGGAACCAGGTTCTAAATTTGGAACCCTAGCAGGAAATTATTATAGTTCTGTGATTAATTTATGCAAAAGTGGAATCATACCAACTCGTAGAATGGACTGGGAACTGAGTCCCTTTATAAGCCTTTGGAGTTTCTAACATTAGTTTGCAGGTTATCCGAACCCATCCTCTCATGAGTTTATGGATCAAAGTCAGGCATCACCTTTACATAGACTTTGCACAGGAATTGCTTTCTTTTTTCAGCTGGGATGTGGTTTCCTGCCCTTTATTTAATGTTTCCAAATGAATGAGGCATAATTTCCTGAGCTCCAATGTGAACAAATTGACACTGCATTAACTAGTCCTATCTACTCTAGCTAGGGGCCTTAAAACATTTATAATCTTGATCTTGGCCCTCATTGTATTAAATTAGCATCTGTGATTGGCAACCTGAGATCACTGTTGCATTTTGGCTGTTCTTTGCATCCCAGTGTAAATCTATCATTAGAGCTCACGGATTTCAGGCCTTTGATGCAGGGACAAGAACACACAAAAGCTTCTAACAACTACTGGAAAAGTGAAATGGTGGCTCCCAGCCATGGTTCTTTTGCGTTTCTGCCACGGTAATGTGTTCCACATTGATCTTGCAGTTCTTACGCTCGGAGCGTTTATGTGCAGCACTCCAGAAAGAACATCTCGCTACTCAACTCTTAGTTATCAGAGTTTTATACTGTATGCAAGTATTCTGAGGAAAATATTCTATATTTATGTAGCACACAAACATCGTAAGGAGTCGTTCAGATATTTTTCTTCCATAAACCTCTTACGAGTTATGTTCACTCTATGTGTTTTTCCACTTACCATCACAGGGATATTCTTTGAGCCCATTAAAAAAGTTTTAGTGTCTGGTCTCCTGAAAAACATGCAACTAGAGTTTCACTGAAAAGGAACATTATAATTAGATTGCCATATAAGCTTAGCTAAACCACCCAATACCCTTTTGAAACAAGACAGCATTGTTGTTATAATAATATTTTTATGGATCCATAAATAAAGGTAGATGGGCTACATTGCACATGCTACCACTCATCTGGTATTTTCCCAGA
Organism: Myotis yumanensis; assembly: GCF_028538775.1. Lineage (NCBI taxonomy): Eukaryota > Metazoa > Chordata > Mammalia > Chiroptera > Vespertilionidae > Myotis > Myotis yumanensis. The sequence continues at coordinate 32,155,882 of NW_027223766.1, read as the reverse complement.
CAGTCTGGAGTCCAATGACCTGGTCTGGTGCCTGAGACTTGGGGAAAGTCTGGAGTGGCCATGGTGGTAGTGGCCATGTTCAAAACCTCTGTCTTCTTTTTTCCTTCACTTTCATTCTTCTCTCCTCCCATCTCCTGCCAGATTTTTGAATGTTCCATTTAGCTTGGGAAACTAGATAGTGAGGGTACCACTAAAGTTATTCAAATAATTCCTATTTTTTTCCATCACTAATTTGGAAAGCTTTCTGCAACACCTTAGCACTGCCGTTCAGATGTCAAATGCATGCATGGAATAGTTCCTGTGTTTGTACCTGCTGAAGAATCTCTAATTCCTCAAACCCTTGAAATTCTGTGTCTCAACAATTCAATTTACAAAGTAAAGCTAATAAACACAAACTCTGAGACAGACCCTGTGGTAAGTAGGTGCTGAAGAGATATAATAAACAAGATATAATTCCTCATCTTGACTTTCTCAACAAACACATATACTGTCTATACGATGGTCTTTCAGATTTGTGGGATGGAAAAAGAAAAGGGACAAGTTAATATCTTAACATCCCACAGCTTAACATCCCAGCTTTAACTTCAAGGAAGAGTCAGCATTGTTTATGTTAGAATAAAAGGTAGAAAAACAGAAGTGGAAAAGGCAGACGGAAATCCTGAATTATCTGCATGAAAAGAAGTAGAGAGGACTTTGAAGAGAAATAGCTTTCACACCATGAAAAAGAAGGAGAGGGAAGAGAAAAAGACGGATGTGGGAGAGGCAGAGATGAACAAGAACAGCTTTGGGACACTGGGGATAAAGTGTGTCACCGTAATAGAGACTGAAAAATAATAAGGATTTTTTAAATCTGGTGCTTCCCATCATTCAATATAATCCTTCATCTGGAAAGTTAAAGGGGTCACAGGAAAAAATTAAACTGTTTGCAATGATAGGATTTTATTTTTCTGAATGCAATGCTGTGCTCATGGAGGGGCCACTTATATGGGATTTGTCCCTGATTCTTCATTGCCTTTGAATTGTTGGCTAGTTATTTTGAGTGGATCTGTTTATTTTTTCTAAGTAAATGTTAAATCGCTCAATGGTTAAAATTATTTTCTAACTTCTGACACAGTGCCAGGCACGTTTTGGTTATCCATAATGTCCTGCACACCATTACTTCTCAATCACTTTTCATTTTTTATTTTTGGTGGTTCTTTCTCACTTTTCCTTTGAGAATGATTCTTTGACCCACTCAGTGTTGTACTGGTGGGACTATAAATGAACACGCCTTATCACACTGCTTCTTTCTACCACCACAACCAAGGCAGGACCAATATGCCCTTTACAACCTATAACTGTCTTTCACAAGGAGCTGAGAACTATCCCCAGTCAAGATAGTGCCCCCAGCGTGCGTCTCTCTCTCTTCTCTTCTCTCTCTCTCTCTCTCTCTCTCTCTCTCTCTCTCTCTCATTCTCTCTCTGTTTCTCTCCTTTTTCTGTGGAAGGGCAGGAAACTAACTTTAGTGGGAGCCTTGGTCCAAGTTGTAAAATCACCTCCTGTCATAAAGATCTGAGAAAGTTTACTTTTTTTTGGGGGGGGGAGGTAAGTTAATTATAAGCACAGATGGCTCAGGATCTCCTCCTCACTCCATCTCTTTAAAAACCCTACTCCCTTTGTTTCGGCAGAGTTGGGTTCTGACTAAGTTCTGGCCTCTCTCCCCTTTTGCAATAGCCTTGACTAAAGCCTTCCTTAACAGTTTAATTTTGTCCATTGCAATTTTTACTGTGAGAGCAGGCTCTTCAAACACTTTGTTTCCTTTGGGAATTTGAATCTTGAATGGAATAGTGCAAAGACACAAATCATGGAGAAATGAGATACCCCAATGGTAGCAACCTGAAGACAAACCCTTTCGGTTCTTTCTCCTTAGATCTCTGGACTTGCCCTCATGTACTCTTTTTACCCATGTGAGTTGCCCTGTAACCTTCATTTATTTAAATTAAATGTATTGGTGTGACATTGGTGCACCATATCCTTTCAATGAGTTTCTTTCGTTCTTCCCAGAAATTGTTTAGGTGGGCTATCCATATTAAACCTCACAAAACCCTTATTAGATAAGGAGTATGAGCCTAATATTAAAAATGAAGAAATTTGGGAGTTTTAGGAGTTTATTAGTTTTATAAAGGTTTTTAGTAATAGCAGAATTATATAAATACATACTCTTTCCAGAAATAATCATTGAATTAAAACTCACAAATATAGACCACATCAGATTGTAAGAACAAATTCATCTCAAGTAAAAAGTTTTGCTTTCTTTTGTTTAATATATGTTTTCCCTCTCTTCTTCCCACCCTCATTCATAATGGTTTTTATGAAAGGATGCAATTTGTCAGTATACCTCTCCATCAATGGGTCACCTTTCCCCCCTCAAAGTTCTAATATAAACAGGAATGTTTGAGGTAGAGGAAAAGGGAAAGGAAGGTATTCAGCTCTAATGATTCATGTGTTGGTCAATATCAATTTTTGTTTATATTTTGGGGGGAAAAGTTATAACTCAGTTCTATACTAGTCCCTGGTTTCTACAAGTTCATCTCTTTCCAAACTCATCTTTGTCACTGTCTAATCAAAAACCTTCAGTGTCTTCTTTTGAAACTTTCTTGTCTGGCTTTCAAGTCCTTTTCTGACACAGTTCCATATTCCATATTAAACAGTACTATGACTTTAACAGACATGGCCTTTATTATGTCAGCTAGCTCTCTTCCTTTCCTTCACCTGCCTTCCCCCATATACAATGTTCAGTTTCTCACCTACTACTTCTCATTTTTGCTAATTCTGTTCCTTTTATTTGAAAGTTCATTTCAAAACTCTCTATGTTGCATTAAGGTTTCCAACAATTAGATCATTCTTTACACATCTATCTCTTTCTTAAACTTTAATTGCATCCCTGGTCAGCAAAATTTATTCATCAATTTTTCTCTAATTGGTGCAAGTTCATTAATCTTGTCTCTTCCAGAATTCTGCCATAATGTGGTATCTGCATAGTGAACTGATGAACAAAAAGACAGATAAGCAGCCCTTAATCAATGATTTTTTAGACAAGACTAGATAATGAGCTACACAGAAATTATTAAATGGATGAATTTTATCCTTTCACTTAAAAAGAATAAAGGATAGCTTTAAAAAAATGCTATAACTCACAATATGTTTTTGAGTAGGTTTTTGTTTTTTTCAGGTTCAATAGAATGGCAAACTAAACAAGATAATTCTCTTTCAGGTATTAAAGACTCCTGAATTCTCCGATGATTATATCATCTTCATGACAACTGTAGGTGGTAGTGATTATTAACTCAAATTGCCATCCAGATAAACAAGGAAGCTAAGGAACTCACCCAAGATCAAATAGCTGATATATATAGTTGGGAACTAATGCAAGTCTGTAACTTAATGCTTCCATATTCTTGCTTCTATCTGTGGCAGGCAGAATATTGCCCCTCCAAAGATGCCTATGCCCTCATTTCCAGTCCATGGAATATGTTATACTACATGACAAAGCAAAATTAAGATAGCAGATGAAATTAAATTAGCTAATCCACTAAATTTAAAGTAGAAGGATTACCTTAGATTATCAAGGCAGGCCCAATCTAATCACAAGGTTCCTTAAATGTGGAAGAGACAGAAAGTCAGTGTCAAAGAGATACAATCTGAGAAAGATTCTCCTGGCCATTTTTGGTTGTAAAGATGGAAGGGGGCCATGGGGAAATGAATGTGGGCAGCTTCTAGAAGCTAGAAAAAGCAGGGATTTTCTTCTGGAGTCTAGAGTCTTTAGAAATCACACAGCCTTGCAAAACCTTGATTTTTACCCCCAATAAGACTCGTTTTGGACTTCTGATATCCAGAAATGTTTAATAATACATTTTTGGTGTTTTAAGCTATGAAATTTGTGATTATCAGTTAAAGCAGCAATAGGATATACTACCTAAAGTAAGATTTAAAATATTGAAATCTTTTAATAATTGTTAAATAATCAGGGAGGTATATGATCTTGACCCCAAAAGATTTAACAGGTACTTTAACCAAAGGGAGCTTATATTCAGGATGTTTATTGTTTATATTGGAAATAAATTCATCTTATGTCAAGGAATACTTCACTTCTTCAAGAATATTAGGTGATAAAGACAAAGTAAAATACCATCCTGAGTTAATTAGGACATTTGAAGTACCTACTATAGGTTCATACAAATGGACTTGCTTTTATTCAACAATATTAATTTCTAAGTTTAGTAGTCCCTATTAATTAATGATAGGATTATCATTTAATGCAATACTCATTGTCTTCCAGAGTCACCAATTTATAGCTAATATGATAGGGGAAGACATATAAATGTATATGAACAGATTCTCTGAGTTATACAGTAATTACATAGACCAGCTAAAGGCCTCCCAGTATACTAGTACCCCAAATTATAATAGCTATATAATGACCCTAAACCATTTATTAATTTAACAAATACTCATTGAATGCTTTCTCTGTGCCAGACACTATTCTGGATGATTGGGATATATCAGAGATTCACTACATTTCCTAGAAAATTTGATTTGTTTTTCCTTGAGAATTTAAAAAATGGCCTTGTTTAAAACCTGTTTACCTTCTAACCCACACAGAATTCCAGGCTCCATAATCCTGACAGTCCTAATATTCCACTTGCTTAAATTGAATGCCTGGCACAGTTATTAAGAAAACGGGTTGTAGCATTCGACAAATTTAGGTCCCGGACACCATCACCTACCAATTCGAACATTGGATAAGGCGCTAAAAATGTTTAATTTTCTTTCCTGGGAATAAGAATCTTTACCCCATAGAACTTTTAGAAGTTGTAAGTACAATTAAAACTTTATGCATACAGCATTTGTCACTGTGTCTAGTATATATCAAGTATTCTATATACATTTGTATTATACCTGTTTTGTCATTATTTGCCTTCCACAATAGGTCTTAGAAACAAAAGACACATAGATAATTGTGCCATGATATTTACCTTGCTGATTTGTAGCTTATCTGCACACCTTCCAATTGGTTTTCAATGAGTCTTACTAGTTTGTTTTTTCTTTAAATCTAAGTAGCATGATCATTCCATTTACTGAAAAGAGTATCGACCAGCACGGGGATGGGGAGGTGGGGGTGAGGGGGGACACACCTCCTTACAGGCCTCTGGAAAGCTGTTTCTAGTCATTTCAAACAAAGATTCATGGCAACACCTAACCTTGCCTTAGGTTAAGACAGGACATTCACAAATACAGGTAGAGAGCACCAGTTTTGCAATAAACCCAATAATATAGAATATAACTTCAACAGTCAGGCTGTTTTCTATAGTTAAAAAGAAAAGCTGTTGCCCTACCAGTGGTCGGCAAACTGCGGCTCGCAAGCCACATGCGGCTCTTTGGCCCCTTGAGTGTGGCTCTTCCACAAAATACCAACTTCTGCACATGGGCCACGAAGTTTCAATCTCACTGTACATGAGCGCCTGCACATGGTATTTTGTGGAAGAGCCACACTCAAGGGGCCAAAGAGCCGCATGTAGCTCACGAGCTGCGGTTTGCACCATAGCCTAACTGGTTTGGCTCAGTGAATAGAGCGTCGGCCTGTCGTCTCAAGGGTCCCACGTTGGATTCCAGTCAAGGGCATGTACCTTGGTTGCAGGCACATCCCCAGTAGGGAGTGTGTAGGAGGCAGCTGATCAATGTTTTGCTTTCATCGATGTTTCTAACTCTCTATCCCTCTCCCTTCCTTTCTGTAAAAAAAAAAATCAATAAAATATATTTAAAAAGAAAAAAAGAAAAGCTGCAGCAATTTTAGGAAGAATGTTCTGAGATGAACTTTCTAAGCATCTAGAAAGATTAAAAAATTTAGAAAATTTAAGTAATTAACACCTAAATGTCATTAACTAATTAATTTAATTAATAAAAATACTATTAGTATATTTATGTATCTGACACCTAAGTCAACTATTTCTTTTCTTTTCTTTCTTTCTTTCTTTCTTTCTTTCTTTCTTTCTTTCTTTCTCTCTTTCTCTCTTTCTCTCTTTCTCTCTTTCTCTCTTTCTCCCTACCATCTCCATGTTTATTCCTACTGATTTTAAAAGCATGTTTTGTGACATGGAAATATTCCAGTTTTGTTTCCACATACATACTTTTTATTGAGCAAATAATTATTAGAAATGCTTCATTTTCATTGGCAGGTTTAAGTAGACTTCTTTTTCAACATTTAAAAAAATAGCTACAGGAATACATACATATTCATCATCCTTTGGCTGGGATAATAGCTCCCCATTGGGATCCAATAAATAGCTTCTAATGTGTATTTGGTCAATAAACAATTAAATTGTGATCTGAAGGTCAGAAAACATACAGTCAGAATCCAAGAGTGTCTCTCTCACTTAGAACCCACCATTGAGCCTTGTTGCACACACTTCCCAGCTACAAGCAGGCACTCTGCACATAAGCCACACACTGTTGTTGATCTGAGAAACTGAGCTACATTCCCAGTTGACAAAGCACACCTGCAGTGGTTCAGCCTTTCAACACATCTCCTGACACTAACCAGGTAGGGAAATTGGTAGGGTGGGAGGTGAGCCTCCAGTCCCATGAGGACACCTCCACCTTAACAGCACATGAATGATTTAACACAAATCCACCCAGCATTTTGGAGTAAATCATTTCCATCTCCCACATTGCCACTACCAAACTGAAAATGTAGTGTTTGACTGTTTGGCCGTAGACTGAAGACACTGATATTTCCAAACAAAAAGTTGCTGAGTAAAATGTAAAAGACTGACAAAAGAGTGTTTTCATTCAAAGTCAGAGCCATTCTCCCCCACCCCCTTTTGCCTTCTATAAATAAAGGAGACTTTATATTTATACTCTCCCATAGAACTTGCTGCAATGACGGAAATGTTCCATATTTGAGTTGTTAATTACAGTAGCCACTAGCCATGTGCGACTGAAGAGCTAAATTTTAATTCATTTAAGTAGTCTTGTTTTAGTGGAACTACCTTAGAAAGCATAGTTCTAGATAGTTAAGAGGACATTTCACAATTTGAAATTCAGTATTAATGAGACTTAGCCAAATAAACATTTTGGCAAAATATGATAGCCCTGGCTGGCATAGCTAAGTGGTTAGAGTATCAGCTATGTGGTTAGAGTATCAGCCTGGGCACCAGAGGGTCTCGAGTTTGATTCCAGGACAAAGGCACATACCTGGGTTGCAGGTTCGATATCTGCCCCTGGTCAGGGCCAGTGTTGGAGGCAGCCAATCCATGTTTCTCTATCTCTCTCCTTCCCCCTCCCTTCCGTTCTCTCTAAAAATCAATGGAAAAAATATCCTCACTCATGGGTGAGGATTAAAAATATATATGATAAAAAGTTGACATTAGAAAACAGAGGGGCAAAAATAATTATTTTCGCTATAATTTTCAGTGCAGTTCAGATGTCTAAGTGTTTCTAAGGTACAAACTATTTCTCTGGCAATTGTAAATATTTTGTTGTGGTCAACTGACTATTTTTAAGTCGCCAGAAATTACTACATACCATGGATTTCCAGTTTTCAAATGATGCTTCCCCCAAAATAAACAGTTCTCACAAAAATACCCTCTAAAGTAAAACTAGCAAGAATCAAAATATCATTTACTCATCCATTTCAAAATGATGGGAATAAGAATGGTTCTTCTCACAGTTCTACTCAAAGTAACACTCTATCAAAATATATACAAAGTTTCTCTTCCTTCCTCCCTTCAAAATAATACCCCCAAAACAGCAAGAAGAATAAAAACACTCAGACTCCACCACCAGGAAAGCAAGGCCATTAGTAACTCGGCCTCAGAATATAAAGGCGGAAAGCATGGGTGGGGAGGGAGGGGAAATGACAAATGACCCAACAAAGAGCATGTAAGTCAATCCAATCTTCCTGCAGGGAGGGTGGGGAGAGAGAGAGGACTCTCGGCCCAAACAGAGTTTTGCTTATTTACCCTGAAGAATCCCAGAAAGTCTCAGGAATGAGAGGCCACATTGCTGAGATGAGGAGTGAAGGTTGAGAGGACGAAACGGAGGGGTTGTCTAAAAGCATCATAAATTAGACTACTATGCGGCACAGTTAAGGATTTCTCACTCACCTTCCTGCATAATCAGAGGATTGTGCTCCAAACAGTGTTTCTCAAGCTGTGCTCCCCAGGCCCGGATCTGGAAACTTGTCGGGACTGCATATTCCCTAGCCTCATCCCACACCTATTGAATCAGAAGCGCTGGAGAGGAGGCCCAATTATCTGCGCATAGCAAACTTTCCAGGTGATTCTAATGTATACTAATGTTTGAAAGCCACTGCTCCTGGGTAATTGAACCAGAGAAGCCCTGCCTCATTAGGCCAGACCCAAAGTTGTCATTTAAATTCAATATTGAAAACAAATAAAGTGAAAGTGCTTACTGAACGATGCCAGCTACAGGAAAGCAACAGCCACACAAGCAATTCAGTCAGAAAACAGTGGGATACCCTTCTGATGAAATCAGTTACTCCAGAGAAAAACAACCAATTGAAAAGTTTCAGGCTTTTTAATTGCCTTACAAGCCCACAGTGCTAACTAATTAGTTTTTAAGTGTCCAATTTTAGACGTGAATGGATAGTCGAGGATGGGAAGATATTTGAAGAAAGTCTATCACAAACACCAAAATAAACAGAAAAACCAGGTAATCAAGAGATATAGGTGATGTAGGGACCCAAAGAGAACCTCAAAGAACATATAATTAATAACCGTTAATAAAGGGGGAAATCCTGTTACCAAGGAAATAAGATCATAGTATACAAAAGAAACAATTATAGAGAAAGAATTAATACTCGAAGGCTAAAAACGTGACAGGTCATATTACTAATTCAGCAGAAGTGGTTGAACATTAAATCGACTCTCTCAGAACAATAAAATAGAAAGAGGACAATAGAAAACAAAATTAATTAATTAAAAGATCCTTCCAGGAGATCCAATATCCAACAAATAGGAGCTCAAATAAGACTGGAAAACTGGGGTGATGGAAGAGAAGAAGTTTTCAAAACAATAATAAAAGAACATTTCTTGGAACTAAAGGATATAAACCATATTGAACATGAAGCCTAAATAAAAAAATAAAAAAACATTATCATAAAGTCTTAGACTATTAGAAATTTTTTTTAAAGGAAATCCTAAACATTTCCAGGGACAAAAACCAAGTCATTTCATAAAATAGGCAATCAGATTAACATCTGTCCCCACAAGAGTAACAGTGGAAACTAAAATATAATGGAGTAATGGATTAAAAAGTCCAAATGAAATGAAGATCAATCTAATGTGCTCTAGCCAGTCAGTCCATCAAACAAGAATATAAAAAGGACAATTTTAAATATGCAAATGGCAAAAAATTTTTCTGCCATGTAAACTTTCTTGGGAAGCTATTGGAGAATTTATCCCAATAAAATGAGGGGGTTATCCAGGAAAGAGAGGACAATAAGGTCCAGGAAACAGTCACCCCAACGCAGGAGAATGGACAAGTTGATTCCCAAGATGACATCAGAAGTAAGTCCTATGGAGTGACTGTGCTGCAGGCCTGGAGTACAACCACTTCATATTATGGGAAAAGTTTCAAGGACAGAAGTCAAGGTAAGTTTGTCCAAGACAATCCTGCAGGATGGTGTCCCAGAGAGGAAGTTGCCATCCTGCAGAATAGGACCATGGCTACCAACAGTTGCTCCATAAAAATTGGCTATGACCAAGTACTAGCTGAGTAGATTACAGAAATGGCAGGTGGCAGCTAAAAACAACTGGTCCATCAGATCACATAACTATAACCTCAAGGCTTAGACCAGTGGTTCTCAACCTTCTGGCCCTTTAAATACAGTTCCTCATGTTGTGACCCAACCATAAAATCATTTTCGTTGCTACTTCATAACTGTAATGTTGCTACTGTTATGAATAGTAATATAAAAATCTGATATGCAGGATGGTCTTAGGCGACCCCTGTGAAAGGGTCATTCGACCGCCAAAGGGGTCTCGACCCACAGGTTGAGAACCGCTGGCTTAGACCATCGAACCTGATTATAGTATAAAAGGGAAGCTTCTCTTTTAAGTACAATAATTCAAAGGCCAGTTTCCCTCTCCAGAAGCCTGACATCTGGCCCAGATCCTGGTGCACTGTCTCAGAAGGCAATGGCCAACAAGAGAGCCATAGCCTGCTTCTGCTCCTGACTATAAGTTTTCTCCCAATAAACACTGCTCCTGACATGGTGTGTATTCTTTCTGGTCATTCACAATTATTTATTCAACACTGGGGCTGCAAAAATCTATTTCCAAGAAACACAATAAAGAACATATAAAATGTGGAAACTTGTACTGACAGGCATTTAACAGATCTATTGAAGTACACAGAGAGATTCTGTCTGATGTTAAAAGAGCTTAAAAAGTAAAAGGGAAGAAGTATTTATTAATTCCATTTAAAATAAAATGTGCAATTATAGTACTTTATTTGGCTTGATATTGGATACTACTTACCATACATGCATTGACCATGTATTAAAACAAAATTTTTATATAATGGGAGGATGAGATAGATTGGGAAAGAGTGATTGATGTAAGCAGGGTAAAATCTTCATAAGGGGGAAATTATTAATGAGTAAAATTGATGAATCAAGAAATGATAGTTTATAGATATTATTTAGAAAGATGGAGGCCAAAACAGGAGAAATAACTCAAAGAGTTGAAAAACACTGAACTGAGGAGTTAAATGAGATGGGAGGAAATGAGGCAGTAAATATTGATTTGTATTAAAAGCCTTTTGGCATTATGTGAGTTTTAAAAATTCTTATATGTAACACTTTTACAAAAAAAATTAAAATAATTAAAAATAAATATATAACATTTTATAAATGTAAATAGAACTTATCCTAAGAGATAGTTGGTAAATATGTTGCTATAGAGAACTTGGAAACAGATTTTATGAAAATTATAATCTGACATATCAGTTTTCTATTGCTGCAAAACAAACCAACCCAAAATTGTGACTTAAAACAACATCAACAAAAAAGCTATATTTATTTTGCTCATTACTCTGCAATTTGGGCAAGGCTCAATAAAATAAGCTTGTTTTTTGCAAGCTGGGGAGGCATGACTGCAGGCTGGAGGACCCATGGGCTACAGGGGCTTCGGCAAAGCATTGTTGCATCCAAGAATGAGCAACTCAAGAAAGCATAGCCTAAAATAAGATTTTCCCTAATGTGTTATTTTATTTGTATAAAAACCTACATAAAAACTAAATATATAATTATTGAAATGAATCTATTGAAAAGAACAAAATTACATGGAATTATATAACTCGGTAAGTAGGGTTGTCACATTTAACAAATAAAGATACAGTCAAATTTGAATTTCAAATAGTGCATGAATAATTTTTAGCATAGGAAATTATTGTAACTTTTGGGATATTCTTATACTAAAATGTATTCATAGTTTATCTGAAATTTAAATTCAGTTGGGCATCTTGCATTGTATTTGGCAACCCTACCAGTAAATCCAGGTTGTTCAGTCACAGTAAAACAAACATATTAACAATGTACTCTGTGAATTACAAAGAAAAAAAATACCAGAAGTAGAGAGCCTGGTGCATTTTGCATTGCTATGAAAGTGGCTGCATGTAGATTAGAATTAGGTTAACCCAATCAAAGGACAGTTTTCTGAATCAACAATTTTTTTAAGGCAGATTTATCTATAAAGCAACAAACATACAGAAAATCAGTCCATAGAACTTTTTTCTAATCCATAAGGAAAAGAAATAAGTTCTAGGTTCATAAGACAATTAACATAAAATGCAATCCCAGCTATGAAGATTATTTGCATTGTCTTCCAATATCTGTCTACTTTCTTCAGTAGCCTCAAACAGACCATTTGGATCATCAGACTATTTCTCTCTATAAGAAATAAATGATCATCATTGCCTAATTTATCTTCCTGACTCATAAAGTTGGATCATCACACCAACGGACAAAATTGGGGAGGGGGGAGGGAATTGGCAGGTTAGAAATGTGACTGGATGGACTTGGAGTCAAACACAGCCAGATTTTTCTGTCTTGTAATCAGAAATACTCCAGACTCAGGAAACTGTCTTATGACTCTGCATAAAATGAAGCAGTGAAAATTTTCAGCAAATAGTAATTTATTGAATTTACTACATGACAGGAATATTAGGTGACTGGTTAAATAATGCAAGGCACAGAAAATTCATAAAAATCTCTGTAGGCCCGTTCATCGCAGAAATATGAGGGGCTGCTGTCCCATCACAATTTCTTTAGGTCTTCTCAGTTGGGGAACCAGATAGTTTTATTGTAGTCATCGACAACCTGACAAACATCTGAGATCAGGTGTGAGTCATCACCCTACACGGAAAAAGACAGCAGGTAGTATCTTTTGAGGTACTGATGGCAGGTGTTAAGTCTAGCTCGAGATGTATTTAGTTCCTTTTCAATTAAAAATAAGTTACAGTACTTTCTAAGATAAGCAATTCAAGAAAGTAGTAGTGCTAAGTGATTGCATTTATGGTGAAACTTCAATAAAGAGCAAATAAATAAACAAATAAATAAGTAAATAAATGAGTGAATGAATAAATAAATAAATAAATAAATAAATAAATAAATAAGGTTACTGTATCCTTGTGTCACTCGGTCTTTCAAACTTTGGTCATGTGATGCTCAATAGTAACTGTTCCTTCTGCAAAGGTAAATCTCTCCAATAGCCCAGGCCCGGCCACCTGAAAGGGAGTGATGGAGTTTAAATACTGCAATATATACTTACTGGAAAATGAATGTAGATAAATGAGAGCTACTAAGAGGTAGAGAGACAAAGAAAGAAGACACAGAAAGAAAACTTATAAATTTGTGAGCTCCTGACCTTATTTCAGTATTTTTCTCCTAGGTTCTATATAATGAATGCAGCGGGAAAGAGAAAGAGACAGGGGAAGAGAATCTGGTGGTTCTCAACCTCGGCTGCACATTAGAATCACCTGGGAATCTTTCTAAAATCCTGATTTCTGGGCCTCATCCTCTGGAAATTCTGTTTCTTTGTTATGGAGTGGGCCACAACATTAGTAACAAAGAAACAGAATTTCCGGAGGATGAGGCCCAGAAGTCAGGATTTTAAAAAGATTCCCAGGTGATTCTAATGTACAGCCGAGGTTGAGAACCACTGTGTTTGATGTTTTCTCAGTGTCCTGCAGTGTATTACTCATTTGCCTTGTTTCAAGAGAGCTTTACACTTGTTCTCAAAATAAATAAATTTATTCCATACAGATCTTTAGAAGAGGGCAAGGAGAAAGTAGTGCAGATAATAAAGTCAAATAATAGTGTCACTATATCAAAGTTGTGGAAAATCAAGGCTCCTAACAAAATTTTTCATAATAAGTGTGAGAACCACTGGATCAGATCCAGTAAAAAACAAGGTAGAAAGCAGCCAGAAAGAATATACATACACTTAAACTTGTTGATGTATCCACGTTCCTCCGAAGAAGCTTACCTCCAATTAAAATTATTATTTTGATTCTCTATGCCCCCATAATGCTTTGCATATATCTCTTTATACACTTCGTGCATTCAGTCTTGCTTTATAATGAATCGGGGCATACTTGTTTTTCCTACTAAAATTGTAAATTTAAGTTTTGTTGGGGCTACGTCATGCCCATCACAGTGCCTCCATAATAGAATATATGATCTGTTATCTATATTGAGCTCAGCACAATGCTAGCTGCTGGGAGGGAAAGGTCAATTAGACCTTATTCCTACCCTAAAGAAGCTTCTACTCTAATGGATAAATTCAGCCTTTTAGATTGTCCTCCATAAATGTTTATTGAATTAAATTAAATCTGCTTTTTAATTTCTAAAGCAGTGATATGATTCAAAAGTTTCATTGTGTTTTACCAAGAAACAGAGTCTGAGATGGAAATTGTGTGCAAATATTTTTAAGTGGGAGTGTTCTCAGCAGAAACATATAAGGAAGTTCGGAAAAGCTGGGTAGGTGGGGGATGAAACCAGGCAGAGACGGTTACAGGAGCAGCCAAACTTGAGTCTGATCCCCAGGGGGAACTCTGGAGCAAGAAATGTACTGCAGAGGTTATCTTGTCCAGATGCAAGAGAGCTTGAATTCTGTAGGCCCCGCAAGCCCCTAATAAAATTGATATGGCAGAGTTGGGGAGAGAGAGTCCCAGCCTTGGCATTTTCATGGGACAGCTCTCATCAACCAAGTGCAATCCTCCAAAGAAGCATACAGGAACAAGCAAAGCAAGCCAAAAAAAAATCATAAACAGAAAAAAAGGGAAGTGTAACGAAGGAATAAGGGGCTGTGGATTGGAAATTCACATAATTGCTGGGTAAAAGACCACTGTTTTCATGATGAGGATGTTTGGAAGAGAAATGTGTTGTTGTTGTTTTGTTTATCCCCATCCTCCAGTGAAGAGAGAATTGTTCCTAGGAAGCAGAGCCTTGGTAGTACAAGTAGGTGGAAGCTGTTGAATGTTTGGGGGCCAAAGGTAATAGATGTGCTAATGGAGGAAAGAGAAAGCTGTTGAACATGTGCTAATTGGCTTGGAGAAGGGGCAGCACAGGAAACTCCATATTTTAAATGTGTCCCTATCTCCTACATCCCCTACTAACTGCATGAAGTTTCAGGGATTGAAAAGCAGTGTTCTAGTAGGAGGCCTCAATTACTGAGGATTTAAGTATTTTCTCTCCTCATCTGCCCATTTTAGTATGACTAAAGGTGAAATGCAGCTCCCATCAGCAAGAGGCTTTGGGGGATTTCTCTTGTGTTTGCTTGTCTTTATGCTTTTAATATCCATAGGGTTTGGGGTTTATTGAGTGAAATTCTATTATAATTCACTAGAGTCATTCCAGATTTTCAGTACCTACAGCAGCCAAGAATCTTGTGTTTTTCTTCTGTTGTCCCATCATGAGTTCTGGAACTGACATGATAAAAGGCAAAAAAGCAGAAAGGAAAATCCCTACCCATAGTTAAAAAAAAAAAAAAGTCAATTACATAAGAACAGGATGAGAAATTGATGGCTTGACTGAACCTTCTAGGGAAAAAAATATAAGGCCTGGGGCTTTCGACCACAAGTTCAATAAAAGCCATGAGCATAAAGCTTCTGTTTTAAAGGCTAGTGCAAATTTAGGCTGCCATGACAGAAATACCATTTCTAAAGCAAGAGAAGTTATAGCTTCAGGGTTTTCTGCCCTCCTGAGGCCACATCTGGCTTATTGTATTCTCAGGATGGAAGTGAATATTCAGGGGAGAAAGACTAGGATGGTGAGACATCTGGCAACTAAGTCAAATGACTATCAGCTACAAGAAGTAGACATATTTTCCCAGAGGGGAGAACAGCTAAGAGGGGGGAATTAGAGACAGAGTAGTTCTCCTCAAATAATTTGAGGAGTTGCATTGGGAAAAATCAAGATTTGTTTTTTTTGTTTTTATCTAATCTAACATAAAATATCATCCTTCAAGGGGAATAAGGGGAAATGGGGTAATGTTATGAAGAAGATTGAGGCTTATTATCAGAAAGAATTGTTTTAACAATTATAAGTGGCTAAAAATAGACTGGGCTAATTCAAGAGTACTAAGTTTTCTGTTACTGGAGGTGTTCAAATAAAAGTTGAATGATAGTATGAGAGAGTCACAATATGGCTGGGAGATTTTCTAGAAGTTTTCTCCATTGGGCAAGAGGCTGGACTCAGAATCTATAAGGAATCTTCCAGCAATAACTTGCCATGATTTCAACTGAGAGAGAGATGAAGATTTAATAGCTGAGTATGTTTGGAGTAAAGTAGGGGGGGGGGGAATATCATCTATGATAACTTATAATTTGGATTTAGTGTGTATTACATATTAAAGGAAGTCTAAGAGCAATACAGAGAAAATCACTCTTTGATCTACCAAGCATTTTTTAATATTTCTTGACTTTCTCATCACAGATGTTTTTGAAAACTTTTTTCTAAATATATTTTTTATTTTTATTGACTTGTAAGGAACCTGATATTACTATAAAACTATGAATTTTAGAATTTCTGTTTATGCCCCAAATTTTATTACCCAAAATAAATTTTCTGTTAGGTAAATGTTTAAATTATATTTGAAATCACAATATGTCAAGGCCATGGCATTGTTGGCATAAACAACTGACTTCATCACATGGCTGGGTTGATCAGTATAGTCAGATAATCAGGTGGTAAACAAATCTAACTTAATTTCTTAAACAACTGAATTATCAAATATTTATTTATTTCTTACTATGTGCAAGAAACTTTAGGAAGGCCAAACTACTGATGATATGCCTGGATAGATACTGCAACATAAAAGCATGCAACCTCTATGGCCATGTAACCTTGTGTGAGCTACATTCAAATCTTCCTGAGTTTCTACATCCTTATGTGAAAAATGGACATGAATAATATCTACTTCCTGGTTGTTGCAAGGATTAAATTAGATTATTGAGCTAAAGCATTTAGCTCAGTACCTGGCCTATTGAAAAGACTCAAAAGTTTTTCCTATAAGTATTAGTGCTTTGGTCTGGTTGTTTCCATCCCCTGATATTCACATGTTGAAATCCGGACCCCATTCAAAGGTGTTGATATTAAGAGGAAGGGGGGGGGGAGGGGGGCGTTGGGCAGTGGTTAGATCATGATGCCAGAGCTCTCATGATGGGATTAGTGCCCTCATGAAAGAAGCCCTAGAAAGCCTCTTGCCCCTTCTGCCACGTGAGGTTACAGCAAAAAGAACTTCTAGAACACAGATCCTCACCAGACGCCAAATCTGCTCATGTCATCATCTTGGACTTCCCAGCCTCCAAGACTGAGCAGTAAATGTTTCTTGGTCATAAGCCACCCAGTTTATTGTATTTTTTATTGTAGCAGCCAAAATAGATTTTAAAAATTAGTGATAATATTAATATTATTTAAGAAAGTAGACTATGAAACAATGTCTATAGGGGAAGCTGACCAGTGGGTTTGGAGTTGAAACTAATACTAATGGGCTTTGCACAACAGAAGAGAAATAGGACAGTGGTATTTTAGGAAGGGGAACTACATAGCCTTGCATACATTTGATTGGTTGAATGGACTGGGATGGGGTGAAAAAAATGAATTAAAGGCAGAGCAAGTAGATAGAAATATATTGATAAGGTACTTATTTGATGTGTAAGTGCCGGACTAGCACTGGGTATGTGGAATTCGAAAGCTAAGCGAGAACGCAATCCAAAGGTATAGGGAGACTATCTAGCCATGGGAAGAATCAGACTTCTAAATCAAAGCTGATCGCCCAGTTTATAGCTTGGAAATTGAGAGTGTTGACACTAGCCGTAGAAACTACATAGGATGAGAGGAAGATTGGGAAGAAAAATGGACATTTCCATTTATGTCTATAAAACTAGAAATGACATCGAAATGCAAATATAGAAATGACCTTTAGAAATCCATAGATTTTTTTTTTGCCCATACTTGCCTCAGAATTCAGTGAAACTGGAGAACCAGTTGAACACACTGATATACTCCTTTATACAATGCCATGCTTTATTGTTTTTATCTAAATGGAACCAGTGGGACATGTTGTAGAAGAGATGTGCCACAGATGACTGTAAATGAAACCGCCTCAGTGACAACTGCATAGGTTGTTTCTTTGCAAGGTTACAGACTGTGAGATGTGAAGAATTACACAAGATAGCCAACTCCATCTACTTGGTGAAAAAAGAACACACCACAAACATTTCTGTGGGATAATTAATACAAGTCATATCAAAAATGGAGTCCTTTAAATTGTCCAGTTTAAACAGAAAGAGGTGATGGAAAGTATTCTCTGTGCTGGAAGATTTTAAAAAAGGAAAGAGTTTTAAAAGAAAGGCTTCAGTGTATATGCTTCTAATTACAATATTACAAACAAATGTTTCATAAATAAAAACAGAGTTTTTTTTGAAAATGACCCAAATACTGAGGATGTATATAGTGCATGGTAAATGTGGAATTTTTTTTTTAAATAAGAAAAATTTAACTGGGACATTAATATCTAAGAACAAGTTACTTAGTTCAAATAATTACTTTGAGAATTTACTCACAACACAAAATAGAAAACATTCAAAGTGTTATTTATGGATGTTATTATACATCTATTGTTGAAGTTAAGAGATGTATACTCTTTCTCTGATGTATCAAAGTTTAACATCTACAAATCAAGAAAAAAATACACAGGAACCCTTTCTTGAAAATGTGCTATATGGGAGAGATTATAGCCTAATATTTTTAAATTTTATGTTTGATTTTATTGATAACATATGAAGGAGTCGCAGAAAGAAAGGCATTTTAAAATAGTGTTTCACAGCCTCTTTGTTGAGCAAGCAGATGAACTGTGAAACTCGGTTTAAAGATTCCTTAGTGACGCATTAAAATGTATGAAAACTTATTACCTGTATAGGCAAAAATTAAAAAGTTACTGCTATTTCAACAATTATTCTACTTAATACTTGAAGTTTGGTCTTTGTTGGTAGATGAGAAATGAACAGCTGGGGAGGCAATAATTTAGATCACCTGAATGGTAAACAACTGGATTTCAGTTAGGCCTAACTAAGCAGTCAGGATCATTCTTTGTTTCCTGCTTTTGCTTCTTGGGCAGGACTACTAGAATTGCTGGTGACACCATGTAGGAGTCTAGTATCACCCTGATGTTTCATCAAGTTTCCATAGATGGCAGAAAATAAAAAGGGAACCGTAAACAAAATGAGGCAAGACACGTTTGTCAAAAAGAAACAGTCCTTTCTTTGCTCGCATAACGTTTAGAGGAGAAGAAAAGTGGTGATTTTTCAAGCGCATTTCCCAGCATGGTAATGCAGTTTGGAAGAATGGTTTTTAATTAAAACCCAACAAAGTAAACAAATAAATTCAAAGGTAGGTAGGAGTGTGTAATCTCACAAAACCACGGGGTCATTAATGTTTTCAAAGTGATACAGCACAGTGTGACTTTGGCGGCTTTCAAGACAAGAACTCTGAGGCTAAGGCAAGTTAGCAGAGTTATTTGAATCAGGTAAATCTGTTTTTAAATTCTCAGCGTAAATTCAAGTGTGTGAATTTTCTCTTCCTCTCTACACTCCTTCCTCGGCCAGCTCGCTCTAGTTAACATTGAGAAATCATAGCAAAGACAACGTTTGCTCTGCATTTTATGTATCGGGCATAAGAGTGACTTTCCTATGAAATTGCAGATGTTCACATTCACAAGCTCTCACACCCCTGGGAAGTGACAAGGAAGGCAGATGAGAAAGGGGGAGCTTCTCATGGCACCAAACTCATTCTCCCTTGACCATCAACCAACTTGGCCATCAGAGTAGCATGGGTGCTGCCTCGGGAAGAAATGGGCAAAGGGAGAAATGTGTCTAGGAAATCTTTAAGAAGCATAAGAAATCCAGTTCTTCCTTTGGAGCAGTAAGAAGTGCCCATTGCTTCATGTCTAACAACAGTGGATTTTTTAAGATCCTGGTGCTGGATCATTGTAGATTTCAAGTTTGCAAATCTCATGAAAATTGCCATGAACAGTTCTTGTGCGACTCAGAGTGTACCTATTCCAAAGGTTCCTCACCACCTCTGTCAGCCTTCATGCAGGATGGAAGGCTCATGAATAGATAGAACACTTTGGAAGGTTACTCACCAACCAAACATTTGGGTGACAAAATGGCAAATCTCAAGCAAGTAAGCGGAACATTGTCCCATGTACAAAGTCAGGTAGAGGTGTCACTGGGAAGGAAATGAGAACCTTCAGTGACTAATCTGCTCTTGTGACACTTATCATCCTATATAATAAAAGGCTGATATGCAAATTGACCGAATGGCAGAACGACCGGTCGCTATGATGCACACTGACCATCAGGTGGAAGACGCTCAACGTAGAAGCTGCCCCCTGGTGGTCAGTGCGCTCCCACAGGGGGAGTGCTACTCAGCCAGAAGCTGGGCTCATGGCTGGCAAGTGCAGTGGCAGTGGCAGGAGCCTCTCCCGCCTCTGCAACATCCCCCAAGGGGTCCCAGACTTCGAGAGGGCGCAGGCTGGGCTGAGGGACCGCCCCCCTCCCCAGTGCTCGAATGTCATGCACTGGGCCTCTAGTTTATTATAATAATCTCTGTATATATATTTTTATCTCCCTAGTAGGTAATGTACCATAACAGGAAACATTTAGAAATGTGTGTGTGTGTGTGTGTATATATATGTGTATATATATATAGATATATAGATATATAGATATATACAATATTATACCATATCATACCATACCACTTTTACCATACCATACTATACCATATCATACCATACCATACCACACCTACCATACCATACCATACCATACCATACTATATAGTACTACACTATTATACTATTACTATACTGGTGACTAAGTTTTTTCAGTTTCTTAAAACCCATTCTCTCCCAAAGTTGGTGTTTCCCAGATTGAGCAGATCCTAACTGAGTGGCGCCACAGAGTGTCATATTCCAAAGTTCTTTTCATTCTACTACTAATGCAATATGAAACCCAGGCACCCACACCCAAATTGGCAGATGTCGCTTATTGATGATGGCACTCTTTCCCACTGGGTCTGCATACAGCCTCTGAATCCTTCTTAACACAACTCTGAGAAGTAATAGCCAATTAACTGTTTTTGACATGGGACATGAAATATATGTACTTTCAGTCGCATATTTTCTTTTCTACCCCAGATGAGTTTCTTGCTATATAAGGTTCAAAGCTCCAAGCTTCAGGCTGCCTTTGTCCTCGCTGTTCAAGAGTCTTGGTTCTAGGAAATATTGGTAAGTCTGACTGTACTTCCTCCAGGAGGCCCTTTAGGTTTGCATGAGTACACAACTTTTGGCAGCCTGCTCTGGCATGACAGAGCTGCCCACACATATTCATTAGGACATCCTCTTGGACTTGACCTGAGTGAGAAATCCTAAATATTAACATTGTTGCCAAACATAGGTTGAAAAATCACTTGCTGACCCTTGGCTAAATATTTTTTGTCGGCTCATAAAAAGTGAAGTTTTTTCTACCAGGATCCTGCTCATTTACTGGCCACTTTAGAAATGAATTTCAGATGCTACTTGCAGTTGAGAAGCAAGACTCAAAACTAGATCTGACCTTTCTGACCACACAATTGGAAAGTTAAATGTGATCAATGAATTTCTAATTGTATATGCCAATCTTTTATATTTTAGTCAGAGATAGGGATATCATGAAGCACACATGGCTTCCATAAATACTCTGTAAACTTACTGGGCCTTGCTCTTCTAAAAGGAAAAGAAGAGAGAGAGAGAGAGAGAGAGAGAGAGAGAGAGAGAGAGAGAGAGAAAGAGAGAGCTAAGAAAGAACATGAACAAATAGATAACAATGAGATACTGCCGAATGCTCCTTTTCTTTTTTTCTAGTTTTGAGGCTTGCTCCCCAAATCATTAGCTCACAGGTTTAGTCATCCATTTTTATTGTTATTTTATTATTCTCCTGTGTTACTTGTGACTATTACACAATTAGCATATTTCTGAAAGCCCAATGGCCATGTCCTCAAGCTTCCTCCCCAGTTCCTGGAATTTACACTGTAGGACCTCAGCCCTATTTCTGTCTGTGGTTTTGATTCCAGCTCAGATTCTGACTACAGAGAAGTCCCCTCTCTTTGGCGAATACCTTTTTTCTCCTTGTGGTGATGTTTCCAGTCCAGCCTGAGGAGTCATAAAGTGCTATTAAAACAGTCATCCCTCTTAGTCTGTCCTCGGTAGTCATCACACAGTATTGCTATTGTCCAGGGGCTGGAGGCTGAGGCTGAGGCTGAATCGGAAAGTTGGTTTTAGTATCCCAGCAGGGCCAGGGAAAATAAATCCCCGAGCGAGAATGTGGCTCGGTGTCAAGCAGCTGGAGAACCAGCCCATGAATAGCGTCCAGAGGCAGATTATTTGGGTGAGTGTGCATGGCTACCAGACATCAGTTTCATTTGACTAATGTGTTCTTTTCCATCCAATTGAATGGATTACCACAGTGTCAAATAAATAATGTGTTGCCACATTTGGCCCAACACGAAAAATACTGGCTATCAATAAGCAAGTGTAAGACCACATGAAAGCCTGACTGTGTTTGAGAAAAACAGGAATAAGCCCTCAGGTATCTTGAAATGCAGACATTTTTCTTGTCAAAATGTTCTAGGAGCCAATTTTCTGGAGTCCCTGCTGCTGTGACAACACTCTGGTCTCTGAAGCTCATCCAACATGGCCACAGACCCAAATTAAACCCTAGGTATTTGTGAAGGCAGCCACGAAGGTGGGACAATGGCACATTACTCAATTCAGAGTGTATTTAGTCAACGTTGATTGAATGCCTGCTGGTTGCCAGGCACAGAGGTGGCATCAGGGGTTGGTGGGGAGTATAACAGGGGTTGAGAAGAAATAAAAAGTGAACAAGGCACGCATTCTAGTGGAAGACACAGATGATTTTTGTATTGCATAGCAAAGTGCTACAATCAAAATATGGGCAAACTGCTAAGGAAGCATGAAGTAAGAATAGGAGAGTCTATGGGAAGACAGAGAGCATGGGCAACATCTTCATAAAGTGATGACATTTGGGCTCTGCCTTAATATGCTGTTCTAATGCAGTATTTTCAGAATGTCTAAAATGTACATTATAAACTATAATAAATCCCCCTTAAATCCTTCTCAGTCTTTAATACAAATTAGCATCAATGGCATATTATAACTGAATTAAAGAAATAATAAGAAAAATAAGACAGGAATCATTAACATTGTCCTGAGTATTTTGCACATACTGGTGAATCCAATCCTCATGCTATTTCTACACTTTAGGTACTATTCTTACTTTATAAAAGTGGCAATAAGACACAGAGAAGTTAAATAAATTGCCAAGTTCACACAGCAAGATTGAACAGTGTGCTGAGTGCTTTAGACCGAGTTCTCACTTTATTCTCACAACAATATTTGCTCTGAGCTATTATAATTATTTCAGGGTGGGGGGTTGAGAGGGTTAAGGGCCTGAAACTTTAAGCAATTCAGTCTCCTCTCAGGAAGATCTCTCATTTAGAAGAGAAACTATAATTGTTGGCCTACTGCCATGAGAATATGCATTGTGTTATTAAGAGAAGTCAAATAGAAATATTGTACATATCAAGGGGATTAAGATTCATTTTCTAGAAATGTAGAGCCGTTCATGAGAATAACATTATTGGTGTTCTATAGATATATTTAAATGCTCTGGCTGCACTTTGAATGGAATGGAGGGGAGAAAGGTAATAGAAAAGACTGCTTGATTGCTACTGAAATGATCTCAGAGTGATGGCCATTGGTGAAGGGGATGCATTTGGAAGCTATACTGGATGTAGAATAAAGATCTGATGACTGATCTAGTGAGATAAATGAAAGTCAACCTCAAGATTTCTCACTTTGACCACTATGTTAGAATATGCTGGTACCACCAACCAAGAGAGCAAAACTAGAACTGGTAGGTTTGATGGAAACACAATTGGTTTGGGTGCATCAGGTATGAGGTGGGCTACTAAGGTTGAAATATTCGTTAGGCAACTAAATGTACATTCTAGAGCAGTGGTTCCCAACCTTCCTAATGCCACGACCCTTTAATACAGTTCTTCATGTTGTGGTGACCCCCAATTTCATTGTTACAAATTGAACATAATTAAAGCATAGTGATTAATCATGAAAACAATATGTAATTATATATGTGTTTTCCGATGGTCTTAGGCAACCACTGTGAAAGGGTCGTTTGACCCCCAAAGGGGTCGTGACCCACAGGTTAAGAACCGCTGTTCTAGAGTGATCCATTACCCTATTTCTTTCTCAAAGAAAAACAATCAATGTATAGCCTAGCATTTGAGGGCATTTCTTGGTGGCATAATAATATCTTGATATGGCTGACTTTATTTTTGTATTATAACAGTCTTCTAATAATCACATAATTAAGTCTTCCTAACAACCCTAAGATGAAGGTATTCTGTTATCTCCATTTCACAGCTGAGAAAACTGCAGCATAAAGAGTGTAAGTCATTTTCCCAAAGCATTACAGCCAGAGGGGTGCCAGAGATAGTGTCTTCCCCATCCCCAAACAGCATTGTCCATAGCCAGGATTTCAGGCTCCTGTGGGTGAAACTCTCTTCCTGAAAGTTTTTCCACCTATTCTGGGGACTAGGGGAAGAGGAGGATGCTGAGGACACAGGTGTAGGGGAAAGCCTGTTACATTGTATAATTCCCACCCTTTAAACTATATAAAATTTGGTAATCTTCGTCTTAATTTACAGATTCTGCCATACAGTTCATCTCCCTGTGCCTCTATAGCAGTGGTTCTCAACCTTGGCTGCACATTAGAGTCACCTGGGAATCCTTCTAAAAATCCTGATTTCTGGGCCTCATCCTCCGGAAATTCTGTTTCTTTGTTATGGGGTGAGGCCACAACATTAGTAACAAAGAAACAGAATTTCCAGAGGATGAGGCCCAGAAATCAGGATTTTAAAAAGATTCCCAGGTGATTCTAATGTGCAGCCAAGGTTGAGAACCACTGCTCTATAGTATGGGATGATAACGTTACTCACTTCCTGAGGCAGTTGAGAGGACTAATTAAGTTGAAACATCTAAAGTGTTTCTGCCATACTCAGCAACATGTTCCAGAAATGTGAACTAAGATGACAAGACAATGGGAATGATGGTGATGACAACCACCTATTTATCTCTACACTAATTTTTCCTTCGTGGCTTAGAGTAGAAATAAGAGGTCAAGCCCTGCCCTTCGAAACCACAATCAAAATGAGAGTAAAATATTGCGCGTTGTCAAGATTTAGATTTCGTTGTCAAGGTCTCCGGCCTATGCATTTTGGGAAAGAAGGGGAGGTAGTACTGTGGTGGCAAATTGAGAAGCAAGAGAAAAGGACGTGTTGTCAGGGTCCAGACGGTCAGGAAAGCCCATTATCCCTCAGTCAGCCCCCAATAACTCTAACAGAGATAAAGTGAGTGAGGACTTAGGAGAGGGTTAAAGGACACAGACACTCAATGCTGAGGTCCACAGGTACCAGCCAGGGGTAGCTGCACGGGGTCTTTAACAGGAGAGATTCGAATCAGCCCAAGCGCAGGACAGCCTTTGTTTGGACTTTTAAGACCAACGAGAGGAAATGCTTGAAACATAAAAGACCAACTTGGACCATCTGGTTCTGTAACAGTCCCCCATCAACACGTCCTCACTTGATGAGACCAATATAATAAATGAGGATAGATGTGTTTCGCTCCTGTCAACAGCCATACGAGAGGAAAGATAAGAGAAGCTTTTGAAATTGTAGAGATCTTTTGGCTTAGCGATTCCAGAGGCAATTAGTTCCATATGGGAAGCAAATCCATGCGGATAGATTTAACTATCAATTCTGTAGCTGCTTATCAAGAGGCAGTATATTTTGCAATGCGCACACAAAAGCCGGATCGTGTTACTGTGCCACCTGCTTTCACCCAGGCTGGGCAGCAGTGAATTAGCCTGGGTCTCTGATAGTTCGAGTGCCAAAGCGTTTTAGAGAAATTAATTCATCTGAGAATCAATATTAATAATGATAAATTGCTTTTTAAAACCAGCTGAATCGGAGTGACTCTCCTTTCAAGAAACCTAAGAATGCTTAAAACCCAACAAAATGAGCCCCAGTATTTCCCCTTTTGCCATGGCAAGGCTAAGTGACCCACTGAGGAAAGCTTTGCAACTTTTCTGTTCTCTGATGGAACTTACAGCGAGTGATTCTGAAGAAAATGCATGATTAAGAAAAACATATAATTTACCCATTCGCCATCCTACAAACTCCCTTAAATGCATGCTGTTTTCATTTATTCTTCTGCTTGAGAAATGTGGGGATAAAGAAAAAAAAGGATAGCAAAATAAAGAAGAAATGAAGAATGAAAAAAAGTAAAGAGAACGAGCTGGAGAAAAAAAGGGAGAAATAGAGAAGAAATAGAGAGAGAAAGATTCAACAACTGCTTTCCCCTGTACCCCTTTCCTTCCATTCTCCCAAAATTGGTCTCTCTTTAATAACGGCACACTCATGCGCATGGTAAGCAGAAGGGACAGGAGCCATGGCCTTGACAGGTAACATAACTCTCAAAGCCAAGGAACCTCAAGACACACAGGGTTTGTGAAAATACCCATAGGACAGACCCGTGGCCTTCAGGATTTGGCCCAAAACTCAACCCATTCTTCAACGTTTTGTGCTAAGCGAAGTGCAGTGCGTTCTGTCAGGCAGTTTCCCCTTTATTTCTAAGCCCATGTGTATTTCCGAGGGAATGTGATCCATATGTTTCTAATTCATTTACATTTAAATCATCATAATGCTGTTTTGCTGAGCTATTTGATGTCCAAGAAGCCTATGAGGCCTTTTACAAGCCCTTTAAAAGGCTTTCTCCTTTGAACCTGGAAGTCATGGTTTTCCTGTACAGAATGTGAATTAAAATAAAGAAAGGTTATAGTTTCCCTTCAAACTAAATTCCTCTGCATTTAAATGGATAATAATAATGACAACCATTAAAATAATGTGATCTCAGAGGCAACCTTACATATAAATTTAGAAAAATCTATCAGTTGGAAAAGAAAAAAAGTTCCAGCTTTTCCAATGCAATAGCCATGAATAGTAATGGGTAGACTCTACTCTGCTTGCAGATTAAGTTTAAAATAGTATTTGGTGTTTTAAGCCCATGATTTTTTTTAAAGCCTAACCTAATTTTTTTTCAGACTTTGAATACATTCCTGGATACTAATTGCGGCTATCCTCTAACTTTTTTAAAGGAAAGTTTTGAATATCTTTGTGCCAGAATCGCCTAGGTTCTCAATAAATTTATAAAGCACTAGAATGTTGGCTTATTTTTTAAAAAGTAATAATCACAATATTATCTATCATGCATTTACCACATTCTTGTGGGCTGGGCACTGTACTGGATGCTTTACAGATACTACCTAACTTAGTATTTGCAACAGCTCTTCAAGTTTGTCATGATTGCTACCCATTTCACAGAAACTAAGGCACAAAATGTGGGTAAGTTACTTGATTTAAGGAAACTCTTTCAAATTCACATAGCCAGCAAGCAAGGGGAAGAACAGACTTATAGAACATTGGGCAGGGGCCAAGGGGTTAAAAACTACTTCTTGTCCAGCTTCCAGAAAGGCCATTCTTAACACTGAGGAGTCTGTAAAACATAGAATAAACCTCTTTTGTTTACTGAATTTCTACTATCTCCCAGCCACTGTGCAGAACAAAAACATGCAAAACAACATCCTTTATTTCAAGAGTTCTGAGTCTAGTGGTCTGGGAAGTGGTCATTGTCAATGCAATGTGATTATGTTGTGTAACTGGAGATTGGGGATTAGGGGGTGCAGAATAGTGTTGGGAAAAGGCGGTCAGGTTTATTTTGAAGAACCAAGGATACACATAAACCATTTGAGACTAAGCCTGCCCCACCTTTTGTGCTCTATAGACATCGGTTCTCTTCTCTTCTAAGGTGTGTGGGATTTATTCTGAAGGCAAGGACCAAGTATTCTGTTTTCTTAGAAGACTTGACAGCAGTGCAAAGAATGAATTTGGAGACACCAAAGATGAGGAAGCCAGCTAGGAGGCTGTTTCAATAATCTAGTGATGGGTGTATGCAGTGGGCCCCTGGCCAGTGTGGCTCAGTTGGTTGGGTGTCATCCTATGTACCAAAAGGTTGCTGGTTTGTTTCTTGGTCAGGGCACACGCCTGAGTTGTAGGTTAGATTCCCCGGTGGGGTGTGTGCAGGAGGCAACCAACCAATGTTTTACTCTCACATTTCTGTTTCTCTCCCTCTCTCTCCCTCTCTCTTTTCTCTCTCCCTTCCTCTGCCTCTGAAAATAAACTTTAAAACCTTAAAAAAAAAAGAAGGCAGTGCGCTGGGGAGAAGAATGAATAGAACCTTATATTTCACATTTTCTCAAACATTTTACAACACTGGCCTTTGAAACAAAAAGAAAAGTTAATTTTGCAGTATTTGCTGAAGACTTCAATTTCTCATTTCCCAATGCAATGCCTATGCATCAACACAGACATACACATCTGGTCATCTAACACTAGCGTAATGATCACGTAAGCAGAAATGCTTCTTCCTGGGTAACCATTTCAACACAAGAATGATTTTACAAGGGGCTTTGTTTTTCTCCACTGATACTAAAAAAATGATCTCATGCAAAAAAAAAAAAAAAAAAAAAAAAAAAAAAAAAAAAAAAAGAGGAAGAGAGAAAGAAATGAAACTTCCCAAATAGAAAATCGCCAAAATTATTTACATAAAATAAAGTTACTTTTCCCCATTTTCTCAATGAAACATCATCAGTGATGCAACATTATATCATGAATATTAAGAGTCATCACGTTGACAATTCCAGGAAATGTCTGCACATTCAAGAATCTCCCCTCACTTGCTAGTTTGAATTATCCTTAAAACTTTTGGTTTGTTTTCTAAAAGATACTTATGTCTTGCTCCAGCTGGGTGGCTCAGTTGGTTGGAGTGTCCTCACAGATAGCAAAAGGCTTCAGGTTTGATTTCCAGTCAGGGCTCATACCTAGTTTGCAGGTTGATCCCCAGTTGGGGTGAGTACAGGAGACAACTGATTCATGTTTCTCTCTCTCTCTCCCTTTTTCTCTTTCTAAAATTAAAAACAAACAACATATCCTCAGGTAAGGATTAAAAAGAGATATTTAGCCTTAGCTGGTTTGGCTGGGTGGATAGAGCGTTGGCCTGCGGACTGAAGGGTTCCAGGTTTGATTCCCATCAAGGGCACATGCCCAGGTTGCGGGCTTGATCCCCAGTGGGGGGCGTGCGGGAGGCAGCCAAACAATGATTCTCTTTCATAATTCATGTTTCTATCTATATCTCTCTCCCTCTTCCTTCCTCTCTGAAATCAATATATATATACATAGATGATATAGATATAGATATAGATATAGATATAGATATAGATATAGATATAGATATAGATAGATATATAGAGATAGATAGATATTTAGGTCTCTTTTATGAATTGAGGCTTGGGATTTGAGGATAGAAGACTTCAAAGAGTAGCTCATTAATATCGTAATCTGGATTGGCACTGTGACAAATGAGATACTAGCATTAGCTAGATTTAAACCAACATCTTAAGTACTTTTTTTTTCCCTTTCTCTTCCCAAAGTCTGTCATTTGGAACCATTGCATTTTTACTACAATGTTTGCATTTGTTCATGTCCCATGGTCATCCCTACCATAACCTTCTCACTTGCCTCTAAGCTTTCATTTTTGTCCAACTATAACCTCTTCTCCATACAGCAGCTGGAGCAATCGTTTCCAAAACTAAATCAAATGATGCCACCTGCCTATACAAAACCTTTCAAGAGCATATCATTGCTTCTCCTCTTCCTTAGCGTAAAGGTGAATCTTTGTGATCGGCTTTAATAAAGCCTCCAGCTTCACTTATCTGCCTTCTCTTCCTGTCAGTAATCTCCAGCCATTCTGACTGCCCTGTTTGGGTTCCCTCCAAGCCTAGCTTCCACCTAAGATATCACCTTTCGCCACTCCAGACAAAGCATGGTGTACGCTGACGCACGTAGGAGTAAAATCTATTAATGGTCAGAATCGGAATGTGTTAAACACATACACATGCACATGCATACCCATATGCACTGACATACACACAGGAGGAGAGGAAAATAGAGAATTTAATGACACTTTTGCTTCAGTGAACTGGACTGGAATGTGAAATGCATGTCTTACGGGTCATGATCAAATAAGTGAACATCCATCAGGTTGCCTTGTTTGTTTCCTTCATTGATCATCTCACTATCTGATATCTGGTTTATCTATGTGTTAACTTGTCTGTTTGCAAATTTTCAAAATGTAAGCACCTTAAAAGTGTGGCCTCATCTCTCTTATACATGTCCTTGTTGCTTGAATCTAGAACAGTGCTTGATAGAGATCAAGTTTAAAGAATATCTGAAAGATGTAGTGGTTAATTTTATGTGTCAACTTGATGAGGTCATGAAACCCAGATGTTTGGTTAAACACCAGACTAGATGTGGCAGTGAAGATATCTGTAGATGAGATTAACAATTAAATAAGTAGATTTTTAGTAAAACAGATTATTTTCCATAATAAGGGCAAGCACACACACGTGCACACATGTCCTATTGGTTCTGTTTCTTTGAAGAACGCAAACTCATACAGATGTTCTGCACACTCGTGGCATGGCAAAGGTTACTAACATTCATCTTTTGATATCTATTCCTTTGCCTAGATCTCCCAGTTAGGGTAGGAGCTAAAACTAACTCTTTTTCTCCATACTGGCAAATTCATTCTCTCATCTTCCTTCTCTGTTCATTTTCTTCTCTTCAACATAACCTTGCCACTTGACCTGCTGATCAGAAGTAACTTCCATAATTTTCTCTCTCATCCTCCATGCTTTCCATGTCATCCTAAGAAGGGCCTGCAAGTCTAGGATTCCTTGTTATCTTGATAAATACAATTCTTCTACTATTTGACTACTTTTCTCCTGCAAAACTTGTGGTAGTTAAAATGTACCACGACATTTCATATACATGTTCAAATGGAAGATCAGAAGAGTACAATAGAACCACAAAATGGGTTTGTGTAACTCTGTAGTGTCAAATAGTGTACAATGAAAATGTTAATTAAAAAGAAATTATAAAAAGGATATGATTCTTTAAAAGAATTTGAGATGTAACTGAAACTTAAATATAAAGTCTCCACTGAAAAGTCCTCGCTTCAGTGAACTAGCCTGCTCAGCGATACCATGTAAACTGGCACGGCTCTGAATGTAACTCTGATAACTACGTGTGATGCAATGTCACCAAAAGGACTTTATGTCCCTTTTGATCAGAGACATTGGCATACACAATAATATGCAAAGAGGGATTTGCAATCTGTCAGACCTGGGTTAGAAACATATCTCCCACTTATGGCTGTGTCCCAATTACATGATTTAATCTCACTGGTTCTCAGTTGCTTGAAGTGGGAATAATGAGACATTTCTGTGATGCAACTAGCAGTGTTTGGTTAAGAATAGATAACAAGTAACTACTAGTTTCTATCCTTGGAGTTATATTTCAATTTCTATAGCACCTAAGCACATAACAAAATAAAATAATTGTATATGAAATGAAACAGTAAAATTAAACTAATGTGTTTGGGGGGAGTGCTTTCATTTCTCTATAATTTTAAGCTACACTGATACACATCAGTGTATAGAAGTTTCCAAATCTCTATGTTCATATTTTAAGATTTGATATGTCTACCCTACATATGTAATACTTTTCGCTAGCATTTCTTAAATGTATATATTTACTAGCATTTATTAAACCATATACATATTTAATAAGTCTTACTGTGCTCTTAACAGTAGGTTTATGTATTGCCTTTATTTTTAATTCATATTATATCCCCAAAATGTCAGATTTCAAATTTTTGTGCATAGTTGATTCTTTCTCCATAGAGATGTATAGTGAATAATTTAAGGTATCACTTATCTTTAAAACTTTAGTTTCAAAACTCATCATGGTCAGATTTGGTGAGGGCAGCCACTTTAAATGCAAAAACAAACAAACAAAAAACACAAATAGAACAAGACCCTTTTCCTAACCAAAAGTAGTTCTTGTAAAAAAAAAAAAAAGCATTAATTAAAATATTCTAGTCTATGAACAAAAGACTCATTAAGGAAGCAAATCTAAGACTAATAGTAAATTTCTACCCTAAAAGAGATACAAAAACTGCTGATTTGTTTAATTGATATCCATCTTATCAGAGGCAAATAGAAGTTTGAGATTGGTTTGACCTTGTTACAGAAGAAATTTCTGTATTTAGTGAAATGCCCAGGAGACTCTTTCAACTCTAAGATTTTGTAGTTCTGTGATGTAGACACTACAGGAATTTTTTAAGTGTACATTCCAAATATTTTTATGTCCTCATTTTTTCTTGTTGTTATACAACTATGGCCTCAGGATTGAAAAATCCAGTGCTCGTTTTGTTTGTTTGTTTGTTTTCCACTCAAATTTCTTGTCTTTTAAAAATCAAGAAGAAATAAAAACAGAAAGAAAGAAAGAAAAGAATTGCACAAATGTTTCTGAAATGTCACAGGGTAAATCTACTTAACTCTAAAGTTATACCAATATATAACAGAATTATGCAGATATATAAAACATCTGCAGACATCACCACAGAGTTCTATAATGCCTTTTGTATGATTTCCCAAAACCATTTCAAGAATGAGGCTGAAGTGTTAAGACCTAAAGCATGTCCTAAAGTGACCTTTATGAGACGTTCAAGTATAAGAAACTTGAAAAACAAGTCTGGAAGTTTATGGATGTTACACATGTAAAAATCTCTGTTATTTATGCTTGTGTTAAATATTTGATTAAGCATCCATACGTCAACCTGATTTTGTGGAAGGTCAAAATAAATCAAGTGTTTCCAAAGCTAAGTGTTCAGACACATGAGGCTACCGAGTCTTCTATAGTTACAGAAAATCGTTTATTGAGCAAGTGGCATCTAATGTTCTTGTAAAATTCAGACATGTCACTAGATATGAATTGGTATAAATGAATAAAAAGAACCTTAACTAAATCCCAAATTCCAAAGATATCAAAATTTCTTTTGGATGCTAACTTTCTAGAAAGGTGGCCAGTTTTGAGGGGTTGGGGTTGTTAGTGAAATAAGCAGATGATGTTAGAAATTGCGAAGGGGTTTATTTTTCCTAGGTCTGTGGAGAAATAAGACACCATACACTTTGAAGGGTGGTCAAAGAATGTCCATTAACCCTGTGATAGTGTAACCAAATGAACACATTGGTATATAGCATTCCATATAAACAAACCCCTGAGATTAGAGTCAGATCTCCCTGACAGGCATGTTCTAGTGGCTTATCCACAGCTTTAAACAACAGTGTCCTACCCAGAAGCTCTGCCTGATGGCTTAGGATAAGGGGAACTGAAGAGGCCGATAAAAACAGAAGTCCTGCCCATGGAGCTATGTTCCCTCAAAAGTACCCTAATCTGCATGTGTCTGAGGAATCATGAGTTATCTAAATAGTCCACCACCAGGTGCCTGATTCCCAGGAGAATCTAATATTCCTATTAGAAGAACCTGTGAACAAGTATTTGGGGACTGATGGTCAGTTTCCTGGAAAATTGAACTTAACAATCTTGAGTACAGGAGACAGTTAAAGATAAACATTTTGGGGCTGGAAACTCACCTAAATTTAAAAAAGAGTCAAGGTATTGCTTGGGCTCCATAATGGGAGACTGGTTCAGTATTTTAACTTAGGCAGAAATCACAATGAATGTTAAAATTTAAATGTTCTCTTTGGTATAATAAAGGATACATCTGGTCTTTGTCCCTGGTTCTTGGCACAGAACTTCAAAACCCTTGGAATATACTGAGTGATTAGAGTGTCTTTGTTATGCTAATGAGGTGACTCGCGGTGGGGGCTGCTCACCAGAAAGACCAACCATGTGATTAGAGGTTGGAACTTGGGCCCCACTGATCTCTGATCTCTGTGGAGGTGAGATGGGCTGGAAATGGAGTTCCATCACATGGCCATTGATTTAATCAATCTTGTCTAAGTAATACAAGCCCAACAAAAACTCTGGACTGTGAGACTCAGAAGACCTTTCTGGTTAGTGAACTCATTGATGTGCTGGAAAAGTAACACACTGATTCCACAGAGAGAGACTATGGAAGCTCTAGACCTTGCCCCTATGTGTATTCTTTGTAACAAAACTGCAATCATGAATGTCGTGCTTTCAGTACATCCTTTGAGTCTAGAGTTGTCAACCCTGATAGGATCATGAAAAAACCCTGCATTTATAGCCAGTGAGCCAGAAGTGGGAGTGATCAAAGCAGATGCCAGGGTTATAGCTGGCATCTGAGGTAGGGTAGTTTTGTGGGGGACTGAGCCCTTCAACCTGTGGCATCTGATGCTACCTCTGTGTAGTTTGTGCCAAAATTATATTGGCCTATGCTCACTTGGGGTGGAAAAGAGCATCTCTAATCTGAGAATTAGCCAAAAGAGGACAATAATACAAACCCAAAGAGGCAGGCTATCTTTCCATCTTAGTAAAATCAGAGGTAGAAGTCAACATCATCCACAGGAATGTGCTGGGTTGAAGGAAGGGCTACCGGGTGCTTGTGGGGAGAGGTGTAGCAGGAGTGCAGGGGAAATACCAGGTGGAAGCAGTCAGAGATTTACATACGCAATCACAGATGATGTTTACATAAAGGAGATGACCCTTAGTAAAATATCAGGAGATGAGGGTAGGTTATAGTAAAAAATGAGACTCACACTTAGGTGCAGGCCGTGCTGTTGTCAAATGGTGAGTAGGTCTAATATCAGATGAGGGGCATTAGAAGAAAAGGCTCCAGCCTTGAGGGCTCCAGATAGAGAATACTGCCTAAGGGAATGGCCAGGATATCATATTAGATTCCCCCAATCTGTCAACAGAATAAAGAAGTTGCAAGCACCAAGAAACCCAGATAGTAGGAAGTCAGGAAGAGATTAGGGCAAAAGATAAAGATTATCAAATAATGCAGCTAAGGTGCCAAAGGTTCAATTTCCCTAGGGCTTTCACTAAATTATCTGACATCTGCTTTGAACATTATTGTCCAGGGTAATAATAACATTAACAATAATAACAACAGTAACAAGAGTAATAATAGTCAACATTTATAGGTATTTTCTATGTACTGGACACTTTGCTAAGTATTTTACATGCATTTTCTTAGTTAATTCTCACCATGGCAGCATAAGGTAGTTACTATATTGTCTCTATTTTACACAGCACAATATTCAGGCAAGGAAATAGTGCCTGAGAACCTGAAAGGCTAGGAGAAGCTGGGGACCAGAGACACGTGAGGAGTCCTGCAGTTGGTATGATGCTACTCGTGTTCAGCTGAGAAAGATTTAGCACCAGGTCAGAGAATAATTGTGATTAGAAGGAAGATTAGAAATGGTGAATGCACCTGCCATTTTTTTTCTCTTTTTTCACAATTAATGGATGGACCTGGAGATTATAACGCTAAGTGAAATAAGACAGTCAGAGAAAAAACAACAACATATGATCTCACTTATATGTGGAATCTGATGAACAAAATAAACTGATGAACAAAATAAAACCAGAGTTATGAATACATGGTATAGACCAGGGGTGGGCAAACTTTTTGTGAGTGCGTGCCCAAACCAGCGAAATCTCTGACTCAAAATTCTTCTGCGTGCCTACCCTAATTTTTTGAGAACATGTTACACCTACTTGATATCTCTTAAGGTGTACGTATGTGAAGAACCTTGAAGAAATAATAAAATTCACTCGAGCGACAAAAACACAGTATATGATGATGAAAAATACATTTATTTTTTAATGTATACATGTACACTGATAGTCCAACAGGAAACTTTATGACTCCGTTTGATATTATCAGTGGGACTTTTGCTGCTGCATCACTGATGACAGAGATTTACATCAGGTTTATATTTCGTGACCTTCAGAGATATGCACGAGCTACTACTTTCATCCGTCAGGCTACTCCCATTATGAGACTTAACAAAATTCATCACTGAGAACAAAGATTCACAAGCGTATGTGGATGAAACCAAAACACTGGTCGGATCTAGGAACGCAGGGAGAGTTAAGGCAGATGCATAGAAATTGCTCTTCCCCTCTCTCGTCAATCCATGTCTATGGTCTTTAAGATAACTTGTTTTATGTAAAATTATTTATTTATCTAAGATGCACCTACACTGAATTTATCTGAAAAATAAAAAAGTCAATATTAAGAAAAAAATTGTAAATGGAAGATTATAAGAGAGGGTTTCGCGTGCCAGCAAAAGTTACTGGCGTGCCAAGTTTGGCACGCGTGCCAAGGGTTGCCCACCCCGGTATAGACTGATAGATGTCAAAGGGGAGGTGGGTGGGATGGACAGGATGAAAGAAGGTGAAGAGAATGGTCAAAAAACATATGTGCATAGCCCAGGGACACAGACAACAATGTGGTGAGTGTCAGAGGGATGGGAAGACGAGGTCTTGGTGGGGCAGTACATAAGCATGATTGATTAAATCAGTGGCCATATGATGGAACTCCATTTCCAGCCTATCTCACCTCCTCAGAGATCAGATATATAATCAAATGGATCATGGAGTCCACAGAACCCAGTCATTATGAATTTGAAAATGAAGCATCACATGATTTTTCATTATGGAGATTTTCTTTGCAAGGACACAGTCTGGACCCTTTCCCAAAGGGAAAATTCAACAAAAGACCGCATGTGTCCTTGACTGTGCCATTCCAATCAAATACTTAATCTAGATTTCTTGGAGACTGAGAACAACCTGAGGAGGAAATTCAAGTGACACAATCCCTTTGAAGGGCCATGCCTAAGACCTGGTTCTTCTGAAGATTCCCACACCTTGTGGATATATGAAAGGGCTTATTTATTACCAAATCATAAATATTTTATTTACCCAAACCAGTAAGGAAGGAAGAAATGAGGGGGAATTTGGGCAGCTTTCTGGAGAAATCCTTGCCAATGCCCTATTTGCATTGACTGCACAGCACTCAAAAGCACTTTTGTTTTGTTTTAAATATCTTTTATTCTGTTGGAATACAGCCATCAGGTATGCAGCACAGATAAACTCATCTGCCAACATCCGGGTTTAAATCTGAAAAACAAATATGTCAATGAACTTGACTGAGGTAACAGCTTTCACACTAGCAGCATCTGCTCTGCTTATTCAAAATGTACCTGAGCAATAGAATCAATATTAATGCTGTCCTTTATAAAGGTGAATCCACTGAGCCACCACTTGGGTGACTGCTTTGAGAGTTTTCACTGGAGGTGAGAAAACTGGTCCTCACTTACACTGTTGACTAAAAAAACGGTGTTGGTAATGGAAAAAGCATTCCAGAATGAGATGTGTCCGCCACTGCTGGAAAACAGCCTTTACCTGGTTTATGTAGGCATATCCTTGACATCCTGGAACCTCAAAATGGCTCTCACTGATGCCACAGAATCAGTCTTCACCATCCCCATCACTGTAGTTCCTGTTGTTAATCTCTGTTCTTTTCAATCTGTCCTCTATACATTCTCCAGACTTGCCTTTCTTAAGTAAAAACCCATCTTCTAGTGGTTCTGCTTAAAAACTTTCAATGATTTCTTATTACCTCCAGCAAAAGCAGATTGTGATTTAGTGTATAGGTAATGCTTACTATTGTTATAAAATTAGTTTCTAACACTGAAAAATCAGGAGATTTTATCTCAATATATATGACTTTCTAACTTTTTTGGTTGTTAAATTGAGATGTCTGGACATAGCAGGCCCCTTTCCCTACCTAGACTGGAGCAGAGAGGCCACTGTCCTCTTTAAAGATGGGTAGGGTATTCACACTGCTGTTTGTCACTCTCCACATAGTCTCCCCACATTTGCAGTTGTCAGTGGCCACTTATTGAGTGGCTTGTTCAATTTTAGAAAGATAGAGAAGTATCCTCTGTACTTTCATCAAATGGCAAAACCATAGTGTGCTGGTGAACAGACAAAAAAACAAACAAAAAAAAACCCTCTGATTTGTCCTATTTTCCAATTC
The DNA here is from genome assembly GCF_028538775.1 of Myotis yumanensis. Taxonomy (NCBI): domain Eukaryota; kingdom Metazoa; phylum Chordata; class Mammalia; order Chiroptera; family Vespertilionidae; genus Myotis; species Myotis yumanensis. Next base: position 32,118,176 of record NW_027223766.1, on the reverse strand, counting down.
CCCTGGTGTAAATACTTCCCCCCTGCCAAAGTTGATGCTACCAACATGAATTCATTGACAAGGGAGGCTACTACATAGTTCTCATACCATCTTCAGCACATCACTGTAATAAGGACAAAACAAAATTATGAAACAAAAGGAGGAAGCTTAAATCTTATTCTACTATCACTTTATTTGCCTGTTCATGCAGACCATTGGATGTACAATTCTGGTGAGTGTTCAAAATTCAAACTGCTTAAAATGGCCTACAAACCTCCTCACAACCTGATCCCAACCTAAAATTCTAGCCTATTTTCTTTCATTACTCATATAACCTAATCATATAGGTTCTTGCTGGCCCATGAACATACAAAGAATTTTAACACATCTGTCTTCATGCATGCTATTCCTTACACCTGAATAGCATATGCCACATATATTCCACACCTATCTGCGAAACTTTCTGCAGTGATGTTGAACAAAATAATACTCTCCTCTCTGCTTCTACATCACTTAGCATTTGGGTAAATTGTGAGCTCTCTGAGGGGTTAGATATTATTTATCTGTGTATTCAAAATAATTAGCATAACACAGACAACAGAGTGATGAAGACCAGGAGAGGGGTAGCAGGGACTGGGTAGAAGTAGGCAAAGGGGGAGCGGAATGGAAGATATCTGTTATAGTATCAACAATAAAAAAATTTTAAATGCTTAGTATATATACTAAACCTCTAATAAATGCTTATTGAAAAAAAGATATAACTGAGTCATTAAATGAAATATTTAAGTTACATTTATAAAATTTATAAAAACTCTAATGTTTATCAACAAAAAACTTTAAACCCACTATCTGGGCTTTGTTTTTTATCCTTTCTTCTGAAATCACCAGTTTTAATTCCATAACCATGTTATATAAATATACATTACTAAGTGGTAACCTACATATTTCCTGGATTCCTCTGCTGGTTTTCTATCAGAGTGCACACTAAAGGAGTAGATATTTATCTCACAACCTCTAACAGGCCAAATATCACCACTCCCATAAATGGAAATGTGAGCATCCTGCTTACACACAGTTCTTGACAGACACAAATTCGGCTTAACCCATCACAAGGCCAGCACTTGGGTTTCTATAGATCACTGATTCTAAAGCACTGAATACAAATAGCTCTAAAATTACAGCAGTCAAACCTAAATTATGAGGATTAAACTGCATAAATGGCTAGAAATGATAGATTTAGGAAGATTTCTTCCTCTCTCAGCTACTATATTGAAAAACACTATGAAGAAACCTAGGTAATATCTACATCTCACTTTTTTTTTACATGTTGCCTAGCACAGAGGTTCTCAAAGTATTTTATTTCAGACTTCCTTTACACATTTTAAATTATTGAGTACCCACAAAGCGATTTGTTGTGAGCTATATTTATTGATGTTTATATACTGTACCCAAATAGAAACAAAATTATAAATACAATAGTCCACATGCACACATATTAGCATCAGAAAGATGATGCCATTAAATCTCATGTAGCCTCTGGGAAACTCCACTGTACAGTTGGGGGAGAATGACAGTGAATAATGAACATCATTCTTAGTATTATTATGGAGATAGTTTTGACCTTGCAGATCCCCTAAAAGAATCTTGGAGACCACATGGGGCCAATGGACCACACTTTGAGTATTGCTGGCCTAGCTCATTAAGTGAAAATAATCACATTTGTTGTGATTATTAAGTTTATGGCCAGTATTTACTATCAGTGTTATATTTACACAACTCTCTTTCATGAACAATGAGCAGAGTTTGCTTGCTTTTGCACTTTTATTGCCATATCAATCGATCAGCTTCAGTTACTAGTCAGTAGATTATCAAATAGAAAACCCTAGGATAACAAAGAAAATTTTATGAAATGACAATTATCTACCTTGATCGAAATATATGTTTATAATGATATAAAAGGAGATAGGTGAAAAGTAGGGGAGAGAGGGACAGGTATGATGGATTCAGTGAAGGTTGAAATTATCTATCTCAATAACTACTAGATCAATGATTCCATCACCTCTTTCAGATGCATGTCATTATGAGATGTCATCTAGATACAAAAGGAAAAAAATTGATACAAAAGGAGACTAAACTGGTCTAGTTATAGAATTTATTGTTAAGTTTACAAGTGCTGTATTTGACACAATCTTTTATAAAACTCTTTTTAAATATATTTTACTGATTTTTTACAGAGAGGAAGGGAGACGATAGAGAGTTAGAAACATCGATGAGAGAGAAACAATGATCAGCTGCCTCCTGAACACTCACTAGTGGGGATGTGCCTGCAACCAAGGTACATGCCCTTGACCGGAATTGAACCTGGGACCCTTCAGTCCGCAGGCTGACGCTCTATCCACTGAGCCAAACCAGTCAGGGCTTATAAAACTCTTTTAGGTACACAAAGAATTGCCTTTGTTTACCTTGGGTCCATTTCTCTTTCCATCTCAAGTTCATTTCAATCTAATAAATAAATGTGCAAATAGAGGCATAAGTAAATGATAACAATGCCTACCTTACATTACTAAGCATTTTTCTTATATGCTATCTAACCTGAGATTCAGAATAGAGGGGAATAAAGTTTTCTTTAGCAAACTGTGTAAATTTCCTTGAACAAGAATTTGAATTAATATACTTCTTAGATAAAACAGTCATTACCTTCTTGCTGCTGCATCGAGTGTTCTTTACAATTTTAACCTGTTGCCCATTTCAAGTAAATTAGAGAGTCAAATAAATCATCCCACTAGAGGACAATCTGAAAATGACTACTGGGGAAATGGCTTTTCCATTTATTAATATTAATTTTTAACTTTACCATATGTTCAGTTCATTTTCCAACTCTGAATGTCAGGGCTCATGGTGTGCATGTATTTTCTGAATAGTTGCAAGAATGATGTTACCCACCCAGTGGTCAGTTTATAGCCTCCCCACTCCCAGTTCTTTATCCTGAGTGTAGCTCAATCCCAGGTACGGCCACATTCTGGTAAATGCCTTAAGCAAGAAACACCACAGCCAATTTAAACAAAAGAAAACGCGGAGAGCACTGCTGTGAACGGCAGCTATGCCAATGGGAAAAATGAAATCAACTGTTTGCCAACACTCTGTGGCCTGAGGGTTAACATAGTGTCCAAATGGAACTTAAAAAATCAGCCTTAGAATTGAAGCATCGCAGGGTAGGGAAAGGAAACCACCAACTTGAGGTGATGGAATGTCGTGTGTGTTTTTTAAATTTCAGCAATGAGTTGATTCTTCAGAACATCTGATAAACACAGGATATTAAAAATGTGTCTCATATTGTTGATCTTTTATAAGACCAGATTGCAATTTGGTATAGGAGGAGATATAATTTATTTACACATAAATTTATGTTTGCATTAAATAAAGCCAGTTAAGATAACATTGTAGTTTCAGAACTGTTTACATTAGTTGATGATAGTACAATAAATTTAGAATAAGGAAATTGTCAAATTAGGGAGAAGGCAGCTATCAACTAAGTTTTCATAAACAGATTTGTTACATAATTTGGTTTGGGCAAAAAGGGGGCTAAAAATATTGTTAAGACAGAGATTATTCTGGATTGGCCCTTCATCATCTCCATTATCCCCTACTCATTCCTCTCAAGGGAATTTCCATACAAGTCAGAAGTAGGAAAATAGACACTTCAAAAGGAGAAAGAAAAAACAGTACTAAAAATAGAAAAATATAAACGTTTCTGCTAACTAGAACAACTGCTGGGGATCATAGGTTGTGTCAGTGAGACATTAAAAAAGCTTGTTTAAAAGCAGATGCATACAAATACTACCCCATGGATTTAGATATTTCATATATATTGTGTCATCCCCCTGAGGGTTTTATAGGATTTTTTTACTAACAAAATAATAATATCAGCAGTCATTTATTTTTGTCTGTACTTTAAGTATTTACTTTCACACTACTTCTACAAAATACATGGTTGGGATTTGAACCCAGATTTTTCTCCCTCTCTTCATTCTTTCCCCTGAGCTACAATAATGTCTAAGCCACTGACAACTGGTTAAGATACATGAGCCTTATTGCCCCCATGTCTTTTATGTTAGAGGTAATAAGATTCGTTCACCGTAAAAGGGTTGTGGCTTGGGAGGGACAGGGAAGAGGAGACTGAACTGTGGTTACTGTACGGTATAAGATGGATTCTGATGATGACCAAGTGACTTTCAACTTCTGGGGCAATAACGCCAACACTGAAGGAACAAACCCTAACTTTCTCTTTGCTATAGACACCTAATGCACTACTACCATCATGGCCATTATGTTGGGTTTTCTTACAAATGAATTGAGCAAAGACCAGGGTCAGATACAGTCAACATTCCACACATGGTAGCCCTAGAAATTGTGGCTTTTATTGTTGATGAGCAATGGCTGTAAGATAATGTTTCTCCATTTTCTGACAAAGATGACTAAAAACAAACAAAACAAAACAAACAAAACAAAACAAAACAAAACCACCAAAACACCATGTGAAAAGCTGCCAATATCCCATCTACAATGGGAAGGGAATCTCATCTAAAAGATCTCCTATTTTGTGCCAATGTAAAACTATTATTACTGTTTGTATTTAGTCATCATTTGTTACTAGGTTACCAATCTGTCAACAGTGCTTAGTCGTCAAATTGAAAGTCAGGTAGAACTGACTCTCCTATCTTAATCCATTGAAATGTTAATAAATAAGTAGAGAGATTCATCTGTGTCATTATTACACTGTATTTATTTCAGGGTATGAAATAATTCTCATTTATCTTCCATGTGAAGGATAAACAACCAATATAAAGTGATCTCTGTAAAGATTTTCATTCAGGTAGTCAATGACATTTAGAACTTTTCAAAAGTATAATAATAAAACTCATTCATTTTCAATCTTTTAAGGCATGAAACTTTATATTATAACTAAATTGTCTTACCGAGGCCCAATAAATAAAACTAAATATTGTGGAACTTCTTGGTGAAATCTGATTGGGAAGGTACTAAAGGCCCCATTCCTACCTCTGACCACTATTGAGAATAATGCTTGATGGATTCCTCAGGACTCCATGGAGCTCAGTTCTCTATTATGAACAATTACATGATTGATTGAATTCTTTTCTTGAAATTGGAAATCAACTATTACATGAGCTGTAACTTTAGAGTGATTTATTTTTTTAAAACAACAAGAATATGATTCATACAATCCCATGAGTGCTGCCCACTTTCAGGGTAGTCCAATTTGGAAACTACCCACTTACTTCACTAATGATGGCATTGCTCAATATAGTTTTGGAATGTTTGTCTTAGTATCATTTTTCCTTATATATTCTTCCAGATTCTATAAATATTAGCAAACCTTTGTCTTTTGAAATTGAATTTGATCTTTTAGAATAAATAAAATAATTCATAACAAGAATTGTCAATGGCAGTAGATGGTTTGTCAAAATAACACTGTTTATTTATTTGTTTGTTTTAATAAATCTGTCAGGCAACCATAAAACATTAAGTTTTTATGCAGGTTAAAAACTTTTTTTAGTAGAAAATATCCAAAGCAATCTAAAAGCAATATTGTTTACTATAAGAGAGAATTTTATATAGTAATTATTTTGAAGATGATAACTTTTTTGTAAATATATAAATTATTGCTGAATAGTCTCAGTTTTAAATAAGTATTTTTCATATAAGAACAATCTACTACTACAAATCTTTTTTTAAAATATATTTTTATTGATTTCAGAGATGAAGAGAAAGAGAAGTAGAAACATCAATGATGAGAGAGAATTATTGATCGGCTGCCTCCTGCACCACCCCTACCGGGGATAGAGCCCCCAACCTGGGCATGTGCCCTGACCAGTAATTGAACCATGACCTCCTGATACATAGGATGATCAACCACTGAGCCATGCCGGCTAGGCTACCACTATAAATCTTGACAGCTCAAAGTTTCCCATTGCAAACCAAGAGAAATTCTACCAGCTACTTATTTATTATGAAAAAATATGATAAAAATTATTAGTTTCTGGATGGAACAGTTATGACCTTAAATTTTTTTAAATTACATTTTATTGGGGGAATAAACAATTAGAGTTACAAGGAGATGAGAAAGCGTTTCACCAAAAACCACCTCTGGATTGACTTTTAAAGCATTTGTACTTATGTTACTTAAAATTATTACTTAATGAAGGTTATTTTAAGATGATGATTTTAAGGGGAAATTACACAAAATTTCATAAGATGATAGAATACAGAGTAATCGACCTGGGAAAGTCTGACTGGTATCCTGGGAGGTCACTTAATATTTAGATTCAGTTAAATGCTCAAGAGTGCCTACTTTGCTTCAACACATGCACAAACTAACTTATTTAATCATAAAGACAGTCTTAGGAGGTACATGGTATAATCTCCATACTAGAATTAAAAACAAAAACTCAGATAGGCAAAATAATTTTCCCATAGTCAAATTCCGGCAAAATTGTCTTCTGGCTCTAAACCCTATGCCCCTTTCATTATACCGTTTTAACTCTGTGGCTAAAAAGAACAACGTGCTAAGCATCAGCATTAAAGGAAAATCAGGGGACATCAGAATTCCAATAGGTGGTCATGGTCTTCAGCTTTCCTGATGGCTACTCAGAGAATAACATTTTTTATGGACAACATGCAAATATTATCTGTCTGGCCTGGTCACCAGACAAGGAGCACTGTGCCTCCTGTGTCATGTATATGATAGTGTATATATGGACCCTGAGTAACCCTAATACAAGGGTCAAGATCCAAGATGCACACTGACTCCACCATATCAGCAGCCTGGCCTGGCTGGTCCCGCACACACTGGTCACCATTTCCCACAATTGCCTACAGAGGACCCTGCCTTTGGACAGACCGAATTAGGGACACAGTAGAACATATCACTTCTCTAAATAATTCCGTAATGCCTCCATGCCCCCTCCCCCACTGGGGAGGGGAGCTATATCCTGATGACCCTTGTCTCTGTGAAGGGTGTTCAACTCTATACACACATTTCACAAAGCTTTACCAGGGGTGAGGAACCTTTTTTCTGCCAAGGGCCATTTCGATGTTTATAACATCATTCACAAGCCATACAAAATTATCAACTTAAAAATTAGCCTGCCATATTGGTTAAACATTTAATTAACTTAGCAGAACCAGATTAAATGATTTCAAAGGCCTTATATGGCCCATGGGCCAGATGTTCCCCACCCCTGCTTTAGACAGTGGCAGTTTGCCCATGAGCGATGAAGTGAGCACTTAAAAAATTTCCAACAGGTTAGCATTCAAGATAAGGATGGCTTCAGGATACTGTTCTTTGGACAGGAAAGGCTGATGGACATGTGACTTTTAGGTTTCAGTAAAAAGTATAATCAGTCAACATATACAAAAGGCATATCCAATAGCTGAGATAGGGCTCATATTAGGTGAACAGGAAATCTGTGGGAGAAAATGAGTGTGACCCTTATGAATTAGCTCTTCATAAGAATACCCTCCAAAGTCTCCAATCTTATGTCTATAGAAGCCTGTTCTCTCTTGGGACAGTGGTAAGGGATTGGATCAATCACAACTGCTTCTTTAAGCCCTAAGGATTTTTGAGAGTAGAGAAAAGACCTTGATCGGGGCCCTATGTCTTCCTCATCCAGCCCTCCCCAATATCTTCGTGTCCATCTTTGCACCCAACTTTATTCTTAAAATCCAAACCACACCTGGTAATGATTTTGTGCTATTCATTACTCCAAAGTAGTTCGGTTAATGACTTGGTGAAAAATAGCTTAGATAAATTAATGAATGCTAAATTCATAATGGATTACTCTAAAACTAATATTTTGTGGGGAAATGCCAGCTCCTTTAACCTTTATATCACTGAGATGGAGGATAAACTGAGTTTTGTTATGCATCTGTCATTTAGCCACTGTAATAATCAATGATTAATACTTGTACAGATGGGGAATCAAAGGGAGAAATAATCTTTTCCAGATCCACAGAGCCGGTAGCAAGCACTCTGTCAGTTTCCTATACTCTCGCTCATTAGCCTTTCTGTTTCATACAAAAATATATATATATTTCAAAATAAACACACACACAACCACATCTTGGCTGCCAATATCAGGAAAACAACCATGGAACTGCATAGATGATGGGTCTTCTACTGTGAGACAATTTTAAATTCTCAGTTATACTTGCATTTCCACAGTAATGTACAGTGTGTGTTTAGAAGTTGGTCTAAATATACATACAGTACTACCGAAAATTGTCTACAATGGCATTTTCACGAAATATATTTGCACATGGTATCACTATACCTCAAGATACTTCAGCATACCTTAAAAATTCCCCTCATATCAAAATCCAAATAAAAGTACAGACCAAGCGCATCATTCTGAGTTACTAAGGACAACTTAAAAATGTAATTTCCTTACAATAAACTCATCATTATAGATTATTTCATGAATTGGTATTACTTTTTCCCACTCATTTGCACCAATTAAAAATATACCACAGAAGAAAAAACTCCATCATACTGTCACGTTCTCTATTGCTTTATATGTTTGAGAACTCTGGTTAAGAACCAATGAGGTGAGTCCATGGTGACATTCTCCCCCCCACTTAATCTCTTTGGATCTTGTCTCTCTTCCTGAATATACCAGTAGTACTCCCAGGCTATATAAGGTGGGAGTACGAGAAACACAGATTATTCATGTATTATTATTTATTAATTATTTTCCATAAAACAACTGTAAACCTACTTTTGCCCCACCCTATATATGATTCCCCTTATGATGTGATGTGCAATTTTCTTTCACAGTTTCAATCACAGTTTACAATGTTATTTTTAAGTGTAATTCCTTCAGTAATACCATTCTCCCCTACTTGACTATAAATACTAGAAGGGTGTTGACTGTACCTCTAGTACCTTCATGCTCAGCGCCTCAACATGTAAATTTTGTTCATAAATAAATAAACTTTTCTACAAGGCTATTGTGAGTCGGGGGAGGGGGGGGGAGATGCTAATGTGAAAGTTCTTTGTACACTGGAGAAATAATAGTTTATAAATGTAAGCTCTCCTTAATCTATTGCTCTTATCTTTTAAATCAATATTTAAATTAAGGGAAAGTGATACTACATGTACTGTCAGACTGGCAAGTTCCCCAAAACTTCTGAGTTTAATACAGCTGGCAGTTGGCAAGTGCTTCATCATCTCTGTGGGGGAGAGAGAGAAGTGATTCACCTCTCATATGACGCCTGGGGGACCAGCAATTCACATAATTGCTCCTGTAGGAGGAAAGAGAAGGGAAAAATATTTCCAAAGACATGAGACTGGTCATACAATATCAACTTCTTTGGGGAATTCCCACAACTATTGCTATTTTTAGGGTGGCACTCATGAGCTGTAATATTAAAATTCACCAAGGATATCATGCAATAGAGCAACACTTCTGTAGTTCTATAATTTTTTTTCAAAAAAAAAAGAAAAAAAACACCTATCTGAGCACCCTTGAGGAGAAATAACTTACTTCCATTCTTAAAGTAAATCTAACTATTAAAGTCACAAAGACTGGCACTGATCGCTGTAATCATTCCAGTTAGCAGTGTTACAAACTAGGGCCCAGAGAGCTACAAACAAATGCATGGCACGCAATCAATCAGAGCTGGGAGGAACTATTGTACACCTGGGGTATGTCAAGAAACTGATTGAAAACTCCTTGAGCAGCCAGCCAGCCAGGAAGATTGTATCTCCCGGGTTCCCACCTCTGCTCAGCAGTGTCAACACCCCCAGGTCAGGAGGGCTGTTAACTCTGATTAGGGCTCCTACTCCGAGTCAAGTGAGGGCACAGCAGAATGTGAGAGGTCAGATAAGAGGAAGTAAATTCCTGAACTATTTGCATTGGCACAGTGGAAGGGTCATGCTTTTTGGAGCCACGTGGGAGATACCTTTGTGGTCTCCTTGGTGAGGGAAATTCCCAGAAAACGGCAACTCTGAATGTGCATGTGGGGAGGCAGCCTGGTTAATCATCACCTGGCACATTGAGAGGGATCAAACCAGCACAGAGTGCTGATGCTGAAAACAGGTGATGTGCCCCCTTTCCCTAGCCGGATGCAAATCACTTCTGCAAAGAGCTGACTTCATTACAGAGAACTGGTACTGACCCAGTGTGAGAGGAGGATTACCAAGGGACAGTGACCTATCTGATCTGAACATCAGCTTATCTTGGTGCTGAATAATGCATCGCTATTTTTTTTTTTGTTCTAATTTTAATATTGTTTATTATTCCGATTTCTGTTGCCTATTCACTGTGCTACAATAAGTGATTCCTAAGTAGCACAGACATCGTGTGTCCTGTAAATGCAGTCCTGATGAGGTTTGGGGTTTTTCAGGGAGAGTAAATGAACCTTGGTCGTTGGAAAAGGGGTGTCGTGGAATCTGGGACATGTTACTTCATCAATTCTTGATCAGCCTTAAACGATCTTTGCAGTAGATGTTGTAGGGAGCCTTCAAGACATTTCCTTTCCTTCAAAAACAGCCTAGTATTGAGAAATGAACTAAGTTTTAAAAAGGTTAAAGCTTTGATCATGTTAATAGGATTTTTAAAAACCCAATAGGATGTCCTTCTGATTTAATTACACTGCCTATTAGTTTATTACACACTTTATTATTTGTCCCCAAATTCTAGATGATTTAACTACTCTACTCCTCCCCACCGTACCCCGCTAAACAGAGGCTATGCTATACTTTCAATATAACCTTAGACACTTGCATAGACATCTTCAGTACAGAGTGACATCTGCACCGGACTTGAAGCCCAGATATATCAGTCAGTCTTCTTCTGCCCTAAGTGAAGAGATGGGTGATTCATTACCTCTGGATGCAAGTTTACTCATCTGTAGGATGAAGGCATGGGATTAGGTGTTCATTCCTGCTTCCTTTTCGCTCCAATATTCCTTGGTTCTGAGTATTACCCATACACTTCTATTAGCAACCATGATCCCTCTTGCATAGCTGAAAATCTAAGGGCCTCCCTCAAGGTCATATATAATCTGAGGAAGCAGCCAGATTTTGAAGACTCCTGTTTCCTCTCCAATGAAATAGTGGCTTGAAAGAAATGTTGCCTTCAGATTGATGAGAAACAGAGCATCCACAATATAACTCAGTAAGATTCAAGATCACTCGAATTCTAATTTTATTATCTTTAAAATTAGAAGGCAGAAATAAAAAGGGATTTTAAATTATATCTGGCAAGACTGTTTCAAGGTGAACTTTTTAGTCTAAATCATATTTGGACAAAATTACTGACATAAGCAAATTAATAATTCATCTGAGAGAAAAATCACACTAAAGAATCATTTCATTGCAAAGGAACCAGTACCATTCTTATGTTTAGAAAAACAAACAAATAATATATCTCCTACCCCTACACAGACCTTTTATTTACAAAATTAATTAAAATAATGAGATTAAGAGGTTTAAAATGCAGGCTTCGCTACCATACTTTGGTACCACTATAACAAGAATTACATTTAGCAGCTTTTAAATTAAAAATGTAAAAGCCTCGTATTTGTCTTTTTAGTTTAATTAGTTGCTAAGTACCATACTGGAGGTTGCTTCCATGACACAAGCTGGTGGTGGGTTGTAAATCAGTGCTCTCTACTGGATTCACAGCCATCTTTAAATGAGATGTCATAAATGTTATGCCCCGTAACAATGCATTTCATTTCAATCTCATATAATCACTTTTATATGTTAAAAAAAACCCACATGTATCTAGCACCTTCATAGGTCTCTAAATTGTCAGTTTGGTTACCAGTCCTTCCACCGGCCTCCCTGAGAGAAAAATAACACAACACATTGCAGGACACATAGAACTGGCATAACAAGCATCATTCTTACACCTTTGGTGACCTAGCTGCAAATGTCTTCTCTGAATGAGGGATGATTTATCCAAGGTGAATAAAAACATAGTTTCCAGAGACATAGAAGCATTGAACAGAACAGACCATCAAACCTCAGAGGGAAGGCAAGGGAGGGTGGGCAGGAAGAGGGTGGTAGTGGTAAGAGATCAACCAAAGAACTTGTATGCATATAAGCATAGCCAAGGGACACAGACTACAGAGGGGTGAAGGCCTGGGCTGAGGGGTGGGGGCGGGCTGGGAGAGGTCTATGGGGAAAAAAGGGGGACATATGTAATACTTTCAACAATAAAGACTTTTTAGAAAAAAGTATATGGTATGGAGAACGTTAGGCCCGTGGGCTCTTGAAATCATTTGATCTGGACCTGCCAAGGCATTAGGGGTGAGTTTATTAAATGTTTGACCAAATATAGCAGGCTAATTTTTAAGCTGATAATTTCATATGACCCATGAATGATGCTATAACTATCCAGAAAAAAAGGATTCCCACCCCTGAAAACATAAAATAATAATTTTATTATGAAAGTTAAAGCTAAAATAACTGATAACCAAGCCTGCAGGACTGGTTCACAGGTGTGCCTGGGGTGCTAATCTATCTATATAAAACCCTAAGCAACCGTCTGACTGTCCAACCATCTGACCAGTAGCTATAACACACAATGACCACCAGGGGGCAGATGCTCAACACCTGCTGAGCTGCGGTGACTTGGCAGCTGTGGTTCTCAGGTGACACACCTGAAACCAGACAGGAGGGAGCCCAATTCCAGGGTGCGTCACCCTAGAACAGCCCGGTTACAATCCAGGACCCCTTGGGGGATGTCGGAGAGCCGGATTTGGCCCTATCCCCACAGGCCAGTCCTAGGGACCCCACCGGTGCACGAATCTATGCACTGGGCCTCTAGTAGATATATAAAGCTAGGGGTGAGGATATTTTCCCCTTCCCCTATGTACTGTACCAGGGAAAAATGGTGGCACAGGAGTTAAATCTCAAGCCCTAGACTGTCACTACTGCCTCTATAACAGCTAATACAACTGATTCTATTAAGTCTTGTCAAAGCCTTCAAAGCAGTTTAAGGGGTCCACTTTTAAAAATAACTAATTCTAACATGGCAGGCCCACTGCTAGGTGCTTGACATAATCTTAGTAACCCCCAAAGTTATGTATTATTAGCTCTATTTTAAAGATGAAGATATTTAGTTTTGAGCCACAATCCCACAGCTGATACATTATGAAAACTGTATCTTAATACAAGTTCACGTGACTCCACAGCCAATGCCCTTTCCACCGCCTATACTGTATCCAAATAAGAAATGAAGTCTGCATTCTGCCTCATATTGCCATTCTGAACCTGATGCCAAGGAGTACGAAACATATGTTAAACTGGATGGAGTGTTATGTTATGCATCCGTATAGCTGACACTCCAGCCACCTGTACAGAGAACCATGCTGTGTTTTCTTTCACAAAGGGGAGTGAAACCCTTGAAAAAATAATAAACCCTATTTTGTAAACCTTCTTTTTAATGCACCTGGCAGAGCGTCTGGCTCTCAGTGGGCCAACCTTCTTCAAAGTAGCATCTCTTCTCGGTGCTTCCACTTCCTCATTGCTCAATCGCTGCAATCTGGTGAAGTCATTTTCTCATTGCCAAAACCAACGGGTACATCTCACTTGGCCTCTAGAAGCCTTTGGCACTGACAACCATTCTTTCCCCATAAAACCACTGGTTTCTTTATTGGCTCTGGTTTTCCTCCTTCCTCTCTGGCTGCCTCCTCTCAGTTTTTCCGACAGGCTCCTCTTCTATCTACTCCTAAAACACTATGGCTCCTGGGTTTCAGTTCCCAGACCAAGTCTATACTCTATATACTCAATCTGAGTGGTATTATCTAAATGTTGATGATTCCCATAGGGAGAACATTCTCCATAAGTCTCATATTCTTTCATGTCCTCTGAAGTAGGCACTGACTGCTCTTTGTCAGAAACTATCATTTTAAGAGAGAAGAGCCTTGGAACACAGACACAGTGTCTCTTTCTGGATAAAAGCACATGTTCCTGGATAGGTTTGGAAGACATGTGTTTCCCTCCTGAACAAAGGCAGCCATCCTTATTGCCTGTTATAAGAGATTTGGGGTCAATAAGCTCAGATTTCCACTCTTATAATACAACCCACTAAGTTTATAGGTGCCAATGGGGTTCCTTGGAGTCACTCTGGAGGAATCAGAGCTATGGGAAGTAGTACAAACCATGGTGCTATGCTGACTACTGCTACTGATATGAGTGCACTGTTGTTTTGATCCAGGAGTTTCATATGTTTCATGGATTAGTATCTATGATCCTAATCTAACATGTTCATTTGAAAGTAGGATAAAATATCAGACCCTTCATGGTTCTCAACAGTTCCCTGTACCAGTTAGAACATCATAGATTATAAATAGAAGAAAGGAAAGCAGGAATAAAAAAACAAAATATTTATTGTTTTGAGAGAGAGAGGAAAGATAAGGAAGGAAGAAAGGAAGGAAGGAAGGAAGGAAGGAAGGAAGGAAGGAAGGAAGGAAGGAAGGAAGGAAGGAAGGAAGGGGAGAAAGAAGGAAGGAGAGTAGGAGGAGATGGACCAGTTTTTGGAGAATGTGCCAAGTTAACTTAGGTTAATTAGGTCCCACTCCTGAGGTTTGAAGTAGTTTCAACTTCCTCCAAAACTAGTGAGGAACCTGCTAATTGGAGACATTATGTTACCTGGCCAAAGTCAAACATACATGAAGTACAGAGCCAGGGATTAAAATTAAACCCACACTACTGAAAGCTTTTGACACTAACTTCTGTGATGTTTTTCTAATCCCAGAGAAACTGGGGCTTTACTGATCAAGTTGGAATATATAAGTCTTTACCCCTTCACTTACTTTAAGAGAAGAGATAGTTTCCCCATCTTTGTCAGAAGTCTTTTAAAGACCAACATCAAGTTAACTTCATTCTATGCACAGTTCCTAGAATATATTACTAAAAGTATGGCTTTCATCAGGCCACTTCCCAGCTCAAAACTTTTCAGTAGCTTTCTCCTTCTTGTCACCTCAAATAGTTCCACCCCACCCTGCATTTCGATCTTTATTTCAACCCCTGCCTACCATGCATTCCACCGGCCCTCTCTGCCACATGAGCTATGGCACAATGAGAGTACATACTGTTTCCTGCGGTGAGTTTCCTCCGTCATACCCCTTCTTAAAACCTCAGCTCCAATCTCTTCTAAGAAACCTCTCCCAATTCTTTCTGCATACACGAATCCTCCCCTTCTAAGAATTCCTATTACACTGAAAGTCAGCAGCACATACATTAGCATCTGATTATCCTCTGATTTTTGGATATTTGCTCTGTTTTCCTAACTAGCTTGTGTGTTGCTTTGGGCAGGACCATGGTATTCTCCTTCGACAATCTCCACATTCCTGAGAACAGTCCACAAATCACATTGTGGGCAGTCAGCACATATAGGTTGATTGATGAACTTCTCCTAAGTTGGATTTATCTTTCTCAACCAAGAGAATGTGCCCACTGTTTAGAAGGCAGCTTCAGCTCATCCAAAGAGGCAAACTGTTGTCATTATGCATTCAGTTTGGTTTTGGACATCAGAACCAGGAATCTGCATGGCCACATGCCTTCTCATTCTGGAATAGGCTACTTCTGCCCTGGGGCGAACGGCACCAGCCCAAGCTTACAGAAAAGACTTTTCTGACATTCCATTTGCTTGCATGTTGTTCCCACCAATTACTCCCAGAGCTTATTTTGATTAGGAATAAGGAGAAATGATATTTGAGGGTTGAGATTTAAGTTTATATGCAAAGTTGAAAGAGAACATCTAAATTTGTTTGCTTTCTCAACAAAAATATTAGGAAATGTGGTGATATAAGATGCTCAAGAGATGCAAGAAGTTTGAAGGGAAAAAAATGAAAACTACTTGCACACAGTGTTGGATTCTGAATTGACTTTAGCATCTTAGGAATAAGCTTGGCATTTATAAGAGAATTTACGAATGGCTTTCCCCAATTTGCATTTATCATATTTCCCCCAAGAAATCTACGGTTTTATTCATTTAAATTATTTGTGATAATGTCAGGAAAAGAGAAATACTCTTCCATGTCTTTGGGTAAATCACAGCACTCAGAAGTGACAGACATGACAAGTAAGATTTTTTTCACTGCACCAACCAGGTAGGAGCACAGAATTGTATTGCTGTGGGTTTCTAAACCTTTGGTGGAAACGCTCCCAGCCCTCCTCCTCCAGGGTGGCCAGTGAGAACATCAACAGACTAATAACAAAGAAATGAGTTTATTACTCACCATTCTGCAGGGATTCAATGTCACTCTGAGCTAGAATAATGAAAACAATTAGGTTACTGGTTTTCTCTGCAAAAAGTAAAACAGGTAATGTATACTGCTATGGGCTCATGTTTAACACGAAGGGGAGCACACATCTGCCAACCCTGCCTCTCATGTCAGATCAAAACCTTCAGCTCCATCCTGGATCTCTGGGCATTTAAAAATATATATATTTTTATTGATTTTAGAGAGAGAGGAAGGAAGAGAGAAACATCACTTGGCTGCCTCCTGTTTGCCCCCTACTGGGGATAGAGCCCCCAACCCAGGCATGTGCCCTGACCAGGAATCAAACTGATGATTCTGGGTGTAAGGGACAACAGTCAACCAATGGAGCCAGGACTGGGCATTTCTATTTGTTGTTGTTTTACTGGAGAGAATAATGTGGCTCTTTTTATTTCTGAGCTCTTGAATGCTGTTCTCCCACAATCTAACTGATCTGATGTACCCGTTCTAATCATTTATTTTCATACAGAAACACCAGGCTGCATCTGCAGAAGTCAGATGGGAAGATTCACACCCTGAACCTCCTGGCATGGACACTGGTCTTGGCCTTGGTTTTGGCCTTGGAGAGACAGTGGGCAGGGCAACAGCCAGCAGTGATGCTGATGTCTGGAGGACATTCATCATTCAGCAGATCCAAATTAGGTTGGGTGTCTCATTCCTTCTTCTTGGGCACTCGTTTTACTAAATGAAACCAAATGATTTATGAGGATGTAGACAGTGGGAAATGGAGCAAACATTTATTAAAAAGCTTCTATGTACCAGGAGCTACGATAGAGCTTTCGCTTGGTGTTTCATCCTGCCACAAATGTTTGAGGTAGGTATGAACATGAACCTTTTAGATATGAGAAAATGAAGTCTCGTGGAGGATTAAGAACATAGGTAACAAAGGTCGGTGCTAAAATTCAAACCCTACTCTTTCTAACTCGAAAGAGTCTTTTCTTCCCACATGTCACGCCGCCAAATTGTAACAGGCTTACCACTCTTTTAATGCTGAGCTGAGCTGAGATGTAAGGAATATCCAGCAAAGCAAAAGCTACAGCACAAGTTTTTAGAGTTAAATAGTCACAGCATGCTAATGAGCTCCCTTCATCTAGTGTCAGCAAAATAACACTGTTAGAAACATTATTCCCTAACTTGTCTGTCTGACACAGAGTCCCTTTTTAATTTCCCCCTCACTGAGTTCTGAAAAAAAGTGCTCAGAAACAAGTGTCATTCCTAGTCTTTCCAAGTTTTCGTTTTATTTTTTAGCTCTTTTCTATGTCTTTTTCTATTTATTTCTGTGACGCCTATCGCCATGGTGTCTAAGTATCCAGACAAACACATTAAGCTAAAACAAAACATATGAGAGAACTGAGAAGAAAAGCTTTCCAGATCTCTCTCCTCTGGAGCGCTGGTTTTGTTGATTTAGAGATAACTGATTGGGCTCTGAACCCTGAGGCTATGCTGGCAGTGTCAGGAATGGGCCCTGGTGGCAATTTGCTAATTATTTAGCCATGGAAATGATGATTTACCTACAAACCATTTTGGGAATAGAAGAAGAGAAAAGGAAACTCCAGAGTAATTCGTTTTGCTCTCATATACTCTTCACCTCTGAGAAGAATATTTCTGCACCGCAAATATCCCCGAGTGAAAACAAAGTGCCTAGGAGGCAGGTAAGAGCTGCGCTTTTTCGTTGCTTTTTCTGTTCCATTTACGTTTGCTTATCCACGTCATCCCACGACTAGTATCTATGGCTCTGAAAATGCAGAGCCCACAAATGGTTGTCGCTACAGAAATAAAGAGACGAGTCCAAATGACCAGGTCATATACATGTACTCTACATAACCCTGATGCAAATAGTCACTTTAAAAAAAAAATGATAGGAGCAAGAGGGTAAAGTAATGGTGTTCAAATTTGTGATTAGGTAGAATGAAGATTCTGTAGAAAAAGAGAGAGTTTGCTGCCTCATAGTTTATACTGTTAAAGTCTTGTCTTTCAGCCCAACTGGTGTTGCTCAGTGGTTGAGCGTCATCTCATGCACCAAGAGGTGACTGGTCCAATTCCTGGCCAGGGCATGTGCCAGTTTGGACTGGATCCCCAGTGGAAGGTGTGCAGGAGGCAGGCAATAAATGTTTCTCACTCATTGATGTTTCTCTCTCTCTGGCTACTTCCTCTCTCTAAAAAAAAAATCAATAAAAACATATTTAAAGTCTTTTGTCTTTTAAAAATTTGTTACCACTGCCCCTCCTACACGTGTGGACAAACACACACACACACACACACACACACACACCGAAACACACACACACACACACACACACACATTATTAAAGCCCATTTATTTTCTGGGGCTCAAAGTCACCCTAAGAGTCCATTGGCTTCTAATCAAAGACACATCTACACGGTTGAGGGAGAAATGCTCAGCTTCATGATTAACACAAACCTTGTGTTCCTGAATCAACAGCAAACAATAAAATTGTGTTTTTTTAAAAAAAACACAAGCCTCGTCTGTTTTCAATGGCTATTTTGTTAAAGAACATCAAAAGCAAAATCGTAAATGTGGCCTACTAGTGCTAGTGATCTTGCTGAGGCCCCGTGACTCTCTGAGGCCACTGTCTCCAGCTTTCTTCTCTCCAGACACCTGCCTTGGGCCAGGTCCTTGAATAAGCAAGCACCCCTCAACTCCTGCCCTTGCCTAGTGTGATCTTTCTTTCTCTCTGACTTGCCGTCTAACAACATCTTGCATAATGTTTACTCATTTTTCTGCTTGTAAATGTAATGAATGCTCTCGAATAACATTTATAAAATACCGAAAAGCTTAAAGGAAAATGTGTAAAAAGGCTCACAATCCAGATACAGCTACTCTTTAATATGTGAGGCGTTCCATTCTCCTTGGGAATGCATTTCTCAACACAAACTGTGATCATCTTGTATTTGTTCTAATATTTTCTAGCGGACTGGAAGATAATGATCTCCTTTTTGAGTTCTACTAGTGACTACTTCTGAATTTTTTGAAACAAAAAATCTAACATGTATTTCCTGAATAACAACATCAGATACAGAGTACTTCTGAGGAACTCCTCCCCACATCTTCTACTGCCCATCCAAGTTACTACCCTGCCTTTCAACTTAACTAATGTAACTTACATTTTAGACCCCAATTTTTAAAATTAGTATTGATATTATTCTCTTTTAATAATTATTTTTACTCATGTATGAGTTGTGCACAAAAATTATTGGGAAATCTATTTGTTAACTACATGTTCACTAGTTCCTTTATACCGCCACTTCCTCTTTCTTGAATTCTTTATTTTGGATTTTCCCCCATTATCTGAACTATAATATCAAATAACATTTTAAATTAGAGTACCTAAGTAATAAATATATTATCAGCATTACACAGCTGAAAAAAAGTCATTCTGTGTTCAATACAAGTAAAATGTCTCAGATTGTGTTTTCAATTTTAAAGCTTACCCATTTTCCCTCAAATTAATATTGTCTATGCCTTGTGTTTCCTGGCAATTAGTGTTATAGAGGAAATGTCCAAAAAGAGTCCAAATTTCTGCCTTTTTATTTATATTATTAAAGCAATCTTCCCTTATTGATACATTTCAAAATGTTTTGTCTGAATGTATCTTGCTTGATGTGGTTGCTTTTCTTTGATTTCATCCAAAAAAAATGAAATTTGTCAAAATCTATACTTAGGAATTATTCCAATTCTTGGAAGCTTTATTTAGTTATGACTTTTCTTATTGTTACTATTTCAATTGTTCTACTTTCTTCCTCAGGGACATTTAATCTATAAGTTGACCCTATTTTGCCTACCAGCCTTTGCTGTTCTAACTCACCATTCTTATAACTTCGTTCTCTCCTTTGCTCTTTAGGAGAAATTCCCAAGTTTACTCTGCATCACGGATGTATTTTCCACAATGTCAAGTCTGCTCTTTATTGCATCAATTAGCAGGTAAACGTTGTTACCACATTTTAAGTTTTCTTTAAAGACTTCCTTATATTACTGTATCCCTTTCCTTCCTGGCTTCCGTGTCTTCATTTAAATTTAGTCTAGTATGACAGTAATTGTGTGAATATATGGACAAAGGAACAAATCAAGTAATTAATCTAAATATCATCAACAAACATTTAAGCAATGCTCATATACAGGGACAAGTCACCATGGCTACAAAGATACCTGAGAGATACTCAACCAATTAAAGGGTAATCCCATCTGTCACTTTAAAATGAGTTTTAGGATGTGCCTTATGATTCTCCTGGAGTAGAGAGATACACTTGATGATCTATTACATAACCACTCCATAAGGAAGCATCCCTCTGACAGTGATGATGAGAATGCATGCTAACGTATATATATTTTCACCACTCAGGAAGCATGAGTCATTAAGGCATAAATAAAATTACCCCATTTCAAAACTCATCCATGATCCCAAGAGTTGCTGCTTCCACCTGAATTCCCCATTAAGTCGGAGAGTTTCAGCTTTCCCCTGGTTTTATCAAAGCAGCTGGGCCTCATAGAACCTGGGGAACAATACTCTTAACTTTCTCAATTGGCTCCTCTCCCCCACAATCCAACATTATCCCATTTTCACTTTAGCTTTCATGAAGCAATCTCATTCCCAGGGGGAGTGACTGAGATCACCATCCCATTCCCCATAGTTAAACCTATCAACAGTTTCATGATTAATGCACTCCCTGCACCAACTACAAAACAGAGATGGCTTCAGACTAAAACCTGAAAACAAAAGAAAAGTCATAGTTAATTCCCCAAACTGTAATAATTTTCATTTGCTGAATATCTTATCTCAGATGAATCATTTTATTTGGTGTAGTCACTTCCTTCCTAGCTTGATAAGTTAATTTAAACTGCATTAGTCCAAATTTGAAGTAATTTATTGTTTTATTTTTTGTAGTTGTTTTCTTGGTTCTAAAATTATCGTATGAAGGAAATCTCTTATACTGAATTCAATTCAACAAGTATTTTGTAGGGTCTTAGTATACAGAAAGTAAAAGCACTCTGGGAGATGGTGTTATGACAAAACTAAAGATAATAACACTGATTCCTTGACAGTAAAAAATTAGAATCTAGAGAGGGAGAGTACTCATTAATTTATATGTAGGTAAAATATCAAGGTTTCCCTTGAATACATTTATTTTGCAGGCTAAGAAAACCTTGGAGAGAGAAGTGTCATTTGTGATGGGTTTTATGGCAGGGTTAGAATGCTTATGATTGCCCATTTGATCAACTAAAAGGCCATCAAGGGTGACGACTATCTTAGTTTTATCTGCATTCCCTGGAAGCAATAAAATTGTTGGGATAGGATCCTAGACACATCCCGACTAGAACAAATACTTTGAGACTGTGTTTCTTATTCAGGAAATGTGTTCCTAAGTCATGAGGATTTTTATAAGCATTTATTTACAATATGTCAGATTCCTTTTACAAAACTGATTCAGGAATTGAGTTCAAACACAATCACAGTTGAATGTGATTGGATAATGCCAAATAAATCAAGTTAGAAGACGTGAGTTTGAATCCCAGTTCTGCTTATTAGCCAGGTGAACTTGAATGAGGTATTTAGACTCTCTGAGCTTCCAAGTCATCTGCTGAATTTAGAATAAACAAAACGTGGCACACAGGATTTGGGGACAATTTAAAAAAATAATATTAAGCCTTTCACAAAGTACGATTTCAAAACAAATATTGGGTAATCTTGGATTTGGTTCAGCAAGAATCTTATGTTTCCAAGATAATCTTTTATTTATTAGTAATAATAGCACAGAAATGTTGATTGTGCATCAAATGTCAAAAATACTGTATCTGATGTAGATGTATGGTCTCAGTAATTTTCCAACCAACAGCAACTCTGAGGAATAGAAATGAAGAAAATGAGACAGTGGTATTTACTTGCCTAAGCTGGGAAGAGACAGCATTTGAACCCTTACTGTCTGACTCCAGCATTTTTGCAATCAATCATAACACAGACTATTTCCCAGTGAAGTGAACAATTGCACCCTTCTGAATCTAGTAAGAATACAACTTTTTAATTGGTTTTCTCTTAGGGAAGATGTTTTACCTCCTCGCTCCACCCTTCCCAAGGATATTGCTTTTCCTTTAAAGAGGAGCTCTAGCTTTCTTTGAAGAAACTTCAGCTCTTGCTTTCACCTGTTTCGTTGTCTTTCCATTGATGGGAGAAGGAAGGTTCATCTGGTTGGTGATGTTGAGGAATTGGGGTGTAGACCGGACTTGGTAATGCAGACCTGCCTCCTACCCGGTAGAACACATTTCCTGTCTCTGCCTGGCAGGCTTGGCATTGTCCTGCTGGCTCCATAACAAAGTGCCTAAGTTCCACTCAAGGGGAAAGAAAGCATAGGAAACTATGGTTCTAGGCTGTCTGAAATAATTCTAGTACATTGACTCCTATCAAATCCCACGTGTATTTATCAGCTGGTACAACATCTTGAGGAGACAGAACTGTGATTAGTAATTAGTTTCTAATTCTAACACATTCAATTTGGCCTGGTATATGGGTATTTGATTCTTTTTATTTATTTTTTAAAATATATTTTTACTTATTTCAGAGAGGAAGGAAGAGGGAGAGAGATAGAAACATCAATGATGAGAGAGAATCATTGATTGGCCGCTGCCTCCAGCATGCCCCACAATGCGGACCAGGCTGGGGCATGTGCCCTGACTGGGAATCCAACCATACTGGTTCATAGGTTGACGCTCAACAACTGAGCTACACCAGCCAGGCAATTATGTGGGTATTTTAAACTCCATTTTGAGAATGTATCATAATGGATGAGAGATTTTTTGTATCCAAAATCAATTTTTCCTTTGTTTCTTTTGCCCTAGATATATTGGTAAATATTCTGCTCCATGAAATGTTTGATATTTTGCTGCCTATGTTTTCCTCTAGGATTTTATGGTTTTACTACTTACATTTAAATATTGTATCCATTTTCCATTTATTCTTGTGTATGATGTAAGTTGGATGTCCAGTTTCAGTTTTTTGTATGTACCTGTCCAATTTTCCCAGCATCATTTATTGAAGAGACTGTCTTTATTCCATTATATGCTCTTGCCACCTTTGTCGAATATTAATTGAATGTAATGGCTTGGATCCCTTTTCTGGATTCTCTGTTCCATTGATTTATATGCTTATTCTTGTGCTAGTACCAGGCTGCTTTGATTACAGTGGCTTTGTAGTATAACTTGATATCTGGTATTGTGATCCATCTAACTTTGTTCTTCTTTCTCAAGAATGCTGCAGCTGCCAAAACCGGTTTGGCTCAGTGGATAGAGCATTGGCCTGCGGACTCAAGGGTCCCGGGTTCAATTCCAGTCAAGGGCATGTACCTGGGTTGCAGGCACATCCCCGGTGGGAGACGTGCAGGAGGCAGCTGATCGATGTTTCTCTCTCATCGATGTTTCTAACTCTCTATCTCTCTCTCTTCCTCTCTGTAAAAAAATCAATAAAATATATTTTTTAAAAAAGAATGCTGCAGATATTTAGGGTATTTTTGGTTCAATATACATTGTTGAAATATTTGTTCTAGATATGTGAAATATGCCATTGGTATTTTAATAGGGATTGCATTGAATCTATAGATTTCTTTGGACATTTTAATGATGTTAATTCTACCAATCCATGAACACAATATATTCCTCTACTTGTTTATTTCTTCTTCTATTTCTTTTTTCAATGTTCTATGGTTTTCTGAGTACAGGTCTTTTACCTCCTTGCTTAAGTTTATTCCTAAATATATAAATTTTTTTGTTGCAATGGTAAATTGGATTTTTTTTTAGCTTCACTTTCTGAGAATTCATTATTGGTGTATAAAAATGTCATCAATTTCTGAGGGTTATTTTTTATCCTGTTACATTGCCAAATTCATTTACTAAATATAATAGGTTTTTTGGTGGAGTCTTCAGGGTTTTCTACATACAATATCATGTCATCTGTGAACAAACGGGACTACATTGTATAAAAAGCTTCTGCACAGCAAAAGAAACCAGCATCAAAATGAAAAGGAATCCCACTGTATGGGAGAACATATTTACCAATGATTCATCTGATAAGGGGTTAATTTCCAAAATACATAAAGTACTCATACAACTCAACAAAAGGAAAACAAACAACCAAATTAAAAATGGGCAGAAGACCTGAATAGACACTTCTCCAAAGAGCACATACAAATGTGCCAAGAGACATCTGAAAAATGCTCAAAGTCACTAATCATCAGAGAGATAAGATGCAAATGAAAACAACAATGAGGTAGCACCTCACACCTGCCAGAATGGCTATCCTATATAATAAAAGGGTAATATGCAAATTGACCCTAACAGCAGAACAACTGAGAATGACTGGTCGCTATGACACACACTGACCACCAGGGGGCAGACGCTCAATGAAGGAGTTGCCCCCTGGTGGTCAGTGCGCTCCCACAGGGGGAGCTCTGCTCAGCTGCAAGCCAGGCTGAAGGCTGCCAGCACAGAGGTGGTGGTGGGAGCCTCTCCTGCCTCCTCAGTGGTGCTAAGGAGGTTTGACTGCAGCTTAGGCCTGCTCCCCGCTGGCAAGTGGACATCCCCTAAGGGCTCCCAGGCTGCCAGAGGGATGTCTGACTGCCAGCTTAGGCCCAATCCCCTGGGAAGTGAGCCTAAGCCAGCAGGTGGACATCCCCTGAGGGGTTCTAGACTGCAAGAGGGCACAGGCCGGGCTGAGAGACCCCCCCGAGTGCACAAATTTTTGTGCACTGGGCCTCTAGCAATCAATAAATCAACAAACAGCAAGTGCTGATGAGGACGTGGAGAAAAAGAAACCCTAGTACACAGTTGGTAGGAATGCAGACTGGCACAACTGCTATGGAAAATAGTGTGGAGTTTCCTCAAAAAATTAAAAATGGAACTCCATTTGACTCAGTGATCCCACTTCTAGGAATATATCCTAAGAAGCCCGAAACACTAATTAGAAAGAATAAATGCACCCCTATGTTCATGGGAGCATTATTTACAATAGCTAAGATCTGGAAACAGCTCAAATGCCCATCAGTAGATGAGTGGACAAAAAGCTGTGGCACATTTGCACCATGGAATACTATGCAGCAGTAAAAAAGAAGGATCTATTACCCTTTGAGACAACATAGAGGGATCTGGAGATAATGATGCTAAGTGAAATAAGCCAATCAAAGAAAGACAAATATCACATGATCTCATTTATATGTGGAATCTAATGAACAAAATAAACTGACAAACAAAATAGATCCAGAGGTGTGGAAGCATGCAACAGACTGATGAATCTCAAAGGGAAGGGGGTGCAGAGAGGCGGGAAAAAATTAACAGAATCACTTATATGCATAACCCATAGACACAAACAATGGTTTGGTGAAGCCTTGGGGAAGGGGTGGGAAGAAGGAACTCCTACCATTTGCAACAGCATGGATGGAACTGGAGAGCATTATGCTAAGTGAAATAAGCCAGTCAATGAAGGAAAAATACCACATGATCTCACTCATTCATGGATAATAAAGACCATTACAAACTTTTGAACAATAATAGATACAGAGGCAGAGCTGCCTCAAACTGATTGTCAAACTGCAGTGGGAAGGCCAGGGAGGGTTGGGGGGGAGGAGGAGGGGATTAAGAGATCAACCGAAGGACTTGTATGCATCCATATAAGCATAACTAATGGACATAAGACACTGGGGGGTAAGGGAGGGCAGGGGTTTGTCAAGGGCGGGAGGGAAAAAAAGGACACTTATGTAATACCCTTTGTAATACTTTTAGCAAAAAATAAAAATAAAAAAAATAAAAAATAAAAAAAATAAAAAAAATCAAGGGAATTTGAGTTTAATACCTCTTAAATATATTAATACCTGCATTAATATGCGTATAATTAAATATATTATGAATACACTAAATATGTATATAATATGAATTATATATAAAAATTATATATACATATATATACATATAGGGTAGTCCCAAAAATGTATACACACTTTGAAGAATTGTTAATTCCAATGGGTTAAATCTGAAAAGGAAGAAACATCAATTGAGCTATCAGCTGTTAAAGTGTATATACATTTTTTGGGACACCCTGTAATAATATCAACAATAAAGATCAATTTTAGAAAAAAGAGGGAGACAGAGAGAGAGGCAGAGAGAGACAGAAAGAGGATTTAAGATGAAGAGTCCTTGGAGCCAGTCAAATCTTGATTTTAGCATTATCAGATATCTAATCATCTAATCTTTAAGTCACTTAATACCTCTAAGCCTCAGTTCCACATCTATAAAATTAGAATAATAGTGCTTTGTTAGGATGACTCTGAGAATAAAATTTGTTAATGAATAAACAATTTACCATCATATTTAAATACAAGGAGCACTCAGTGGCAGCTAGTGCTATTATTATTATATTATCACTATCATCATGATTTAATAAATAAACGATTTATTCTTTTTTTTTCATAGGTAATGGGGAAAAAGGAAATTAATTTAAAATCTGTTAAGAGAGAACCCATCAAAAAGAATGAGCTTTTAAGCTGTAAAATGTGTTAAGCATTTTGATTGACAAGGTTTTGAATTGTTATTCATCAAGCTAATTTGAAATAGGATCAATAAACCACTAGTATTTCTGGATTATTTAAGTGGGGGGTGGGTCCACTTGCCTATGATCTCTTCAATTAGAAAAAGGCTTGTTAAGACTTTACGTAATGTGGACTATAGGGGAGATTTTATTTTATTTTTTGTTTAGCTTTGTTGAAAAACAGATGTAATTTCTAGAACAAAATATATGTTACATTTATGTTCCAATGAACTTTCTTTCTTTCCCGCAGAAACATTTTTGGTTGTGAATACAAGTTACAGCCTTCCTCAACACCCAATGACTACGATTATTACTGCCCTCTCAACTGTGGCCAATTTCAGATTTAGAAGCTAAGTGACTGTCACTGCCTTGACTCCTAATTACTGAAGACACTGAGCTGAACTTGAGACTTAGCTTCTAGGAAATACAGCTTTGAGGAAACATTTCTGGTATCTTTAATGCTTACCTTGACCCTACAGATTAATGCAAAGCATGGTATGTCTCCAGTTGGCGACCAAAATAAAATTCACTGCAGAAGAAAAGCAATTAAAAACTATTCTTGCATTCAGATCTTAGAAGGTGAACTAATGTTTCCTCTTATCCTGTGTTAGTATGTGTTTGAAGCTGCTTGGTGAATTGCATAATTGAGATTCAGAAGCAGGCATTTTAAATAATAATATGTAGCTGTCGTCAAGGTAACATGGGAAGGGCATAGGGGATTTTCTTTTTAAGTAAAAGGAAATGGAAACATTCTCTTTTATTGCTGTTAGTATCATGTTTGTGTTTTATGCTTTGCTTTGATGCTACAGAATGCAAAATGTGGTCTACTTCTAGTCAGTGACTACAATAAAACCTTTTATCAGATGTCAAAGGGAGCACACTGAAAATGTTCTAGCATTCTATAATACTCTGTGATGTAAGAACATTCTATTAGTATGTGTTTCTGTTAAATTTTAGCTGTAACAGAAGTGTCTCAGGTAGAAAGAGATTACTAGAATATACTGTGGGGCTAAACTCCTGAATAAATGAGACAGGGATTAAACAGACCCATTAAGTATTATACTAGTACAATCTGAATTTTTATCAAAATCAAACTTTGGGCAAATTTCATCCTCTCTCGAGAAATGTTGGTGAGTACTCATACCTATGTCGCTTTATATTTTTTAAGAAAAATTGCATAGTGTTTTCTATGACTCAGGCTCCATTTCATATTCTGTACCCATTTAACTTGTTTGAGCCTTAGAACAACCCTATAATTATTCTCACTTTACAGATGAGGAAACAGAAGCATAGAGAGATTAAGTAATTTATTCATGATACAAGATAGGAAATACCGCAACTACAATTTGAACCAAGCGATTCTGCTTTCACAGTCTGTACCCATGACTGTGCAGTTCCTCTTTTGTGGGAAGGTGTGGAGTCCTTTTGTTTTCTGAGAACAAGTCTAATAAAAGTAGGAATGTATTCTAGTCTCATACCTGTGCCTTCCTGTTGTGGGTGAATCACAGAATGCCTGTGCTGCCCACTGGGACAACCATGCAATCTTGCCTTCCCAGTTTCAGAATATGTTCAGTTTCACCAGTTAGAGTTAGAAAAGAACTGAGCTGACTGGGTCTTTGGGGACATTTTTTGTTTCACCAGCTTTAGAAGAGCTGGCTTCTGCACCTTCAAAAGCATGTCAGACGCACAGGCATCATTGGCTTGGGTGTTTTGTTTTGTTTATATATATTTTATTGATTTTTTGCAGAGAGGAAGGGAGGGGGATAGAGAGTTAGAAACATCGATGAGAGAGAAACATCGATCAGCTGCCTCCTGCAAACCCCCTACTGGGGATGTGCCCGCAACCAAGTACATGCCCTTGACCGAAATCGAACCTAGGACCCTTCAGTCTGCAGGCCGATGCTCTATTCACTAAGCCAAACCGGATAGAGCTGGCTTGGGTGTTTTAATGCAACACCACTGACTGAGGGAAAGACATGTTTGCTATCTATGTTGCTTCAGAGTCAAAACAAGATATTCTGGGGCCAATGACAAATGCTTTTGCATAGCATACTAATGTAATTTGGCTGGTCTTATTCAAAGGAATTTGGACAATAGAATTAATTATACATGTCAGCGTGAAAATAAAACAGTTCATAAGAACAAACAAAATAAAACAAATGAAATGCAAATGAATTTAATGAAGACAACTATCTCTGTGAGTTTTACTCCTTATATTCTCTTAAATTAATTGCCCAAGCACCAATTTAAACTGATATTATAAGACTTGGGTGGATAAATTTTAGCTTCTACCCAGAGGTACTGAAATTATTCTAACTACAAAAATCTTATCTACGCACATCAGTGAGTTTAAAATATTTGTAGTGTGCTCTTGTATCTACCTCTTTAATCTTTCCAGTCCAGGTTGAAATATTTAAGCACTGGTAGAAAAATGGATACTCTTTGTGAGGTAACAAGGTGCCCTTCAAGGGTTTTGACTAAAATTTGGGTCATGAAAGTCTTCACAGGATCTTCTAGAATCAACACTAGGATTCTATGAGAGTCCTGGCTGGTTTAAGGTCTTATGGTCTGATATCCTTGAGATCTCAACTAAGGTAGGGTATGAGATTGAGGGAGGCAGAGAAACTCAGAGCTGGAGGTTTTGAAAGAAGAACTAACGTTGGAGGGAAGCAACTAAAAACAAAGGCTGGTTTCCATGCAGGTTTGCTTGGCTTCCATCACAACTATCAATGCAAATAGTCCACCCTCAAATAGGGATTTATTTGGATGAGATCTTGCAGTATCTCAAGACCGGGGACTAAATAAGAACTTAAGTATGTGTGTGTGAAGAGAGACAGAGGTGTGTGTGTGTGTGTGTGTGTGTGTGTGTGAGAGAGAGAGAGAGAGAGAGAGAGAGAGAGAGAGAGAGAGAGAGGGACAGAGAGAGACAGAGGGACAGAGAGAGACAGAGACAGAAACAGCGAGACAGAAACATGAGAGGGGGCACACACAAAAGTACTATTTTCCTCCCGAGGAAATAGCTCTCAGAAACTAATGTTCCAGACTACATGGTGACAGTTGTTTGTCAGCCTTATTGAGAGCATTTGACTACATTTTCAAATGTCACCACTTCGTGTGACAAGTGTCAAGATAAGCCAGTCACTGATTCCTGCCTCGCCAAGAACTCACATGTGCCCACAGGGCGAAGGACTGAGGATTGTGATGAAGAAGAAAATCACATCTTGGTCTGAGGTTCAACTCCCCAGGCCAGGTCCAACCACCTAATTACTAGCCACCTCCACACCAAGGACAGTGGCCCCAGGTCCGTGAAGTGCGATGGTGGAGGATTTCCCCCTATACAGGGCTTACTGAAGTGACTGCAGGCAAGGAGTGGCTGTTGTCTTCCCAAGAAATCTCCCCAATCTGGAGTGAATTTCAGTCATTTACTTAACAGGCTCCACATAAATTATTCCAAAAACCATGTTTACTCCTGTAGATGGACGAAGCACACATGGCCACAGAAAGAAAACATGTCCTATTGGATCCCCGCCCGATGAACACAACTTTTCCTTCGCCCAGAAGTGAAGTCCAGGTTTTAACCCTTTGGCATCAAATGTGGCCACACAGAATATATTAAATTAAGAAACTTGTTTTATTTTTATTTTTGGTCAAAGGCATGTAAGTAAATTATCAGGAGAAGCAAAGCTAATATAAAAAAGAGAGAGCTTCATAGATGAGTTTATCAAGAACAGAAGGAGAGTCCTATCGTTTTTAAAAATTATGTCCCAAACTCATTCTCCTTCAAGTTTAAACACAATGACAAGAATGAGATAAATTTTTTTCTTCCAATCAGACAGGACAATTTTGAGGATTTCCAAGGTTTTTGTTTGTTTTGCTTTGCTTTGCTTTTTGTGAACACTTTTTTGGGAACTGGAAATGGAAAAGCTTCTTTCTGGTATGGTTCTACTTGATCCCTCAGCTCATTTAACCTGAGGTTTTGGGGGCTGTATTACTAACTCACATGACTGTTGTGAGAATTAATTAAGCAGCATTTGCAAAATCCTTCAAAATGTTCACATAAAAGGTGCTAAAGAAGGATCACATCTGGTATCGCAACAGAGGGCCCTCCAAAAGGAGACCTCCTTCAATGAATGTTTTTATCTTTACCAAAGTTTCAGAATTTGGCCACTGCCAAGATACTCTCTGGAAATACTTGGACAATGGAATTCTGATGTTGGCAAACGGATTTCTTCCTGGCTTGCTGTGGTTATTGCATTCCTATTAGACCATAATGAACACAGTACCCCAGGACTGTAGCATTGTTCTTTACAGCTTTTTTCATTTGAGGGAATGTTTTTGTTCAAAGACAGACAAACAACACAAGAACCTCACAGCAGTCTGGTAGGGAAGGAAATATATAGTATCTTTCTGTTCTGTTCTTTCAGGGACACGAGCCCATTTTCAAAAGTTGACTGCTCTACCTGTTTTCTAGATCATCAATGCCAGAGATGGGTTTGTCATGTCATTCCTCCACTTAGAAGATGTTTGCAAGCATACCTCTGAAATCCTTCTTGGGACCCTCCAGGTCTGTTCAGGTCATTTGCCTTGTTGCACAATTTCCAATCATTTTGGCTTTTTGTTATCAGCCCAGCAATATTTCTAAGGTCCATCAATTCCTGGTCCTGAGTCATTGAAGCTTCTCTTTCCCATCACAGGAGTCTGGGAACATGAAGAGCATAAGGGGCAGTGTGCAGCTAAAGCTACAACCACAGGTCATTTACCAGGTTCAATAGCCTAAGGCCATGGTCGGCAAACTGCAGCTCGCGAGGCACATGCGGCTCTTTGGCCCCTTGAGTGGGGCTCTTCCTAAGCCTTAGGAGTACCCTAATTAAGTTAATAACAATGTACTTCCCTATATAGTTTAAGTTTAAAAAATTTGGCTCTCAAAAGAAATTTCAATCGTTGTACTGTTGATATTTGGCTCTATTGACTAATGAGTTTGTCGACCACTGTCCTAAGGCAAGTGTCAGCAACACTGCTTCCCAAACGCTACCATGGGAAGGGCTTTGACCCCACATGAGTGGAGGGTGGGGTGGTGGAAGGGTTTTTATCCTATCAACTGCTCACTTTGGAGACAACAGGCAGGAATCCTGTGTGCTTGCCAAGGAAGTGACCACCACATTGAGTTGAGTTCTAATACTTCTTTTATTTAATATATTTTTATTGATTTCAGAAAGAAAGGAAGAGGGAGAGAGATATAGGAAGATCAATGATGGGAGTGAGAGAATCACTGATCAGCTGCCTCCTGCATGCCCTCCACTGGGGATTGAGCCTGCAACCCAAGCATGTGCCCTGGCAGAGAATTGAACCAAGACCTCGTGGTTCATACATCGATGCTCAACCACTGAGACACACTGGCCAGGTGAGTTTTTATTTTTTTTTATTTTTTTTTTCCAGGTGAGTTTTTATACTTCTTTTTTCCTCTACCCTTATACAGAAAAGGAAAGTGCCACATAGATTAGCACCAGATACATAATAAGTATTCAATTGGGATTTGTAATGGAGAGTCATCTAGTCAGCAAATCTTGCTGAGTCCCTACTATGTGCCAGATACATTTCTCAGAAAGGAGGTACTACAGCAAGAAAAACAGATAAAGCCCCTGTCCTTGTGGAACTTACAGTCTTGCATGGGAAGGAATGAGAAAGTGTCCTCAGAATTCCATGGGACAACTCAGGCCACATGCACTGCAACATTTCAATACTCAAAGTTTGGGCACTTCAGCCCTTGGTCCCAGACAATTACTATAATTCTCTTTGACTTTAGCTGTAGTCTTACTGTTCTAATAGAGAAGCAGCCCCAAACTCCATCTGTTTAAACCCTGTCCAAGGGCCCATTAAGACTAGGAGCTCTTGCAGTACTCAGATTTGAAGTTAACATGAAGCATGTCATGGCCCAGTCACCTGGAAGACTGAAAGAGCCTGGAACTTTGCTCTAAGAATGACACGGTCGTTTATTGTGTTCTCTCTCAGAGCCTGAGCTCCTTCACTGTGTCTTCACTCCCCTGTCACCGAGGCCATTCAGCAGGTGACTGCCCTGGCACATCCAGACGTAACTATTACTCCAGTTCCTGTAAAACACTTCATCAATTGTTTGGCTAAAATCAAGATTGATGGTGTTACTCATACTACCTTTATCTACTAATTCAATTACTCTATTTAAAAAAAATAGAAGAGTAGAAGTGTCTGAGATTTCTTTTTAGAGACTTCAGCAGATGACCTTAGAGTCTGCTGCGACACCCCGTTAAATGTCTCCTAGATATGCGTGCAGTTTATATTATCTAGTTAACCAACAGCCCCCCAGCAAGTCAAGGTGCTCAAGAAGAATCCCCCTTCCAGCATCTTCCTGCATATCCACGGAATTCATCTCAAAGGGAAAACTTTACTTTTTAAAAAAAATTTCAGGAGGCTGATGTGTTTAAAGAAGGCTGCATTTTTTTTTTCATAAGAAATAAGGATTCTCAATACTATGGAAAACCACACTAGCCTATTTTGGGATTAATTTCCTAGTAACAATGGATTTAATACAAAACATACTTCTATTGTAGCAAAGAAAAAAAGCCACAGGAGTAATATGCATTTTGCAGATTCTGCCAAACAAGGCAATGTTTGTTTATGCTTTAGAGGAAATAAATTAATGTGTTTTGTTTACGTTTGCATACATCTTTCTAGAACACATGCATATACAAAACACAGTTGTTGTTGTGTTATTATTAATATTTTTGTTACAGGGCCTTTTCCTGTAAGTCCATATGGCTTCTCTTTATGGCTTTACCTTTATACCCTAAGAATGAATCCCGTGGCGCTTTCTAACTTGCCACAACCTGTGTGGCCTAGGTCAGAACTCTAGAAAGCACTGACTTCTCCTGGTGATTGACACTGCTACCATATTTCATGGAGATTATATATGATTTACATGGAAACTGCTTCCAATGGAGAAAAAATGGTGAATTTTTTCTATAGCTTTACTTATATTGAACAAGTAACATTCGAGGTTTGGAAAATCCAAATTAACAGGTAAAATTTTTATCCCTCTAATGCATATATTCAGACTTAGGTTTTAATTGAGGATTATTTTTCTGTATATACAAAAAAAAAACCCTCTTTCTGGTATTTATTTGCCTTAATATAGCCCTAATATATGAGGTCACATTTATGCCCCTATTATCTTCTTAATTTTTTTTCTGATGTGCAATTCTAACTTGGTCACAAGTTTGTATACCAAATACACTAATTGGTTATTACTTATATTTTGACGTTCTAGTTAACATGTTTTTCTCCTTTTGCCTTTTTCCCTGCCCGTCTTCTTTTCCCATTATTTTGATTCTCTACTTTTAACATATTTGCACATATACATAGAAATATTTATAGGCTTACGTGTACCTATGATTCGTATAGATGTATATTTGTGTGTTCATATAAAAATAATTTGTTTCTAGCCCTATCCACGGAGAAGGCCAGAAAGTAACAATACCCCAATAGCACTGATCACACTAAACACCCAGATGTTGGTTTCTAAATATCCTTCTACACCAAAAGGAGCCCAGGTTCTTTGAAAAAATGAATGACTTCAGACCTAGGACATTGAAAGTACAAACTGAACCTGAAATAGTTTGTGACCAAAAAGTGGGGAAATGCTCAAGTAATGATGGGAAGATGTCAAAAGGACGCAGAAATGAACTGCCAATGACCATATTAGGAAAAATTTAAGCATCAAAATAGATAACGATAATAAGAAATACAACCAATTATATTAAGTTAGAATCTATGAGTACATACTTCTATAAATAAATGTGGGAGAAACAAAAAGATCTTTCTTAAAATAAAACACCAAGTAATAAATGTAGGGGAAATGATGGAAGTAGAAAATTGCCATTAAGTCACTGTCACAGTGGCAATTGATTCAGACCGGGGGTAGAGGATTGCTGAGGCAAGAATATTCTGTACACTCAGAATAAATTTTAATAAAATACTGGTCAATTACAAAGGAAAATGCTGACATTATGATGAGTAAATATGCCTGACATCAATATGACCAGCTGATCAAGTTTAACATCATCAGAGATGAAAAGGATCATGTGCCCCTAATATGCTGTATGAAAAGAACACAGCACCTTTCCTGTAATGTTTATGCCAAGAGAGCATGAGCTGTGTCTTGACATGAGGAAGCAACTTAAGAATGTAAGACGTGTATTCTTTAAGAATTGGTGGAAAACCATAGAATTGTTCCAGTTTGGAAGAGAATAAAGACACATGACAACTAGATGCCATGAGTGTTCCATGGCAGGATCTTAGACCAGCAAGGCAAAATATTAATTGGGACAATTGCCCAAATTTGAGTTGGATTTGTTGATTGGATGATAGTGTCATATCAGTATTGGTTACCTGACTTGGAGGAGATTTGGGAAAATACACACTGAAGTTTTAGAATTGTTAGGGATTTGTGTTTTTAATTGTCACAAATGGTTTAGAATACCATTGTCAATGGGGATGTATAGGGGTATGTGTGTGTATGTGTGTGGGGGGGAGGGGGAGGAAGAGAGAAGGAGAGAGAGAAATGGGGAGAGAGGAACAGAGACAGAAAGTGACATAAAAAGAAAGAGACAGACAGAAAGGTGATGGAGCAAGTGCTTTAATAATAAAGAATCTGGGTAAAAGGAATGTGGATATTTTTGCACTTTTCTTGTCACTCTTCTATAATTTTGAAATTATTTAAAATAAATTGTTTATTTTTCT
Organism: Myotis yumanensis; assembly: GCF_028538775.1. NCBI lineage: Eukaryota > Metazoa > Chordata > Mammalia > Chiroptera > Vespertilionidae > Myotis > Myotis yumanensis. The sequence continues at coordinate 32,082,525 of NW_027223766.1, read as the reverse complement.
TATCTCAGATTGTATTTCAGTATTATATTTACTTTTTTTCTGGCCTCAATGCTCTCTCTAACTGAATATGTATTTGTAATCTACATTTAATGTAAGCACATCAAGGCAGCATATTGACCTCTCATATTTCTTTAGAGCTCTACAGATTCTATCAATCGGAGAATGAGACACTCAACATTGAAGCTTTCCTAAGGAAGGAAAGTACATATAAATTAATTAAAAGTGTAGGCACCTCAAGGACAATAGCATTCACAGTTTAAGCAGTGTACCAGATTTTTAAATTTAGTATCATTTTTTAAAATGAATAAAATATCAAAAGAAGAGGGGAAAAGATTATTTTGCATGTACAGAAATGTTACATTTCTACTCATTGATACATGCACATCTCTTATCACTCTGTTTCTACAAAGAGGGAGAGTGGAGTCTGTAATATTCTGATTTATTACATCTAGCACCCACTGTATACTTAATAAATTACTATGTGGTTAGTCATACTTTCTCAGCATTCTATGCAGTGTAAAGTAAAAATGCATGGGCTTAGAATCAGATTTCAAATTCTTGCTCTTACATGTTCTGAATCTCAATTCCTAGGTAGGATTGTTGAGAGGATTAAATACATTTCATGTATGATTTGGGCCCAGGAAAGTGACTAGGCCAAAATGGACTCCATGGGTAATAGTGATTCTTATTTGCTTTAAAACATGTTATTATTTTTGCTCAAAGATAATAGGCACAATGATCTGAAACAAGTTGAAAATTGTGTACTATAGAGACCCTGAATATCAAGCAGTTGGATTTGGGGGAGAAAAAAAGAGAGAAATATAAATTATTGCATTCCATACTCCTTGGTTGTTGTCAATATCATTGTCATCACCATTAACATCATCATGACATCATCAAGACATTCATGACACAACTGCTCTGTACCTGTAACATGTCATTTAATTTCCACCTCAAGTCTCTGAGTTGGTGCCTATTAATCTCCCTCTGTTACAGAGAGGTTACGTCACTTATTTAAAGTCACCTGAACAGCAAGTGGAAGAACTGGGATTCCAACAGAAACAGTTTGACTCCTAAGTTGGCCATTCCAGTATACTATACTCCTAAAGGGCTCTACCTGTCATCTTCCAAGATCCATAAAGAAATTGGATGAGTACACCCAAGCTTTAGATCTCATGTTAATTTTCTGGCTTTAAGATTCTTGAGCTCCACTGGAAAAATATTTAAACTGAGAGATCGACAATGGTTTTCCATCAGGTAATAGAACTTAATGACCTAAATGGAAGCTGACAGATGCTTGTGGCATTTCAGGGATGCAGTCTAAGTGTGCAGCTGAACATTACATTAAGGCCTGATGACTCTAGCCCTAATATGTGCCACTAATATTTGTGACATCATTAGCATTCATGCCACGATTGCAGCTTTGTCTTCTTTGGTCCTACCCAAGATAGCTCCATTACCAAGGATGATGCCAGACACAAACAAACTAGGAACTCTATAGTTGCTGAATGAGTGAATGAATTATTTTTGCATCATTTAGTGACACAAGTAATTGTGTCACTGCTGCTAACTATTAACTTTGAATGAGTTTCCCTAACTCTCGTCTCAGTTTTTTAATCTGTATAAACTAGAGATAAAAGTAGTATAGACTTCAGAGGACTATTTGAAGATTAAATTAAATGTATACATTGGTGCTTATAAAACAGTGCCTGGCACACAATGCACAGTCAATAAATGTTGACGATTACTATGATTATTTAACATAAGATTCTAAAGGCCTGCAAAAGCTAATCAATACAATCCTGAACAAGTGCCTCATTTATTCTAGAGAGCAGATTCCATCACATGGATTGCTAAAGCATTTGCACCTATTTGAACATGTACGTCCAAACATTGATGTCACACCTACTGGGCAAGACCAGTGTTAACGGAGCTACATTTGCATTCCCCACTCATCTTAGAAAGCTTCTAATTTTCTGGCACATTTCACAAGTAATTATAAGTAGTTCCATAAGTGATACCAATGCCCTTTCACCCTTGGATGCTTGTGGTTTCTTAACTTTCCATATTTTAAGCCTTAGCTGAGAGGTTTTTTTGCCAATTACTCTTTTTCTTTTCCCAGAGGTCTTCATTAATTTCTAATTGTAGACTTTCTTATCTGCATTTTCCTTGTATAAGTAAAATTAGAAATATAAATGTTCAGGAATTTTGCCATTTTGTATTCATCATATTGCCAAGGCCTTTCTTATTTGATTTTAAGAATGGTTTTCTTCCTCCTTAATGACACTTAATCTGATTTCATCTAAATTAATTCATTCTGTCCTTGCATCTTTCCCCACTTATTTTAAATATGTACCTTGTTTTTAATATGCCCCTTTTTTATACTACTATTCAGATAAATTTTAAGCTAAAGATAATTTGAAGTATTTCTTCATGTAAGACATCTTACATTTTTCTTCATCAATTTCAAGAGGAAGTATAACTATTTTACTTAACAAAAGTGCCTATTTCATTCGAATATTTAAGAGATTAAATTTTCCTTCCCACTGTCTGATTCACATTTTTCAATCTAAAATTTTCATTCTAAAATTTAAAAAGTAATGCATACCTGTTGCAACAAATAAACTATGATAAATGTATGTCAAGAAAACTTTAAAAGACATACACAATAAGAGAGAATGACAAAACAATTATCTTTACAAACTAGTACAAACAAAATAGCATATGCCTCACAGGGCTGCTGTGATGATTAATTTCGCCTATCTCTCTCTCTCAAATAAATCTAGGTTTATACATATCCCCCCCAAACAGATTGTACCTGATGTAGTCATTCATTCAATCATTACCTGTATCTTGACCTAATTTCTTTGGATTTTCCAGGTTGTCTGGGAACTGTTGAAAATATCTAATACACTATAATTTCATCAGTTCTGCACAACACTTCAATGATACTGGCTTTGCATGCATTGTGTTCAGTCAGTTTAATTACTTTTTGTATGAGTGTATTAGCTTCTGAGATTTCAAACTCCTTTTTTCTAGATATTTGAAAAAGTACATAGGCATTAGGCATTGTACATTTTGTATCCAATAAACATAAAGGCCCACTAGCTCTGTATTGGAATAATTAGAATTTATAAATATCCTGTTGCTATATTAATTTTAATAGAAACAACCCCCAGCATAGTAAAGAATGATAACTAATTAAACATTAAATATAGACTGATAATAAACCAATACCTGGTATAAAGCTGTTCCCATTCTTTCTGCATGTATACAATGTAGGTCATTCATACAGTTTTACCCTTGATTTTGTTTTTTCATTATGTTCTGAGGTTTTTCAATAAATTATAATCATATATAGATTTGGAATTTATTGCAAAAATCCAGTTTTTCAAACTTATTCTGACTCCTATTTTCTCTAAGCAGACTTTCTGGCTTCCAAGAAATGGGAAGAAATAAGGGAAAAAGAAGAGAGAGAGAGAGAGAGAGAGAGAGAGAGAGAGAGAGAGAGAGAGAGAGAGAGAAAGGAAGGAAGGAAGGAAGGAAGGAAGGAAGGAAGGAAGGAAGGAAGGAAGGAAGGAAAGAAGGAAGGAAGGAAGGAAGGAAGGAAGGAAGGAAGGAAGGAAGGAAGGAAGGAAGGAAGGAAGCATTTCACTTTTCAACCTTTCCTGCAAAAGGAGACTAATCTTTTTCTTTTATTGTTATTTCTCTGTAAGAAGAATGATGATAACTTCCCATTATCTACTAAGAAAAGACGGTTGTGAAGGGAGAAGTAGCAGATGAAGCTGGAGAGGTAGGCAGGGGCCAATTCATGGAAGATGCCTATGTCATTCTAAAGAATTTGGACTTCATCCTTGGTAACAGAGACTCATTAAAAATGTTAAGCAGAGTGACGTCATGAGATTAGAGTTATAGAGCCATTTCTCCGGTAGAAACCCTTATAAGGGGTTGATAATGATGATACAATCTGGAAACAAGAAGAGTGGAGGAAGAAGAGTGGAGGGAGGTAACACTCAGACACTGGTCTGAGTGTTAAGGTGATATCATTCTCACCAAAGCTGATTCAGTGATAACGGGGAAAGAGGCTCAAACTGTTGGCTGTATAAGGAGTGGAAGCAGTAGAATTTAGTGACTCATTAGATTTAAGTTGTGAGGGAAAATGAGGAGTCATGAATGACTTGCAGATCCCCAGCATGGGTGTCCAGGTAAGGGTGAAAATGCCAGTGGCTGAGACAGGAAAAGGAGCAAAGAAAACTTGCTAAATAAGATGGTCTTTTCTGTCCTCTCACCTTTGCTCATTCACTTACTTTAACAATTAATTTGTCAGACATATCTCCTCTTCCTGAAATCCTATCAACTGTCCAAGGCCCAGTTCAAATGCCACCTTCCACAGACAGACTTGCCTTCATTAAAGGAGGAAAGAGTGATACTTCCCTTCTCTAAACTCCTAGTCAATGTATTGATTCAATTTATTTGGTAAGTATAACATTCTTCCTTTTGGGACAGTGGTCTGTGAATATTCTGAGAGTTTACAAAATTCCTGAGACCTAAATATACATCAATTTTTTGCAATTTTTGTATCCTCACTTGATATATTTGATAGGTCAATAAATCCAAATAATTTTAAATGTGAGAAATAAAGCCTGGTGTAAGACATTTTTTTCAAGAATGAGGCATCTACCAAAACCAGAAGCACCTTGAAAGCAGGCATTGTATCGTACAGCTATCGTCTCCACTTAGTATTTATCTCAATGCTAAGCACCAAGTATGGGCCCCATTAATATTTGTAAAAATACTTTGATACAGATGGCACCTCTTTATCTTTTTTTTCTTTATCCAATCCCTCTGAGGTATTTATCTCTTAAGGGTGCCATCTTAGCAATGAACATGATCTCAGCAGATTTTGTTTACTAAACGTACTCCTAATCTCCTTCACTCAGATGCAGTTATCTTCTTGCCAACCGCCTATAGTCCTTGTATTTGTATAAAGACATTTTAGTACTTTAGTGTGTTTTTTTTCTATCATTCATCATATGCTACAGAAAATTCTGTCTTCTGCCTAATTTTTTTGAAAAGCTGCTAGCCTGCCAGTTTTAGCAGAACGAACCAGGAAACAGAGTCTGGCAACAAAAAGGCACCGAGCAGCAGACAAAACTCAAGGTTTGCAAAGTAATGATGCTCTTCAACCTGTTGTATTGGGTGTGAAATTAGATCCTATCAATGTCACACTCAGCCCCAGAGCAAATGTCTTTTTGTGACAACTCCATGCTGTGTTTCAAGCCAAATGATAGAATACGTTTTCCAACAATTATGTTTTGGGAGCAGAATCTCTCCAAAAGTATCAGCATGTTATTGATTGGCCTTTAGCTACTCCCAAAGTGTCTCGGTAACAAGTGGCCATCACCAGTTTAAAATGCAGATGCTATTGGATAATTGGGAGAGAAAGCCTTCACTGGGGTAATGGCAGACACCTTCCAGGGTATAGAATAACATAATGTAAAATGGGGATGTTACTTCTGAAAATCAGGAGGGACCACTCAGGTTATAAAAGAAGGGAATATAAGAAAGACCATGTCTTTTTTCCCCATCCTTTTCTTCTCAGCCTCACTCATTTATTACACAATTTTTTATGGAAAATTCCAGAAACTATGTTTAGAATTGAAAATTCAGGTCAGAAAAGGATGAAGGAGAAGGGGGAAGAGGTCCTTGTACAGATCACAAAGTAAACAGAACTCAGGGAAAGCCTCAAAAAGCTTCACCACCCTCAGCTGGGCTCTGCACATTAGCAAATGGCACCTAAGACACATTTCTTAGACTTGGGTGACTCTATTGCAGGAACATTTGCAAAAAGGCCCATGGGCTATAAGAGGCCTTGTGCCTTGGGCTTTTACTTAAAAATCTGATTGGGGGTTGGGGAGGACTGGTCTTTGGAACATTTAGGAAGTTGTGACTCTTGTTAAGAGTGTTGATGGGGTTTGATTTCTCTTACAAGGTCTTTAAAAAATATATAGATTGAACCTAGAGTGAACTTCAGTAAAGTAGGAGAAATGGGGAAGAAACTGACCTGTTTTGCTTGGAAAGAAAATGTGGATAGTCAGTGTGTGTGTGTGTGTGTGTGTGTGTGTGTGTGTGTGTGTGTGTATGCGCGCACGCAGATATCAAATAGTCTTGAGCAGCATCCTAAGATCATATTTATTCAAAAAAATAATATGTCAACAGTAATCAAAAGTAGTCAACTTTGAAAGTGTTTTTCAAAGTAAAACAAAGTGGATTTATTACAAGACTTTCAGAGTCTTTAAATGCCCATGCCATGGTAAGCCTCTGATAGAAAGGTATAAAGATGTAGTGTATACCACTCTCAACAGCTGTAGTTTGATGATTAACATAAAGTATCCTCTATATTTTAAAAAATGCAGTTCATCCAAAGCCACTGGCAAGCTCTTTTGATCCCGGTCTGTTGTCTTTTCACTACCTCGCAATAGTCACCAAATTTCTAAATTTCTCTCTAATGTTGATGATACCACATTCTCCTATTTTCATCTCTACCCTATCTAATAATAGACAAACATGGTAATTAACCATACCTCCGCTACGCTTCCCATTGGCTAATCATGGTGATATGCAAATTAACTGCCAACCAAGATGGCAGCCGGCAACCAGGCAGCTGAAGCGAACAGGAGGCTTGGTTGCCCCGGCAATGGAGGAAGTCAAGGTTCCCCGCCTGCCATGGCCAGGGCTCTGAGCTGCACTCTAAGAAACAATGTTGCAATTATAGAAGCTAAACAAACCCCAGATACCTGCTTTCAGCAGCCGAGGCCTCAAGCTGGAGCCGGCCTCAGAGCTAAAGCTGGCTCTCAGCTCCAGTGACAGCCATAGAAGGTAAATAAATGCCAGAATAAAAAAGAAAAAGAAAAAAAGGAGAGGTTGGGAGCTTCAGTCACTTGCCAGCCTGAAAACAGCCCTCACCCAGACTGGCCAGGCACCCCAGTGGGGACCCACACCCTGAAGGGGGTACAGGCAGCCTGAAAACAGCCATCAGCCCCTCATCCAGGCTGGCCAGGCACCCCAGTGGGGACCCCCACCCTGAAGGGGGTGTGACCAGCTGCAAACAGCCATCATCCCCTCATCCATGCTGGCCAGGCACCCAAGCGGGACCCCCACCCTGATCCAGGACACCCTTCAGGACAAACCAGCAGGCCCCCACCCGTGCACTAGGCCTCTATCCTATATAGTAAAAGGGTAATATGCAAACTGACCCTAACAGCAGAAAGACTGGGAATGACTGGTCACTATGACACACACTGACCACCAGGGGGCAGATGCTCAATGCAGGAGCTTCCCTCTTGTGGTCAGGGCACTCTCACATGGGAGGAGCTCTGCTCAGCCACAAGCCAGACTGATTGCTGCCAGTACAGCAGTGGTGGTGGGAGCCTCTCCTGCCTCCTCAGCAGTGCTAAGGATGTCCGACTGCAGTTTAGGCCTGCTCCCTGCTGGCAAGTGGACATCCCCGAGGGCTGCCGGGCTGCCAGAGGGATGTCTGATTTCCATCTTAGGCCCAATCCCCCAGGGAGCAGGCCTAAGCCAGCAAGTGGTCATCCCCTGAGGGGTCCCAGACTGCAAGAGGGCACAGGCCGGGCTGAGGGACCCCCCCCCCCCCCGCCAGTGCACAAATTTTTGTGCACCGGGCCTCTAGTGCTTTATAAAAAAGGAAATATAATGTTCTCATATTTGCCATACTTTCGGATGGCCCCAGCTATAAAACATAAGAGAGATATTTTACATCATCTCAAAAATAGGATGCTAAATTCTTGGACTGAAGTCTCCAATGCAACTTCCCCTAAAGAAAAACACTAACATAAAATCCTGTGTCAGACCAATTTAGAAAAGGTCCTCTGTGATCTCTTACATCCTTGCTTTGGGAAAATTATGAGTATAAGGCGTGTGTGTGTGTGTGTGTGTGTGTGTGCGTGTGTGTGTGGTTTTGGCTTCTTCATCAGCACATCTTGATTCCACCTCCCTCCCTCCTAAAGTCTGAGACCATTTCCAGAGCTATAGGTTTTTTTTCCATTTATTCATTCAATCGATCATTTACTAATGCACCCAGTTGACATTTATTGAACCCTAACTCTCAGTGCATATGGCTTCATCCAAGCCTCCAGCACCACCATAGTCCTATGCTAAGTGTGTGTTGTGATGGTGGGAATTCCAATTGAAAGATTCCTTGCTAGAACTCCAGAGTCTGTCTCCACCTGCACTTACCCTGAGCTAACTGCTCAGGTAACTTTGTCTTATCCACACAGCATGCTGCCATCAGCAAAAGAGGGGATCCCTCTGTAAAATTGCCTCAGTGCTTCCTAGAAACAAATGAAGAGCACCCACCCCTCACACCGGTGGTAGGAAATTTACTAGACAATGAAGAAATCAACAAGGACAATCAGCACCTCAGTACATGTAGCTGCGCGATGAAAACATGAAAGGTGGCAGAAAATCTAATTAAAAATCTACAGTTGGTAAAGACTTTGGGAAATGCTCTTCAAACTGGTTCCCATATGTAATCTAGACTAGCAAACGCTGGATGAACTGGAGGAACACATCTTCGACCCTTCTTTGACCACCTCACTCATGCTATGGTCCTATCCCCACCTGTTACGCTACCACATACCTGTTTCCTTTACTTCATACAATTTACCATTCTCTGAAATCATCTTTTTTCTCTTCCTTGTTTCTTTTTTGACTGTCATATTCTTTTCATTTGCCTTGTTTCTTGTTTTATCCCCAACATTTAGTATTATTGGCACCTAGTAACCAATCAGTAATACTTGTTGAATGGTAAATGGATGAATGAATGCATGAAGTGACCAAAGCCCGCTTTTATTCTTCTACCGCATCTTAACTTCTATAATTACCTATTTTATTCTTTTACTTTCCATTTGACTTGCCAAGATATTTAGTTGAAACTAAATACAGTGGGGCCTTGACTTACGAGTGTCCCAACTAACGAGTTTTTCAAGATATGAGCCGTCTCTCGGCCAATTTTTTGCTTTGAGTTGCGGGCTAAAATTCAGGTTACAAGCCAGCTTCAGATACCCCACCGCTAGTTGGTGCAGCGAACGTCACAGTGAATGCCACAACATCAGCCCAGCATCACGTGTCTCACTCGTTCACTTTAAGATTTGACATACGGGTAATTTGAGTTACGAGCTCCGTCACGGAACGAATTAAACTCGTAAGTCAAGGCCCCACTGTAGTCTAAAAATTGCTTTAAATTCCTTTGGAGCTCTATTATAAATTCTAAGAAAAATAAGTTTCACTGAAATTAGATTTAATTCATGAAGGTGATGCCAAACTATTGTCTAGCCTGAAAAACTGTCAGCAGCCTATTTCAAACATCTTCAGGAAAAGAAGTATTCAATGTGAGTAAACACCCAAATTTCAGTATTACGTACAAGAACCCTAGTTTCATTTTTATCAGAAATCTTCCCCAAAACTAAATCCTTTTAGGCACTGGGCCAGAAGTCCCTTGTGACCCCATATCACAGAGGCAGTTTGCTGCCTACATCGCTTCACAAAAATTACTATTTCTAAAATTCGTCTCTCTATGCTTTGGTTGCTATTTCATGGATAACAATCCGTTATCTCCAAAAGGAAATATTGCAAACATATTCACCAGCAAGGAAGAAAGGCTTCTAGAAGCAATCTCGGCCTTCTCTAGAAATAGGCATCACTCCCAAAACAATCACCAATAACAGCATCTTTGAGCACCAGGCACCTGTTCATTTCCTTTCTCCACAGTCCACATCATCAGCCAAAAAGCCCATTATGAATGCAGGTTTGAGTTTGTCTAGATGAAGTGGATAGTAATTAGTTCCTTTTACATTTGGTAATTTTGTTAACACAACTCAGTAGGTGTCTTGTTAATTTGTTCATTACTAGGTGGATGAAAATGTGCATCTCTTCTGTGAATACCAATTATTCCTAAATGAGGTAATTTTCACCAAGACAGTAGAATTTCCTCATTCTTCCCTGGTTTAAGAATATCACATCCAAGAATGACCAGTTTTAAAGAATGAAAGCTAAGGGAGGTGCAAAACGGTACTCAAATGAAAAAGGGGGATATACCCTATTATTTTGCAAACTAAAAAGAAAGCCCATTTTCAGGGTGAATAGGCATTTAGGGAGAAGAGGCAGAACATGCTGGTGGTGTCAGTGCTGCCTTGGACTCAGGTGGCCCTGGATCTCCAGGTGGTCTTTGCAGAAGCTGAAGGGACATGTCACTGTGGGTGTGTAACAAGAATAAGTGGTCATCTCATCATTCCTGGCCAACATGGTCATACTCCAGGATTCTTACCACCAGCAAAACAAAGAAAAATCACTTTATAAATGTTCAAAGGAGTTTTCAAGTCCCACTCCTATCTCCTGTTTCTTCTTTCTGAATCAAAGCAGTTGCCTAAATCTCCGTCTTCAAATAATTGCATTTTGGGGAGATGGAAGGGACTGGGTAATGTCCATGGCAATATTCTCTGTAAGACCAAGGAGTGAAATAAGTACATCTTTGGTGTAAACAAAGTGGAGAAGGAAAGGATTCAAGTGGCCTGAGAATAAAGACTGTCCCTTCTTGCACTGGTATCCCTGTACACAACATGTTCCTGGCACTCATTAAATAAATACGCAGACCTCTATCTCCTCCTAAATACGTTGCCCCCTTGTTCACATACATATTTTCTGTGTTGAACAGCCAGAGAAATTGATGTCAGCCCTTTGGTCAGTCGAGTTGATTTACTAGGAAAAATTAAAGGGTTTCTAGGAATATCCCAATGACTCCAACCTTGCTTTATTTCCAAGCACAGAGGACAGGCAAACCTATCCGTGAGCTTCAGCACATCTCTGGGGTCACCCACTGGAGAAATGGGGGAGATACAGTGGCCTATGGAGCTCTTGACCTGCCTGCTGTTTATCTGTTTCCCTCCTGTTAGCTGCTCCCAGACACCTTCCCTACAGCACGTTTTCTTCCTCCTCCCCCTCAAGTCAATCTCCAAATTATTTCTTTGTTTTGGGGGCAGTTAGGGTGAAGTTATGACTGATCTCAATATTTATTTCTCTGTGTCAATTAGGAGTGAGTATTGTCTGACAGGGCTCTCATTTATTTCCTTACTGTGACAGTTATTCTTTGGGCTACCTCCACTCCAATGGAAAAATAAAAGGGGACACAGACTGTATCTCCTGTTCACTACTGATCCCTAAGTGATTAACATAGTATCTGGTATACAGTAGTTACACAATGAATATTGTTATTTATTCATAGTGAACATTAATAACTAACAATAAAAAGAATGAGTTAATCAAGACATTGCCCTATTTTATATATCTTAATACATTTAATCCTCAAATGAGCCCTAAGACATAGAAAATTTTATCACATCCATTTTCATGATGAGGAAACTGAGGCACAGAAGTAGCATATCCAAGATCACAACGTGTAAATAGCAGTGCCATGCCTGTTTTCTCCCTCTATTATTGTTAGTTCCTGGACAACATTAAATTATGTTATATTTGTTCTGCTATCTCCCACAATATGTAGTAGAGTCCAGCATTCAAGCCATGTAGTGTAGCTGATAAGAACTCAAGATTTTGAGTGAGATTATCTGCATGAAAATCCAGGATCCATCACTTGCTCGCTGTGTGACATTACTTAATACCTCTAAGTGTCAATTTCCTCTTATTAATGTGGAGATAACCCCAGTGTCCCTCAGTGTCGTGGAAGACTCACATTTAGCACAGAGCCTGCTCTGGAAGACACATGCAACAAACATCATCTATTATATCTCCATGGCAAGACTGGTGCACGGCACACAAGGCGCTCAGTGAAAGAAAGAATGAGTAAGTAAATGAGTGAGAACAGAATGCCTGCATTCCATTGTTTTCTTCCACTAACAGAGCTCTGCTCATCATCTCTGGTGCTCACACAGCGAGGTTGTCAGCTCATGGGTCCTGCTCATCTGTTCACACCTTAAAAGCAGTAGAGGGAACATTGAACAGGAGGTCCCTAATTCCACAGGGCACTGCTAAAAGCAGGACTGATAAAATCTGCACTTTTTCAGTCTCAGACCTATGGGGAGGCTCCTTGGCTTCCACATGGATTGGGAAAGCATAGGGAGAAAGCGAGTCTCCAGACTGAACGCTTTACAATGTTATACAGCACAGATGTAGGAAATCTGCTGAGCCCAATGAAATGGGGACACCTGAGTGAAAGAAGGGGCTCTGGGAGACATCAACTCAGTAAGTTTTCGATGCTGGATGGGAGCCAAGTCCATGAGAAATTCTGCTGTCATTTCCTTTCACAGCCACTGGCAAATGAGTGTGAAATCTGGTGAGCTGAAGAGACAGGCATGGTGGCAGAGATTTAACAGCACAGCTAAGCAGATGAGACAGAAATATGCTTCAGGCCTCAAGAGACCTGAAATATGGGAAGCAGAGAGCAGAGACCAGTCCACCCAGAGAAAGAAACACTTAGGAATTGCACTCCTTTCCAAAGGAGAAAAGTAAGTGAGCCAAGTACAGGAGGACCCAGCTGAGCGAGAAGCCCTGTGGGGGCCGCTGGATCCATTTCTCTTGGGTCCTTTCTTCCTTTACCATACTACGAACCTGCAGCTGCCTCTGAATATAAACACCACTTCTTCAGAAGAGCACATGGAGAATGTAACAAATTAATACTAACACACTCATTTAATTTCCAGTTATTGACACATCGTTTTTCATTGTGACTGTTTTTATCCCCAAAAGGGCTGTTTCATCAGACATGGAAGAAGGCCATCAACAAAGGAGAATGTCTTTATGATACTTCTTGGTTGACGCAATAGCTCTGCCAAGACCACGAGGAGGCTTTTACAAAGATGGGCTCAGAAACAGCATGGTCCCACCACAGAAGTTGGTTCCCATCCTGCATGGCATCTGGTCCCCAAGGGTGGCAGGGAGGTCTTTGTGGTAGGTGAGATCTTTTTTGAAAAACCACCATGCAACACACTCCTTAAAGGAAATCATCTGTGCTGAGTTAGCAGGATTAGATGAAAACTTCAAGGGAACTGGAATTTCCTCACTGTGGATTTAAAGACCTCCAAAGAGGAAAGTCCAGACTTGGAAACAAGACTAAGAAAACCTACTAAAAATTCAGACATGTTTCAAGCAGATAAAACCTTGGGAGTGCTTTCCATCACATGTATTTTCCACTGTCATTCATGTCTAAACCTTCTACTATCCCCATCAGGAAATTGTGTGTTAAAAACCATCGATGTTTCTCACTCATTGATGTTTCTAACTCTCTATTCCTCTCACTTCCTCTCTGTAAAAAATCAATAAAATATATATTTTTTAAAATCCCTCGGTTTTGCAGATAAATAAATTGGCGCACAGATGAGTGAGTTTGCCGCAGGTCCTACCATGAGTCATTGCCAACCCGAGAATTACAACTCTGAGCTCCTAACTGGCAGATCTGAGCTCACACCTTCAGGATCAATCTTCTTAGATCCATCAGACAATGGCTTCAAAGGCTTTCACTGCAATTAGAGGAGGAATACTGTCTCCTATTAGGACACACCTACCCCGTTCTTCTTTTGGACCTTGGCACAGTTGCTGCCCGTGATCAGGGAGCAGGAGACATAATTTAGTGCTTGAAGTCTCCCATGTCCAAGCAGACTTCTTCATGGCAGAAACCACACCGTATAAGGAGAAAAGTCTGGAGATGGGAAGCCTCCTGGCATAGCTTGTGAGAAGGAGAGTCTGGGTGTGGGGGAGCAAAGAGCCAGGCATCCCATTCGTTTGTTCTTGAACTTGAAGCTGATAGGAACTGAGTTTAACTAATATTACACCAGAGCATTGTTCCCAAAGTGATGACTCACTCTTCTTGAGAGAATGTCTTTTTCTTCCTTGCAAATGGATACTATATTTTAAGAAGCACTTAAGGAGATAAAAAGAGTGCTCTGAGTTTTCCAATTTGCCAGGTATGTAATGCCACCGGCACTCACAGAGGTTTAGCTGTAATCTAGACCAGTTACGTTCTATGGTGAAGTATTCACCAAAAATATTTCAAAGCTAGTACTTGTTTTCACATAGGTTAAAATAAGAGAGTATGAAACATTCAGCATAAAAAAAGTGAGAGGATGATGTTAAAGAAGATTCTATAAACACTGCCATGTAATCTTTTCTTGGCCAATGGTGGGGATGAGGGTGGATGGGGCAGAAGCTGGTCCAGAGGTTTAAGGCTAAATTCTGATGCCCCTTTGAAGAAAGAACACTTTTGACTTACCCCCACACCCCTCTAATTTAGCTTCTTCACTGTACTTCTAGGTCAAATGGGAAAAAGCATTGGTTGAGCACCTACTCTTCTGGCAACCATCTTGCTAAGTAAGTGTTAGAGGGCAATTTCCATGGCTCATATCCAACCTTCGCCAGGCCTGGATGAAGACTGGATGTGGAAAGTCATTCCTAAAGAGAAAACCCGAGAGCGGGAGTTAGCTGCAGTGGGCATGCCCTGGTCTGAGAAACGGTTCTTAACTGGTCTGAAGACAGGGTGGGCTCTTCATAGCAAGATAAATTTGCAAAGTTTGCCCTTCCAATTTTCAAGACAGCACTCTAATCCCTGATCATGTTCGTTCAAGCACCAGCTGGGTTTCAGTGAGGGATAGAGACGTCCTATCATAGAACAAACATGGTTGTTATCCTTTTTATTTAAGGAGATCTAATTTTTTTCTTCATGCGGATGCTAATTTACTCTGTGACCCCAAGAAGGCAACTGATCCTTATAACCATTTTATAAAACTGTCCAAAATCTTGCTTCTGGTTTAAGTAGGGCAACCAAGTTTAAAAGTTTGCTTCCTAAAGGTTTTTTTAAAGTACTTACATAAGCTCAGGTGGGGAGGTTTGATTTGATATTCACTGGGAATAATTTAGAGGAAGAAATAGATGACTCAACTCAGGATACGCCCCAGGACCACATCACCTTTGAGCTTTCTGCAACACATGGATGCCTTTCTGCTCCGAGGCCTCAGAACCATCCAACAAGGTCCCCACAATAATAGCGGGGCAAAACTTTATCAAAGGAAGAAGCAGAAAGGCCTGACAGATGATGCTGCCAGCATTTCAGCAGCCAGGTTAGCTTTGTTCTAATGCCATTCTGTCAGGTTTAACAAGCAGATATTAAGAAAAGTTTATAGGGAATCGAGATGAAAGGTTGTCGGTAGAGATGAGAGCTGCCAGTGGGCACCTCACATCACAGCTGGGTGTAGACGCTGCCGCAACTGGCTAAGAGAAAAAGAGGTTGATATAGGAGCAGCTGCTTCCAACCCCTGCTAGAAGCAAGGCTTAATCATCTGGCACCCTGGCACCCGGGAGTCTGGGGCTCCACCTGGAGAGAAACCCAACAACTGAGAGCACTCTGGGTGTGAGCTTCTTCATTAGGCGAGAAACAAAGGATGTTTTTGCAGAAATTGGGCCCTTGACTGGTCCCGACCTGGTATGACATCTCGTATCTGGAATGTTTTCACCTTAGCATGCGAGGGAAATAGGGACGAGGTCCAAGGAGATTAGCAATTTTCCTTAAGGGCTTGGAGGTGAACTTGAGGAAGGAGGGGAACTGGAAAATGAAAAAGGCTGGTGGAGCCCTTAGCAAAAGGGCAATTTAGAGCAAGGTGATTATGTCCTGGCATGTAGGGCAAGCTGGTGGAGCTCTCTTTTATCAATTTTCAGTCCGACTAAATGCTTCCTGAGTCCACATACCCTTCCACGGAGTGCTTTCTGAAATGAGGATGAGTCAAAGAGCCTCAGAAGGGCTGTGTGCCATCAATATAATGAAGGTCAAGTTTTAAGCCCCGTGCAAGAATGCTAAGTCCCATTGTTGCACATTAAAATCAGTCAGAAAAGAACTATTACATTAGCTTGTTTTTAAAAAAATAATAACTCCGTTTTCGAAATAATAACTCCCTTTCGAAATGTGGAGATGTTGCTTCTATTTCAGCCATGTGTCTTTTCCAACGAAGACTCTTCTTGCCTTCTTTTTGTAAAAACAGAATTATAAATAGCAGATATCCTAACCACAATCGTTTCAAAGAACCTTACACACATCTTCCAGCAGTGATGCAATGTTGCTTGCAGTGAGCGAGCTCCTATCTTTTTTTTTAATTTTTTAAAAATATATTTTATTGATTTTTTACAGAGAGGAAGGAAGAGGGATAGAGAGTTAGAAACATCAGTGGGAGAGAAACATCTACCAGCCACCTCCTGCACACCCGCCACTGGGGATGTGCCCGCAACCAAGGTACACGCCCTTGACCGGAATTGAACCTGGGACCCTTCAGTCCGCAGGCCGACACTCTATCCACTGAGCCAAACCGGTTAGGGCAGCAAGCTCCTATCTTGATTACAAATGTATTTTCCTTTTATCGATGTGAAATTCACATAACATAAAATTAACCATGCTAAAGCAAACAATTCAGCCACATTAGGTAAACTAACAAAGTTGTGCAACCACCACCTCCATCTAGCTCTGCATCCCCCTCCCCCCAGCCAGTGGCACCATTGTATTGTAGAACAGTGTGTGTTACTACAGTCTTTGTTGTGGCCAAGCACGTATTGTTATTCCCATAAGAAGACTGCCCAGTCATATTGGATTAGGGGCTTGCTTTCTCAAGGTGTGACCACAAATGAAGATCTCAAATCTTGAAACAACTGCTCCCCCTAATGAGGTCCCCACCACTTCAGGAATGCTTCCCATTGTTCTGAGCCACCACAGGCAGGAGCCAGGCTCTCAGTAGTCCTTTAACACTATGTTCCTCATTCCTTTATGTAGCCAGTGGGTTTTTTCTTCAAAGCCAAATGCTACGGCTAAATTTCATTTCATCTAGACTTCTTTAAGACCTCCATTGAACGGGTAAGAAACACAGGTAACCCAACTCCCCAGGGTTAAATGTTCTTCCGGCCAACAGCTTTAAATCGGCCCACAGATTGAAAATCGCAAACCCTGAGTTTCCAGCCCACACCTGCTATGCTGCTCTGACTTGACACACATGCACACTGGCTTCCCATATAATCCCCCTATTTTTAGTGACAACTTTTAAAGAAGTTTCTCTTTGAAAGTGTGAGGGTTTTCAGCAGTTATTTTCAAGAATCTTGGGAAGGAAGACCTAGCTTTTTCCACCTCAGAAACGCCAATTTTTTTTTCTCTTTTTACATCTGACTCAAACAGCTGAATTGTAATATGCCCTAATTCTTTCTCGTGTGACTTCTCCTCATTCAAGGAGAGCAGTTTTACTAAATCCAAAAGGAAAAAACTCATTTAAAAATCATTTTTTCACATGCACGGTGAAAAAATATTGTCTAATAAGGTTCATTTACATTGTTACCTGAGGCCATAGGGAGTTGTGCAAAGCACATTGCATAATTCCTCCAGGCTGTCAGAAGGTGTATTTTTCCCCCATAAGGAGAGCTTTTTCAAAGAGATCAGAATGCCAAAAGAAAAAAAATCTTATAAAAATGTTCATACTGATGCAATGGAGAGTTTTTTCTCTGCCCTCTGTATTTGCATTTCTATTTTTAAAACTAGACTTTAAAAAAATCACTGCTGCAAACATCATAAAATATAACAGTACTGACACAACCTAATGTACACTGAAAAATCCTAGGTATGTGGATTCCGTAGAGATGTGTATCTGAGTTCTTCCCCTTTTCATTTCAACTTAGAGGTTACCAGCATTATTCTTGAAAAGGGATGTCGGAGACTACCCTCTTCAGTGATGAAGAGAGGGCCTCCTCTGATGCCATGGCTAATTGGGGGTTTATTCGTGCAGCAATTATTTTTAGCACTTACTCTATTCTCCCTTACTTTTCAAAAATGCCCTGTGAAGAAACTGAACCAGAAAACACTGTCAATTACTTCAGCAATCACAAAAAGGGATTATTCCATGACTTTAATGATTGACTGACTCAAGACCATACTGAGAACCCAGTAGAATTATGAAACTGTATGACTGGTTAATTCATTTGTGCAAAGGGAAATATATTTGCAGCCCATCACCACCGGTTCTCTCTCTCTCTCTCTCTCTCTCTCTCTCTCTCTCTCTCTCTCTCTCTCCCCCCCCCTCGATATATATATATAATATGCTAATTAGACCAGATAGACCAGACGTCCTTCCTGATAAAGCCAGGGCTGGACGAAGCCATCTGGGGTCCTGGGTGCCTGCGGCCAGCCAAAGGGAGGGAAGCCCATGTCCTGGTTGCCTGCCGGTGGCCAGAGGAGGGAAGCCTGGGTCCTGGGTGCCGGAGGAAAGCCAGTGCCGGAGGAAAGCCAGTGCCAGCAGCCGGGGGAAGGAAGGCCTACTCTTGCACAAATTTCCATGCATCAGGCCTCTAGTAGTAGATACTAGTATATATTCATGTGTGTGTGTGTATATATATATATATTCATGTGTATATATGTATTTTTTTTATTGATTTTTAGAGAGAGAGGTAAGAAGACAGAGAAAGAGAGAAACATCAATTTTGTTACTCCACTTATTTATGCATTCATTGGTTGATTCTCATATGTGCCCTGATGGAGGATAGAATCTACAACCTTCTAGGATTGGGATGATGCTCTATCCAACTGAACTGCCTGGCCAGGGCCTATTTGTTTTTGAATCTTCTTTAACAGAGTCACTGTGTGCAGCCATAGCCCGAACCTGCACCCTCACACGTGTGTCTCAGTAGGGACAGAGGAATGGTGAACCAGTGAAGGAAAACAGGCACTGGTCCATCTACTCATAACCCATCATGCACTTATTAGTAGACCTGTGGTTCTTTCTTATGCCAAAGACAAGATCCTTGTTAGCATTAGAGTAATGAGGAAGAAGAGAAGAATGGAATACAGGGAGGCCTTAGTATTAACTATTAACTCAAATATTAACCAAAATCTCTTCACAATGTACAATTCAAAAACCGCAATAACTCCATCAACTCACGTGATTCATATAAGAATTCTTTCCCCAGTTTTTCTCAGGGAAAGACTTGTGATCTCCATCTGACCCTAATTCACAGAGCTGATACCAGGCAGAGCATGAACTTGAACTTAAATCTTCTGAGTGTCAATAACTGTGTTCTTTATCTGTAACCTGATCCCTCACATTTTAAAATATAATGTCAAGTCACTCATTCCTCTCATTCTGTAAACATTTATAGAGCAGCCGTCACTATTCTCATCATTATGCTGGGCAATGTGATTCTGAGAAAAGCAAGTAATACCCAACCCTCAGCTCAAGGCTAACATGTCCAGTCCGAAAAACACCCAGAGAAGAGCTTCAGATTACCATAGCAGCCAGCTGCCCACACTGTAATGGTGGTTCAGAGAAGGGAAAGACCACTGCTTTCGGGGAACATCTTGGAGGAAATTGATTTGCTGGGTGTCTAATGAAGAAGGAAAGATAAGAGAAGAAAACACATCAAAGACACTATAATAGAAAACTAAAGAGCAGAATCAGGGCCAGTACAAGGTGCCTGTCACCGGTGAAAAGATTCACTGTTCGAGTGCCTTGTTCACTGCCAATCTCTAGCACTTCTTTCTGGAAGTGTCTAATTTCTCCTGAAGCAAAGCAAGGTTGTATGGTCTCCAAATCAGCCATCTGAAGTTTCTGCACCCTTAAAGGACAATGCACTTCTCACAGAATTGAGTGCTCACAATCGGAAACTTGGTGTCCTGTTGGTGTTTTTAAATGTGGTGTGTGTTTGTGTGGACATGAGTGTAGGTGGAGAAGGAAGTCCAGGATCGTTCATGTTGTTAACTGATAGTAAACATATTCAGTGTGCCAAATACTTACAGGGACTTGGCAGGGTAAAGGCAGAGACGAGATTATGTTTTCTCCATGTGAGGCAGAGTAGGAACAATACTGCCTGGCTCTTCCCTCAGCAGTTTCAGCAGCTGACAAACACCTTAAAGAATTTATATCATGGGATGAGAGGAAAAGCATAACTGAACCCGAGAGTCATGTGGTAGCTGCCATATGGCAGAGTAACACACCTGCTCGAATATGCCAGGTATTGATCCTGGGATGGAAGGGAGAGCTGATTTGGGAACCTTGACTTGGAAGTATAACTTGGAGGTAAGGTGTGACTTTCAAAACCTGACAGCATACGGTGAGAAGCAGAGAGGGACATGCATAGAACGGAGAGAACATTTCAAAGTCCCTAGTATGAGTGTGGACCAGTCCTGGAGGAGCTAGAAGGCCCCTAGAAATGCAACTGCAAAGTCTGCTCTGTCTTTAGTGTCATTCATTCAGTCATTCTTCCTTTCATCCTTTCTTTCTTTACTTCTTTCTTTTCTTTTTTAGATATGGTTTTTATTCCCAGAGATAGACATGTAAGGTCACTGGGCAGGGAGCCTCTTTTCAAACAAACATTCAATTGCAAATACATAGCATTTTTCTTTTAAGTCAAGGAATTTTCTGAAAACTTCATCTCTTTCATCTTCACCTAAAACGAGCAAAGTTCTTGCCCAGTGTATTCTTTCAGGTGGTCTGTCAGCTGCCAGCTGCCAGGGAACTGGCTGGCCTTCCCATGGAAGCACTGATTTGAGAGATGAAAAACACAGGGGGGTTTTCCTCCACGTTCCCGGACTGTAGCCTAACCAGCCTGGCGACTGCCCTTCTGCCACACCCTCTAAGAAGGAGCACACGTAAATACACATGGGTGGGGTCCTGGGAAAATCATAACAGAAGAGTCATTTAGCAAGAAGGCAGTCCTTGTCCTTGACCCTAGTGCCTCATTTACCCATGTCCAGAGAGAGAGCAACAAAGAGTGTTATTGGATCATCCAATCACCCACTACATTCCATGTGGTGATAGGCCCCAGATGGTGTCTATTGACACACTGGAGAGTCTCTGAGTTAATGTGAAATGTAGCTAGAAATAGCTGAAGTTATTATTTTGATAAATATATTCCTAAATGTTAAAACTGGAAAGGAATGACCTATTTTAGGTTCTCTTTGGATGTGCACCCCAATTATGGTCATCATATTTAATATGATGGTAAGGGGTGGAGGAGCACCCAAATCTTTGAAAAGTTTTTTTTAACAAAAAACAGGAAACATATGATTTTCTTGAGTCATCTCTATTTTGAAACTCCAAAGTACACATTATCCATTTGCTGTGAAGATGAATCACTGTGGACTTTTCATTTTCAATGAAATTTCATATATCTAAAGGCAGGATTGGTTCATCAGCAGAGGTAGCATGGTGGTCACGAGGAAAAGAAATCTTCAAATGTGAAATGATAAGCAAAATATACTTGTAAAACTTGCAAGAAAGGTTCCAAGTGTCTTTAGAAAAGAGAAAACAAAAGGAGGGGAAGAATGAAGGAAAAGAGAAAATAATTTCTTTCTTGAGCTAGACATCAACAAGTGTATTGAGCACCTATTAGATACTCAGTATGGCTTTATTACTATAGCAAACTGAGTTCGCAGCTTGGGCTAATTACTTCCTTTCACTTAGCTGAACTTTTACCACCTGTGAAATGGGGCAATTATATTGCACATCCTTTTTATAAGGGCTATGTGAGACCATAGTAGAATATAAGCCCCATGAAGATAAGACCTCCTGTCCATTGTTGATTTTTCAGCACCAAAATCAGGGTTGGTGTGCAGTTACAGTGATAACTGGTACTCAGCAGACAGTTACATGTGCCAGATCCTGTTCTAAATGTTTTATACTTTTCCACCCATGTAACCCCATTGGATGAGTGATGTTATTGCCCCATTTTACAGGTAAAGAAACTTAGTCACTGAGAGTTAAGTAAATTACCCAAGGTCACACTCAACAGATGAGCCAGGATTTGAATGTTGCCTCTAAAGTATCATTAGTAGGTACTCAATAAGTATTTATAAAATAAATTGATGAACTGGCATACGCAAAGCACTTTAAAAAGTTTAGCCACAAGGTTTGCACTTAACAAATACTAGTGGACTTTCCTTTCCTTCTGTCTTCACATTTGGAAAAACAGAAAGCATAGAATAATGCATGATGTCTGCCATCTTATTGAAGAAATATGAACAAGGAAAACTCGGGACTTTTATGGCAGAACATTTTAAATAAAAATGTTTGGCAAAGGCCAATGGTCCCACCTGGCAGCCATTGTGTTCCCCCAGAACAGTGGGCAATGTCTGGAGATATGTTGTATTCTTATAACTGGAGTGGGTAAGCGGGCGGGGCAGGGCAAGGGGTGTGCTACTGGCATCTAGTGGGTAGAAGCCAGAGGTGCAGCTAGACATCCTTTGAAGCACAGAACAGCCCCCCACAACAAAGAATTATCCAGCCCAGATACCTATAGTATTGAGCTTGAGAAACCTTGGCTTTAGCTACAAGGGCTATAGCCATTTTAAGGTGAGAGAGAGAAAAGCCTGGGAGCTAGAAGAGTTAGAGCAGACTTTGTTGAGGAGGTAATATTTTTTTAGGACAGTGTGATCTGAATAGATGTGGAATGCCATGCTGAGGAAGGAAGCAAAGCCTCCATCACCTTTCAGCTGTGTTTCTAAGCACCGGTGAATAGCTACACATACTACATTTCCATACAGATAAAGACCAGGATCAACTGGCTAATCCTAGCATTAGTCAGAAAGGTATGGCCTGTGTTCACATGTAGAAAAACACTCATCAAGACCAGAAATGACTAGCATTGCAAGTAGATGGGTGACACTTCTATAAACCCAATTAAGAAGATGCTTCCTTCATTCTTTTTATTCACAGGTTTGAGAAGAGGCTTAACAGGCACATTGTGGATACTGATACATGTTTCTTCTCCACCCAAAGACTGCAAATGGCTTAGGCGTCACCTGGACCCGGAACAAGATTGAGACAGGCCATATCATGTGAAACGAATAGATAGAACTGGTCACAACACTCATCTTCCCTAGAAATCTCTTTGTGTGTGTTCCTGAGGATTCTCTTAGAGCAAGCATGTCAAACTCAAAGGCTAACATGGGCCAAATTGCTGGAGGCTAAGTCCAGCAGGTCATAATAAATGCAAGAAGTTCGTCAGAAGGCTGATGGACACCTTCAGCAGGGCTGAAGATCTGCATGTTATTGCTGCTGCCAGACAGCTGAGGGCAGTTCCCCCACCTGATAATCCTTTCCTGTTTACCAAACCTTACCTTTGATATGTATATCTGCTTTGCTAAAAGGCAAAATGTGAGAATAAAAAGCCCTGGGTCCAGAGATTCGAAGAGCTTAGTCACTAGCGCTAAGCCTCCCATGGCTCCCCCAAAATGCCTCCCAAATTTATATTTCATGTATAGTTTAATTAATTTTCATCGCAGCCCTTCTCCAGATGAACCCTTGCAGCTGCGGAAAAGACACCAGCATAAACAAGGCATGCAGCCCACGGGCCATGAGTTTGACATGCTTATCCTAGAGGGAAGACATGTTCTAAAGGAACCAGACCTGATCATCTTGACTCAAAAACAAAGCTTCATTCACTGAAGGAAAATGGTGCATGTTAATGTCTACAACACCCTGCTACCATATCCAGCCAAAACAACCCCATGAAATCAAATGACAGTCCTAGGAAGGGATGTGGTGCAAGGGGACCAGGTACATGGATTCATATTCCATCACTACCAGTTATGAGCTATGTAACCTTGGACAAATTATTTAATCTTTTTGAGCCTTCATCTGTGAAATTTGGTTAATAATGTGTGATAATAACATGCAGATTATCATGAGGATTAAATGAATTAATTAATGTAAAGGACTAATTTGCAGTGCTTGACACATAATAAGTACTCAGTAAAGTCCAGACAATTTATGATGTTTAGAGGATTAACATTAAATTATCTGATGTGCTAAACTTTTGGTAAAATATTTCAGCCTAAGCTGTACTGTTTACGCTTGCTTCCAACAGATAGTGACACAAAAGATAGTATATGATTCTGGCTTATCCCACCACTGGTGGCTTCTTATTTTTAGTCCAGGAGGAATTCCAGCAGTTATTGAAGGCTTCCTTCTGGGCACTGAAACTTCCTGATGAATGAATGAATGTAAGAGGGCAGTGCTATTAATTTGCTCTTAATCTAATTTCATCATATTCATAGATTATTCACAGGAAACTCAGATTATAAATATGATGCAATGGGTCTTCCCTTTTAAAAAAACTAATCTGCAGATATTTTGTCCAAATGATTTTCCCAAAGCCATACTAAAGTGATGGAACCTGAGGTTCCAATCTCCCTGCTCTGATTCTGAAGAGTACGCTCTTCCCACTGTTCTATCTAGTACAGCTGACCACAGAACAGACTTTAGGAAGTGCCCAATCTATTTGAGATCTGTATTCTCCCAATCAACAAAATAAAAATGTGTTGATTTTTTTTTTTTTTTGGCATTCCTGAGTACTGATTAGAGACCAAATACATTTGACTAAAGTACTCAAATATATTGAGCAGGATATTTTAGTTACATATGACAGGGACCCAACTCAAACTGGTTCAAACATAACAAGGACTATATGGGCTTGTATACATAAAATTCCCAAACAGTAAGCTTCCTTCAACAGGCACAGATGGATATGGGTCCTTCAATTATGCAATCATTATTCTGCCTCTCTCTCCATTGCTCATTGCTGTATTCCTCTATATCAAAATGTCTCTCAGTTAAGCATTCGGCAAATGGTGCAAAGATGGTTACCCCTACCTGGCTTCCAAATAGCCAGTTTAGCACCTCTGAAGGAGAGAAGCATGTTCCTTATAGTGGTTCCCATAAAGTCCTCACACTGAGTCTCACAGGTCTAGATTGGGTCATGAACTCATCACTGAACAATTACTATTGTTGGGAGGATGCAGTGCTCTGATTGGCCCAGCTTGAGTCACATGCCCATTCCTGCAGTAAGAATGGTAGGCAGGAGGCCACAGATACTAGACACTGGATAAGGAAATGTAGGCAGTTTTCTACATTTGTGCTGTTACCAGAGGAAGGCATACTAAGAAGTCAACCAGATATAATTTACACTAATGGATGATACCAAATAGAACGTGGTTTGTTCCAAGAATATATTGGGAAGGATGAGAAATAAAAATCCAGGGTCACTTTTCATAATTCCATACCATGGCCATAAATCTGCCATAATGATGAGTGGTCCCTTTCTTTACTTGTCTAATGCCTATGAATTATTCAACCATCAGCTGTCAGCTCCTCTGAAAAGTTTTCCCTAACCCCAGCTTTTCCACAGACTGGGTGAGGGCCCCCATAGTAGCTTGTGCTTGCTCATTCGCAGCACTGTAATACGATAAACTCTCTATTGACTTGATGCATACTATTCTTTGAGTCAAGGGCTGTGGATCTTACCACATAGCTCCCATACTTGCTATTATTTCAATACAATTTTAAGTTTTTATAAAAAAGAATATCAGAGGGAACAAACCTGAACATTAATAAAATGTATTATTTACTGTCCTATATTGCTTTAGTGCTATTCATTTCATAGGGGATATAAATTTAAAAGCATAAAAAAATGATGACAATGTAACTTTGTAAGCACGTTTTCCTCAACTTACCTATACATTTGCTCAATACCATCAGTTACCAGTCTGTAGTAAATGACATATCTGGTCAGAAAACTTCTAAAGAATTTAGTATTGCCCTGGCCAGTTTGGCTCAGTGGATAGAGCGTCGGCCTTCGGACTGAAGGGTCCCGGGTTCGATTCACGTCAAGGGCATGTACCTTGGTTGCGGGCACATCCCCAGTAGGGAGTGTGCAGATGGCAGCTGATCGATGTTTCTCTCTCATCGATGTTTCTCATTTTCTATCTCTCTCCCTTCCTCTCTGTAAAAAATCAATAAAATATATTTTTAAAAAAGAATTTAGTATTTAGTATAGGTCATCAAATGGAGGCATTCGCAAGCTTTGTCCTGCCCTTTGTTACAGTCCCTGACATATGGCATTGTGACTTGTTGCTGTTGCTTTGCTTGTTTGCTAAATGAGTGTATACAAAGTAGTGACACTCAGGAGAATGAAAAGAGCACAAGCTTTTGAGTTATGCAAAACTTAATTTGACACCTGAAGTATTCATATACTAATTTGGAAAATTTTTCTCGTTCATTCATTCATTCATTCACTCATTTGTACTTTCAAGAAATGTTTAGTAAGCACTAGATATAGGGGGTGATATAATCTTTATAGAATGGAGAAAATGGAGATAAAATCTTGAAAGAATGGAGAATCACTTTGAAGAAGAAAAATTTCGAGGTGAGACATTGTTGAAGGTTGTCATATAAAGGCAGAATTATCCTTACTGTGGTTGCAGATGGCAGACTGAAGAGAAGTGGCTTTAAGATTGATGATATATTATCCTGGACATTACAAGGTAGAGAGATTGCCTGAGAATGGGGTCCACATAGAGGACAAGAGAGAGCAAAGAAATGAAGAGAAACCTGCTCCTGATGAAGTCATTTGAGCTCCTGAATCCAATAACATCAAAATCAGATTTTTTCCTAAATTCTTCACTAAAAAAAAAAAAAAAAAAAAAAAATCTTTCCTTTGCTTAAATAATACCTTTGTGTTGGTTGGACCAATTTTTGTAACTGTACATAAAAGAATACTGAAGGGTGCAGGAATCATATGGATTTCAGTTCCTAGGGCAATTGCTGGGACATAGTAAGCATTTAATAAATATGAATGGCATGAATGATCAAATGGTTCTAACATAGCATAAATGAGTGAATGATCAAATAGTCCAAACAGATCATGAAAATAGGATAGCATAGTCTCTGAAGGTCCCTCCCCACAAGAAACATTCAAGCAAATGCTGGGTATATCATGTCTCAATGCTTTGAAGGGGTCTCAACCATTAGCAGGAGGTTTATAGTCAAAGAATTCTAAGGTCCCTTCCATTCCAGGTATTCTATAATTCTGTTTTCAGTTATTATCTGGATTAAATTTTTTAAGTTTTGAATTTCACATCTTTTTAAGGCAAAGTACCTTGCTCCATTGGAAAGATGATCATAATCAGATTTGTCTCCATTTCATCATACTAACCCCTTGATTTAAGAGAAAACTAAAAACCCTGAATGCCATCCACTAAATATTGGCTAAGTGATATGGAAGGACCTGTTATTGACACTCAACAGAGAATTTTGCCCCATTATTTGTCTCTCTTTTAATACTTTGATATATGTCCTGGGTTTGTCTAAAATATTCCTGCCTGTTATTTGGGATTTTGGGTGTTTAGATGCAATAAACATCCTTAAGTATGAAAAAAATAGCTAGTGTGTGAATGAGAACTACTGAGACAGATGGGCCTACAGCAAACACATTGGGCCAGTTGCAACACAGAATTCATCTTTCAGAAACTGCCACATAACTCATAAGATGTATTCAGCTGCAACACAGTCCAGATAAAATTGAAGGAATTGGCAGTGATGGATAAGGAAATAATTGTTCAACCTTTCAACATGACACTTGCACTCATAGATTTATCTTCCATGTGGGGAAGGTAATCACAGTTCTATCACCAGTTTATCATTTGCCCTGCCCTAATGATTTTCTGTGTACGGGTTCACTCCCTTACACCTAGGTATGTCAGATGCTATCATCCTATATGCAAAGTAGTTTTGACATGCTTCATAAGCTATACATGAAAAAGAAAGCAAATATAGTAACTTGTTTCCAAAATAAAATCTTAAAGTTAGTGTTGTATACAATTAGTCTCCTGCTGATATTTTTTATTTGTTTGTTTTTCTGTTTGCTTGTTTTTAATGGATTTGGATGTTGACAGAAAACTTCGAAATTAATGTGAATGGATGTAAGACAGAACTCCTTTATGAGACACACAGCAATCAGTGTAGTACCTGGGGATCTTGTCATTAATTACATTATAGGAAAAAATGATTTATTTAACAAAAATTTTACTATTTTTGTCCTACATGCAAATTGTACACAATCCCTCCCTGTAGAGTTTTCAGCAGACAACCATGTTTTGTCGTGGGAAACTGTGGCATTTAAATTCATGAACTTAATAAGGCTAAAGATTTGATTTCCTATATCAGTTTCAAATAAACTTGAACTTATCTCATAGGAGAAAAGAACTCCTTATAGGAAACTCCTCTAGCATAGGAGGTGTGGTCCCAGGTCTCCTAAAGAATACAGATCTATCAAAACAGTCAATAAATACAATAGCCCTGACCGGCTTGGCTCAGTGGATAGAGCGTCGGCCTGCAGACTGAAGGGTCCTGGATTCGATTCCGGTCAAGGGCATGTACCTGGGTTGCAGGCACCTCCCCAGTCCGGGGCATGCAGGAGGCAGCTGATTGATGTTTCTCTCTTATAGATGTTTCTAACTCTCTATCCCTCTCTGTAAAAAAAAATCAATAACAATATATTAAAAAAATAAATACATACATACATATAGACTCCCATTATTCTCAACAATTAAGCAACACACAGAAGGGGGTTTTAAACCGGAAAATTCACATGGGTAAATTTGAATAAAAGTGCCCTTATGAATCAGAAGGAAGATGCCCAAATTAAGCAAATCTGTTTTCTATATATGGAGCTACTTGTTAACAACCCCTTCCTCAGAATACTGAGAACAAAGAGACATTTTTATATGAATCTAGGGAGAAAATCATCAGCCAGGCACTTTGTTCTGAGTGCTCCCTAATTTCCAGGCATGAGAGATATGAAGGTGAATAGACACTGCTGTTTCCTAAAATGAGCTCACATAGAGGGAAGGTCAAATACGCTAACATATGGAAAGCTGATTTGACAGTGCAAGGCACTATTATCTGAAGGTATACAGAGCTTTGGATTTTTCAGTAGCAACACAGGGTAGAAGTCATAGAAATCCCCAAGATGGTGGTGAACATAACGCTGGAATTGGTGGCCATATCCAATGTAGAAGGCATCCAGTCCAGACTGTAACAAAGCAAATTAATGTGTTCAAAGCAACTGCAGTAATACTGATTGCACTATCTTCCAGAGAACTAAAATATTCCCTGAGCTGATTTTTAGTTGAAACTTTCTGAATAAATAAAGCGTTATTGTCTGGAAGAGGTCACACATGAAGTTATCAATGATGCCCATTCATCTTCTTGTGGTAAAACTCAGGTTTTCTGTTTTACATTTGTCTCAATCTAAACTGGAGGCTCTCAGAGGCAGAGGTTTCATGTTTATGTGTCCAGGAAATTCTGGGCACCTATGTTGTTCCATGACTAATTGCTAAAAATAAATAAGTAATAATAATGCATTGTTGGTGTGAGGTTTGCTTCATGTCCCACAATGTATTCTGAAAACACTGATTATGAACTTTCTTTAACCAACTGAGTCTTTCAAAAGAAAAAACCTGGTGAGAATTACTCAAGGGAAAATGACATTATTGTTTTGTTTGGAGAGTTTGTTATGACTGATATATAACTTAGCTATGTACACTGTCAACACTGACTTAAGTAAAAACAATGCTGTTTTTCTTTAAAGTGAATAGAATTATAGAAAAAGAAGAATTCATAGCTGGGAAGGAAGCATATATTACATATATTTTCACCGTCCATCTCCCATTACAACATTTCCTAGTGGTTGTTCAACTTGTACTTGAATACACTGCAGAAATAGAAATCCCCTACTTGCTGAGGTGATCAATTCCCACTTCACTTTATTTATTCATTCATTCAAACATCTAAGATCCTTCTCAGATGTTCAGGCATCATTGTAGACTGTTACAATTATTTGCTTATGTAAGATTGAAATCTGAATCCTTACAGCTTACATTAGTAAATCTGATTTTTATTTCTTAGAAGCTCAGACATGTAACCCATCATCTCTCTATTGTCCTCCAAATATTTGAAGAGAATGTCATCTTTCTTGGTCATTCCTTTCTCTCTCCTAAACATCTTCAGTTCCTGAATCTACTGCTCATATAACATAGTTTTATGTCTTTTCCATTTCAGTTTGTTTATATTCTTCCCAAAATGGTATCACCAAAAGTTTTGTTCTGAAAAAGGAAAGTCTACCTCCCCTCTTTCCTTTTATGTGCAGTAGTTGGTAATACAAACTTAATGGGCGTCTGTCTTTTGGGAATATAGATGCTAATTTTGCTTCCATTGAATTAATAATTAAATCTAAAGTTCTTAAGTCTTATGTATGTGAACAGCTTCTAAACCACATTTCTCCAATCCTGTATTTATGGGGTTGGTTTTAGGGGCCTAGTCTCATTATATTTATATATAGTAACTTCACCTTGTTATGTTAATTCCAGTTACTTGTTTAATTTTAAAAATTAGTAAGACTCTGAGCTATAGAAATGAAAGATAGTATTTTGCTCTCTGGGAACTCAGAGTCTAGTGGTGATAATAAAAAATTTAACAAAGAATTATAAATCAGGGTAAGTGCTATGATTTGTATAAATACTAAGTATACTAATAACACACACATTTGCTATTGTTGTGGGAATCTGTAAGGGAGAGAAATAAAAAGGCAGGACTATGAAGACTCCTCAAAAGAGATGATATTTGATGTGTGCCTTGAAGGTGAGTAGAAATTAACCAGGCCAAGAATAGAGAACATTCTAGATCACGTCTAACACATCAACCACTAATTATATATAGTATTCAGCCCTTGAAATGCAGCCTGTCCAAGTTGAGATATGCTCTAAGCATAAAATACACATCAGGTTTTGAAGATTTAGTAACAAAATATATAAAATATCTCGATTTTTATATTGGTTATATGTTGAAATCATCATATTTTGGACATATTTGAATTAAAGAATATTATTAAAATAAATTCAGTTTATTTTTTACATTTTTAACATGGCTACTAGAAAATTTGAAATTACTTATGCAGCTCACACTACAGTTATATTAGGTAGTATTGTTTTCAAAAATAAGACTAGGCAAAGAGATAAAATAAAGAAAAAGCAACAAGAAATTTTGGAGAGGTTGGACTTTCCTGATCCTAATCCTTGACTCAGCTATTCACCCTATTTATCAACCAATTTGGATAAATATACATATTATAATTTAAAACACATAATTAAGAAACATTTTTATACTACAAAATCTAAGGCCTGACACTGATTACTCTCTTCAAGATTGACATCAATCTCTTTCAGATTATTACAAATTCGCCTAAGTATAGCTTTATTCAATTCATATCTCTTCATATTGACCACTAAAATTTCTAAAACAGGAATAGCTTCTAAAACCTATTAGTCCTTACCATACATGATATCTCAGTGTTTTTCACTGCTCCTTAGAAGATTCTTTATGAGACTAAGGTCTATCAGTGGTTCTCAACCTTCCTAATGCCGTGACCCTTTAATACAGTTCCTCATGTTGTGGTGACCCCCAACCATAAAATTATTTTCGCTGTTACTTCATAACTGTAATTTTGCTACTGTTATGAATCGTAATGTAAATATCTGATATTCAGGATGTATTTAAAGGGGTCATGACCCACAGGTTGAGAACCGATGGCCTAGATACTAGTAACAAACAGTGATGATCAGTTTGTTAGGTCACTCTTACATTGGTCTTCCTTCCTTCCTTCCTTCCTTCCTTCCTTCCTTCCTTCCTCCCTTCCTTCCTCCCTCCCTCCCTTCCTCCCTCCCCCCTCCCTCCCTTCCCTGCCTTCCTGCTTCCCTTCCTTCTCCAGTTTATTCAACCCATTCCCCTACTCCATTCCAGAAGATCACTTTCTAAAACAAATTGCATATAAACCTTTCATCAGGCATAGCCTGAGCAAAAATCATTGTTACAAGGAGTAGCTCTGGAAAATTGGATCATTAGAATGGGATTCAGAAATTGGGTGTCAAAGGAGGAATTGGAATTTCACTCCCTGATCAGATAGCAATAGCACCTCTTTGATGGTAACCCCTGGCATGCTGTAGCATCAACATTACGATGTTCAGCAGTGCTGAATTCAGTTGAGGTGCAGAAGGCAAAATGCCGGTTTACACAGTAGCACTGGCCCTGGAATAAAATGAGCCATAATTGGATCAAACCTAAATTTTGATCCAAGCACTTCCAAAGCTTCTGGACCTTGGGTGCATAATTAAAATGACTATCCATAGCACCTGGGATAATCAGGATGGTTCCCTGAACTCTAGAGTAGAGCTATTATGATATAAGAAGCCAAGGAGAAACCTATTTATCAGGTGATTCAAAAAGCTTCAAGGGCTGAGTATGGATGGCCAAGAGCAAGAGAAGGCTGTACAACTGGTCCAGACAACTGTAGACACTGTCTTGCCACTAAAGATATTTGACCCAACAAATTGATGGTAGTAGAGGTACATATGCTAAATTAATATTGCTGTGTGGAGTCTCTAACAAGCTCTGATCCAAGTGTCATACAGACATGAAGAGCTCTGACACAAGGCCATGCCATCAGCAATAGACAACAATGTGCCATTTTAAAAGTAGCTCTTGGTATCTTTCTTTTTTTATTTTATTATTATTATAGTCTTTTATTTTCATTAATCAATAAATATTATACATCAAGTATTGATTAAGAATATTCTTGGTATCTCCCTATACCCTAGTGGAGACTAAGTGCCTGACCATTGGATGTTAAGTGACTGTGTAGCAGGAGCTGCTATCATGACCTGGATATAATCAGATCTAATGAGTCTTAAGTAGACAGGTGGATACAGCAGCACCCCATTGTATAATGGGATAGGACATAAGCAGATCCAGAAAGCACAAGTTTCATAAACACGTGCCCTGTCACCTACCTATATTGCACTGAAGCCTCTCCTTTCATTTAACCTATAGCCCCATGGGTGGTTTCCTAAAACTAGCTAACCCAGGAAGAACAAACACTTGGGCCTGGATTATGGTGCACTAAATTGGACTGTCATTTCACTACAACCCCATCTGGGGAGGCCCTGGAAGACAGCAATGAATGGAAATCCTTCCAATTAGCAGAGTTGCAAGCATTATAGTCACTTGTTCCTTTGTTATGGCAGTAAAAGTGGTTTAAAGTGTATAGATAGACAAAAATTTGCAGCAGTGATAAATCACCTAGCTGTTTTGTAAGGAACCTGGAAAGAATGCAATTTGATCATTTGTGAAGCAAGGGAATTTGGGGAAGAAGCATGTGGATGAACCTATGTTAATGGGCACAAGCCTTCGGATGTTTTTGTCATCTGACAATGACCACTATAGAATATCCACTGTAAAGGGGCACCCAGTAACCAGATAAAATGATAACTTATTCTTGGAAATCAGATGACCTCTCCTTGATCACTCTCCAATGCTAATGCAACCAATCCATGAGCAGAATATCCATGGTGGCAGGAATGGAGACAATGCATGGATCCAACAATGTGTGCCAAGATGAATTTCGGTACTGTTTTTGACAAATGCAGCTGCACATTCAGTATGGGAGCATCCCTCAAGAAGACTAGCTAGCTAGTTGGTGGAAGGTTGATTGTATCAGAATCCTTCTACTCTAGAGGAGTCAGAAATTCGTCCTTACTGGAATTTATACATATTTTGTTTACAGGTTTATCTTCCCTGCAAACAATGCCTCTGGCAACACAACTACCTGAGGCCTTATGGAATACTTGGTTTACCAACCCATCTCACGGAGTAAAAGCCAAAATCTTTTGTGCATGTGGGGGGGAGGGGTCCCTCAGCCTGGCATGTGCCCTCTCACAGTCCAGGAGCCCTCGGGGGATGTCCAACTGCTGCAGAGGCGGGAGAGGTTACCGCCACCACCTCTGCCCTTGCCAGCCGTGAGCCGGCTTCTGGCTGAGTAGCACTCCCCCTGTGGGAGCACACTGACCACCAGGGGGCAGTTGAGCGTCTGCCCCCTGGTGTCAGTGCAGGTCATAATGACTTGTCATTCCGCTGTTCAGTCGATTTGCATATTAGCCTTTTATTATATAGGATACTCAGACCAAGGGACCCAGGTCATGATCATAATTTAACACAAAATCCAGAAAGAAGGCAACTTAATAGAAAGATAAATGAACTATGAAAGGACACACCACTGTGGGTTTGGGAGACTTTCCTGTATAATGCAGTATGGGAACCAATCAGGCCACACATGGTGCTGTGTCCAGCAGTGGGAATGGTAACACATAGGCATGAGAATCAAGGAGTGGAAATAGTATTTCTTCCTCTCACCATCACTCCCAAAGCTTCATTTGCAGGATTATTCTGTATCTCTTCACAATTTTAGGTTCTATTGGATGAGAAGTCTAAGTTTCCAAAGGGAAATATTTTCAGCAAGGAACAAAGTAAGGGTTTAACCTGATGCTTAAGTACTCGCTGGTTATTTAGGGATCCTCATGTAGATAGACAAGCTGATAAGTAAGGAGCTACCACATTGGCAAGGTGATTGCCCCAGTACCATGAGGAACCAAACTTCCAGCTATTCACTTGGGGCAGGAAGGAATATGTTCAGAACCCATGGAATTCAAGAGTTTATCCTTATTCGGGGTCAGTAGTAACCATAAATGGACAATTGCAGCAAACATAAATAAACTGCCGGCATGAGGAATTATTGGGCCTCTCATTAAATGCATCATTAAATTTAAGACATGTAGGTTAAAAATGAATATCATACAGGTAATAAAACCAAGGAGTAGCCCAGCCAGCATGTCTCAGTGGTTGAGCGTGGACCTATGGTTTGATTCCCGGTCAGGGCATATGCCCAGGTTGTGGGCTCGATCCCCAGTGTGGGGCATGCAGGAGGTAGCTTATCGATGATTATCTCTCATCATTTATGTTTCTCTCTCTCTCTCTCTTTCTCTCTCTCTCTCTCTCTCTCTCTCTCTCTCTCTCTCTCTCTCTCTCCTCTTTCTCTCCTTTCTACTCTAAAATCAATTTTTTAAATCAGAGAGCAAAGGAAAATATATGGCCAGTTATATTAAGAAAAAAAATTTATTTGAACAGAAAATAAAACAAAAATTGGAAAAAAGCAGTAAGTTTTCAGAAAAAAAAATATGATGGAAAAGAAGGAATGTCTTGAAGCTATGTGTGATACTCAAAGAAACCAATCCCTTCAGCTTCTGAAATCAGTTTTCCTTTGACACCCAAAAACATGACTAAAGATACCATCATTCATATGGCAAGAAGGCCAATGCAATATCCAAAATTTCTGAGAACTTCTGGGAGGTATAAAGAGAAAGCTGGCAGCTTACATTTCTCTAACTTCTCATTCTAAACTTGCTCCCTACTTACCTAACTTCCCTTTTCTGTTTTGAGTCCTTTTCTTGCCATCCTCTTCTCTGTATCATATCATATTTTCTAGGCCACTACTTTTCTTTTATTCCTTAAAAACATTGTATCACCACAACAGTAAGCTTTCGTGTATAAAAACTTGTACTCAAGTTTTTAAAATGGTAAGCACAGTGTAGCACAGATGCAGAAACAACCTCTTAAAGCTCTTTGGTTACCCAGCAAGAAAAACCATTGGTGACCACCATTCACTTAGGCCCCAACTTACTGCCCTTTTGTTCAGAGCCATTGTTCCAAATGAGATCTACTAATAAATGAAAAGGACATTATCCTAACATGATGACAAAAGTTAATAGCAAATGCTTACATAGTCTTACAAAAATATTTCTATTTGCCTTCTTACATGTTTGCCGTTAGCATGAGAAAACTACCCAGGACTAGAATTGACCCAGTTAAGGTCAGTCTAGACAGGGGTCCTCAAACTTTTTAAACAGGGGGCCAGTTCACTGTCCCTCAGACCATTGGAGGGCCGGACTATAGTTTAAAAAAAAACTATGAACAAATTCCTATGCACACTGCACATATCTTATTTTGAAGTAAAAAAACACAACGGGAACAAATACAATATTTGTATTTGCATGTGGCCCACGGGCCATAGTTTGAGGACCCCTGGTCTAGAGCAAAAACCACTCAATCTGCAAATGAATAGCCTGGACCAGTTGATACCCAGCCAACCAACAGAGCTGTGAGCTATCATAATAAATGCTTAATGTCTTAAGCCAACAAGTTTTGGGATAGTTTGTTATACTGTAAGAGCTAACTGATAGAATTGGAGGAGGTGGAGGCAGAGAGGGCCATGTAGGCCTTGTAAAGATTTTGGCTTTTACTCTGTGAGATGGGTAGCAATTGGAAGAATTTAAGCTGAGGAAGTCATGATCTGGATTATTTTTAACCACATTGTTCTGATTTTTGGCTTGAAAATATGGGGGCAAATATAGAAGCTGGGGCAGCAGTAAAGAAGCAATTGCAAATATCTAAGGAGAAGATGATAATGGCTTGGACTAAAATCCCAAGAAGTTTTAAAAGTTGTAAAATAAGGGAAGATTCCAGACACAGGAAAAAGAATTAGCCAGTTGACTGAATATGGGATATAAGCGGATGAGTAGAGTTCAGGATTACTGCAAGATTTTTGGCAAGAACAACTAGAAGACTCCAGGTGACATTTGCTGAATTTTAGGAGACTGCAAGAGGAGTCAGTTTGGAGATTTATGTATCTTAAGATAACTTTTATCATAAATTGTTTTTAAAGACTGGGATGAGTCCCAATTGGATAAGCAGCCCAACTGAGATGAATATTTGAGTAGCTCTGATTAAATATTGCTTTTTAGTTCATTATTTTTCTCAATCTCATAAGGATATTAAAACAAGTTATCATGTACCAGTTTACAAAATTTAGTGAATACTCCTCAAAGCATTCAGGGGAATATGAAACTATATTTTTAGTGAACCATCTGTAACCCTGTCATCTATTCCTTATGTCTCTATGATTCTATGGATGGTCTTCTGATTTCATGTGCTTGATATTAAAAAGATGGACAATTGGGTCTCAACAGCAGGGCTTCAATTTTTCTTCACTCAACAGACTCAATTTTTAATAGTGGCAGTCAAATTATTCCAGAAATAGAATTTATGGATTTCGAAGAAAGGACCTATAAATCTAGTACCGAGTATTTCAATTAGAGTTTTGAATGTTCAATTTCCAGTAACATCCTGTTAAAATTCAACAACAAATCTTTTCTCATATAATAAGAGTGAGGGGTGGGGCTGAGCTTTCTTACAGGAGGATGGGAACTATCACTCCCTGCTCCCAATCTCCCCAAACATATCTACCTGACATCTTGATGCTGCATTTTTATAATTCTACTGTTTTCTCTTACAGAGAATAGTTGGTTTGTATGTCTGGTTTTATTTGATGCTTTATTAAAAGCAAAATCAATCTGAAGCAAAGAGTCAGTAAAAAATTAATGTAATCTGAACAGGCTGAAAGAAACTCATTTCTAACAGGTCTGAAAAGCACATTAAAAACATACCAGAATTTTACAAAGCTTATGTGTATTCTAACGAAAAAAGAAAACTCAAATCCAGGCTCTCACTTATATGTATAATCCACTTGAGATAGGAGGGAAAATGTCAAGCAGTCAAATTATACATGCCACAAGTAAGAGAGGAAATAAATATCATTAGCAGAGTCTTGATAGGAAATATAGTAAAAAGTTGATTTATATACATGAAGGATAAAGTGAAGGGTGCTGGAGGGAAGCATAAGCAAAGAAAATAAAATATTATTGATGAAGAAAACAACAGCAGCACACTCACAGACACAGCACAGTTATGAGCACAGGGCCTGGAGAAAAGGAAAAATAATCTTACTGATACGAATTCCATAAGGAACCCAAAATATACTAAATCTATTGGTAAGTAAGAAAATTTAATTAAACTCCAGTTTGAGAGCAGACATTTAATTTCAGTTCACTGTTTTAATGTCTTGCTGACCAAGTAACAGACTTAACTGCTTGGGAGACTATTTCAAGGAAATAAAATCCTTGATTGAAACTGAATAAGTAGAAAGAGGATTAGATATTAAAAATAAATAAAGGTGAAAATAGAAGAATCGAATGAATAAAACAGCTATAGCTCTGTCAGTAGTCTCTGTGGTTAAGGAAAGAGTAAAAAAAATTGTAAACCTTTCCCTAAGTGGTCCAATTCCCTTACTATTAACTATTAATGGACTATGATCAAAATAAACTTTTAAATAAAAATATTCTTTTAACGTACACATTTACTTTTGTATGTCTGCTTATTGTCAAAATTTGCATAAGAAAGTAAACCTTACATGCTCAGAATAGATAATTAACAACACATTTTTTGGCAGTTATTCAAATAGATTTGAAACTCTTTTGAAAGGCTGAAGATCTTAGCCAACTGTAAACATATCTCTGGTTGATTTAAAGATGGTGTACCTAAGTTTATCTCAAATTATCAGACACCAAAAAATAAATGCAATAAATATAGACTTTAAAAAATTAAAAACAGAAAGAGATAAAGGAGATGCTACATGGACATATCATATACAGTGCTCTAAGAGACCATGAAGGGTTATGGCACAATTGTATAAAAATACATGCCAAGCATAACATGAAAGAATTCAAGGATGATGACAGGGTAGGTGATGGGCAAAAAGGTTAAGAAAATCTTGGTGCTTAGAATTGAGTAATGTAAACACTAAGTAGTTCCTAATTAACTTTTGAAACTGATATCATGTAATAGACGTGGCTCTGCAATGAGCATACTTAGCACCCCCAAAAATTCAATAGGGTGGCAAATATCCCCCTTTTACAGATGGTGAAACTGAGACATAGCATGTAAAATGATGGCAAAATGTTTGCACTGGATCAGTGATCCCTTGAAGAAGCAAACTCTGGTAACACGCAGAACCTCAACTTTGAGAATTATTCACCATCTCCTTGACAACCCGCCATTTCCTTTCGATCTCTGAGGTTGGGCCAAGTGCTCCATCCCATTAGAAGCACATTGAGGCATTTGCTTCAAAATGCAGTTGTTGACATCAAGATACTAACGTGATGATATCAGACACTGATTTTTCACTTCCTTGCACCACACTCTTTTGCCCTCTGAGCTGTGGGTAAGCTGTACTTTCATAAGCATTACTGGAGGCCCAGTGCATGGATTCATGCACCGGAGGGGTCCCTTGGCCTGTCCTGCACCCTTTCACAATCTGGGACCCCTCAGGGGATGTCAGGTGGTCGGTTTTGGCCCCATCCTCACAGGCCTGATTCAGACAGGAGGGAGCCTGATCCTGTGCGTTGAACGTCTGTCCTCTGGTGGTCAGTGCACATCATAGCAACCAGTAGACTAGTCATTCAGTTGTTTGGTCTTCCGGTTGTTTAGGCTTTTATATATATAGACGTTTCATGCTTATGAGGATTTCTAAGTGTCTGGTGTCCATCCTTTCATATGAATCTTATCTCCTATTGGTAACATTAATTCCAAATTTAAAAGGCAGAAAAAAATGCTGTAGCAGCAAATTAATTATGCTTAAGATATGCCTCATTAATTTATTATTAATAATATTTATTTAGCCGAAACCGGTTTGGCTCAGTGGATAGAGCATCGGCCTGCGGACTGAAGGGTCCCGGGTTCGATTCCGGTCAAGGGCATGTACCTGGGTTGCGGGCACATCCCCAGTAGGAGATGTGCAGGAGGCAGCTGGTCGATGTTTCTCTCTCATCGATGTTTCTAGCTCTCTATCTCTCTCCCTTCCTCTCTGTAAAAAATCAATAAAATATATTTAAAAAAAATAATAATAATAATATTTATTTAATGTTTATAGTTGACCAATGAGGACAAATGAAAATTTTTTTTCTAAAAACTTAAACAGCTATTCCAGGGTCATTGAGCTTTGAAGAATGAAGAAGAAAATCTTTGTAGAGATTAACTTAGAAAAAGAATAACTACCATTTTTTCTAAGTTCAGTTTTTTGTTATTGTTGTTAATCCTCACCCGAGGATATTTTCCCATTGATTTTTAGAGAGAGTAGAAGGGAGGGGGAAAGGCAGAGAGAGAAACATCAATGTGAGAGAGACACATGGATTGGTTGCCTCCCACATGCATCCTGACTAGGGCCAGGGATCAAGCTTGCAACCTAGGTACATGCCCTTGACCAGAAACAAACCTGGAACCCTTCAGTCTGCAGTTCTATCCACTGAGCCAAACTGGCCAGGGCACTAAGCTCAGTTTTAATTTTAGAGCACACAAATACATGATGGAGCTATTCTTCGATTTTTTTTTTTTTTGTAAAGAAGAAATAGTAGCTCCTCTAAATCTCACTGGATGTAGAGATCACCAATAATAAGAAATATCAGTGGAACAAGATCCACAGCCCATACTTTCTAAAAAAGCACTGATTCAATGCACTGGTTCTCAAACTTGGCTACGTAATGGAATCACCTAGGAAGTAAGAAAACAAAACAAGACAAAATAAGCCAACAATAAACTAATCTCTGGACATCATCCTACAGATATTCTGATTAAACTGGTATGTAACCTGGGCATCTGGCTTTTTAAAAATTCCCCAGGCGATTTGAATGTGAAGCACATAAATGTCTCTCACATAGTAAGCATTTATTCAGTACCTGCTGTACTGGTTGGTCAGATAGGTTAACTGCTGTAATGCAATAACATTTACTTTTTGCTTCTACAAAGTCCAAAGTGGATGTCCCTGTTGAGATGGCTCTCCAGGAAGTGCTCCATGCGGAGACTCAGAGACCCAGGTGTCTTCCATCTGGGACCAGTCATCTTGTGGTCCCAGGGTCATTCTGGCATCATCAGGCAGACACACAGGAGGAGAGAGGGTGGGAAAGGCATTTCAGATTCTAAACCATCTCAGCCATTCTTTTGGCCTGAAGAGTCAGTCACATGATTGACGTAACTGCAAAGGAGTCTGGGAAAGGTAAAGTAGTACATGCATACTAGTGAGCATTGATAGTTTCTGGCTGGCTGGCTGTGTATCAGGTACTATGCTAGAAATGGGAAGAGGGTGCAAAGAATATTCTAAGCCATGGTGCCAAAATTTATGGCTATTTTTATAGCAGTGAGCCCCTTTGACTAAAGCAGCAAGTACTGAATAAATGTCATGTCAGCTTTGCTTCTGGAAACTGAGAGGTTATCATTCTTACCTCCGTTAGATCCAAAATACTCCAATTCAAGAATCAGTGTGGGAAAAGCCCACTTATACAGAATAACTCAGGGCTATAGGACATGATGGCCAACATATGATGCTGTGAAATCTATTTCTTTTTGGTGCTTGATTATAAAGTCTGATGTAGGGCCTTGATTTTAATATCAGTAAAATGAAATAATTGTTTTTATCTTTCCGAGTTGTTTTGAGAATTGGAAGAAACGTGCTAAGTATGCTATTTAGTAGGTCCCTGACAAATATATACTATTCTTATGTCCCTATGCATTCTATTCTTATATATTTTATATTATTACTGATTAATTCTTATAACTATTTTGTAGGTTTTCTCTAATAAGACTTCAAGTCCTTGAGAGTATGAGCCTTAGCTCACAATTTTTCCATATTATTCAATGCACCTGGCAAGTGATGGACACCAAAAAGTTCCTTGATAAGTATTTGTTGAACTTAGGTTCACTAGGGGTGAGTCTGGGAGCCTGAGGCTGGCAGCTG
Source organism: Myotis yumanensis (assembly GCF_028538775.1). Taxonomy (NCBI): domain Eukaryota; kingdom Metazoa; phylum Chordata; class Mammalia; order Chiroptera; family Vespertilionidae; genus Myotis; species Myotis yumanensis. The sequence goes on along the minus strand of NW_027223766.1, from coordinate 32,041,080 downwards.
TTTCAAAATTTCCACTGAAAATTATTGTTTCTAACATTGGCACTCTATGAGGAAAAACACTATAAACATCCCCAAGAAACTAATGTGATAAAGTGGAACTATTGCATAATAAGGGCAGTTAAATTTCATGAAAATGCCCGCCCTTAATCATCTTCAAAATGGTCCAAGACTGAGACTTTCCCATTGGTTCCAATCAGTCCTTCCCTTTCCACATTGAGCAATTACTCAACAAAAAGGAATCCTCGAATTGTAGGTTCAAACATCACAACAGCCCGTTTTAAACATGAGGATCTACATCCTGAGACAATAAGGGACTTGCCTAGGTCTAGGCGACTAAAAGTGGCAGAATCAAGATTCAAATCCAATTTCCCTACCTCAACATCTCAGACGGGGGTCCACCTACCCAGTAACAGTAAGCAATCAGCAGCACTTTGTGCCAGAATAAGAACAGTACACCTGTCTGAAATGCCAATCAAAACATTAAGACATTTTTCTATATAAGGTACCGCAAATATATGATGGTGTAGAATGCAAATTTTCCATAATATATGACTACAGAGAAGTTTAAAATTTGTAGTGGGCTGCTTTAGATTATGCCACTAGCCCCCTAGGGCTACTCATGTTTGCTCCTCAGGAAACATGTAAGAAGCACTGCCCTTCTGTGTGCCATTAAAGGGCCATTGAAATTCCAAATAGAGCCCATTATTTGAGCCCATTACTGGAAATCTGTCTGCAAAACCCTGTTCAGATGCAATAATGATTTAGGCAGGTCAGACTTCCCAGAAATGAAGAAAAGTGCTGAAAATAAATAGGAGACAATAAATCTCTTAATGGTGCAAAGGGGAAAAATAAAGCAAATTATGTTTTATCTGGCAAAGATATCATGGTCATGCTTTTTTTTGTAATCCTCATTTTTCCTTTCTGTAGAAAGCAGTTAGTTCACAATTGAAGAAAATTTAGATTACAGTTTGTAACACAGTGTCCCAGTTGAACTTAACCCAGGATACAGAGAATAGCCATTTGTAGAAACAGTGGGTCAGTGACCACCCTGGGAATTTATCTGTGAGTTCACTGATGTAAACTGTGTGAGCTTTTGATGGAATAAAGACATCTTAGTCACCACCACCCCTTCCATGAGAGCCCTGGGGGAAATGTCCAGAAAAGGAACACTAACAAGAGCAAATGGCTTTCATTTGTTTGTTTTGTTTTAATCAAATTTTAAGTTTAGTCCAACATCCAATTCAAAGTTCTAGCAAGACCAGGGTAAGATAACTAGCTTTCTCTAATAGCCAGTGAGGGTCTCTATCATCCCCAAGTTCAATCCAAATCTTGCAATCTGACCACTCTTGGACTGACTCCATGATACTGAAGATGGAAGAGAAAACAATGCACATGCTCTAAAGGACTACAAGAAAGACAAAGAATAAAGGCCCTCACACATGATGATATCTACACTAATAAAAGAGAAACATGCAAATTGGTGTCACTCCACTATGCCCACCAGCCAATCAGAGCAAGTATGCAAATTAACCCAACAAAGATGGAGGTTAATTTGCATACACAGGCACCAAGCGAAGACTGAAGGCTCTGGCCAGAGTGAAGGCTGAAGACTGAAGACTGAAGACTGGAGAAGCTTGGCTTCTCTGCTGCAGCTGGACCAAAGGCCTGGGTCCCGGGTGCCGGAGGAGAACTGGTGCCAGCAGCCAGGGCAAGGAAGGCCTATTGCACGAATCTTCATGCAATAGGCTTCTAGTTTTTTAATAAAGAATACCCTATCACCTTTTAAGTGACCCTATCCATGTCCTGCAATGGAATGAATCCAATGACCAGCTCTTTCTCCTAGACAGTGGGAGGAACTAAAAAAAGAGGTGACATAAGGTGGAGGAAAAGAGAGCCTCATGAAGGTAGGAATTTCAGGCACAAATCTGGGTTCTAAAAAGATATCAGAGAGATGAGGATAATGGGCAGTCTTGGTTTGGGGGTACTTGTACGCCCATTCTCACTTTTGCCTCCATCCTCTGGTTTTGAGAGAAGAATTGGGCAAGAAATCAAAGAGTTGTGTTCCCTGAAAAGTACATATGTCTCTGAATACATTCAAGACTGCTTTGGGGTCCAGGGCTATAATGGAATTAAGGAGAGGCAAAAGGAACATTCCTTCCCTAACCCCCACTCTCAAACTGTCAGAGACCACAGCTCAGCTTTGAGATATCAGGTTCTAGAACAGTGATTTGTAGAGGGTGGCTGTGCATGGAGGAGCACCACATTCCTTTCCAGGAAAAACAGATGCTAACTTAATGGCAAGGCCCTTTGGCAAGGAGGCTGCAATGGAGAATTAATGGACTGGTTCCTGAACGCAAATAAAAAAGCCTTTGGAGATTAGGAAAAATAGTTGAGGGAGCCTTTGAGAGCTGGTGATAATAATGAGCATGTGTGTTTTATTTTGTAGTTTACAAATTATTTTCACATATCTCATTTGTTTCTCACAATAATCCTAATAAGTACGTATGACAAAGCAATATTAGTATCTTTTGCATATGAGAAAACTGAGACTCAGAGATTAGGCAACCTGTGAGAGGTCATTCACCTGGTAAATGTCAAGGTTAGGAACTCAAAAACAAGACTTCTGGCTCTAGATGTTGTGCTTTTTCCACGTTTGAAGTTATGACAGTTTAGTGGACCAGTTCTTACAAAAAAAAAAAAAAATCTTAACAAAATTACATCATCAGGGAACTGAGAGGAATTCAGCTTTGGGTCTATGGGGAAAGAAGTTGCAAAACTTACGGGACTTACCAGGACTTGAGTCCAGTTGAGGAGAAAGATGCCATCTCAGGATTCCCATGAACTGTTCACTAGAGTCCAGGAAGCACGCCGAGGCTAGGTGACTGATGGAGGGGTAGGTGATAGGAGGTCGAACTACCCTCCAGGCACAGCAAAAGGAAGGAGTATGTTGCTGAGGCAAACTGGAAGCTCTTCTTTTTTCTTTGGGTGATCAAATCCCTGAATAGAAAGAGTATATGGGGTGAGTACATTCTCTTCCCAAATGAAGACATGAAGGGATCATTTTGGCCAAGTGCCTCACCTTGACCATTGTGCCCATAAGGTGTTTGGCTTATAGCCTCCTGTGTCACAAAAAGGTGAGGGAGGATTTCAAAATATAACTAGATATAAAGTTAATAATTTAAGGAATGACTATTTAGAGCAGGTAATGGAAAACTTTTTCTGGATAGAACCAGATAGTAAATAGTAAGTATTCTCAGATTAGAGGGCCATAGGGTCTTTATCACAACTTTCAAATCTGCCATTGGTAGCTGTAAAGCAGCCATAGATAATACGTAGACAAAAGAGTGTGGCCATGTTCCAATAAAACTTTATTTACAAAAATAAGTGGCAGGATTTTGACATAGGAGCCTAGGTTGCCAAAGCAGAAATAGAGAAAAAATGTACCTACCTAAGGATTTAGATATTCTCATTTATATCCCTGAATCAAGTTAGACTATAAGAAGGGATTGAAGGAATCTCATTACCTACTAACTTTTATAACATTAAAATGTGATTCACTGCCATTATTAGCAATACATTTCTGTATTTTTTAACAAATTTTTATTTTTCTATAGACCCTATGAAATGTTCTATTACTTTCTGACAGTATATTGTAATTCTATTACAATACAATTTTCTCCACTACCAGAGAAGTCAAATATTTATCACACAGCCCTCTTCATCCTCAAAGCAAAGGTTTTTATAAATTTTATGTTTAGTCTAATAATTTTATTACTTTTATTGTTGACATACTTCTGTTTTTTACCTGTAAGCCCTATACACACACACACACACACACACAATTATTTCTATTGCATCATGGGTGATTTTTTTTTCAATCTACCTCAAATTTTTGTTAAAAAGAAATCAAGTCCCAAATAAGCATGTATGATACTTCAGAGAAAAACTTCAACACTGAATAAAGCGATAGAGCCGACTAAAAAATGTAAAGCAAATTTTTCACCCAACTAGACAAACTGAACTGTCAGCCAGACCAAGAAGAGATGAGATTACTTTGGAAAAGAGAAGAATTTCCCTATCAGATACCAAAAATTTCTAGACATTTCAAATAATTAAAAAGTATAGTTTTGGTTCTGAACTAGATAAGAGATTATAGAATGGACAAAAAAGTTTAGAAATCGATGCAAAAATGAATTAAATCTTGATTAAGACAGAGGTAGTGACTGATTCCCCTATGGAAAAAAAAATTAGCTTCTTACCTTATACAATATACATAATTTCAAATAAATTAAAAATTAAATGTAAAAATGAAAGTAGAAAATTTAAGTGTATAAATATATGATATATCTTTAAGACATGAGAGCAGGAAAATCATTATTAAACAAAGTATTATAAAAGCACAAATTACTAAAGAAAACACTGGCATTGATTTTATGAATATACCTCTCTCCATCAAAAATAAACATTAAAAAATGAAATCACAGACTAGGATATTAAAAGAAAAGATTTGCAACCATTATCCAGAACACATGAAGAAATTCTACAAATCAATAAAATAAAGAAAAAAAAAACCAGTCAACTTAATTGAGGGAAAGAAGCAAAGGATATAGAATTCTCAGAAAATAAAAAGCAATGGACATTAAACATAATATACTGTGTTCAATCTAACTATTAATGAGAAAAAAATGTAAAATGAAACAAGTGATATTTGGATTGACAATGTTAATGTCTTATAACACCAAGTTTTTGCAAAATAGTGAGAAATAGGGATGCATACACTGATTGTGGAGGTATATATTGGCACAAACACTCTGTATGTTTAGAAATTCCTAGCAGTTTGAAAATGCCTAGCAAAGTAGAAAATATGTATGTCCAATGGACAAAAATTTCACCTGTAGATATCAACTCTAAAGCAGTGGTTCTCAAAGATTGGTCCCTATACTAGCATCAGCATCATCTGGGAATTGGTTAAAAATTCAGTTACTTGGGCTGCCCTGCAGCTCTTCAATCAAGAACTCTAGGTAGGGTCCAAAAGTCTGTGTTTACAAGCACTCCAGCTGATTCTAATGCACCCTAGCTTATGAGAGCCACTGTGCTAGAGAAACCCCCACACATGTGCTCCTGAAGACATATGCAAGGCCAATGAAGCATTGCATGTAATCACAAAAACATGTCCACCACCCAACGGTCCTCTGAGGGGAAAGAGGCATAAACTCTGGTTTATTCTTCCCACAGAATGTTTTACAGCTATTGAGATGAATGAAATAATTCTATCGATATAGATAAAACTCAAAAACAAAGTTGAATGAAAAAAAAAAACTCAAGTGACAAAAGATTACATAATGTGATAATTTTCATATAAATTTTATGTAATATATCCATGTTTTTGTTGTTGCTGTTTTAATCATTTATTGTGAAATACCAAAACAGGTAAGGAGATGTCACACCAGGCTCAGGAAGATGGTTATTTCTTGGAAGGGCAACGAGGGAGTGAGGCAAAGGGATTAATGAGTTGGGAGAAGTTTAGTAATACCTAAAATATGTTGATTTATTATAAAAATTTTAAAGAAAACATGGGGCTGGGCCAGTGTGACTCAGTGGTTGAGCGATGAACCAGGAGGTCATCATTGGTGTTTCTATCTCTCTCTCCTCACTTCCTCTCTGAAATCAATAAAAAAAAATAATTAAAAAATAGAAAATGTGGGAAATTTTAAAATATTATTTAAAATTAGGTAAGGAATGCATAGGTATCTGCTGGGGAGGGGATTGTATTTTTCAAATATATTTTTATATTTTTACAAATATATATTTTTAAAGACTGACCTGGGGACAAATGTTTTCTTAGATACTGCCAGTGCCTCATCTTACACAGCATGTGGATCTTAAGCATCAGCAGAGGTTTCTGTGGTCCCTGAGATCTAAGAAACTATCTCAAGCCCCAATTTCACAATTTATGGAAATTCTAAATAAAAAGATGATATATAGACAGATTTACATTTTCTTTTCTTTCTCTGTTTCCTCATGGAAAACCTGTATTATGTATAAATTTAGATATATATTTCAAGATCCAAATTAGGTTTCTTCTACATGGCATATTATAGAAAATTTAAACTGAAAATCTAGGGACTTGGAGACAGCAGATTCAATGAAAACTGGTAATAATTAAAACAGGTAGAATAATTTAAAAGTCTATACATGAACTGGCAGCACACCAGCTCACATCAGAAAACCAGTCAATTATTGTTTTCTCTAAAGACAATAGCAGTAAAGACTCCACAAATTGCCATGTGTAGGATATCCCCAATGAAACAATGGCTTCTCCTGTGACAAGCTCAATTCAAAGACTCTAAGTCAGTGGTTCTCAACCTTCCTAATGCCTCGACCCTTTAATACAGTTCCTCATGTTGTGGTGACCCCCAATTCCATTGTTACAAATTGAACATAATTAAAGCATAGTGATTAATCACAAAAACAATATGTAATTATATATGTTTTCTGATGGTCTTAGGCGACCCCTGTGAAAGGGTCGTTCAACCCCCAAAGGGGTCGCTACCCACAGGTTGAGAACTGCTGCTCTAAGTCAACAAACCCGATCCACACATAGAATTTCCAATTTTTGTTAAATCAGCTTTTTTGATGCTTATCATACAATACAATTTACCAATTTTATGTATAAAATTCAATAACTTTTAACCAATATTTATGGTCACATGAATACCACCACAATTAAAATACAGAACAATTTCCCTCTTATCCCCTTGCAAAGTTTTCCCCCAATCCTTGGCTGCTGGCAACTACTAACCTGCTTTTGTCACCAGAACTTAGCCTTTTCAAAAAATTCCTATAAATGGAATTACATGGTATGTGTTTTTTGTGTCCCACTTCTTTCACTTAGAATAATACTTTTGAGATGAGATGTCATTCCATGTATCGTAGTTTATTCTTTTTTATTTCTGAGTATACCACTATATGGGTTGAGCACGATTTAAACTGTCTTAGTCTTGAATATGAAAGAATCAACTAACACAAGAAAAACTCCCACTTAAAAATAGGGATCATTGTGAATGAAAGTAGAGTAGGAGGGGGGCAGAGAGGAAACCAATAACTCAGGACAAAAGAAAAACCACTTCAAATGGGCTTTAATTCATATTATCAGAGAGATGTGAAAAAGATTTTTCCTTTCTAGCACAAGAAAAAAATAATATGTGAAAGATACAATTAGAAAGAAACAACTCTTGAAATTAAAAATACCACTTAAAAAAACTGAAGGTAAGAAGTCAGATAAAGTGAAAGAAATTTCCAAGAAATAAAAATACATAAAAATCTAGGAAGGGTGTTGGCTTCAGCAGCACATATACTAAATTGGAATGATACAGAGAAGAGAGATTTGCATGGCCCCTGCGTAAGGGTGTCCAGCAAATCCTGTGACACGTTCCACATTTTTAAAAAAAGAGAGAGAGGAAAAAAAATCTAGGGAGGAAATGAGATGTAAAAGATTAATTAAAGAGGTCTATTATCCAACTAATATGAATTCCAAGAGGAGAAGATGGAAAAAAACAAAGAGAAGAAAAGTATCCCAGGAATATTACAAAAAATATTAGGGACACAAATGTCTACATTGAAAAAGACCCATTTGAAGGCCCACCACAATGAATCAAAACCACCTACACTAGTGATTTTCAACAGGGGTGCCACAAGAATTTTTAAAACATGCAATATCTGACTATTTAGTCAGGGGCACTGACCTATTTTCCCTTAGATCATCTAAAAAAATGAAAATGGCAAACACAACAATAGCAATTTGGTGTGAATGCCTGGTTTTGAATCATAAATATATAGGTCATCTAATAGAGTTGTATGTTATTGGTCATGTCGCATAAGGTTGCATCTGACTGGTTAATTCTTGGTACCAGAAATCCTTATGTACAAGTATAAGGCACCTGATTTTTTTTTAAAGGATTGGTAATTACTATTATCAATTTCGTTGGTAAATCAATAAAAAAATTATGCCTATTTTTTGTCAGATCAGCAAAAATAAATTTTTTGGTGTGCTGCAGAATTTTAGTAGTTAGTTTATGTGTGCCATGAGCTGAAAAGGGTTAAAAATCACGAACCTACACCATTGCACAGCACTGTGAAATTTCAGGAAACGGGCTAAAAGAGAATGCCTGAGAAGCTTCCAGAGGAAAAAGAATCAGATTTGATACAAAGTGTCAAGAACATAAGGGACATCAGCAAAGCTCTCTTCACAATTCAAAGGGATTCTGAGCAAATCAAGCTATCAGCCAAATGTAGGTGAGAAAGAATAGATGCAAATAAGCAGAAAATTAACCTAGCACGTTCTCTTTTTTGTTAGGCTTATTAAGGAATGAACTCTAGCAATGAAATAAAGGGAAAGGGGGAAAGGATAAATCCAAGAAACAGAAAGCAAAAATCCATTGCAGAAGATTCAAGATTAAATTCTCAGGAAGCAGCCATACAATACAAGTAGTTCAGATTGCAGAATGGGGATCGAGGACTCTGAAAGGAAGACACTAGGAAAGGAGGAAATTTGACAGAACAATTGATATGATGAACATTTGAAAGTACTTAAAATTTGTGGCTAGCAAATTATGCAAGCAAAAAATTGACCTAATTAGAAACCCCAAGAAAAACAAAAATCTCTTATAATGAAAAGATGAAATTCTGATACATTATTTGGCTCAATAATAAACAATAGTTACAAATTGTGATGATACATTCGCCGATTGTGTTTCAACTAAAAACAGAGTCTTAACTTCATTGGGGCCACATAACTAAAATGTCATCTATCATTAGGAAATCAATAAATATTGTGCAAAACAGATAATTCAGAACATGAAGCCACATAAATCAAGCCTTCCAAGGCCTTCTAGTTACCTGATCCTTGAAATCTCCCTTTTCTGATCCATTTCCAACAAACTGGGCTAAATTCCCTAAAACACTATTTTGATTTTACTATACCCCTGGCTCAAGAATCTTGGGTGGCTCCACTTTGTCTTGTGAATGAAGCTCAATCTCTGTGATAGTTAATTTTATGTGTCAATTAGACTGGGTCACACAGTGCCCAGATATCTGGCTAAAGATTATTTCTAGGTGGGTGGTCAGGGTGTTAACAGAAGAGATTAGAACTGGGATCTAGAGACTGAGTAAAGCAGATGGCCCTCCCCGTATGGTTTGGCCTCATTCAAACCAGTGAGGGCCTGAACAGAACAAAAAGGCAGAGCAAGAGAGAATTCTCTCCCGGTGAAGTGTCTGATTGTTGAGCTGGGACGTCAGCCTTCGTCTGCCCTTGGACTGTAACTTACACCATCGGCCCTTGGTTTTTAGGCCTTCAGACTCAAGACTGGAACCACACCACCAGCTTTCCTGGAGCTCCAGCATGCAGACAACAGATCACAGGGCTTCTCAACCCCCAGAATGCCGTGAGCCAATTCCTTATCATAAATCTAGAGAACTCAGACTAATACAACTTCCTTCCTTAGCATATTATTCAAATTTCCTCTATAAACCAGCTCTTTTAAACAGGGTGGGGTAAAAGTAGGTTTACAGTTGTGAGTGGGCAAAAGAGCTTATTCTTGTATTATTTATTAATGATTGTATTATTTTTCCATATGAACAACTGTAAACCTATTTTTGCCACCCCTTATAAATACAGATCAGTTAACTTTCCTACCATGCTTTGTGATTTATGCTCTTTATGTCATGCCTCACACCTAAAAATGCTTTTATCCCCACCATTCCAAATTCACCTATCAAAATCCTACCCCAGTGTAGTTAAGTTGCTTCAAGCTCTATCTACACTGTCACCTTCAGTCATAGAGGCAGAAATTATTTCTTCTTCAGCTGCTCAATGGCTTAGAATTTTACCTCACTGACCCTCTAGCTAATTCTCTGCCATTCTCTGTCCTATTGAGACCACTGACTGCATTTCAAGTCCCCTTATAGTTATTTCCTGCCCCTTCCTTTTCTAATACTCTGTCTCTCACAGTAGGCACACCCTGCCATGGCCACAGATCCCATATGCTGGTCTCTCTTCATGGTTCCAACTGTCCTTGGGTTCTGTTAACTTCATTTCCCCTTTGTCCTTTCAGCCCTGGGGGGGGGGGGGGCACTGTTTCTATAGCCTTTTCCTTTTATTCATCCTTAACCCTATCTGCATCTCTATAAATAGACTCATCATTAAATTCAGGAGCATGTGAAGGAAGGCAACATAGATGAACCATGTGGAGTGAATTCTGTGGCCCATCAGGACTTCAGCTCATATGGCATTCATGGATTATGAATGGGAGACTAGGGAAACCATACTTGATTCTTTGTTGTTTTCTAGGTGCCTCATAGCTAATAGATATTCAATAGGTAGTTGGAATCATAATATGCCTACTCCGTACTCTGCAAAAATCTTGTCATGAGCAGTTCCTGCATGGGAAATTTTCACATGAACTTTCTGTTCTTGGATATCATTCTGATTGGAATTACTGAGGGGACACAGTCCTGACATCAGTGAACAAAGGGGAAAATAGAGGATTCTGAGGAAGAGAGCACTTTGGACCAGAGATGTGTGAACCCAGAAGCATTTTGAGATTGGCATCATGTCCTGAACTCGTTTTCAAAGGAATCAGACTTGGCCAAACCCAAAAAGAATTTTGCCAAGCACTTTTCCCCTTAATTTTTAAACCCATGTGTATTTTAAGGGAAATTCAATCCTTATGTTTCTGATTCATTTACACTTAACTCATCAAAATGTTGTTTGGTAAGAGTTATTTGATGTCCTATTCTTTTGAGCTTTGAAAAAAAAATGCTTTCTCCCCTTAGAAATACAAACCCCTTTTTGGTGCATCAAAAAAAAAAAAAATTTGATCACTGAAAGGTTCGAAGCCACTTCAAACCTTGTGGCGCACAGCATCCCAGTGTTCTTTCCTGAACCTGATGTGACTTCCATCTGAGGGCTTTTGTTGAAGAGACAAAATTGTACAAGGATGGCAAAAACGGCAAGACATAGATAATTAAAATCTTCAAAATGAGAAAGGAGACATGTCAAGGTTAGTGAAGAGATGAGAGGAAGCTACAAATCAAACACCAAAAACAGGGAAACAAAGAGAGTAAATGGATCAATTTTCTGTGCACAGAAGTTCAACAACGAGGCAGGAAGAGAAGAAAATGTATGCAAATATATGTCACAGAGCACATATATCAGAGCTTTCAGAATCCTGTTTTAGAAAACCAAATGCCTCGGCCATTTGGGAAGCAATTACAAGAATGTGTTACTAATTACTTAGATGTGCTTGAGCAACAATAGTTCTTGCTATGAACCCCGCCAGTTTGCCTGTCTTACTTCTTTGGCCAAAGTTGGTGCTACTAAGGCTTATTGCAATAGGCCCTTCATTTTTCTTTTCTCATATCCACTGCTGAACTCCTTCCTATGTATGCATTCTCAAAAACACTAGGCTCCCTGGTGTCAAACTGAAGTGGCTATTTATAAACACAGATGACTAGAAATGGGGCAGATCACTGGGGCTGTATACTGCTTGTCTCTTAGCAATCCACGACAGTGTTGCCAGTGAAATAAAGCGAAGAGATCATAGGTCTCAGGTTCTTCCTTTGTAGAATGGCCTACCTAAGATATCATAGAAATGATAAAACCAGGAAAACAAGAAAGCCCCCTGCAAGGACAAGGAGGAATAAGAGTACTCGGACTGAGTGTTTAAATGTGAATGACAATCAGCTTTAAGAAGATATGATTTCAAATTGCCTGGAAAAAAAACTTCAGTTTAATTTTCTAGGTTCACACTTCAAAGGAAAGAAGGCCCAAAGGGGATAAATGAGAGACCCTTAAAAGAGAGAAAATTCTAGCGACACAATCACTTATGTTTTCAAGTGGAAGTCGAGATGGAAATGTCTAAAGAAAACAATGATTTTTCTAGTTTTCTTTAGTGAGCTTAGGAACTATTTTTTAAAAAGGATGGGAGCTATGGGAGCAGGAGCCCATAAACAAACACAGGCTCAAAAGGGTGGCTTAGACTTGGAAAGATAAAGGAAGTCCCACGTTTGCAAAAACATGCTTATAAAATTATAATAGGATCCTGGGAGACAGGAACAAGGGAAGAGAGAACACTCCTGTCTGGAAGCAAGTCAGGTAATATTATCTAATGCCAGTCAGAACACACAATCATTCAGTCCCATTATCTGCCCTATGAGTTTGTTGTTCTTGTTGTTGTTGTTTATTCCCCAACTACAATATGAGTTCCTTGAGGACAGGGGTAATCTTTATTCACGCCTTTGGATCCAGAGCAACTAGCACAGTGCTTGGCATCTAATTCATGTTTAGTAAATATTTTTGGACTAAAAAGGTGATAAGACTAATTAAGAGAACATTGGCATGTGATGGACTCCATCTCTGCTCCAGCCCTAGCTCTCTCTTAAGTATAGGTCATCTTCACCTAGCAAGTTAAAGTTCATTCCACCTGCCTTCAAAACCAACAGGGATAAGTCTTTATGTCTATTTGCCTATTGTCATCCTGGGGAATATCTGTCACAAACCTTTTCACTGAAGTGGGTAGACCATCTAGACTTGCCTGCGTGTGCTCCTACATGCCTGCTCAGCATACCTCTCCAGAATCATTTCCTCCTTCCCACCTTGGATTGGACACCAGTCGAGAACTAAACTACAGCTATCCAGCCCCCACTGGGAAGCCTCTCCTAACTGTCTACCCCTCCCTAATGTCACCTCTTCTAAGAGTGTCTCCATTTCTGCTTCCTGTTTATTACCAGATACTGTTGCCCCAGTTTTCCTCGCATGCTGTAACCCTGTCTGCCTCATGAGAGCCTGTGCTGGAAAATGCCCATGAGGCAATGCCAGCAGCAGCAGCAGCCATACAGCTGCTCCCCAAAGGACAGATGCCTCCTGACCCAGAAAAATCACACCCAGGCCCATGAGGAAATGGAATGGTCAATGTGCAAGAGGTCAGGCCAATTAACTTGTTTTTTCTTTTGTAATTAGGGATACCAGAGGACCACATGGACATATCTTGACTTAAGCAAGGCATATAAAATGATAAAATTTTAGATACAGTAGAGACCTTATAGAAGCAATGATCAACATTTGGTTGGTGATGGACTCCAATGAGGATCTGATGGAAGACAGGAACTCTATTTGCACAAATTTATCATGCAGTTTCAGAGGGAGTCATGTACTACATATTAAGAACCTTGTTTTAGTAGTCAAGGAACCTCTGTCTGTGACAAAAAGCAAAACAAAAGATTGCATTCAAATACTAAGATCCTATAATTTTAATAAAATAGTAATAATAATAATAAATTCATTTTTAATGCCTGTCATATGCCAGGTTCTATCCTAAGTACTTTATCTACGTTGTTTTATTTCATTCTGACAACAACCCTATGGATTTAGCATGAGTATAATCTCCCAATGAAAAAATACAGATGAGGAATCTAAGGCTTAGAAAGATTAAGTAACATGTCCAGGGACACACAGTAAGTGACAGAGATAAGATCTGTATTGGGATAGGCAAGGTTGTGACTTCCCAAACCCCAGTGTTTATAATTACAGAGATGTACTCTGGTATCTCCCCCTTACACTGGCAGTGCATCACACATCAGCAAGGCCTCTGCTCTCTCTTGGTCACTCAAGGTTGCAGCTAAAAAGCAAACACCATTTCCAACACTGCCAGTCACTTTACATGATGAAATGGATCCCTGGGTGTCTCACAGCATCAATTCAAATGCTGTAGCCCGAGGTTAACAGATGTCTCTCCCACTCATATCTCCTTGCCCGGAAGGAATCACCTGGGCAAACACAGGGGAACAGGAATTGCAAACTGACCATGTATCCAGGAAATGAAATTCTGAAGATATTTGCCAAGTATTAAAATGTCTACTGCATGGCCAAAGCACATGCATTAACAACAAATTCTATATACCTTCAACCTAAGAAATAAAATGGTAAGCAGGGAGGTGTATCTGGTTATGTTTTTCCATAATCATGATACAGTCATAGAACAGGGAATAATCCATGCCAAATGTTATTCCTCACCGTCTGGCTGTGTGTACCTCAAGTTTTATGTTATGATTTAACTGGAATGTTGGAATTACACTAAATTCCAGACACCTGCCCATGATCTGTCTTTAAAATGTTATATATTATAACATTTAAATATGGAAGCAGCTTTAGAGGTAACCATATTTGGATCCAAATTCCTCGCCTTTATTTTCTGGAGAAAACCTTTGAACCAGCAAATCATTTGCTTTGCTATGAAAGTCATTAAAGCAAGGCTGTTGCTTTCCCCTGGATGCAACAGCCTTGGTATTTCTAATACCATCCTATTCTGAAAACTTAATTAATAGAGGTAACTTCCTTGTTTTTTCACTTCTTCAAATGTCTGTATAGTGCTTTCTAGTTTGCAAAACACAGGCACTGTTTATGTCAGTGATCTGGTTGGATCAGCCTTTCATACAGGCATTATTTGCATTATAATTCTCCAGCTGAAAAGATGGAAGTCCAGGATGGTTTAAAAAGAAAATAAATAAAAAAAACTAGCCTAAGGCCACACAGCTGAAAAGGAGTTTGGTTGGTGGGCTAGGATTCAACCCCTCTCATCTGATCCTATAGTCTGTGCTCCTTCCTGCCATACCTCCCAAATCTGTGTGACAATTATCTTTAACTGCCGGTAGAATCAGTCATGGCCCATCCTCTCTTTTGTGCAAGAATATCTGAGACAAAGAGCCCTTGTCCCAAAATTACTCTGGCCTATGGGGCTCCCACAGAAGATGGTTCACAAAGTTTCGAGGGCAAAATTGCAAAATTAACATCCATAAAAACTTCCCTAGTCAGAAAAGTTTGTGTTAGCAGGCAATAACTCAATAAATCCCTGACTAGAGAGTATTTTAGAGATGGGAGAACTAACATTTATTAAGCACCTACTATGAACCTAGCCCTTAATACTGTTTGTGTTAACAATGGCTGATGTTTCTTGAGGGCTTACTCTAAAGAAGTTACAGGGCTACGAATTTTTCATGCCTGATTACATTTTATCCTTGCAATAACCACATAACCTAGATATGGTTATTATTCCTTCTGCACACTGAGCGTTGGAGATGGACTGCCAACATCACACACAGTTGACAAGTGGCTGAACTGGAATTTGAACACAGAATGGCAAGCTTAAGTGCTTGCCTGCTTGTGATTTAATGACCACAGTAAGCCTGGTACATAGGAATAATTATTCTCACTTCGTGGATGTAGTAAAAATAGCACAGAGTGTCTAAGGAACTCTTTCAAAGCTATATGGCCAACAAATGGCAAAATGAAAGTGAACTTAAATGTGTCCCATATCAAAGGCCGGTTACACTGAGTGCTGGAGAAGCAAGAGTCTTTGTCTGAAGAACTCTGTCCCTTTTAACTTATGGGCCACCTCAGCAAAGAAAAAAACACAGAGCTAATCACTAGAGGAGTCAGGGCAGAGCCAGAACTGCGTTTTTACTCAGGCTCTCAGTCTTATGGATGCTGTGCATGCTGGTAATCTTTGGAGCCAGAAGAAATTCCTGGTGGCTCCCTGATACCTTTCCGACACTTTCCATTAGAGATTCACACAACGCCGTTCCACTGAGAAAGGCTCCACATGTTTGCAACTATCCTGAAGCATCAGGTTTGTTTGAAGCATTGATCTTGCAGCACCTCTTAGACCTCCTCAGATACCGCCCTTCCACTCATCAAGACAATTCGCTCCCCACGTTTTTAGGATTAAGTGTGCCACCTTGGAAGAGATGTTCTGCCTACAGCTGTCACTCTATTGCCTTTTATTTGACATCAGATGACATGAATAAAGATCTTAAGTCATTGCTTTGGAATACCTGCCATAATCACCTTGCTTAACAACTGATGAAGTGTTGAACAGGAGCACTGAAAGATTTTTCGGATTTAAAAATAATATCACCATGTTATAGTGCTGCCCAAATCTCCCTCCTAGAAATGAGCGCAACCTGGGAGATCATGCTTTTATCATAACATGCAACTGCAGAGACCCAGCAAATAAAATAAATGTCCCGACAGGTGGAAGTGACAGAAAGAAGTACAGTACCACCTCATGACCCACAGAATTGGGCAAAGAGTAACTGTGGACAAACAACTCTGCTGCTTAATTTACATCTTTGAGGAGGGAAAGGAAAGAAGAAAATAGGATCAAGGATTGATTAGGAAAGAAAAGAAAGAATAAAAATTCACAGTCATAAAAGCTGAGGTGCTACTTCCAGAATGAAAGCACTAAATGTAGGTGCCTCCAACATAAGTCATATAGTCTCCCAGGCTGTGGTTAAAATGATTTTTAAAAAAAAATAATAATAATAATAGCCCTGGCGGTTTTGGCTCACTGGATAGAGCATCAGCCTGCAGACTGAGAGTCCCAGGTTCGATTCCAGTCAAGGGCATGTACCTTGGTTGCGGGAACATCCCCCAGTAGGGGGTGTAAAGGAGGCAGCTGATCGATGCTTCTCTCTCGTCGATGTTTCTAACTCTCTATCCCTCTCCCTTCATCTCTGTAAAAAAATCAATAAAATATTTTTAAAAACTAATAATGATAATTATGGCAGCTAACATTGATTTATGGCCTAATTTCTCATCACTCAAAGATTTGGCCTTCTAAATATCTCCCTTTAAGAAACAATTTTATGAACATCAGCAGCCGAGCATCACCTACTGACCCCCTGCCTGTTCCTCCTGCTTCTTAGGGAGGTTCTTGCTGTTGACCTCCTCTAGACTCAGAGAATGAAGAAGTGATGCTGGTCTCCTGCTCCCTCTCCTGATCCCTTGGCCACCTCATTAGGGGTCATTACACCCAACTATGGATCTGGACATAATGATTAGAGAAATAAAGCAAAGTAAGTTTTACTAAGGCTACGCATTCAAGAGTATTGACAAGAACGACTACCCTAGTTGTAAAAGTACTTCAATATCTCCTTTAGACTGAAATATGGCCACCGCTGTTCCAATTTATCCACGTGTCCCTATTCCTGCTGCTCAAACCACTGAGCTCCTCCCTCAGGATCTGTGGACCTTCCCACCATACAGTAACTGAATGGCCAATGCCTCCATTAGGGTGAGAAAGCAATGGCTCCTGGACCCCACGATGATAGCCTGTGCTCAGCATCCAGTGCTGGTTTATGTGGCTAGATTTTTTTGTTGTTTTTCTGAACCATGATCTGAATATCTCCGATGTCCCATGATGCACTAACAAATGTGCTCTAAAAAAGGGTTAAGTTTCTGAATCCTGGGGTTAACAAAACCAAACTGGCTCCTTCACTAGAGAACATCTTGGACTTTTGAATATCCTAATGGGTAGTATGAATTTTCAGTAGAGATACAACATACACACATTATTTGAAACTGAAATCTTTGTTCATCAACACATTCACTCTGTCAATCATTCAACAAGTACTTATTGAGTACTTTTTATATGTGGATACAACAGTTATAAAACCTGTTAAGTTATGCATTCTCATGTCCTTCATGGAGCTTACACTTTAGCAGACAAACAAACAGTATACAGAATATATCTGCTATGAAAAAACTAAACTGGGTAAGAGAGTATTTATAACACAATAGGTTGTAATCATTCAGTTGGCGGTGAAATAATTAAAAATCATGAATTTTTAGTGAAATGATTAGAATGCATGAGATGAAATGCAGTAGAATGCATTAGAGTCCATCCCCCATAGTAGACATATATATATTGTTTTATGAAATATTTTTATGATATGAGGTCATTGAAAGAGCGAGGGCTATGCCCTCCATCTTGCCTGTATCCTCCATGTTGGGGCCACGTGCAGCCTTCTTCCCGGAAGCCCAGGCCTCTGCTGGCCACGCCCGGGATTTTAAACTAACCAATGACAATCAAGGGAAGTGCGCGCCATAGATATGACCACATCCTGTGTAACAAGACCCGGCTTACGCCTGGCCAATCGGCAGGGCCCACAATCCCCTCGCTCCACCCCCCTATTAAAACCCGGTTTTTCCCACGTCGGGGCACTCTGCTCCTGGTCGCTGGGCTGGCCTGAAGCAGAGTCGGGTTGGCTAGCCCCCAATAAAAGGACCTTCTGCTTTTGCATCGAACTGGCTGGCTCCTAGTCTGGTCTTTGGGGATCTTGGAATCTGGGCATAACAGTCACGATACAAAATGTATTTTATACTGTGGTAATAGGTAAATGAGTTTGAAAGCCAGTGGGGTGAGTGGACAAAGGGCAACAAGTGGGTCTTATTTTAAACACGGTGGCCAGGGAAAGCCTTTCTGAGGAGATGCCAGTTGAACAGACACTTGAGTGAAAAGAGAGAGCAGAATGTTTCCGACTGAGCTAACGGCACATGCAAAGGCCTGTAGAAGCACGCTTGCAGGTGTGGGAGTCAGCAGCCCAAGAGGCTGATCTTGAGTGAACACACAGAAGAGTAGAGGGAAATGGGTCACAGAGGAAGCCAGGACCCAGAGCGTGAAAGTCTCTGAGGATATGGGAAAAGCTTTAGATTCAAATCTGGCCAGTGACATGATCTGATTGAAGCAATAAATGAAATCACCCAGGCCCATTGGAGGACTGATCAAAGATGGACAAGAGTAAAAGCTATAAGACCAAAGTGTCAGAGATGTTGGTGGCCACGTATCATACACCAGGATTTGGAAATCTGCCCAGAGCAAATCCCTTAGCACTTGGATATCTGCCACAGGGGTGATGAGTGGCAAGCGTGTTGTAGGACCAGGTGAGGAACACAGAGTGGTCACACTGCAGTGAACAGAAGCATTGCTATCAGGTAGTAACTGAGGGGACCCTGTGCTAGAATGATCCTGATGCTTTCAACCATACAGTGAACTCATAAATACCCCACCTTGCCCTCCCACCATCAACATGAAGGGAGAATTTCCCATGTTCCCATCTTTCACACATCTCTTGATTCCCCTGAACCTTTTTTTTTTTGGTATTTTTTTTAAAAAAAAATATGTTTCTATTGATTCCAGAGAGAGGAAGAGAGGGAGAGATAGAAACATCAATGATGAGAGGGGATCATTGATTGGCTGCCTCCTGCATGCCCCCCTACTGGGGATCAAGATCACAACCTGGCCATATGCCCCAACTGGGAATCAAACCATGACCTCCTGGTGCATAGGTCCCCGCTCAACCACTGGGCCACACTGGCTAGGCTTTTTGTGGTATTCTTTACAATCTTATTCTTTCCAGGTAAAAATGCCAAAGTGGGAGCATGAGGAATTAACTAAGTGATGGAAAGGAGGAAGGATAACCTGAGACTACCAAGTGCCTCACCTCTGTCCCAGGCAGGAATTGCCCCACCCAGAGCTGGGCTGGGAAGCATTCAGAAAACCCATCAGAACCTCTATGGGCAATGTGACAACCACAGACATTATTGATATGCACCTGATGCTCAGGTTTTCAATGGGATAGGCTCACTCCACATGTGACTTTTAGAGCCTTTTGTTCTATCTCATATAGAGGGCAAAAATACGATATCTGGTGTTGCTTAGCATGGAAACCTGGATTTAGAATAATTCAAAACTGCTTCTGATATCAGGAAAAATGCCAGGGACAATAAGAAATAAAACAAGCTAAGACACTGGAGAACAAGAAGTTAAACAGAAAGAGAGAGGAGGGGGGAAGGGAAGGGAAGGGAAGGGAAGGGAAGGGAAGGGAAGGGAAGGGAAGGGAAAGGAAGGGAAGGGAAGGGAAAGGAAGGGAAAGGGAAGAGAGAATCACAGAAGAGAGGGGAGCAAGTGCAGAGTCCACTTCTAGACCTGCACAGAGATCAAAGTCTCCCCAGTCTGGTATACACAAGCCTTCCCAAGTTCTGTAAACAACACCAAGGAGTGTTAAATGCAGGAGTCTCAGCATCACTGCTGAGTGGAGCTGCCTTCGGGAAGCCAGCTGAGCAAAGATCCAGCAGCAGAAGCCCAGAGCAGAGCATGAAAGGATAGAAGCTGGGCGGGGCGGGGGGGGGGGGGGGGGGGGGAGGGGGGGGGAGCGGGCACTGTCCAAAGATAGGACAGGAAAAATCAGGAAAATGCCAGGCATGGAGGAGTCTTTATTTCCACCAAGAGGATGGGGTGGGGGAAGGTTTGATAATGACTTAAACAAACTGTGAAGATTAGCATCTGTGGAACTTGTTTATCTCCTTATCAGCATCCTAGGCTCTCACTTACTGGTATATCCTGTACCTGCCAGTGCTTAGATGGAAGGAAATTTGGAGACTGACAACCCTGGGCTCTGCAACTGCCTAGCTGAGTAACCTTGACCATGACATTCCAATCTTCACTTTCTCTTCTGAATAATGGGGGTAATAAGTGTGCTTTATATTTAAGAGTCCATTAGGATTAGTAAAATATTATTCCTGAGGAACTTAGCACAGCAGGGGCACACACTAAGTACTCAATGAATATTCATTTGCTGCTATCAAGACAATTCTTAACTGATAGCAAAAAATGTAGACTGACAAAGACCTGAGGAATTATCTCTATTAGAAAATACTGCTTGAGAAGGTGTTTAGATAAATTCTAGAGGCAGGATATGTCCTCGTACCCTCTCAAAGATTAACAAATAGGTGTGTTAAAATGAATAAGCATTTATGGTGTGTCTGTTTGGAGTTAAGCACTGTGCTGGGCATCAGGGAAAATAATAAAATATTATCCCTTCTCTTTAAAAAATCTTTAAAGGAAAACACAAAAGTAATGGGAGTATAAACTATGTAGCAAATTTCTATCTGGAGAAGAACTAAAAATGTACTTTGGAATCAAAGCCTTAAAGTTTAATATAGCAGACCATTTTGGCCCATTTTCTTATTTTTGAAGTAATCTTTAAAACAAGAATATTCCATTTTCTCATTCCCGGCTTTAGATTATATAGAAAAAAATATTATGTCTCTTTAAGTGTCTGGTACAAAATGATAATTTCCTTCCTTTGAAGATAAGTAATAACATTTTGGATACATGCGGCGTTGACTTGGAATACATGCGTGGATTCCACACAGAGTCTCTACTTTGGCTCTTGTGAAATAAGTACAAGAGATGGGAAGGCTGGGAAAATAAATGCTGGAAAACCAGACCCTCTATAGCCAAGACTGAAAAACTGATTTAATAAAGAATTAATCTTCAGAAGGTGAGTAGTCGTGAGCATTTGAAATGTGTCATTATCTGTATATTACCCTCACCCATGGTCTGATTCTCTTTCCCCCCTCCATCTCTGCTTTCTGTCATTACCTTAATCAAGTGCATAGGGCCTGTTGCCTTAGTACCGAAGGATCTTTCTTAAAAAGCCCTTATTGAATTTGACCCTGTGATCCCACTTCTAGGAATATATCCCAAGAAACCAGAAACACCAATCAGAAAGGATATATGTACCCAGATGTTCATAGCAGCACAATTCACCATAGCTAAGATCTGGAAACAGCCTAAGTGCCCATCAGTAGATGAATGGATTAGAAAACTGTGGTACATCAACACGATGGAATACTATGCTGCTATTAAAAAGAAGGAACTCCTACCATTTGCAACAACATGGATGGAACTGGAGAGCATTATGCTAAGTGAAACAAGCCAGTCAATGAAGGAAAAATACCACATGATCTCACTCTTTCATGGATAATTAAGACCATTACAAACTTTTGAACAATAATAGATACAGTGGCAGAGCTGCCTCAAACTGATTGTCGGACTGCAGTGGGAAGGCCAGGGAGGGTTGGGGGGCAGGAGGGAGGGGAGTAAGAGATCAACCGAAGGACTTGTATGCATCCATATAACCATAACTAATGGACATAAGACACTGGGGGGTAAGGGAGGGCAGGGGCTTGTCAAGGGCGGGGGGGGGGGGGGGGAAGGACACTTATGTAATATCCTTTGTAATACTTTAAGCGAAAAATAAAAATAAAAAAAAGCCCTTCTTGATGGGGGTTAAGAGATTAACCATGTCACGTGACCTTTCACCCAAAGTTTGGACCTAACCTGACATTTAATGTCAAAATGAAAAAGTGAAGAATTAAGAGAATGCACTAAGGCTTTTAGAATTATATTTAACACTGTCATTTGAATATCATGAAGAGGCTGCCGAAATTATTCAGGGCTAAGCCTTTTACTTGGGGAAGAAACAAACCTCTATTTTGGCCTGTTTCTTCCTATTCACTGGATTTGAAAACTTCAATGTGATGAAGAAACCGGAAGCAACGATCCATATTAAATCAATCCATTCTGCTTTATCCCATTTATTTTAAAAAGTGCATTGGGGAGAAAATAACTTAAAATGTTTTAAAGACTTTCCTGTGGTTTATGATAACTAAATGTCACTTTTCCATTATCATAGATGGAAGACATTTTTTCAAAAACAAGTGATCATAAAAGTTAAGGTCATTAAAATCTGTCTTCTTATTTTTGAAATTTAGAATTAAAATATAAATATGCCCAGTATTTTCATAAAAAATACTCATTTTTCTCCTTTTAAAAACTTACCAGTTCTTATAAACATCAGGTCCTCAAAGTCTTGAGTAGGAAAATATAAATGATTCCAATTTACTTGCATTAAAAAATGTGGAGGAGTAAGGATTCTGTATTTCAAAATATAGTTTCATTATATTTCAGTGTCTTCTAGGAGAGACCAATGTCCAGAAAAATGAAAATTTTTGGAAATCTGCTCCAAATAATATTTGTTTAAATAACATAATTACTAATAAGTAACTGAATAGTATCCACTAAAATATGAACTCCTTAAAAAAATTGAGCTTGTTCATCCATATGGAATTGCTCTATAAAACAGACAGCTCAGCAATAGGTATGTTTATCGATAACGACATACTTGTGTTTTCATTCTGTAAATCACTTTCTCACATACTGTCTCACTTAACTCTTACTGTAAGCCTGTAGGAAACTTTGAGCAATCAAGGTTTCAGAGCTATGACTTAACACAGATCCTTAAACTCTAAGACCAGGCTTATTTCACCTATATCACACCAAATTCCTTGTCAATGATAGTCACACTGTTCATACTCAAAATATTAGTAATTTTGCATTTGGAATTGTTTTTGGAACCTGTTTGTGAATCATCCAGGAAAATTAATTTTATTACTTTAGAGTTGTGACTTAATGTTGACTAACTAAAATAAATGCCCAGGGAATGACTGTATCAACAGGTTATTCCTCCAAAACAAAACCTCTTTCAGATTACAAAGATTTACTACCCCAGAGGATGTTCAAAAGAATGTAACTTGGTCTTAGCAAAAACTGAAATTCCAGAACTGTTTTAATCAATGGTGGGATGGTTGAAATGGATAGATAGCCTCTTATAATTGGTACATTTGAATTGCTTAGAACCTTTGCTGTCTCTTCAATGGGAATAAATAACCCTGTAATTTTGCCTGCATTCTTTGTGTAATGCATGACACACTCAGGCAGGTACAGATCTTGTTCAGGCAGATTCTGCAGAAGTATCACTTTTTTTTTCCTGACAACTCCAGAAATTGGAACTTTGAAAAAGCATCCATTTAGGTTCAACTGATCGAGATATCTCTTCTTAACAATACTTGAAACTTTTTTCAACCAGAGAGATTAACTAAGAAACACTGAACGCAAATGGTACAACAGGATTGTTAGCCTAAGTATACAGACAAACGTATAATACGCTACAATTACTAAGCAACTTTTACTGCAGTGTTCCTCTGATCTCAACTCCATTCTATTTTCCCATCAGGGAATTGATTGCATCCAGATTATTTTCCTTTGATTCTTGTTCTTTTTTCATTGTCTGGGATCCATGCTAGTTCAAAAGCTAAAATATTAAGGCAAAGAATTTAGAGTCTTTCTGTGTGCAATTATTTAAAGCTGAGTTGCTAACTTAGGAGAATTCACTGCCTAAACTCCTATAGTTCTAGCTTACATTTTTCTGATTCAATTTACAATTAGTGAAGCAGAATGGGAAGAGTATATAGTGCTCAACACCTTCTGGCCCACCCTTTTCTATATTCTGTAAGAAGGCCTAATTCCAGTGTACAGAAGAATCAGCTAGGGATCATGATAAAAATACATCATGCTGGTCCCACCCCTAGAGAGCCTACTCCAATTAATTTAGAGTTAGGCCCACAGAGTACATTTTAGTAGGCATTCCCTACCCCAGGCAGATAGTCCCTGGGCCACTTTTTATTAGAAACCAAATATAAACTTCTACTTACAGTAGGTTAGTAACAAAGTTTAATTAACCTCCCCCCTTATTTTTACCATGAAAATAACAGCCTAGATAAATGCAACCCAAAAGGTCTTACCCAATAATTCTTGACGTTCTGTATCCCACAGCTAACTACCATATTTCAATTGCCAACACCTAGGATTTTACTGTGCTTCATTCTATTGCTTTTTGAACAAAAAATATTTTAGACCAGTCTCTTTCTGATCATTAACCAAATTTTACATTAGTTAAAGATCTCTAACTGAGAGGTTACTATGATATTTTCCTTTGCAAGCATCTTTGAAAAGTTTATCAATGTCTACACTTTACCATAATGGTGGCAGAATTCAACAATTATCCCAAGTCTAGAGATATATGTATATTCTAGTATCTGTTGTGGTTTAACAAAAGCATGCAGCTGTATACCTGACAAACTAGTAAAAATGTTAGGAAAATGGAATTTTAGCCACAGTAAAACTACTGACCATAGAGGTTTTAGTAAAGATGTCACTCGCACATTCTATATTATTCCTCTTTTATAAAATAAAGATAATTGAACATTTGGCTACGTGGAGACTTAACCTCTAAAAATCATTTATCTGGGCAGCTGAGTGAGACTCTCTTTGGCCTTGCTTCTCTCTTTCCTGTTCATTACTGAGGTTAATCAAAACCTAGATCTTCCTTCGACCTCCAACATATTACTATAAGTAGCTGAGAAAATTGATAAGTAGACCGTTTTGATTTTTCAGGCTGTCAGTGTTTGGTAAAAGCAGGATGCAGAAGACTAAGAAGTCATGAATTAGCACTACCTGCAGGCCTTTCAATTTTGTGCAAGTCCCAAGTAAAAAGTTTCTACAGTGTTAAAGCAAGAATGTATAGTTACTGAAGGTCAATTGCTTGTTCTGACAAGCTGCCCCTGCGGTGATGCTCTCTCTGCCTTGCATTCTACGGACTTGTCTTCCAGCATCTTGGCTGTCACTAAATAGAAGGTCTTTTGAGATAAGAATGCTAGTTTGGTGTGGTCTTGTAGTGGGAGCTGCATTTTGGCTACCTGCCTTTTGATTGTGCTAAAAATTAAAATATTTGAAGTTCCAAGTAAAGAATAAACTCCCAACCATGCCAGATAAACCCCATTCTTTATATCAATGCAGCTTCACATTCTTATCTCCTAGTTTAATAAGTCCCTATGTATGTTCACTGTTTAAAGCATTGGCCAAAGCTCCAAAAGACAGTGCCCTGTATATGATGCTTGAGCTTCAATCTCAGATAAAACACATATCAAAAAAAACCACAAAAAAACCTATGGGAATTCTCTGTACTTTCTATTGAATTCTTTTGTAAACTTGAAACTACTCTAAAAATATAAAGGCTATCCCAGCCAGTGTGGCTCAGTTGGCTGAGTGTCATTCAAGCATCAAGAAGTCATCAGTTCGATTCCCAGTAAGGTCATATGTCCTGGTTGGATCTGGATCCCCAGTGGGGGGCATGCAAGAGGCAGCAGATTATCATTTCTTTCTCATTGATGTTTCTCTCTCTCTCTCTTTCTCTCTCTTTTCCTCTCTCTAAAAATTCAATAGAAATATATTTTTAAAAATACATATATAAAGGCTCTAACATTTTTTTAAATCTACTAAATTGATATAGTGTTTATGAATATGCCAAACTGCATCTTGAAATTTCATCTAATATGAATTACTTAATTTCATCTGAATAGACATGCTGCTCTTGAATTAAAATTAGCCAGGAAAAATCATTGCAAATGCTGCAGCCATTTAAATAAAGTAGATCTTCATTGGGTTGACAAGTGCTACAGAAATGCATAAAAGGAAACAAAAAGGGCAAAGGAAATTCTGATTTTTTCATTCCTACGTAGATGGAAGGATGTAAAATGAGATACTTAAACATGAAAGTGTTATTAAACTGAGAAACCTATCAGAAAACAAAAAGGTCAGACACATGATATAATTTTTCTAAAGCTTCTAGAAATTCTGACACACACACACACGCGCCCCCCTTCCAAAAAATAATGTATTCAATAAACTTTGGCCAGGTGGCTCAGTTGGTTGGAGCACCGTCTGTCCTGTATACCAAAAAGGTTGTGAGCTTGATTTCCGGTCAGGGAACATACCTAGGTTGAGAGTTTGATCCCAGTTGGGTGCATACAGGAGGCAACCAATCAATGTTTCTCTCTCACATCAATGTTTCTCTCTCTCCCCTTCTTCTCTTTCTAAAAATCAATGGAAGCATGTCCTTGGGTGAATTTTTTTTTTAAATTATTCAATGAGTGGTGACCTGGAAAAGCTTGAAGTATCAATACAAAACATAGATAAGTAAAGTGGCAGGAAACTGAAAGGCAACTACCCCTGGAGATACTTGGAGATATTAGTTGAGGAAAAGATAAATAAGATAATATTCATTGTTTCATTTACTTGCCAAATGTTTACTAAGCTTCTGTTGTTTAAGACAGTGGTTCTCAACCTTTGTTGCACATTAGAATCACCTGGGGAATTTAAAAATTTTTTTATGACCAGCTCACATCGTATACCAATAAACTCAAAATGCCTGGATGGGAGCAAGGCATTAGTATTTCTTAAAGATCATCGAGTGATTTCAATGTGCAGCCAAGGTTGAAGACACTTAGCCATTCAAAAAAAAGTAAGTTTTACATGTATTTTTCTCCAGGAACTTGAAATTTAGGCAAGAACATTAGTCGTGTCCAAAAGCAAACATGAAGTAGGATGCAACCACACGTGCTTTGTTGAACCATCTCATTTTGAGGTTGGCTCAATGCAGCGTCACTTCTCCAACCAAGCAGCTCTGTGACTCCAGAGAGCTCTTCAGAGAACATATTTGTAGTGATGCAGTCATTTCTGGGAGCCTCATTTCCAGAAAGAGGCAGACAAACTGGAAAAGGCTCAAAGAAGAGCAACAAAATGATTACAGGCCTGAGGGAATGGACTTATGGGGAAAGATGAAAAGAACTAAACATGTAAAACCTGACTAAGTGACAATTAAAGGGGGGTCATGATAACAGTCCACTAATACCTGAAGGGTGCAAACATCAAGGAGAGAAGTGAATTACTTTGGATAATGCGAAGTGTTAGCTAAGAGTAATCGCATAGCATTATAAAAGAGAAAATGAAGGCACAGTGTCAGGTAATCCTTGCTGACTGTGCAAGCTACTTGGCCATGGAGCTGGCTTTCAAAAGAGGAGTGGTAGCCACATCACTTGAGTTCCCATGAAACGAGTTTGGACAAAGACTAGGAAATAGATTATTAAGAGAAGTTCTGTTTGACGTGAACAGTGGAAGAAGGTGGTGGCGATTGAAGGGAGGAGAGAGAATAATTCAAAGCTTTTTCAACTGGTGCTATAAAAAGTTCAGGGGGAAAAAAAACACAGAAATTGAAAAGAATCTTTCTCTTCAAATGTAATTGCAAATGAGGTTGATGGGTATTCGCTCTTATTAATTATTAATGTATTCATTGCATACAAGAAATTACATCCTGAGCCATATTTTGTGTGTGTTTTATGTGCTATTTTGTCAGCTTTTTCATTAATTTATTTTAATATAAATACAGTGATTACATGCATGACAAGCTTCTTCAAAGACATTCAAGTATAGAAATTTCTCATTTAGTTTTATAACATTCCTAAACTGGGACATTTTGTTCCCTTAAACCACAGACAACTTGCTTCCTTCTTAAAGCTGTGCTCCTTAATGCTACAAATTTGGGAATGATGATAATAGTTAATATCTTCAGAGCATTTTCCTATGTGCCAGACACTGTGTTACAATAATTTCCACCCATCATCTAATCTAATAATCACAATAACTCTATGGGGAGGCAGTAATGTTTTCCAATTATTTATAAGAAAGAAACAATTTTTAAGGAGGTTAGGTAACATATTCAAGGTCACACAGCTACTAATCATGTCCTGAGAAATGAAAACCAAAAATTACCTGGCTCCAGATCCCACACACTCTATCCTATCTGTATAGAATGGTAACAAATAACAAAAAACTGGAAACCAAATAAAAATTGCCACCGGATAAATCTATCTCATAAATCTTATCTGCAATATCAGAATAATAATACCTACTTTATAAAATTATTGTGATGAATAAACAAGATAGTTTTTAAAAATAGAATAGCCTAGCTCTTAGTCAGTTCTTAAGAAATGATAGTTTAAAAAAGTAAAACTGAACTTCACAAATCATCTTGACACTGATTTCTCCTCATACCTTTTATATAAATCCAGCTATCATCTTTTTTTCTCTTATATTCGTGGTTTTGTATTGTTCTCATACAACCAGGAGGAAAACACACCAATAAACTAATTTTCACTAGGCTTTTATGGTGTAAGAGTTGTGCCTTGAAGTTTAAAAGCAGGCTCATAAACTCATAGAAACAGAGTAGAATGATGGTTGCCAGGAGCTGAAGCGGGGGGAGATGGGGAGATGTTAGTCAAAGGGTACAAACTTCCGGTTATACAATGAATAACTCCTGAGAATATAATGCACACCATGGCGACTATAGTTAACAATACTGTATTGCATACTTGAAAGTTGTTAAGGGAGTAAATCTTAATTGATCTCACAACACACACAAAATGGTAATTATGTGAGGCAATGGATGTGTTAACTAACCTTACGTGGTAATTAGTTCACAATATATACCTCTATCAAATCATCATGTCATACATCTCAAACTTACACAATGTTACATGTCAATGATATCTCAACAAAGCTGAAAAAAATCATGAAAAAAGACATTGGCTGTCTAAGTCATTCATTCATCTAGGAAATATTTATCAAGTACCTATTATATGCAAGGGACCATTGTAGTGAAAAAATAGGTGCCAGCTGACCCTCCTGGAGCTTACATTCACATACATTAGACACCATTCACAATGAACCAACAATGACTAGATAACCAAGCATTACTGTACATATCCTATATAATAAAAGGCTAATATGCAAATTGTCCCCTTGACCAGGAGTTCAACCAGGGGGCAGGGCAAGCCAGCCAACCGCCCACGGCCCCTCCTCCCACTGGCCTGTGCACAAATTCATGCACCAAGCCTCTAGTCCTAAAATAAAGAAATTGATGTTACCCATGGTATGGAACTGGGAGGGCAGTTTGTGCTTAAAGAGGGTGATCGGAGAAGTCATCTTTAAAGTAATGATTGTCAAGCAGGCACCTAAAGGACAGGAAGACAGAGGTTACCAGGAATTGCCAAGTTCCTGAGGCAGAAAAGAGTTTAGAATGTTCTAGAAACTCAAAAAAACAAAAGAAAAAGAAAAAGAAAAGCTGTGAAGCATAGTGAAGGAGGGTAAAGATGGCATGAAATAAAGTTTGAGAACTAGACTGTGACTGGAACATGCAGGAATTCTAGCCCATAGTTGAAGGTTGAATGTCCAGCATAGTCAGTGGTGAACCTGAGGAGGGACTAGGTGGGACATTGTTCTCGGATAGAGAGACAGTGCCACAGCCTGTAAGCTGGGTCTTTATTTTATAGTCAGATCCCACAAGGCAAAGCAAGGGCGTGGTCAAGATGTTTACAATGTTCTCGCGAGTTTTGAATCTACTTAGTTACATGCACCTGAGAACTCTATCAGGCTTTGTTTTGGCAGCCCACATCACTCAGCCACCTGGGACCACAGGTTCGGACCATAAGGTCAAGCTTACAACCATAGCCTTTGGCTATAATTGTGCCTAGAGGGCTCTGCCCTCCAAGCTGAGACCTGCATATGGCTTTGCTATGAGAGGACCTTGCCCTCTCATTAGTCCGAGGCTTGAACTGGTCCAAACGCTACAGCCACTCTCCAAAGAAGGTGAGCTTGATTTTGAGCATGTTGGAAATCTTACAGGTAACCCCTTTTAAGTAAGGGAACGATATGTTCTGCTTAATATTTTTAAAAGTTTATTCTAGGATGTAACTGGATAGTAGATTGTGTTTCGTGCTGCAGGACAGTGATGGTGAAAAATTGAGAAAAATGAGCAAATAGAAGAATAATTATAATTTTCTAGCATTCTACCCATTTGTTGATTTTGGGGGGTTGTTTAATAATAGTTGGTTAGTTATCTAGTGTGTCTTCTCCACAGTGAGAAGACTGGAAGTCCTAAGATCTGATAAGAATTATTGATTTAGATTAGCATGTAGCAGTGGATTTGAGGAGAGGGGCATAAATACAAGATCTATTTTGGAGGTAAACTGAATGGAGTGGCAGATGTATTCAACATGGAAGCAAGGAAAAGAAAGGCGCTGTCCAGATTTCTAGCTTTATTTTTGGAGGTAGTGTTTACTGAGGTGGTGAAGACTGGGAGGGCCAGGTTTGGGGGCAGATTGGTACTTCATTTTAGGCAGGTTAATTCTGAAATGCCCTAAGGCATGTAAGTGACGATGCCAAGTGGCAGCTGGATAGATGAATATGCATGGAATTCATGGTCTGGGCAGCAGATACCAAGATGGGGTGGGGGTGTATTAACTACATTTCTTTATTTTCTGTTTTCTTAATGCTCTGCCATCTGAAGCCTCACCAAAGAAAGACTGCCCTTCCCAGGGTGGGTAATTCTTATAGATAGCAAACCTCTCCTTTGCTAGCATGCCTTTTACATGCAAAACAATAGATCCAGAGGCCGTACCCCAGCTCCCTCCTTAATCAGCTCTCACACATCAAATCAATGTCCCCTGGCCCCAATCAACCCATGCCCAAGTACCAGACAATTAGGGACCACACCTATAATCCAGAGCCCGTCTAAATTATCCAAACTATCCAATCCTAAACCTGCTTAGCTGGCTTACCCTCCTCACCAGTCATTCCTATGAAAACCACAGTAAAGGCTCCTGCCCATGCTTTCCCCCGCCCCCACCCGGGCTCCTTTGGACTCCTGGCTGACCCTGCTGCTTCTCCAAGTGGCTCTATATAAGGTGGCACGTCCTTCCTCTTGGGAACTATGAGTAACAAACTATGTATCAATGGTAATTGTTCCTGATCTGTTGATTTCTCCATGCCTGAGAAAACCAAAACCCTGACTACATTTTAAAACAGATTTTCAGCATAACGATGGTATCTGAAGCCTTTAGAGCAGTGGTTCTCAACCTTCCTAATGCCGCGACCCTTTAATACAGTTCCTTATCTTGTGGTGACCCCCAACCATAAAATTATTTTCGTTGCTACTTCATAACTATAATTTTGCTACTGTTATGAATCCTAATGTAAATATCTGATATGCAGGATGTATTTTCATTGTTACAAATTAAACATAATTAAAGTATAGTGATTAATCACAAAAACAATATGTAATTATATATATGTTTTCCAATGGTCTTAGGCGACCCCTGTGAAAGGGTCGTTAGACCCCCAAAGGGGTCTCGACCCACAGGTTGAGAACCATTGCTTTAGAGTGATGGAAATAAAGGCAGAGACGAGGAAACAAGAGACACCTCTAAGGAGCCCAAAGAAATAAATATTCCTGTTTTGGATTTCAGACTATGTGGCAACTGAGGAGAGGAATTATTTTCAAGCCTTCTTAGCACCTCACACACAAATCATGCCACATAAGCCACTGCCTACTCCATGTAAGTATAAGGCTGATCCTGTCTCAAAATAAGTAATCCTCACTAAGACCACAAGCACAGACGAGTTATCTTCCCAGAGAAACAACATGAAATTAAAAGCCACCCACAGGAGTACGTGCCCAGTGGGAAGAACTCTTGAGATACAAAGCAACCATCCTAACATGTCAAAAAGGAAAAACACAAAGCTAAAACTCCTGTACTGATGCATCTCTCTGGCCTGTCTTGTCCAAATATTAGGCATCTAAACAAACTCCGAGCTGTGTCCCCAAAAAGCAAGTCCCACACATGTTTAGAGTTCTCACAGGTCTGGTGTAAAATGAGGAAAAATAGGCAAGGCATTTTCACCAAAGCTGAGTGGATTTTTTAAAAAGAAAGAAGTCTCTTTTACTCTGAGACTAGACCTTTCCTGTTTTGATACTTACATATCCTTCCATTGATGAAATGACTTGTTTTGTTTTGTTTTGTCTTAACCAACAAAAGTAAAAGTGGGAAGCTCTATAGAGGCCCCTCAATTTTTTTACTCATTTACTTCTACTGGATCACGAACTTGAGAATTCAAGGATGATTAACCTACAAGATGCAAATATCTAGATAGCTGAGAAAATCCCATCATTTATAAGCACCCAGGTTTCCACTTTCCATTTTCATCTTGACTGAAGTCACATACATGTAGCTTGCGTGAGATTTCCAATCGCACCCATGACACGAAGTTTCCATTCTGACAGGTTGGCCATGAGTGAGGCAACGCTTATCACAGTGATGGAGAGAATGAGTAGACGTCGTGAGCTAAAGTATGTTTTCTCAGATACTGACAAGTAAGGACAAAGGTTCAACGGTGACTAATGAATAAAATGTTAAGGTGGAGACAGGATTTATTTGATTAAAAGCAGTCACTCGAGGCATGTAGCTGCATTCACTTTGAAACCAAATCAGGCTTCGAATGATGTGGCAATGAAATATTTATTATTTGTTCGTTTAAACAAAAAGGCTTAATGCTTAATCAAAGGCCACTCACTGCTTCGACTTTGAACAGCTACTACCACGGGGTGTAGAATGAACAAGTTTGCTAATTCTGGGAGTAATTATAGCATCTAATTTCTGGGCATGTTTTTCAGTAAGTAGGTCAGACTCACAATGTTTGGATAGTGCTGGTTAGGAGGAGGAGCTGGTCCTGAAGAGGTTGCTAAAAGTGGAAGGAGGGAGACAGAGCCAAAGGTATAATGAACGATGAATTATGCAACAACCAGGCCATCCCTTCCTCTTTCTATTGGGGTTAAGAGATTAAAATATTAATCTAGAACTCTCCATTTTCTCAGATGGAAAGTAGTGAGGGAGAACACTTGTGCTGTTTTCTACGGAGGAAGAGATGCAAAGTTTGAGAAGGTTGGTTCCAAGACTTCCGACTGTCACTTCTACATTCACCTAAAGTGATCCCACTGAGCCAAGACTGTCACAGTAAAAGGGAAGACATTTGTCATTGGCATATAGACTTGACTTTCCTTATATCTTCACCGACCAGAATGGAGATGACAGAGCTACCGGAGGATCTGCACATTCTGTGTAAAGAAAGGACAGTGACATCACGTCCTGACCCTGCTGGGGCTTCCATTCAATTGTAGCTACAAAATACATCACACCAGAGATTTTTTTAAAGTCACATATTTTGTTTATGTAAATACAAGCATATTTATAAGGGCATATGTGAATGATGTTTACATGGATATATGTGTATGTTCGTGTGTGTGTGTGTGTGTGTTTTAGAGAGGCACATGAGAAAAAGAAGAAACATCTTATTAGAAATTTGAAGTAGAAATTTTTTTTCCAACTTACAAGCAATAAAAGGCTCATATAAAAATTGGTTCATAAAGAGAATGGTCCCTCAACCTGAAGACAGCAGTTTACTATTTCATTCCTAAGATAATGTACTTACCTCCCCTAAAATTGGATGAGAAAGCTTTAATTTTTAATGTTATAAAATGTCATGTTGCTTGATCTCATCACATACTTTAAACAAAATTATATTGATAGGGGAAACTCAATAAATAAGTTTTCGTGTAACAAAAAAAAAAAATCCCACTCCTGACTGAATCCTTTTTAAATTCTGAATCATCTCTCTTTTCTTTAGGTCTCTCTCCCTTTCACTGACCCACCTTCGCGTCATCCCAAGTGCCGCTGGACAGACCCAGAAAGGAAGAAGTCGCCGTTGATTTGCATGACTTCCCGGGATGACCTGAAGCTCTGGCAGTGCATGGAGTATGGATCTGCTAAAGAAATGAAACATGTTGTTGCAGCCCGTGTGTGAAGGTGCCCAGTCACTCAGGCAGAGGTGGACAAGGAGTAACTAGGGTACAGAATCCAAGTTAAAACTGAATTCTCCATCAGTCACTACCTAATTTAGAAGTCCAACAAGCAGAATACCAGCAAAGGAAAGAACAAACAAGAGGAACTGCTATCTCTTCTGGCAAACTGCTGGGAGCCCACAAGATTTATGATGACCAATTAAGGGTGTGGTAGCCCGGGAGAACAGAAGCCGCAGTCTCTGCTACGTGGAGATGAAATGGAACATTACAAAAACACCCCATTTTTAGAACTTTTCTTTTCCCCCAGCAAAACAACTGGTGCCTGCATTTCAGCATGCGCCTGTACATAGGAAAGCCTTCAATGCTCCCCAGCTCAGAATTAAAACTAAAAATAAAAAAAGAGAGGGCTGGGAGCTTGTTGTGTAATAAAGTAGGAAATAATTATGATAACACTTAAAAATAAAAACATTAATAAAAGTTTGGTTCCCAGAGAGAGAAATGTTATTATTCCCAGTTGAGAACTGACAAAATAAGTTTTATGGAAGTAACTGAGAAGTCCAAAGAGATCTTAAAAGAGTTGCCAGACATTTCAACAATGCTCCCTAAGAAGGCACATAGACAATGTTCCTGCTGTATAGAATCTTTTTTTTAATGTATTTTATTGATTTTTTTTACAGAGAGGAAGGGAGAGGGATAGAGAGTTAGAAACATCAATGAGGGAGAAACATTGATCAGCTGCCTCCTGCACACTCCCCACTGGGGATGTGCCCGCAACCAAGGTACATGCCCTTGACCGGAATAGAACCCGGGACCCTTGAGTCCACAGGCCGATGCTCTATCCACTGAGCCAAACCGGTTAGGGCTGTATAGAAACTTTAAAAACTAGACTCATTCCATCTCATTCCTCACCTTAAATCTGCCTAAAATAATGTAAAGTAGCTAAATCAGGTTATTTTAGAATCACTCTCTCGTGTCTCTCATGTTCTTCCGTATTAGGAAACATGTGACTTTCCTCTCCCACCTCTAAAGCCATGAAGGTACACCAACCCTCCTACGGAAGTCCAGCTTTGTCCCACGTCCAGTTTTCCTCAAGTGGTTCTGCTACTGACGTTCACAGGCCGGTCAGCCAAAGGGCTCTGCTGTTTTTAAGCAGCCACTCCTAGCTCTGGGCACTGGCTGGCCGACAAGTGACAAGTAGGAAGCAACAGAGAGAGAAGCCTTTATCCCTGAAAAAAATAAAAATCTACAGCAGAGTGGGCTGATTCTCTCGCAGAGATTGGCAAGTGGACAGAGAAAATTAAATTTAAAAACCCATGTGCATCTAAAGAATAAACCTCTTACCATCTTAATAAAATAATAGAAACACTTCTAAGAACACTCAACAATGTGCCAGAAACCACATGAAGCATTTTGTCAACATCTAATCAAATCTTTAAAACCACCCTAAGGAAAATGAAGCTTTGAACATGACAATGATCAGAGGCATTTGAGCTGAATACATCTAGCTTCAACCCCTAGCTAACCAGTTCCAAGTTGTGAGTTGTTTAACTTTAGAGGAGTTACTTTATTTCTCAGTTTTAACTCATTCACCCCTCAGAGATGGACTCTAGCCCTTCAATAAGGCAATCCTATCAGAATTTATTCTACCTCCTAAATCCATCTTAAAGATGTCCACTTTTCTCCATCTGCACAGCCACAACCCAAGTTTAAGAGGCAGATCCAAAATTTGTAGTACATGCAACTCGTCCAAATCAGGAGGACGAGTTTAAGGAGAAGGCATACAAAGCTCTGAATACAAAATTGGGTACATTTTTTTAACAATGAGTACATATTTAGACTGAGAAAAGAAATCACACACATAAAAAATTTTTTGAATCTAAAATACTACAAAGCTTATAAACAAAAATGACATACTATTTTTATTAATATGTTTGCACACCTCTATAATTCTTCCTTCATGTTTTGGCAGCATATTCTTTGATCACCTCTTCATATAGCAACAATTTCATAAAAGAGTTTTTGGTAAAGATAATAAAGAATTCAATCTTTGCTCTAACAAGTTGAAGATAGTTAACTGACAGCTTAAAGTGTTTATTTCAGCATCACCACAGGTTACTAGAGTGCTATGTAAATGTTTAAATTTTTTTAATTTGCAAAGATCATTTTCTAGTTTCTTTGGTAAATGAACTAGATTTCAGACCACTTCAAGTTTTCTATGTAGTGATTAATCGTAAGTACTCTTTGAACTACCAAAACTCATTAAGGAGTTTGTTGTTGATGTTCTCATTGAGAATGGTGTAGTATGAGTTTTATGTTATATTAATCTTGTCAAAACAGCCCAAAATTTAAATTTGTTCACAATATGTTTCTATGATTCACTTATCTTCATTAAACGGGTTATCAAATAATCAGCAAACCATCAATTACTTCTACTCAGAATTTGTCTCTTCCTCCTCATAAATCAATGAAATTTGAAAATTGGGGGAGTTATACAATATGCTTCTGGATGCCAGAATAATTTCTAGTGATTTCAGCGTAATCTTTATCACTTTTCATATATCTCAGTTTTTAATCTTGATATCTTTGGTTCTTCAGTAAATACAAAGATTATCAAAGAAGTTTGCTTCATTTGTTTAATGAAGTACTCCAAAACACCTTTCCAAATTTTAGTTAAAATAACACATGACCAACTCAACTTCCCCTTCACAGGATCCTAAAAATGTCCACAGCCACTCCAACATCACCCCACCCAAGTGGAAATATGGTGAATGAGCATAACGTCAGAGTGGAAGAAAACAGCTGTCGTAACAGTTGACAGCTAAAATATCTTGTTCGTGCAAATATCACAAAAATATATGAATACATTGCTCAGGCTCTGCCCCAGCTTAAGAAGGGGCTCATGCAAGCAAGGGGCCCTAGAACTTAAGGGGAATCTACCCCAGGCCACTATCACCTCTCAGCTAGGCTGCTAAAGTACCTTCCTAACTTGTCTCTGCACTTTGATCCTTATCCTCCTGCAATGCATTCCCATGTGCCAGCCTGGGAGACTTTCAAAATGCAAATTAATTCATGCCCCTGTCTAACTTAACACCTTTCTATGGCTTCCCATTACATATATAATAAAGGCCAAATTCCTTATCATCAAGACGCTGTCTAGGTCACAGAATCAACCCATACCACCACCGCCCCATTGCTCACATGCTGTCGACATACTGACCTTGTTCCCACAAGTGTCCCATGACCCCAGGGAAAGTGATACCAGTGTTTCATAACCTACAAAGCACTATATCCATGTTAACTCTTACTATTATTAGAGTCAAGAGCAGGATGCGTTGAGGAGGAAAGGCTGCACATTTTGACTTTTGTCAAGGTCATTCCTATTCTTCTCTGATTCCTGTAAACACCATTCTGAATCTCCACAAAGGGAATTGCTGCAAACACAGGTCCAGGACTTACAGCCATACAGCAAGTTACCATACATGTACACATGGTACATATGTATACATACAATATGCGTAAGCAAATGGCAAGGTATTTACTACAGTAGCTTGCCTACACTGCCTGTATTTTACCAAATGACAGTCTACACTTCGAAACCCAGCTAGCAATTAAAATAACAATGTACGGCACAGTGTTGGTTGAATTAAAATAGCAATGAAAAGTTCTAAGATTTTAGTCAATGATTTCTAACAATCCTCCTTGATCAGAAAGAGTCCA
This sequence comes from Myotis yumanensis, assembly GCF_028538775.1. NCBI lineage: Eukaryota > Metazoa > Chordata > Mammalia > Chiroptera > Vespertilionidae > Myotis > Myotis yumanensis. The sequence continues at coordinate 32,003,250 of NW_027223766.1, read as the reverse complement.
TGTTTTTCAACATCATCTAGCGGTAATGTGGCTGTTCTCCCAGGACAGAGATGAAAAGAGTGGAGAAGAAAGGGCTGATTCAGGTCATGCGTAATCAGTCGAGCAGCCAAAAAGCGCTTGTTATTCCCAGTCTTTAGAGAGCTTGTTCCCTCGACACACTGGACTTATTTCCTGGATACAGCAACATCAAGCATTTTTCAGCAACATACAACATCTCAAAGACACACATGAAAATTTGGTGTCCAGATGAATATAAAGAGAACTGATAAAAAGAAGAGGAGAAACATTGCAGCAAACTACCCAATGGGAGTTAGTTATAACGGTTCCATTGTCTGCCTAAAGAGGAAGGTGATGTGTTCACAGAACAACGGACATGAACTTTGAAAACGTCTGTAACAACTCCCATTTCATATCTCATACAGGACAGGCTTATCATCTTTCAAATGTGACCTCTCCAACATTAAACCACTTGGCATTATCTGACAATTATTCCTTCAGGGGATGCGCCATTTTCACAGCACTCGGTTTACATAACTTCCAGTTTCCCTCTCAATTTGGAGGTTCATCTTACCTATATGTTCAAGGATTTCAATAGTCTTGTCCAAATTTTGGTGCTGCCTGACTCAAATTTCCCCCAAGTAAATTTTATGTAGAGATTAAGTAAGTTTATTATGGTCCCCTTTATAGGTCATGATTATTCTGCTTGTTTGCTAATGTGAAAAGATCCACTGAATTAGACTCCACTACTTCTCTGTTAATCCAAAATTTACTCAACTTCCAAAATGACCCCAAATCCTTTTCCTCCATAGTCTGTCTCCAAACTGCTCTACAATGCCATTGCCTAGAAATGCCTATAGCTTGCTCTGGTTGGTTTTTCTCAGTGGTTAGAACGTTGGCCTGGGCACCAAAGGGTAGTGGGTTTGGTTCTAGGTCAAGGGCACATATCTGGGTTAAACAGCAATGAAAAAAATATCCTTGGGTCAAGATTAACAATAACAAAAATGCCTTTGGCTCTGAAAGCATGATTTTGTGCTGTAATGTATACTTTTCTCACATGCTTCCTTAAGACTTTTTAATCCCACAATATTGTAAACTCCACAAGAATGGAGACTTTAAAAATTCTCCATAATATATACTCTTCAACTAAGCATGAACTAGGCACCCATTAGATATTAATTTGTATTATTAATAAAGTTACCCTCCATCCTTACATTTTTATTTTCTAATTTTAGACATTTTATTTTACGGTGGTATCTGGAGTCAGACTGCAAGGTTTAGAATCACAGCTCCATTGTTTACTGACTTTGTTACCTTAGACAAGTTATTTTGCCTTTCTGGAGCTCAGTTTTTTCAACTATGAAAAGAATTATCATAAGAGGAGTTATGCCACAAGTTTAATGTCAGGTTTAAATAATAGTGCTTAGTATAGTACCTGACAACACATTGTTTTCAATAAATAATGTCTGATATTATTAGTATTGTTATTAGCATTAGAATGTTCCTCAATCTAAGCATATATCATCCATGCTCATATGTACTCCACAGTCAAACATCTTCTTATATTTACACAATATTTATTTTAAAGTTTATGTATTTCATTGCTTTATTCTTATCAACATTGCTTCCTATATCTCATATCTCCTTCTAGTATCATGTTCCTTCTTCTTGTAGGACATATTTAAGACACAACAGTTCACAACAGAGAGTCTTATGGATACCTAAGACCCTACCAAGGGATCCTTGATACACCACATAAACATAGGCAGCAAAATCTAGGCACTTCTTGTGGCAATATTTTTTCTGATATATTTCCTTGAACAAGGAAAACAAACAAAATAAACAAATAGAACTACATCAAACTAAAAAGTTTTTGCACAGCAAAGGAAAATTCAACAAAATGTAAAGATAACCCACTGAATGGGAGAACAGATTCACCAATGATACATCTAATAATGGGTTACTATCCAAAATTTATGAAGAACTTATAAAACTCAACACCAAAAAAAAGAAAAGGTAAAACTGAGTACACACTTCTCCAAAGAGGGCATACAGATGGCCAATAGACATATGAAAAGATGCTCAATGTCACTAATCATGAAAGAAAAGCAAAATTAAAACCACAATGAGATATCACTCCACACCTGTCAGAATGGCTCTCATCAATAAATAACAAATAATAAGTGGTGAGAATATGGAGAAAAGGAAATGCTTATGTACTGTTGGTGGGAATGCAGATTGGTGCAGCCATTGTGGAAAGCAGTATGGCGTTACTGGAAAAAATTAAAAATGGGACTGCCGTATAACCTAGTGATTCCACTTCTAGGAATATATCTGAAGAAACTTGAAATACTGATTCAAAAGAATATATGCACCCCTATATTTATCGCAGTGTTATTCACAGCAGCCAATATTTTGAAGCAGCTCAAATGACCATCAGTAGATGAAAGGATAAAAAAGCAGTGGTACGTTTACACAATGGAATACTAGTCAGCTGTAAAAAAGATGGAAGTCTTACCTTTTGCAACAGCATAGATAGACCTGGAGAGTATTATGCTAAGGAAAACAAGCCAGTCAGAGAAAGACAAGTAGCAAATGATTTCACTTATATGTGGAATCGAATGAACAAAATAACTAACAGGCAGAAGAGAAACAGACTCATAGATACAGAAAACAGACTGACAACTGTCAGAGGGGAGGGATGTGGGGGTGCTGGGTGAAAAAGGTGAATGGATTAAGTAAAAAAAACAAAAACTTGTAGACACGAACATAGTGCCAGGTGTTCTTATTTTACACTGACAGTTGAGGAAATGAACACTGGTTAAATAACTTGCCTGAAGTCATGCAGATTGTAAATGATGGAGCTAAGTGGTAAACATGGAAAGCCTAGTTCTAAGGCTGTCTGCACAATTATTAACAATAATGCCTTATAAATTAGAGCAAATAAACAGTGCAAGGGACAAACTGAACTTCATCCTCTCTGTGCATATAATGGTGCCCAAGTAAAGCTTTTAAATACTTTAGATATCATGAGAAATGAATTCTAAGTGTTTCTTACGCTATCTGATGCTCTCTGTGACTCTAACATTTACATCAGAAATAAAAGGTTCTTGTCGGCAGGTATGGCTCAGTGGTTGAGCGTGGACCTATGAACCAGGAGGACAGGGCATGTGCCCAGGTTGCTGGCTCGATCCCCAGTGGGGGACAAGCAGGAGGCAGTTAATCAATGATTCTCTCTCATTATTGATGTTTCTCCCTCTCCCTCTCCCTTCCTCTCTGAAATTAATACGCACACACACACACACACACACACACACATATATATATATATTAAAGGCTCCTTTAATAACACAGATATCATTTAGGACAAGAAGTTCCCATGACATGATTCTTGATAAATTAATGATAGTGGCCAAAACTTAGGTAGATGCCATAAAGCTCATGTCAATACTGGTATTACCTGCTTTCACACTTGAAGAATTCTCATGCACTCAGCCAAGAATTGTGTGGTACACAGCAATCCCTACTGGGCGTTTTTTCTTGGGCAAATATTTCAAATTACCCTTCATCTACAACTGCAAATAAAACACTTCTTAAGATATGTGTTTGTGACTTCTGGGTTAAAATTATGCCTATTCCATCAGACTGTGAAGTCCCTGAGACCCAGTCTACAGCACATTCTTATCTGTACCCACAGGCTTGAAATAAGCTCAACAGCAGTCAGCTCTCAATTATTTGGCATGGAGTGAATAATTGTGTGGATGGATCATATTTAGTCTAAAACCAGAAGATAGTCCACATAAATGGGTGTTCTTACCCTACGCATCCCATGGAGATATCAACTACTTTGGGTTCTTAAGTAAGAAAGGGAAAGGTGAGATACACACACACACACACACACTCGAAATCTGATTTGGTTTAACAAAGTAAAATGTACCCCATTTTGCTTTGGGGTAAAATGGAAAGGAAAGGGATACTGTTGCAGGGACAAAATGACACTCCCCCCACCAATAAATTTTTCTCCATTTCAGAAGTATTTCCATTTCCAATTTATATTTAATTTGAGAAATTTAAAACAAGCATAGTTTTTCATTTGAAAATATATAAAGAGATATATTCATCTTGTTTTAATTTTTTTAAAGAGCTTGGTGTCAGCAAAGCACACACACAAACAAAAAATTAAAAGTGGAGAAATACACACACATCTCTGGATTCCTAGGACGACAACAGGCAACCACGTGTTTCTCTGATGTTTCACATTATGTCTCCAGGGTCATATGTGATGTGTTTCCCACACTTACAGCACCTCTATTAGTTATTTATAAGGTGTTTTTCTATCCGTAGTATACATATTTATATCTCCTCACACTCATTTATATCATGTATTCATAAATGCTGTGGATAACAAATTGGCAAGCATTTTGTTTCCTCATTCATATAATGCGCACATTGTGGCATGTGCCCCTTTGGTAAGAGTTTCACAATGCCAGGTCCTCAAAGGTATAAACCAAAAAATATATAGATAGCTTATTCCATCCTTATATTACCTGAGGACATACAATAAAATTCAGTTATTCAGTCACAAGAATATTCAGGACCTTGATAAAAACAGCTAATGAAAATATGTTTACAAAATGAAAGCATCTCTAAAAGTGCTATGTTACTTCCTCTGCCTCCTAAAAGCGATTCCAGTGAACATCATTAAATCTTTTGTTGGTAACTTTAGGATGAAGATTGCTTATTCCCCAGTTTTATAGGACACCTGTGAACAAATTTACTCTTTCAATAAAGGTCTATTGATTACCCATTGTGTTCAATGGACAAAGTTAGACTCTGTGCTATAACCGTATAAAGAAAATGATTCCTGTCACAACTGTCTCACAATTGGGCAGGATAACTCCCTGGTTATTTGTAATGAATACAGCAGATCACATATTAAAGAAAAAGTGTTTCAAAGAGATGCTATTTCCCCATTTCACTTGGTCCTCAAAATATATATTTTTTTACTCCAGCAGGTAGAAAAAAGGGCTAAGATATTCCAGGCAGGGGAAATATGAAGGGGTGAGAAGAGGGAGAGAGAGCACAGAGAAAGATAGTAACAAGCAATTTGAATAATGGTTAATATCATGAATTTGGAATCATACCAACCTGATTTTGAATCCCACTGATTAACTTCATAAGGTTTTATCTTTTCTGAGCCTTTTTATTTATCTGTAATTGTGGTGAGAATTCAATAAGATAATGAATATGAAATATATAGCTAAGGTCCCAAACCGTAATAAAGAAAAGTGGAAGCTATTATTATTGATTTATTATTCATGCTGTTATTATGAGGAATGGCCCATATGAGCATCTCAAGGATAGGTGACTAAAGGCAATCTCCCAAAGGGCATGCTTCTCCATGCAGCAGTCTTGCCTTTTTTCACCCCTGCCCACCATTTGCCATTACCATGGATTCCACTAGCAATGCCCATTACCCTAAACACTGCTGATTTTTTTTCTTACCTTGATCAGATATTTTCCTAACTCCCATTTTGTCAGAGCTCTACTTTCTAAGATACAAGGGTGAAACTACCAAAAAACCAAACAAAACACCTATCTATGTTCAATTAAAAATTGGTTTCAATTGAATTAGTATCCCTATCCTTGCAGGATATTTCTACGCATTTCAAAGGTTCTCTTACTAAAAGGATGTCTTAGACCCAGAATGCACTGTAATTGTGAGAATTTCAGATACAATGGCAGGCCTGAGGGAGAAATTTCCATGCGGACATTTCCAGACCCTCTAATGAATTAGGAGTAGGTGGCGTCTTCTACCAACATGAAGAGCCATCTCTGCAGACAGCATGAGAGCTGGGACCCAGCTTTGCATTCCATGCATTTCCAGTTCTGTAGGTGGAAGATTTCATGACACCATCCAGTTTATTCTTAGCATGTGTGGGTCATGAGTTATTCAGCATGATGAGACACCTATTTGAATAATAAGGTTAAGATTATTTTTAAGGCCATGGCTACCACAACTGCAAATATTATTTAGAAAGACAGAGCAGCTGAAGCCATGAATACTCACAAGACACCAGCAATAAATTCAAGAAATTTGTGTGAGTGCTAGGAGGAACCAATCGTGTTCCTCTAATCTGGGAAAATCTGAATCTCCCTGTGCCCAAAGGCCTTGGAAGGCCCACTTGTTGCCAACTCATCCTTTGCAGAACCAGTGGGTGTCCTATCTGCCAATCTCCAAACAACCTACAAGTTTTCTGGGATCAGATAAATGAAGTTACAAGTATCCATGCATAAGAACTTATTAATATGATTATGGGTCTTGCTTTAGATGGAGGAAAGGATGCAATGGAATGGTCCTCAGGCCTGGATAAGTAAAATAATTCAGCTGCATGTTACTTAATTTAGGAGCCCCCGACCCCACAACTTCTTCAAAGGAAGAATGGGCAGCCAGAGACTGTGGCTGATTAATGCTGTGTAGGGTGTGGCTGTCTGTCTGTAGGTGCTTTGATAAAAATATGTTCGTGCTAAAGACACTATTCATTATAAGCAACATCAAGGTGTGGTGTTTCGATGTTTCCATGTTTAGCGATTATAAGCTGAAACTATTAAGTGCTTTGAGAGCAAGCCAGAAAGCAGGCAAGCTGAAAAGAAGGCAAGGCTACACCGCTCTGTATGGACATCCTTTTCTCTGATCTTGAGTTATAACAAAAATACATATCTTCCATTCCTCTTGCCCTTGGCACAGTATCATCTTAACATGTGAACCCTAAGCAAAACTAAATGCTAAATTTGATCACCCCTGCTTCAAATAGAAAAGATTGGTATTGAGATAAAAGAAGCAAACAGTTAACACAAGTAAAATTAAATCTGTCCAGGAACCTTTATTTTAGAAAGGTTGGTATTCAAATGTTGATTCCTCGTGTTGAAACAGATGGGCTTTGCAGAAATAACTCTTACTGTGTATCACCTAAAAATTCACTATTATGTGATGGATTTACATTTCTAGAGTGCCAATAGAATGGCTTTACTCTTCTTTCCCACGTGCCTTTGAACAATTCAACCACTCTTGTGGTCCAACTATCACCCCAGGGTGAATGACTTCTATAGCCACATTTCCTCTGCCTCTCGCTTCAGTTTAACAACATTTTTGCCTACTGGTTCTGCCAGCTGTGTCTCACATTAACCTCAAACTCAAGCTGGTAGAAATGATTCATCACCTTAGCCACTAATTCAGCAAAATGTCTGGGCTTTTAATTGCTCTCAATGACATCTCCAGTTCTGTAGTCACAGACTCAGAATTGCAAAGTCAACCTTTTCTCTCCCCATTTCCCCTTTTCTTTCTCTTTCTGTCCAGGAGGGTTTCTTTGACCTCTCTGCCCTGTTGACATTTTTTGCTCCTGGGAGAGGGAGGTTAGAGTCACTCTGTGCATTTTACAATCTTTGGCAGGATCCCTGGCCTCTCCCTGGGAGTTGCCAGTAGCAGTGCCCACTCCCCCAATTGAAACAACCAAAAATGTCTCCAGATATTGTCAGATTCCCTGGGGGGTGGGAAGGGAAAAATCATTTAGCTAAATAGATAATCTTGAAATGTGGTGTTCTGAACAAGGATATTGGGTTACAGCAAAGAATGTAAGTATGTACTGTGGATAGAACATGGGGTTTAGGGCATTAGGTAATCCAGATGTGAATTCCATCTTTGATAACATGATGTTAGGAGATAAGAAAATCTAACACTGTAAACTTGATCTAAGGACTAGAATAACTAATTGCTATTATTTCTATATTACACCTTTTAGCAGAATGGAGTTTAGATTATTATAAATGTGAAACACTGAATACATAGCAGGGGCTTAATAAAGGTAAAATAGTAATAACATGAATACTTCATGCTGTTACAATAGCTTTAAGATGAAATTAGATTAGAGGTGATACCGTGAAAGTTCCATGAGGAATCCCATTAAGACAAAAACAATAGCACTAAGGAAGTATTTAACATTTTCTGGGAAAAATGAGGGGCAAGAATGGACCTGGAGTCATTGATAGACCAGACCCTCCATAAAGCACTATACAGTAATGGCAATAATCAAATGACTTCAAAATCAATCAAAAGTTTACTAGCATCCCATAGATATTAACTGATACTGTATTAACCCTATATCTTGAAAGCAAGATTAAAATAATTACTCTAGGTCTCTGAGAATCAGCTTGAATCACCTTTCTATATACAACAAAGACCAATAAGAAAGGCTTCTTCAGAGGCAGAAAACACTAAGGGGAGTGTCGTGTCATAGAAACCAAAGGAAGAAATGCTTCAAATGCAACAAATAATCCAAGGATCAAGTGGTGCGGAATGGTTAAAAAAAAAAAGTGAAGGATTAAAACTGCCCAGCTGGATTGAGAGTCAGGGAAGTCACTAGACAGAGCAAATGCAATTGTTGGTTGGTAAGGGCAATTTCAGGGGGAGGGTCATGGTGGACACCAGACTTCCGTGCACTGAGAGAACGGAGAGTGAAGCAGAGATGATAGGTGTAGACAACATACAAATGAGTTTGGCAGTGACAGATAAAAGGCAGAATGGAATTGAGGTAGGTTTTCCTAAAAGTTGAGAAAGATCTGGTCTCATTTAAACACTAAAGGTAAGAAGCTTCTTGACATGACAAAAAGAGGAGACATGCAACAGAACACAGTTCCTGACGAGGTAAAAGGGAACGTGATCTAGACAAAGGTGGAGGGATTAGCTTAGATGACAGAACGAAAAAGATACATTCATCTTTCACAGCAGCCAGCGGGAAGGAGGGGAGGGTGGGTCCCTGGGCACTGAGTCAGTCAAAGGAACTTAAAGGAGTTCCCACTGGATGACTTCCATTTGTTCACGAAGAAGTTGCTATCTCACCCGCTCCTCTGATTTCCTTATAAATTAGATAGCATTTTTTTTCTTTTATCCATTTTTCATTTGGAAAAATAGCGTGCACCCACCCATCACATATACACACACAGAGAGACACGCACACAAAGATGAATATGCACACAAAACAATTTCTAACCTGTGCTCTGACTCATTAGTGCTTTCTCAAATTAGTAATATTTATATTTAAGTTACAAATCAATTCAGGATGCACCCAATTAACATATAATTTTAGAGTTGAAGTGATGAAGTGAATATCTCCTGCAAATATTTGGGGCTTTTTCATCACAATACACAGTGTATTGGAAAATCAACCGCTAAGAACTGGCCATTACTGTATGTTTTGAGTGCAAAACAAAAGTAGTTGATCCTGTACCTTGGCGAAGCTGCTTTACCTGCCTTTGTGACTGCCCAGGTTTCCCATGCCTGTGGCAGCCTGGGGAGGTAGAGGAGCCTGCCAGACCAGTTGCAAAGTGCAGAACATGCCTCAGGGCCTCCATTCACAATCCAATTTGCCTTCAGTGACGGTGCCCAGTCTCAACACCGCAAGGCTGACCTTTCGACACAGGTAAGTTCAGCAACAATCACTTGGCCGCAGCCATCAATTCTGCCTAGTGCCAGAAATTCTGCAGTCTCTTGGGCGGCGGCCACTTGGCAGCAGTTTTCAGGAGCTCTGTTCTGGCACAAAATAAGGGGGTGTGTGTGTGTGTGTGTGTGTGTGTGTGTGTGTGTGTCTCCATAGTTAACATGTGATGCTTGCTGAAAGGGAGGGTGAGAACAGATATAGAGGGAACGAATAGAAAAGGCACTTCTTCTCTCTTTCCAGCCATTGCCACAGCACCCTAGCTATGCCCTGACTTCTGTGAAGTTTCTAAAGACAAGGGAAAGGGAGGATGGAGAGAAAGAAAAGGAAGGGAGAAAATGCAAAAACTGAGAACCAAGGAAAGGCAGGATCTGAAAGGCTTAGTTAAAATATCATTCTGGAATGTGCCTTCGGCTGGTATGTTATTTCATCTCTCCTGCCTCTACTCCCTCCCCTTTCAAACTTCCAAGACACTGAAATGGATGCAAGGAAACCCCTTTTTGTGATAATTCTCAAACTTTCCATACTGATCATATTTGCATTCCTGTAATAAAACCCCCTATATCAATGGAAGAGCAAGGCACTTGTTAAAGTATTGTTTACTCGGGTCTACACAACACGAAGATAATTCTTGGTTAATATTTCCAGTGGAACAGACAACTAGACAACTCAGGCTAAAAATGTTCCTGTGACAAATGACCAAAAGTTCATTTCACATAGAGCTGGGAAAGAAACAGGTAAATGTAACTGTCAAAAGCATCTCCTTTGTAAAGGTAGTCCTTCCTTATATAATATAATTCTAAATGTGGTTCTCTAATAAAGAATACATCCACCGTACTTAATTTAGATGATTTTCTTTGGAAAAGCAAACTCCTCTGTTTTTGTTTTACATTGTGAGGGGGAAGTGAAGCAGGGTACCTACACGAGCCCAACATTGAAGGGCTCCTTGTCTAACCTGAGCAGGAAGAGAACTTAAAGTAACATCTAATGATGCTTTTAGTTCAATAGCTGGCACAGAGTAAGTGGTCACTAAATGTTAGCTATTTTCATCCAAATGGGAGAAAGTTCAATTGGTGCTAATCACAACCAAAAGCCTGCATATGTGGGGGACGGGGCGGGGTGGGGGGCGGGGGGAGAAGGGGGGCCAGGAATAGAGGAACAAAGGAAAGGCCAATGGTTATCTGTAGGTAATGAATGATTTTAAAGACATTAATAAGGTGGTGAAAATAGAATCCAAATTCCAAGGAAGTAAGAGCATTAAACAATAAACCTGAGCTAAGAAAATGGAGACAAGTGTAGACTTGCAGTACAAAGACAGAAAAGTGGGTATAATACAATAGACCACTCATATCAGGGCACAGCCTATCAAGGGGACCAAATTATTACCCTTCAGAATACAACATTTATTCTTCAATCAACACATCTTTTCACTTCAACAAACACTTGCTGCTATACACATACATAAGTACATGTGTACTATTTATTCATTATATGCAGACACGTTTGTAGATAAATGAAAATTTGAACCTCCAGACCCAGTAAACACATTATATAAAGCCTCAAAAAGTGTTTGTTTTAATGTAACCATTTGTTTTCTTTACTCTGCCAAGGTCAATTCAAGGACAGCTTGCTATTTTTTGGCTACCACTCCTCTTTCAAAGTTATAGAGGTGAAATATGAATGCTCTATTTGCAAGTGGCCATCACTTCAGCTCAATTGTTTACAACTTGTTAAATAGCCTTCTATCTTCAACTATTTGAATAGGCTCCTGCTGAGCCAAGATTCCTTGGGACAACTTCTGGCTGAGACCCAAGTCCTTAGTGTTGATAACCTGTCTTGCTACTCAGCATCCACCAAAATTCATAGACGATGCTGTGTGAATTGTTCAAGAAGCTGTATGTGAGTCAGGTAATGTGTCCCTCATCTCTCCATTTGTCCTGTGGACAATTTTTTTTCCCCACATCATGCTTCCAATATATGTCTTAGTTGCCTATTTTTTTTTTCAATTTCCCCATTTAAAGGACACCCAGATCTCAATGATCTATAGTGAAGTTCAAATCCATCCAGGTATCTGTCCATATTGTCTGTCACCCCATAAGAATGCTCTCCTCATGCTTATATATTTCCTCATCTGCAACTTTGTCATTAACTTTCAACTTGACCTTCTTTTATCTTCTTTTATAATTCTATAATTTCCTCTATCTGAATTTCTCTCTATGGAGTGGTGAGTGAAGTTATTGTATGCAGTAAGATTTATTTTTAATTATAGTTATTTTTGTTTTGAAAATAATTAAAACACATTACAAAAGATGGATATTGGAACACTTACCCCTAGACACATGAGTTTGTTTTCTTGTCTAAAATTTTTTTGCTTAGTTTTAACTCTGCTTTGAATCTTTTTAAAACAAATATGCGTATAAATAATTACAATAGTATATGTATAGTTTCCTATAATTTTTATACTTAACATTATGACATAAGCACTTTTTCATGCTGATAAATAGATCACAGAAGTATGACTTTAATAGCTATGAAATGTGCTATAATAGAAACTATTTTATTGCTGGACATTTAATTTATTTCTAATTACTTACTAATATAAATAATGCTCCTATGCATATATTGGTAGATATAACTTTTCCTCCCACATTCTGGACTATTTCTTAAAATTATATCACAGCAGTTGAATCAGTAGGTAGAAAACAAATATTTCCAAATTTCCCTCCTAAAATTGTACCATTTTGCTACTATTAGGTACAGATAGATAGTAGTTTTGTTGTAACCTCACAAGCACAGATTGTATTAATTTCTAGTGCTTGTTTAATATATTAATACTAGAGGCCCGGTGCACGAATTCATGCACCAGTGGGGTTCCATGACCTGGCCTGCAGGATCAGGCTAAAACTGGTGCTCTGACATCCCCCGAGGGGTCCCAGATTGTGAGAGCACAAGCCAGGCCGAGGGACTCCACCAGTGCACAATCGGGGCGGGGAGGGATGTGGGAGGGCTCCAGGGCTTGTCCAGCCCATCTCGCTTAGTCCCGATCAGCCAGACCCCAGCAGCAAGCTAACCTACCAGTCAGAGCATCTGCCCCCTGGTGGTCAGTGCACATCATAGCAAGTGGTTGAGCATCCTTAGCATATCATTAGCATATTTACACTTTGATTGGTTGAACAGCCAACCAGATGACTGGACACTTAGCATATTAGGCTTTTATTACATAGGATTATACTCCATAGTTTTTAGCTAAATGTATCAACATGACATAATTTCAAACTTCTTCCATGTTAATTTCTTCACTTTACAAATTCATATTCAGAATGTTTACCTTAACTGAATAAAGTCATAATGGCACAGAGAAAAGATAAGACCAAATAAAGTATTGCTACTTTATTAAAATTTTAAAATTTATAAAGATAAGGACTTGCTTATCATTTATAGAGCAGGGATCTTGTTATTCTTATGTTCTCTTCTACCTGACTATTACCAGTTGTAAAGCTCCATTAGGTCACCATTTCACATTTAAATAACCCGAATAATTAAAGCTTTATCCATTAGAAATGACCGATGTGGTATGTTTAGTATAAAGACACTATAAAATCCAATACCTCTAAGTCTGTCATAATGTTTTATTACATGAAGCACCTCAAGAGATGGACCGGATCTTTTAATTGTTCTTCAGGAATTTAGAGGTGATTAAATCACATAAATGTGATCTTTTAAATTGTGGCTATTCATTAACTGCACCAGTGGTCACTCACATGCTAACAAAATGGCCAGTATTAGGAGGATCTAGCCCTCAATGGCCTTCATGTTGCATTTGTAATTTCACAGCAGTAACTGAATCAATGTACAAAAACCCATTTCCTATATCTCACTATATATCTTCCCACTCTTACAAAGGGGGAAATGTGGCTTAGTGATTTAATGAAAGTATGTTGGGGAGGCTACCTTAAAAGTGACTGAGATGCAATGTAAATTTATCATGTAACTAACAAATCTGTTGAATTTTCTTGGGTTGTATCACAGATGTTTCAGGAAAGAAGTCAAAGTCCTCTTTTGCTTGTAGTGTCGACAAATTTTAAGAACATGTTGATGGTATTTACTGGCTCAGCAAAGAGTAAAGGGTTGTCTGAACTATGTGAGGTACAAATAATTGACAAAATTATGACTATAGGTTAAAGGCTGCCTCAGCATGAAAAAAGACAACCCAAAGAATACACAACCCCTGTCTTGTGCAACAGAGACTACAAAATCATTTCTTTTCAGCTGTTCATAGATATTTTTATTTTTTGTGGCTAACATCAAACTTCTTACTGCTACTTCATGACCAACAAATTTAGTCAAACTTTGCTGTGTATTTTTACTAATTGGCCTATTGGGATCAAATTTTGAACTTTCGCAAAATAGCTAATCTGCAAATGACAAACAAGGATAGATTTCTAATAATTAGCTCTAGAACAGCTATGAAATCTTATCATGAAATATAAGGCCTTATGGGTTCCTTTCCAATGAGGCCTTATGGGCTCCTTTCCAATGAGGTACAAGACACCATACTTTGTAACCAGGGAGTCAACTATATTCCTTGTGTTTAAATTGTGGCTATTCATTAACTGTTCCAGTGGTCACTCACATGCTAACAAAAACCCATTTCCTATAGGAAATGTGGCAATTTCTCCAGAAGACATCAACCTTTTTTATTTGATAGTCGAATTCATAAGTATAGGTGGAGATTCTCTGAAGAGTATAGGGACAAAGAAAAGATTGTCACAAAACCACAGTGCCCTCTGTCCATTTATCATATTTGATGATTTGCCTCTGGGTTTCATAGAAATAAAAAGGCACTAGGAAGCTTAAAAACCTATTAATTTCCTTGCTTCTAGGCATAATCCTACTTAAATCATTCTAAAAAGATTTATCTTATTTTTCAAGGGAGTGAATTTCACACATGGTATTTAGAATATGACCTTCGTATAAGTAACAAAATGGACTTACAGAGGCCACTTTGGGGTTATGAAATCCTTGACACTTCTTAAAGTTGACTCATTCAAAGAAAACGATTTGAATGAATTAATGGACATTACCCTTTTAAAGTACCTACACAATTTCAGTATTGAATGACAGCTAGAATTATTTAAAATTCCTGTAATTTCTAGAAAGAAATAAACATTTTGGAACTCATTCATCTCTTGCTTTGTTTAAAGTCTTCAGTTTAGCCAACACATTGCTTGCAATCTCAGCCAAGTAATGGCTCCTCTTTTCATGAAGTTGTTTTCTTTTTAGTCCCTGCAAAGGATAAGATTTTTTGACAATACATAATACCTATTGAATAGTTCACTTGGTCACCTGATCTGATACCAAAGGTTCTTCTATTCTCTTTCCTCTTTCATTGGCCTCAGTGTCAGGCAGAGAATATCTGTAAGTACCGCGCGCTAACCGATTGTGCCACTGGAGAGAATATCTATATATCTTTTCCCTGGTGTTTTGTTTTCTGGAGAAAACGTTGCCACAGAAAGGCATAAATAAATCAAATTCTTATTCCCAATTTGGCTGATATCTCCATTCTGCCCTGTCTTTGGCTCTGTCATATTTCTCAGAAGTGTGTTCTGCTCTCCAGTGAGTGGTTGGTCTATGACAAGCTCAGCAGAAGACCAAATACAGGAATAAATGTCATTGGCTCTTGTTGGCCAATTTGTTTCTGCAGCAAAGCCATTACCCAAGACTTTAAAATACTCAACACATTTTCACAAATGGACTAATGTATGAAATGAGAAGTGAAATCACAGATTTTGTAGAATTTTGGATTAGTTGATAACATTCCTTGGGAGTCAGGAAAGAGCTCCTTCTCCTGGCAAAAGGATTTAGTTATCATATGCATATTTATTATATTCTCAAATCTTAATAACAGAGTCAACAATATCCACAATTAAAGAGCTATAAACTGAAACTCAAAGAGTTAGTACCTCATATCCCAAAGAGAGCCATCCAAAGGAACACATGGATCATAATTTCTTATTTTGCAACTCACTAGATTATTTTCCTTCCCATATGGCTGACTTGGTTGCTATCCAACTGAAGCAGGATCTTTTACCTAAAACACAGCATTTTTCAATTAACCAAATACATAAGAGAGAATGGATTCTTTTTAGAAGTCAAGGACTGATCTCTCCTGGAGGCAAGCTACTGGGTTTGATGGACCAGAGGCCAAGTGGGTAATGACAAATTCCAGGTTTTTATGTTTTGGTTCCTTGAGTGCCTGAAATCATGTGGAATGAGATTCTTTTCTGAGACACTGCAGTGATGACAGAGAGAACATAAGTCTTCAAACTCACATGGTTTTAAGGAATGAAATGTATAGGGAGCTTTGGGGAGGACAATAGAAGAAGAAGAAAAAAAAAGGAATGCAAGATCTGTCAGAAAAATTCCTCAACTTCTACTATAAAACTTGCCTTCTAAGAAAAACAGTCTTGACTCACAAAAGATGGCTTGTGGAAGAGTAACTGACATGTATCAAGAATAAAGAAAAACTGTAAACAAAATAAATTAAAATGAAGCGGAAATTTAAGAGATATAAAGAAAACAAGGTTTGAAGTCTATGAGTTTCCAGTAGACCAATCTGAGTGGACACTAGCTCTCTCAGTTTTCTGTGTGTGGATTTGGAACAAATTACTTAATTTTCATTAGTCCCTTTTTGCCCAATGTGAAAATTAGGTTATTTGGGAAGACAAGTGAGTTAAATTTTGACAATAATTTAGAACCATATTGTGCATCCATACTGTGGCCAACAAATATTAATTTCTCCTATGATATTAATCTGATCTATAATCTCATTTAATAAAACATAGTTTATGTTATACATATTGTCCATTGAGGCATGTAACTAAAATTTACAATGGATAAAGATAAGACATTATTAAAATATTTAGGAGATTAACTAAATAAAGAATAAATTAATTCCAGTTTCTAGTTCTTGCTCTACACACCTTGAAACATGGGAAATATATTTATTTTAAATGACAAAACATCTTTGTATTCAATTCAGAACATTTCATAGCATATCCTTTTCTTATATTACTGTAGCTATAGATATGTACCTACTTCAAAGTTGTCCTGTTAAAGTATTTAATTTGTTCATTTAAAAACTCACAGGTAATATAAATGAAATTAGTTGTAATTAGCCAGACCTTAATTCAAAACTAGATTTGGCCAGGGGACTTTGGGTCTATCATTACTAGATTACTCAATATTTTTTCAAAACAAGACAAAAATCCTTATTATTATGTAAAATCTACTGTGTTAAATGTTTTCTCAAAAAATGTTTTTAACATTCCATGGTATGAAATACTCATATCAAAGCACTGAATACAGTTGATGGGTCACTGCTTTGCAACCTATAGTGTGACATTATTCAAGGAAGAATGAGTTGTCTGATGTTGCAGTGAAAAATCTAAGATTTAGAATCATTGCTACTCGCAGGACATGAAGTAGCAGCAGTCCTTGAAAATGAAAAGTCAATACCACAAATTGTTTGGTTACTCTTGAAAGGAAATCCCAGTAATTCAGTCTGCTCAGTAACTCAGCATTAGTTAGTTATGTGAACCTTTCTTGTTCCCAAGGATCCATCTAAGAACCTATGGTTTGTTTTAATTTGTTTTAACTACTCTTAAAGCTGTTAAACTAATAAACTGTAGGTACTACTCACAAAGAGCTACCTGGCATATTAATATGATTCATTTATACATATCAGGTATTTGAGAAAATATTTTGTAACAATAAATTGTTATAAAAGTAGTCTCACTATTGTTTTACAGTTTTCTCTGATCATACAAGAAGAATTGTCCAACTGCTATCAGAGCACAGATCCATTCTGCTTATAAATTCATCCACCCAGTTTTCCCTAGGAGTTGTTCCTATCTATTGATATAACAGTTCCAGGACAACTCACCAAACATCAATTGACCAAAAGTTTTTTCACCAAAAATCAATGGGTTGAATGAACAATTTGCTGAATTTCTATATCTTTGCTGAATTTTCAATATCGTATATTGTTAATATATGATAAAAATAAGACTTCTGCTTCCTAAAAGATAGAGTCGGCAAATTTTTCTTAATCCTCCCACTAATATAGACAATAACCGTAAAACATTATAGATATAACAATAACATAGAAATCAGTAAAAAACAGAGAGAAGACAGAATGGCTAAGGACTTTGGAATGACATAGTGGTGAGCTCCCTAGACTTTCTTTTTGCCTCATACAAAAAGCAATTCCAGATTTGGAACTAAAGAAGCTGACAACTTAGAAACGCCAAGTGCAAACAAAAGAAAAAAGAGGGGAAAGCACCATCAAAGCTTACTCTCTTTAACCAAGGAACCAGAAAGGGGCAGACTAGAAAAAGCATAACAATTTTTAACCAAGCAAAATAGAGACAGACTCATAAATACAGAGCAGGCAGACAGCCCTGGTGGTGGTTGCAGGGGTGCAGTGGGGTTGAGAGGTGGAGGGATTGAGCAAAAAAGAAAAAAAAAGGAGAGAGAGAATACATGTACATGGACAACAGTGTGATGAATGTGGAGGGAGCAGGGAGGTAGAAGAAGACATAGAGAAAATAAATGATGATGGAAAAAATAGATTATAAAAAAAGTTTTAAACAATGATTTCTCTACTTCCGCCAAATACCATAGGGATGTGGCCATATACATCTCCACCCAAGCCAGCAAAGGCCCAGCAGAGACTCCCACCCCACTTGAGAGAGAGGATGTGCCCTTCCCCTTTTCAATTGGAGTAGTGTCTTTAAAAGTCTTAATAGAATCAAGACCTTTAATACCATCCAGTGATAATGAGGCCACTATTTCCCCCAATGGTGTCAATGGAAACCATGTGATGAGCAAATGCTATACTCTTACCTCTCCTAGCTAGGGAGTTATCATGGGAGTCTAATGTAGAGCTGGAATTCCCAATCCCTTTCAATAATATCCAGGATACAACCCTTCCCTGCTCAAGGCCAATGGGGAACCTGGACTTCTAGCCTCACCTAGCAGGAAAGAGGTTGTAACTCCTCCCCATCCTCCTGCTGGACACGTGTCAATATAAGCCAGTTAAAAAGAAGACTTAAATAACATAACATGTCTCATAACATAATACCCAAAATGTCCAGGTTTCAACCAAATAGCACACATAATTACCAATAATTAAAAGATCCCAAATGGAATGAAAACAGACAATCAATAGATGCTAACACTGAGGTGACAGGAAGGTTAGAATTATCTCAAAAAAAATATTTTTAAAGCAGGCATCATAAAAATACTTTAATACACATTATGAATATACTTGAAACAAATAAGAAACAGAAAGTCCCAGCAGAGAAATAGTTAATATAAATGAAGACCAAATGGAAGTTTAATATCTGAAATATATAAGAACCAGAATAAAAAACTGAATAGATGAGTCAAGATCAGAATGAAAGAGATGGAGGAAATAAGCATTGAAATGGAAGACAGAACATCAGAAATTATCCAATCTGAAAAACAGAGAGAAAATAGACTGAAAAAAAATTAGCAGAGTCTCAAGGAAACATAGAACTAAGATTGAACATTCATGTCATTAGAGTCCCAAAAAGAAAAGAAAAAGAATGTGAGGTTTAAAAAGTACTTGAAGAAATAGTGGCCAAAAGCTCCCCAAATTTTGCAAAAGACATAAATCTATAGAGTCAAGAAGTTAAGTGAATCTTTAACAGGATAAATCTCAATAAATCCACATCAAGATATAGCTGAGTCAAATTCTTGACAACTAAAAACAAAGAATTAATCTTAAAAATGATGAGAAATACCTTACCAATAATGGGATTGGGGATCTAATAACAACAAATTTCTCATTAGAAACCATGGAGACCAACAGGAAGTCACCAAAATCTTTTTAACTGCTGAACTAAAAGAACTGTCATCCAAGAATTCTATACCCAATGGAATGGCTACTCTAGAAAATAGTTGCATGTGGTTTTTAAAATAAAACATGTAACATAACACACCAATTATACTCCCTAGCATTTATCTCAAAGAAATGAAAACTTATGTTCTCACAAAAACCTGTACACAAATTTCAAAGCAGTTTTATTTGTAATAGCAAACAATTAGATACATCCCAGACATTCCTCAATAGGTGAACACTTAAACAAATGCCATATATCCATACCATGGACTATTACACAGTAATAAAAAGGAACAAAGCATCAATGCACACAACAACCTGGATGCATCTTCTGAGAAGTGTGCTGAGTAAAAAGGCCAATCTCAGAAGGTTATCCTATATAATAAAAGGCTAATATGCAAATTTCCCCTTGGGAGTTCGACCAGGAGACAGGAAGTTCAATCGCTTGCTATGACGTGCTCTGACCACCAGGGGGGCGGCACAAAACATGGCGGGAAACCAGCAGTGGCAGTGGGGCGCTGAGGGAGTGAGGGAAGGAGGAGGCAGGGAGGCCAGGAGGTGGTGAACCTGATCGGCCCTGATCGCCGGCCAGGCCTAGGGACCCTACCTGTGCACAAATTTTGTGCACCGGGCCTCTAGTGTATTATATGATTCCATTTATATGTCACTTATTATATGAAAAAAGTTACAGAAATGGGCAAGAGATTAATGGTTGCCAGGAGTTCAGGAGGTAGTGGTGGCTGTAGGAAGTGGATGTAGCTATAAAAGAACAACACGAAAGATCTTCATGGGGATAAAAATGTTCTGTACCTTGACTGTCAACATCAATATCTTGATCATGCTAATGTCCTATAGTTTTGCAAGGTATTACCATTGGGCAAAACTACGTAAAGGGTACACGGTGTTGTTGAATTACTTCATATGACGACATGTGAATCCTTTCAAAATAGTTCCATTTTAAAAAATAAATCTGACAGGGCAAGGCTCTTTCATTCTTCTTCAAAAGACTCTCCTTGCCTTTTCATTGTACAGTTATAGTCAGCAGTTCCATGACACTTCACCCAGGGGCTTGGCAGGCAGCATTGTGGATACGTGCAAGTTAGAGCAGGAAGAAAAAATAAGCAGGAGCCAAGTGATAACTACAGCTGACAGACTGGTTTATGGGATATATGGGCCGACTTTTTTGGATTCCCCAAAATAACTGGGAAACACTCTGACCATGGACTTTTAGACTAGTAAGGGCTCACTTGAGTAATTGTGACTTTATTTTAAAATCAAGGGCCAGTAAAAATAGAAACATCTGTGATTTAATTATTAATGTGGCTTTGACCAGCAGATTCATTTAGTGCTTATCCTATTTACCTAGTTAGGGTAATATTACACTCTAATTCCTAGAAAAGGATACTATTGTAAATTCTCCAAGGTACAGATTAACAATGTTATGTTATCTCTACAAGTATTCACCAATTCTCTGTGTGCAGTAGAAAGCGAGGTGCTATACAAAAAAAGTAAAGAAAGGGAGTTGCTGCCTTTGGGAGTTTACAACTCAAACCAGAAAATATGTACCTGAAGAAATACAGAAAAGAAATAGCCAGTGCCTAAGCACTAACCTGTGCTCTTTCATGCACACATCACTGCCAACACCACCAATGACCCATGCAACTATACTCTTCGTCTCCCCATGTTAAGCTCAGGTTTAGATGTTTCCATACCTGCATGAACCATCTGGGCCTCACACCCACCTGGATTGCACACCTGAAACAGTGGTGAGGAGGACAATCATTGTCTACTTGACAATGATTTACTAAGGGCTTACTGTGTGTCATATTCCTTGGTAATTATCAGGATCATAAAGAAGAATAAAACATGGCCTTACCTCTCCAACCTCGTTGTGGAGCAGACATGTCAACAAATAACACAAATCAGAGTGATTAGTGCAACAGTACACGTCTGGGCAGGGTTGAGTAGAGGCATAAAAAAAAGAGGCTGCAAGGAGTGCCCAGTTTATGGGCATTATCACCTGCACTTATGCCAATCTCTTTCCTTGAAGCAATGAAGTAAAATGGGGCTGTCATTGGTGTGACCTAGGGAACCTGCCTATTTCCCAGGAAGTTATGAAATCCAACTGTATAAACTATAAGGGGGCTGAGATATATGCCCAATTGCCACAAAGGTATCGGTACTGTTATGTGACTTTTGAGAACCACGGTGGCTTTTGTGAACTTCACTTCCCTCATATGTAAAACAAGAGGGCATATTGGCTCTAAAAGACTATCCCAACTCGAAGTGACTGCCTAATCACCATCTACTATTTATAAAAAGCAATTAAAGCAATCTCAGCTCCTCTACTTTTTGTGAGGTGAACTTAGGCAAGTCACTATCTCTCCATGCCTCGGTGTCCTCATGGGCATAATAAGATGACATCTCATGGAATTGTCAGGAAGATTCATTCATTGGGCTCACCAATGTACCAGTAAAGTGCTTAGAAAGGTACCTAGCACATACCAAGAGCTGTATTGATATAATCTACACCATTCTTGTTTTTATTATTTTAGATTTCCAATGATATTTAAGTATTTCACTTCAAGTATTGAGAAACTTGACTGTACATGTACAAACTGTTTGTATATTCTTCCCAAGAGTCGCCATTAGGAATTCATAAGTTAACAAATCAATGAATCCAATTCTGCCAAAAGCATATTCCTAAAAAAATAAAGCAGGTTCTTTGGAGAACCACATAATTTAGAGGATGTTACTACAATATTTAATATTAATATATAAAATCATTCCCTCCTGACCTAAAAAAAAAAAAAGAATGCATACTTCAAAAGCTGCCAAACACTCAAAATGACCTGAATACCTATTTTAGGATCCACTAGGTCCTTGCCTTTCAAGGGTAGTCGGCATTCCAGCAGCATAGGCACTGGATTCAGTGAGTCTTATTCGGGGCCCAAGATTCCACATTTGTACAAGCTTCAAGGGTCACTGTGGTGCTGGTCCACAAACAGTACTTTGAGTAGCAAGACACTAAGCTGTGGCAATCAGAAACAGACTTCAAAATAACTGAAATGACTGAATTCGTTGTGCCAAAGTCCCGTTAATTGACCGAATCTGGAAAATGTCTTACTCAACACATTGTTCAGTCACAATCATGCTTATAAAGTATTTCAGAACTTAGATGGGACTCTGACATAAGTACATATATAAACATAAGAGGTTCCGCATTGGCAAACATGTGGCTTGTGATTTAATTTATGTAATAAAATTTTCACAGTTAGAGTTGAGCTGACATAGTCTTCATAAGTGGGCACACATGACGGGGGAAATACCCCCTGATTTTAATTTGGACGACTGTGGGAAGGTCTTTATTTAAAGACGTATTACAATCATTGTGAAAATGGAATTTCAATCTAAGCATGGTATTAAAAAGCGATTGTGGCATAGTCTCTGCTTTTTAAAAGTCTAATAGGGCTTGTGTTTTTCTATGAATGGTGTGAATTTGACCCTTAGAGCACTATCTGTCAGAATCTTAATAGTTAGTTGTACAGTGTCTAAAGATTTAAGATTAAAATTACATATATCTGGGTTTAAAAAAAAAAAGTGGCCTAATTCCCAGCAGCTGGAGTATGGTGTGGCAAAGGCCTACTTTTTGGATGGACTTGAAATTAGAATTAAAACCTTTTCTTTAAAGACATAAAAATGGAATTTTGTTGAAGGGAAGGAATACTATAAGTGATACAAAAGGGGGATTAGGAAGACGTGAAAAGCAAACTATCTTTACAACCAGCTCTGAGAAAAAGACCAAGCAGTTAGTTGCTACAACAGATGCAGCAAAGTTACTACTCTCCAAGCCGCTGAGTACTTTGGATGCTTGAATAAACCCCCTCCAAGCCTTGGAAGATGTATGACTTTGGGATTTCAGAGCTTTCCAAAAATACACGAAATGCAGAAACACTTCCCTCCTTTGCCAAAACACGTCGGCCCTTTGTTTACATTACATTTTCCCTTTCTATATGTTGGAAATAATAAGACCCCTCATACATTGATAAGATTGAACATCGGGTAAGGCAAGTGGGAGGCAGCTCAGTCAAGTCTGTCTTGAAATCTTCCTTCACACCTCTCTCTGAAATGTAAATATGGACGCGGTCCAGCTTTCCCAGTCCAATGACTTTGGCTGAGGGCGGTTGGTATGGAAGTCATTTCCCTTCTAGGTGCAGTAGCTGCTTTCCACAGACTCAACAAAGACACGAAATATCATTAACATCTGATTCTGAAAAGGTTGACAACCACTTCTTTGTTTTCCCCAGCAGTCTGGGGAGAGCTGCTGCATATTACTCTATCGTGAGCAAAATTATACCTATTAGGCTCTGATATGAGTATTGGAATATTTCTCTCATTTGTGCACAGCATTGGAGCTTGAATGTGCCTATTGTTTTCACAGTATCCATTACATATTTTAAATGGCATGGAATGATCATATATGTAAACATTACTTCAGCTGAGGCTGAGTGATGCTTGGCAAAGCAAGAGTGGCTGTCTGACCTCCTTGGGCCTTGGTTTCAAGGAAAGAGGTGCCAAGGGACTTTGGGGGTGGGGGATGGCTGATGGGTACAGACAGGAGAGCGATGGATTGACCAATGGGTGCGGCTGCATTAAAGAAGTCCGGATCCCTTCGTTTGACACAGATGAAAAGCTGCAGGCCTCCAACCAGCCTCTCTAGTTTGTGGCATACAGAGAGAGGATGAAAGGCTTGCCTGAGGGTCTGAAATAGCACGAGGGAAGAAACTGGAAGAAAGGGGAGAAAGCTTACTGGTTACAGCTTCAAGATTCATGAATGTAAGAAAGGTGGGGGTGGGGGAGATGCCTCCACATTTAAAAGCATTTCTAAAATAGCCATTAATAATCACATTCTCTCAGATAAAAGCAAGCATCCTAAGCTGCTTTTAAAGCACTGATGTTTTCCTTTCAGTGTTCAGAATAGGAAATGGAATTAGCCTGAAAACATGAAATCAACTGATTGAGAATTCTTGAAACTTCCCAGGGTCGTGAAGCACCCTGGATGGCTACACTCCTTGGGGTCGCAGAGCTTGTAAGCAGAAACATGTCTGCACACAGGACGTTGATGCTTGCAGCAACCTGTAATCGTCATCACTGACAGGGCTGAGGGTGCGCCTTCAGCTCAGTCCTGAAGCCCTCTATTCATATTGGATTGTTTATCGATATTTTTCTAAGCAACACTCTCAAAATTACCCTTGCATTTGACTCACCATTAGTCTGCATGTAGATGGCATTTTCTGCCTTTTTAGATTAGATTTGGATTTCCCTCATAGCCAGGAACACAAATGCAGGGAATAAGGAATAAGTAGTTATTTGAAGAATTCGGACCATAGTGATAGACAAAAAAATCTCCTCAAGGCCAAATGTACACAAAATGTTTATTGTGTTAAATAATTCTTTTTCCTTGATAGATGGCTCACACTCACTTTTAGTCTGAAAACCTGGCCTCGGGCAACCTTACAATAACAAACTAATGGCTGTTTACTGCTGTGAAAAGAAGCAAAATTACTTCTTTAACTCTTTACTAAAGTTATTCTACAGCAAATCAAGTTGGCAGACATATTTTTTAGCACCTACCCTATGGAAGTCCATATGCTAAGAAGAAAGAAAAGATATATGAAAGAGTGTCTTGTCCCCCTCTAGATTTTAGCTTCTTGTCGGCAAAAACATAGTCAAACTGCAACAAAAGATTTAACTGATGAGAAAAATCAAAACAAGAAGAGACTCATTGGCAAGTGAGTGATAACAGACCATAGATGCCACTGGACGTCAAGGCAGAAGTGATCTCCTGACAGTAGAGGGCTTTATCAAGAAAGTGAGGTTTGCCCACCAATAAAATCATTGCTATTTATCAGAATTAAAAGATTAGCAAAAGGTAGTAATGTTTCCCTGAACAATATTTTAAATCATTTTCTTCCCGCTTGTCTGGCTTTTTTCTCTGTTAAGATTTCTTTAAATAGCCACTCTGCTTGTCAGTAGGCTGTCTCTTTTTAAAAACATGAGACATCTTAATGATCAATCAATCCAGTGACATTGCAAAAGATAAGCTACAGCACTAGCCTTTTGGGGAAACTCAGCTGCGCTGTCTCCTGCCTATTATGCTGAAATGAGACGGAGGCAAGCTGTCCTCACTGCCACCAAATACACTCCCCCATGCACATCTGCACCATCACACTCCAGGGTCCAGGCCCTCCAAGCTTTGTTTATTCTTTATAGAACTACATGCTCACTTACCCCCATACATGTATATACACACACGCGCACGCACACACACACACATTGCACAATCTTGCTCAAGCAATAGTGTAGCTATAGCCCATAAATATAAATAGATAAGTTTTCTTTTTGAGCAATAGAAGAGAGTTTCTATTTCTACAGACATTATTAAGCATATGGGAAAGTCCAATGTGTAAGCACCATACTTTCCAATGAGGTTATGATTTTATTAGTCCCAAATAAAGGGTGACTGCACAGTAACTCTACCATTAGCTCACGCCACCCAAAGGACAATGGTGGCAGTGTTTCCCAAGAGCTGATGAGGATTCCAGGTGTTTTGGACTCGGGTGATTATTCTCACAACACCGGCCACTAGTCAAGTTGCTGTTTTAAGTCCCAAGTGTAAAGTATTTGTTTGTAATGTCCAAGGCAAGGTAATATCTAGATTATTTGGGGGGGAAAATAGTTTTGCAAAGAGAAGGGCTGCAATTTATTAACTCTTAACAGGTGTGAAACAGAACCATTTGAAATTGCCGATTTGTTATTCAACCCAACATGCCTTAAACTAGAAGGACTGTATAAAAATCTGCCATTCAGAGGAAATAACCCAAGGAGTTTGTAAATCTTCGCTAGTTCTTAAGCAATCTAGTCACATTTCGTAGTTCATAACACTGACTGATCTCTTTTCCATGAAATGAAATCTGAGCTAAATTCCATTAACACCTCTTCCCTTAGTTGACATTTCTCCTGCCCCAGGGCTCTCCCCTCTTTAGAGCTCTTTCTCTAACCTCAAGTAGGAGGAGCACAACCTGGGGAGCAAAGATGCTACAAGACTCAACTTGGTACAGGATTCTTGTGCACCTTTGCCCCTGATAAACTAGGTGGTCTCATGAGTCCAGTTCATTGATTTTTCTGTCACTCTGGATTAGAGGATCACTTGGATCCCTGACAGTGCTAACATGTGTCTCCCTACTTCTCCAAGAAGTATTCTTTCTCCTCTCATCAACCTTTCCCCACTCTTTTGGGAATCTCCACACACTGAAAGGGAGCCACCTGAGATATCATCTCTTGTACTTGGGAAGCCAAACTGGGTTTTCCTCAACCTCCCACCTTCACCAGCTCAAGCTTGAAAGAAAATGCACAGATTCAGAAGGTCAAGCAGCACCAAAATTATAAACTCAACCCAGAGCTGGCCTATGCAATTAGTATATAAGAAAGCAATAATTAAAGATAAAGGGTAGCTTGTAATGTTGTAAACTGACTAAAGAGGAAAAGCATGTGGACTTTTGAAGGCAAGTTGTAACAAGGGTTTGATATATTACCTTGAATCAAGTAGAGTCTCGTGTATTTAGCAGCCAGTATGTAGTTATACACCAGAAAGGATCTTAGAATCTAAACCCCTATAATGCAGGAGGAAGGCGCGTACTTAGTTTATTTTCTCAGATTAAATATCCAGCCCTAAAGTGATGCCGTCATAATTGACATTTTAATAACAATCCTGACAAAGTACCTTCTGCATGTTGGATAATATACAGTTATTTGATACCATGGGTAATAAAATTGTATTTTAAATACCACAGATTCCAAAGAAAAAGAAAACTCCCACTTAAAACTAAATCTCAACAAGGAGAAAAAAAAAATGCCAACACTAATTACTATTTTCCCCAAGAAGCTCTCATGCTTTAAACCCAGTGAGGGGAGGATAAGACACTTTCTATTTGCAATGCAATATTTGATTTGCCTTATCTTGATTTAGGGACCTCTGCTCTGGCTGCTGTTTTTGCTTTGAGTAATAAAGCATCTGTCTTTGACCTGGGGACTTCTGTCCTCTCTTGTCATTTACATATAAAGCTGTGGCAGCCTCACTTGTTAGGGTACAAGTAGGATACAGTTCAGACTCTTCACAGGTTTTAACACCCTCTGCCAATGCCTTCGCATAGGTCAGAAATATCTCCACCCCTGGTTTCTTTTCCTTCTCCCCAAAGGTCACTCATCTTCTTTCTTCTCCCCTATTAAATATGTCCTCCTTTCAGTACTTAGAATACTATAAAACTCAACTCTAATGCTGACCCATCTCTGATTAAAGCCTTTTGGAGAAACACTCACTTTAGAAGAGAAAATTAAACTTCTTAGCAAGGCCTTATACCAGCGGTTCTCAACCTGTGGGTCGCGACCCCTTCCACAGGGGTCGCCTAAGACCATCGGAAAACACATATATAATTACATATTGTTTTTGTGATTAATCACTATGCTTTAATTATGTTCAATTTGTAACAATGAAATGGGAGGTCACCACAACATGAGGAACTGTATTAAAGGGTCGCGGCATTAGGAAGGTTGAGAACCACTGCCTCACACAATCTGAGTCCATCCTGACATGACCTCAAAACCTGAGAACTCTCTGACATTCTCACCAGTGCTATCCCAAACTCCCTTGCTCCTCTCTGCCTGGAACACCCTCTACCCCAAGGCTCCCCAACCCATCGCTATTCCCCATGATGAATGGCTAGTGATTATTTCTATACCCAACTTAAATACTACCTCCTTTGGGGAGCCTTCCTAAACTCCCCAATGAGTTAGCTGCTGTCTTTTTGGGTTCATCTGAACACTGAATAGAAGGCTTATATGACGCACTGATTAATATTCTTTGTTCATAGTTTTGTCTGATCTCCCAGATTGTGAGCTGTCTCATTTAAACATGTGTTTCCCCTGTAATACAGAATATGCATTCAGTTAGCATTTGTTGAATAAATGAATG
Organism: Myotis yumanensis; assembly: GCF_028538775.1. NCBI lineage: Eukaryota > Metazoa > Chordata > Mammalia > Chiroptera > Vespertilionidae > Myotis > Myotis yumanensis. The sequence goes on along the minus strand of NW_027223766.1, from coordinate 31,974,803 downwards.
AGCAAAAGAAAAATCACTGAAATGTTTTCAAAGGCCTTAGTTCTCATCCTTTCCTCGTTTACATGACTTCCTCCACCCCCAAATCTTGTGATGGTTTCCAATGAAGTCACACATGTTCTCTTCCCAGGCTCCAGAAAGATGGGGCAAAGAATGACAAGCAAGGCTATTTATTGTGCCTTCGTTACAAAGTGCTTTTCACATCACACGTCTGCCACCATTTCAACCACAGGCATCCTTCTCTTTCACAAAAATGAAAGTGATCTCAAAGATCTGGAAGAAAGCTCACTGAGTAACAGTTATCTTAGATAACTGAGTCATGTTTGAAACATTTAAGGCTTTTGCTTATTAACATTTTATTGACAAAGACGTCTGAATCCCCATTCCACTCAGTGGAAATGAAGCTGTTTCGTCCAGAGATTCAATCCGTTCTTCTAGCCTTCAAATCTAAAGTGGCAGGGAGCCTGATGAACCTGATTCTTACGCTTAGAAGATCAGCCTATTTGGCTGTGCTGCTGGATGCCAAAGGAAGAATAATTTCACTGGAAAAAATGATCAACCGGAGCCACCAATCACGAAGGTAAAAAACACAGCAAAGACTGAGAAACTGAAAACAGGAGGAGGATATCAGGTAACATTTTCATTGGGACTGAAATTTTAATTGGGAGGATAAGTGCTCATTACAGACTCTGTCCCTGGAATATTTTGGCTTCGAGATTCCAATGAGTGTTAAAATCATTACCAAATGGCCCCAATCTAAACAAACACCCACCTTTTCCATTTCACACTGAGATGAAATTACTTTGCTGTGTACAACTGAACAAAACCTGGGCTGGTCGGTTTCTCCTTTCCCTGAGGGGTTGTGAAAGCTTTTGCTCTTTCTCCTTATCCCTCTGCTTTTCAAATTTAGATGTTGGTCTTCTGAAAAAGTTTGTATCAAGCACTTAGACTAGAGCCTGACTTAAGTGACACCTGCATTTCTGCCCAATGAAAGCTGATTTTCCATCTGAGCACACACACGGAGGTGCCATAGGAGCAGAGGAAGCTCTGACAAGCATCTTACAGGGGAAACACAAGCCCAGGGCTGTTTATAACAAGTCATCAGGCAGCAGAAGCCAGTTTTGCCAGAGGGAACGAAGCAGCACGAATTGACAAAGACCATAATACTGAAATGCAAGAAAGGTGTGGTTTCGGTGGGAGAAATGTCCCTCCCATATTTTTAATTACTCGAGATATCTGTGGCTTGTTCCTAATTGACAGACCAGGAAATGCAAAGTCTTTCTCCACTCAGCCAGGATCATTAGCATGCAGAAACCTGAGGCTTTGTGCCTAGAGCAACTTTTTATTATAAAGAAGATAAAAATGATGTATTGTCTATTATATTCCATCAGCAGAAATCGCGAAGATCATAATACATGAAATATAGCTTTGCCTTGCCTCTCCTATCAATAGATAGATTGGGAAGTTCAGTTTGAGGGCTCCAGCTCGCCTTCCTTTTGATTTCAAGAAATGCACATAATGAAACCTGTAGAGCAAATCACTCAAAAGGGGTGATTGGAAACAAATTAAAAAGAGCCGTGTTTAAATAATTAACACCTGCCAAACGAGAAAGAAGGCCCTTATTGCTAATATTAAATCACCCCCTTTAATGTCTGAAACAGATGACAGTAAGTAATTCCAAACAGTCAAGACAGGAAGCTCATTTTTAGTTCTTGGAAAGTTGAATAAGCTTCAATAAAGTTCACCAAAAGAAGGGGGAAAAAGCTTCATTTTGATTTAGTTAATTCTACAGAAAGCTGGGCTTGCATTAAACCTTTTCTTGGTTTAATACACTATAAATGAACAAACTTTAAGTCATGGTTTAAAATATATCCATTATTCAGTAAGCTAATGATGTATTTCCACCTGGTCGCCGTGGAGCCTTGTAAGTAAAAATTTCTGTTACCCAGAAAAAATATTAGCCTTGCCAAGTTTCCAGTCAATAAATATAACTCACAATAGTGGTGCCAGATAGGCAAATAAGGATGCCCCCTGCCTGCCCACCCACCAGCAGGAGAAAACCAAAAGCAGAGTATTATCCTAGTCTGGACCAAAACTGGACATTTTACAAGCACTGAGCAAATAATCCTTAACTCTACTAATGCATAAAGAAAAGAAAAAAAGAAACATACTAGGGTTGGATTTAAAGAGAACTAATGAAAACTCCAGCAGCTCTGCATTCCTGTCTCACCTGGGGTTTTATATCCAGTCATTGAACTAGACTTGAGTGACATTGAACCAGATTCATAGCCAAGGGCTCCCTTCCAACTCAGCCCCTTGGGCTGCAAGAGTTGGGAGCTGCCATGAGGTGCTCAGCTCCGAATTCCAACACCTTGCCTAACCCTGCCTCCAAACCAGGCAACAGTGAGACCTCTGTGGTCATGCTTCATTTCTCTTTTTATTTTAATTATATATTTTTTTCATTTTTATTGAACTTAGTGGGGTGACATTGGTTAATAAAATTATATAGGTTTCAGGTGTACAGTTATTTAATATATCATCTGTATATTGTACTGTGTGTTCACCACCCCAAGTCACATCTCTATCCATAACCATTTATCCACACATTACCCTCTTCTACCTCCCCCCGCCTGCCCCACCAACACCCTTTCCCTCTGATAATCACTCTACTGTTGTCTGTGTCTACGAGTGTTTTGGGTTTGTTTTTTTGTTTGTTTGTTTGTTTTGTATAATTCCTTCACCTTTCCACCCAGCCCCCCCTCCCTTTTAAAAGTTGTCAGTCTGTTTGTTCTCTGTATCTATGAGTCTGTTTCTATTTTGTTTATTTTGTTCATTAAGTTCCACATGTAAGTGAAATCATACTGCACTTGTCTTTCTCTGACTGGCTTATTTCACTTAGCATAATATTCTCCAAGTCCATCCATGTTGTCACAAAAGATAAGATTTCCCTCATGGGACATATTCAAAAATAGACCACATATTGGGTCACAAGCAAAGTCTCCACAAATTCAAGAAGATTGAAATCATAAAAAGCATCTTCTCAGACCACGATGGCATAATGTTAGAAATAAACTACAATAAAAACAACCCAAAATACTCAAACACTTGGAAGCTGAATAGCATGTTATTAAATATTGATTGGGTTACCAATGAGATCAAAGAAGAAATTAAAAACATCCTGGACACTAATGACAATGAAAACACAACAATCCAAAACCTATGGGACACAATGAAAGCAGTCCTGAGAGGGAAGTTTATAGCTCTACAGGCCTATCTCAGAAAACAAGAAAAAATGGTAGTAAATCATCTAACTCTTCAACTCAAAGAATTAGAAAGAGAGCAACAAGAAAACCCCAGAGTGAGCAGAAGGAAGAGGATAATAAAGATTAGAGCAGAAATAAATGACATAGAGACCAAAAAAACAATACAGAAAATCAATGAAACCAAGAGCTGGTTCTTTGAAAGGATAAACAAGATTGACAAACCTCTAGCCAGGCTCACCAAGAAGCAAAGAGAGAGGACCCAAATAAACAAAATCAAAAACGATAGAGGCAAAATAACAACAGACCCCACAGAAATACAAATGATTGTTAAACAATACTACGGACAACTCTACTCCAACAAACTAGACAACCTGGAGGAAATGGACAAATTCCTAGAAAAATACAACATTCCAAAACTCAATCAGGAAGAATCTAAAAATCTCAATAGGCCAATAACTATGGAAGAAATTGAAGCAGTCATCAAAAAGCTTCCAGCAAACAAAAGCCAAGGACCAGACGGCTTCTCAGGGGAGTTTTACCAAATTTTCAAGGAAGAATTAAAACCTATCCTCCTCAGACTACTACAAAAAATTCAAGAGGAAGGAACACTTCCAAGCTCATTCTATGAAGCCAGCATCACCCTAATACCAAAACCAGGTAAAGACAACACAATGAAAGAGAATTACAGGCCAATATCCCTCATGAACATAGATGCCAAAATCCTCAACAAAATCTTAGCAAATCGGATCCAGCAGTACATCAGAAGGATCATACACCATGACCAAGTAGGATTTATCCCAGGGATGCAAGGATGGTACAATATACGCAAATCAATAAACGTGATACATCACATAAGCAAATTGAAAGAAAAAAACCACATGGTCATATCAATTGATGCAGAAAAAGCATTCGACAAAATCCAACACCCATTTTTGATAAAAACTCTCAGAAAGGTGGGAATAGAAGGATCATACCTCAACATAATAAAAGCCACATATGACAGGCCCACAACCAACATCATACTCAATGGACAAAAACTAACACCATTTCCCCTAAGAACAGGAACAAGACAGGGATGCCCACTCTCACCACTCCTGTTCAACATAGTCCTGGAAGTATTAGCCATTGCAATTAGACAAGAAGAAGAAATAAAAGGCATCCAAATTGGAAAAGAAGAAGTAAAACTGTCCTTATTTGCAGACGACATGATATTATACATACAAAACCCTAGAGACTCCATCAAAAAACTACTAGACTTAATACATGAATTTGGCAATGTAGCAGGATACAAAATTAACCCCAGGAAATCTGAGGCATTTCTATACACCAATAGTGAACTTGCAGAAAGAGAGATTATAAAAACAATCCCATTTACCATCGCACCAAAAAAATTAAGCTACCTAGGAATAAACTTAACTAAAGAGGTAAAAGACCTCTACTCAGAAAACTACAGGACGTTGAAAAAAGAGATAGAGGAAGAACATACCATGTTCTTGGATTGGTAGAATCAACATCATTAAAATGTCCATACTACCCAAAGCAATCTATAAATTCAACTCACTTCCCATTAAAATACCAATGGCCTACTTCACAGATCTAGAACGAACTCTCCAAAAATTCATCTGGAATAAAAAAAGACCCCGAATAGCTGCAGCGATCCTGAGAAAGAACAAAGTAGGTGGGATCTCAATGCCAGATATCAAGCTGTATTACAAAGCCACTGTTCTCAAAACTGCCTGGTACTGGCACAAGAACAGACATATAGATCAACGGAATAGAATAGAGAGTCCAGAAATTAGCCCGAACCAATATGCTCAATTAATATTTGACAAAGGAGGCAAGAACATACAATGGAGCCAAGATAGTCTCTTCAATAAATGGTGTTGGGAAAATTGGACAGATGTATGCAAGAAAATGAAACTAGACCACCAACTTACACCATACACAAGAACAAACTCAAAATGGATAAAGGACTTAAATGTATGACAGGAAACCATAAAAATCCTAGAAGAATCCAAAGGCAACAAAATCTCAGACATATGCCGAAACAATTTCTTCACTGATACAGCTCCTAGGGCAGTTGAAACTAAAGAGAAAATGAACAAATGGGACTACATCAAAATAAAAAGCTTCTGCACAGCAAAAGAAGCCATCAACAAAACAACAAGAAAACCCACTGCGTGGGAAAACATATTTGCCAACGTCATATCTGATAAGGGCCTAATCTCCAAAATTTATAGGGAACTCATAGAACTTATCAAAAAGAAGATAAACAATCCAATCAAAAAATGGGCAAAGGCTCTAAATAGACACCTTTCAAAAGAGGACATTCAGAAAGCCAAGAGACATATGAAAACATGCTCAAAGTCACTAATCATGCGAGAGATGCAAATCAAAACAACAATGAGGTACCATCTCACACCTGTCAGACTGGCTATCATCAACAAATCAACAAACGACAAGTGCTGGAGAGGATGTGGAGAAAAAGGAACACTTGTGCACTGCTGGTGGGAATGCAGACTGGTGCAGCCACTATGGAAGACAGTATGGAGTTTCCTCAAAAAACTGGAAATGTAACTCCCATTTGACCCTGTGATCCCACTTCTAGGACTATATCCCAAGAAACCAGAAACACCAATCAGAAAGGATATGTGCACCCATATGTTCATAGCAGCACAATTCACCATAGCTAAGATCTGGAAACAGCCTAAGTGCCCATCAGTAGATGAATGGATTAGAAAACTGTGGTACATCTACACGATGGAATGCTATGCTGCTGTAAAAAAGAAGGAACTCTTACCATTTGCAACAGCATGGATGGAACTGGAGAGCATTATGCTAAGTGAAATAAGCCAGTCAATGAAGGAAAAATACCACATGATCTCACTCATTCATGGATAATAAAGACCATTACAAACTTTTGAACAATAATAGATACAGAGGCAGAGCTGCCTCAAACTGATTGTCAAACTGCAGCGGGAAGGCCAGGGAGGGTTGGGGGGCAGGAGGGAGGGGGGTTAGAGATCAACTGAAGGACTTGTATGCATGCATATAAGCATAACTAATGGACATAAGACACTGGGGGGTAAGGGAGGCCAGGGGATTGTCAAAGGCAGGGACGGGGGGTGGGAGCGGGGGGGGGGGGGGTGGGGAAGGACACATATGTAATACCCTTTGTAATACTTTTAGCAATAAAAAAAGATAAGATTTCCTTCTCTTTTTTTACAGCTGAGGGTATTCTATTGTGTATCACATGTACCACAGCTTTTTATTCACTCATCTACTAATGGACACTTGGGCTGCTTCAAAATCTTGGCTATTGTAAATAACGTGGCAATGAACACAGTGATGCATACATTCTGTTGAATCCGTGTTTTGGGTTTCTTCAGATATATTCCCAGAAGTGAAACTGCTGTGTCATAAGGCAGTTCCATTTTAAATTTTTTGTGGTAACTCCTCAAAAAATTCAACAGTGGTTGCACAAATCTGCATTCCCACCAACAGTGCATGAGGGTTCCTTTTTCTCCACATCCTCACCAGCACTTGCTGTTTGTTGATTTATTGATGATAGTCATTCTGACAGGTGTAATGTTTGAACTCATTGGGGTTTTGATTTGCATTTCTTTGATGATTAGTGATGTTGAACACCTTGTCTACTGGCCATCTGTATGTCCTCTTTGGAGAAGTTTCTATTCAGGTCCTTTGCTCATTTTTTAGATTGTTTGTTTTTTGGTGTTAAGTTTTATAAGTTATTTATAAATTTTGGATGTTAACCCCTTATCAGATATATTATTAGCAAATATATTCTCCATTCAGTGGGTGTGTCTGCATTTTGTTGATGGTTTTCTTTGCTGTGCAAAGCTTTTTTTAATGTAGTCCCATTTGTTTATTTTTTCTTTTGCTTCACTTGCCTGAAGAGACATATCAGAAAAAATGTCTGAGATTTTACTGTCTGTTTTCTTCTAGAATTTTTAAGGTGTTGAGTCAAACATTTAACTAATCCATTCTGAGTTTATTCTTGTGTATGGTGTAAGAAGGTGGTCTAGTTTCATTTTTTTTGCACATATCTGTCCAATTTTCCCAACACCATTTATTGAATAGACTATCTTTACCCTATTGCATATTCTTGCTTCATTTGTCAAATATTAATTGACCATAAAGGTATGGGTTTATTTCTGGGCCCTCTATTCTGTTCCATTGATCTATATGTTTGCTTTTATGCCAATATCATGGTGTTTTGATTACTATGGCTTGTAGTATAGTTTGATATCAGGTAGCATGATTCCTCCAACTTTGTTCTTCTTTCCCAAGATTGCTGTGGCTATTAGGGTCTTTTGTGGTTCCATATAAATTTTTGGAATATTTGCTCCCGTTCTGTGAGATATGCCATTGGTATCTTAATGGGAATTGCACTGATCTATAGATTGCTTTGGATAGTGTGGACATTGTAATATTAATTCTTTCTATCCATGAACTTGTACAAGCATTGACATATTTGTATCTTCTTCAATTTCTTTCTTCAGTGCCTTATAATTTTCTGAGGATAGACCTTTTACATTCTTGGTTAAATTTATTCCTAGTATTTTTTTTATCACATTTAAAAATTCCTAGGCAATTTTTAAATGTGATTGTTCTCTTAGCTATCCTTTCTAATAGTTCATTATTGGTGTTTAAAAATGCAACTGGATATTTATTTTGTATCCTGCTACTTTACTGAATTCATTCATCAGTTCTAGCAACTTTTTGGTGGAATCTTCAACGTTCTCTATGTATAGTATCATGTCATCTGCAATTAATGAGTTTTACTTCTTCCTTTCCAATTTGAATGCTTTTTATTTTTTCCTTCTTGTCTGATTGCTGTCATTTTCCCCTCACATATCCGATCAGTACAGAGCCCTCCCTTCACATGGCCAAATCTTGGTTTTAGGCCTAGTAAATAATGCTAGACACGCACTGATGGTCCCTGAGACTCCACCCCACTACAAAAGTGTGGGAGCACCCCACGGGTGGCAGTCAGGCTTGGTATACACTGGGGCATTTGCTGAGTGGCCTCAGGCTCAGCACTGGCACTAAATTTGTACCTTTATCAATTGGGTGAACACCACTCACCCCTACGTGGTGTCTCACTGAGAACCTACCTCAGGCAACTTGAGTACTGCCAGAGGCACTTTTAGTGACTGAACCTAACAGGCAGTCAGCAGGTGGAGGCAGGCGGAGGTGGATCTTCAGCGACAGGACTTTTGCTGACCTGTCCCTTAGCCCAGTGCTGATAAAAGCCAGCCTTGGTATGCAGCTTAGTCCATCCTACACACACCCAGGCCTAGCAGAGGCAGCCACAAACTGTGGATCACTTTGTACCACCAAACAGGTTGCCCAGGGCCAGCCACAGGTCTGATATTGGCCTGCACCAGAGTCCCTCCCAAGAGGCCCCTGAACCAACACACCCAGTGGCCAGCTTCAGACATCAGAAGGGTGGGGCTGTCGGGAGTCCGGAGGGTTGGGCTAATGAATCTCCCATGAGGAGAAGGTACTCGTCAGGCTTGGGGGAAGGTGGGGAAGTGGCCCTCACCCCAGAGCCACGCAACTCAGTCTGTCCCAGATTCTGCCCAGACCTCAGCAGGGTGGAGCCACCGGGAGTCGGGAGGGTGGGGCCACTGGGAGCCTGTAGGGTAGGGCTAGCAGATCCCCCATGAGGGGGAGGAGCCAGTTAGGTTCATGAGAAAGTGAGTTGAACGCCCCCCCCGCCCCAGAGCCACAAAACTCAGTCACCGACACCCCCTGAGTCTGCCCAGACCTCTACACCCTGATCCAGGCAGCTGACTACTCAGCAGTGTGCAAGCTCTGCAAGGTGGGGCAAGAGGGACTCCAAAGGGTGCGTCTATTGCACTCCCATATGGATGTCTGCCCAAAGATGTCTGTGGTATGGCAGGTTGACTCAGTACAGGGATCCTGGTGGCTGTCTCTTCAGCAGTCTTCCCAGAGCCACAATCCCCAGTCTCTCCTCACAAGACTCAATTCCCCTCTGCCCTCCCTCCACCCAAGCCCATGGTGAATGGCTGAGATTTTGTGCATTGGCCCTTTAAGAGGGCATCTGTGTTTCTAGCAGACTTCCATCTCTCCTTGGTGGACTGAATCCCAGCTGATTTTCATAGCCAGAAGTTACGTGGGCACCTCTTCCCTGCTCTGGTGCTCTGGGCTGGGGAACCTGGCTTGTTGTTGAGACCCCACACTTCTCAGAGGAACCTTTGCAGCTGAGATATTCTTCCAGAATCTCAGGTATTGCATGTGGGAGCAGGGCCAGCCCTTTATGTATCTCCACCCTTCCCAACAGTCTCAATGTGTCTTCTTTTGCAAATCCCTGTTCATAAAACTTCTGTTCAGCTAGTCTTCAGCTGGTCATTCAGGTTGCTTGCTCTATATTTTAGCTGTAATTCCAGTTTGGTCCTAAGAGGAGGTAAGTGTGGTATCAACTACTTTGCTGCCATCTGGATCTCCGTGTTTCATTTCTCATTTTGTTTTGTGGAAGGTAACAGTTGAGGAAAACAGAAGATGTTGATGACGGCTAACTCCCCTTCACATTAATAGGATGTGTATCATTCATTTTAATTGGCATCAGTATTGCAGCCTTCCTATAGATTAATGAGGTTCTTTGACAACCCAGATGCTTCATATTAAAACATGTTTAAAAGTAACTACTTGCACCTCAAATGGTCCACTTGATGCATCTCAGCTATTTAACAGTTGTTCTTTTTTTTCCTTTCCCTAAACCATAAATGGACACTGTCTCCACTAACAACTACCTGCTTGTAAAAACCTGAGCCTTGTTAAAATCAGCACAATGTGAACGTTTCTGATATGAGAACCGATGAACTTGTTGACATCCCTTTTCTCAAACACAGCTGCATTATTATAACAACTTTCGGAAAAAATTGTTGTCTGATCTAATAGCACATTGCCCAGAAAGGAGATGGTGCTGGCTACCATCTGATCACAACTCATTGGTAATCTGGTTCCTCGGAGGCGGGGGGGGGGGGGGGGGGGGGGGGGGGGGGGGGGGATATGACATGAGCACCCTCCTTTGTTCCTTCTTCTTTTGTAAAACCAAAACTCTTCAAACAATTACATTTTCACAATTTAGTGATTGTGTTCTTGGCAGACAGACTATAGAACCCAAAGAAATGCTTCCAGTGAAAGGCTCCTGGTTGGCGACAGAGTCTGAAGAGGTTATTCATCCCCCCAAAACCCAAGCATGACTTTATTCCCTTATCTGGACAAACACTATACAAAATTGTTAGTACCACTTAAAGTAAAAAAAAGAAAGAACCTAGTAACTCTTCACCAAGAGTAGGCAAGAAATGCTACCTAAAGATAGACACCCAAGCCCACCTAATTCCACAAAAATATATTTTTTTAACATAATCCTATCTTTGTGGAAAGCTTCTAAAACGCTGATATGTTAAGTTCCATTATTATTCCCAAAATATGAAAAAGTAAAGTGAACTAAGTTAAAATATAAAGGCAATAAGGACTTTCAGGCTACCCTTCATTCTCTTTCACCTTTACTTTAAGAAATGCGTTATTATTCATTATATTCTGTAAATCAGTACCCATAATTGAACCCAAGATTTTGCTTAGGACTTGTGGACATATCAAAAAACACAAGGTACTTGAAGTTATGAAATGTAGATTTCTTTCCATCTTCCCCACAAAATTCTCAAATTACATAATGACCGCAATGACTTAGTTTTCTTATGTGTAAAGTGGGAACAATTATGTTTGCATAATAATATCATGTAGGTTATAAACATTATAAGGTTACAAACAAAGGTAGAAATGAAAAATAAATTTAAAAAGTAAGAAGAAGGAAGGATGAGGGAGAGGGAGAGAGAAGGAAAAAGACAGGAAGGAAAGAGGAGGAGAAGGAAGGGGAGGGTAGAGGAGGGGAGACATCTCTACCCAGTCAACATATTACATTGCATTTTAATGGTATGCCTCAGCAAATTAGAAATGTTGGCAATTTGGATTAACTGAACCCAATTAAAACTAGCATGAGGGTCATTCTCATATCAGTATATTTCCAGTCTCTAACATAATGCTGTAATTTGCAACTTTCATGTTTGTGATTCCAAAGATGGCAAGCCCTGGAGTAGACAGTATGAAATAAGATGACATCCAACATAACTTATTGTATTGCTGACTATTGCATGAAAGTTGGTCTTGCCAGTCTGTTCTTTTATAGAGCAGAGAATTGGCATTGTCATAGTCTCTGCTTAGTCCCAAAAAAGTCTAAGACAAGGTTAGCTGTGAGGAGGACACCCACAAGTTTTGCCTTAGTAATAGTTTCACATGAGTTGCTTTTTCTACACTGCCTTTTTTATGTTAAACTTCATATTTCTATCTTTCCCCCCCTCATTCCATTTCAAGTTAACTCACAGGGCAGCACAGTAGTCAAAGCTTTGGAATTACACAGACCGTATTAAAATCCCAGTTTTGTCTCTTGCTAGCTATATGACTTGATTATTTAATTCTCTCATTTCTTTTCTGGACAGACATTTATTGTGGACCTACTGTAAGCAAGCATTGCTCCAGGAAAATTAAGAGTGAAAAAAGAGATAAAATTGCGTCCTTTGTGCAGCTCACATATGAGTATGCTCCAAATCACTACCAAAAACAAAAATGAGTTTTTAGAAAATGAAATCCAAGCAATTCACTGAGCTCAGTGCTTGGAACATAGCAAGTGCTCAATCAATGGCAATTTAAAAATTGTGTCACCAAGGATGACAGCTGAAACAGGGAAGCTCCTCCCTCTCTGAACAATATCAAGAATTATATAACCATGACTTCCATGTGAAGTAATGGAGTCAGTCATATGTCCAAAAGAACAAACGCAGCTGGTCGGTTCAAAGTCCCAGCCTGGGTATAATATAGATTTGCCATCATGCATAAGCCACAATTCTTGCCATCAAACATATGTAGAAACAGGTCGTTTCAGAAAAGTATGCTCTTGAGAGAAATAGTAAGAGGGAGTACAGCATAGTAGAACCAGACAAGCATATTTAGGTATCATTATTAGCCAAATTTCTTACTTTCCTTGAAACCACATTATAAACATACCAATTGCATGCCTTCTTTCGTTTACTCTGATTGAAATGCTCTTCTCCAGATACCTGCTTGCCTTTCTCCTACACTGTTGAAATGTCTGCTTGTCTTAGAGAACTTCCCTGATCAACTACATAAAATGGTAGCCGCTCACACCCCAGCCACCCTGTATCCCCTTATCACCTTTCATTTATGTTCCCAGCATGTGATCCCACATGGCATTATAGTCTTGTTTGTTTTCTTCTGCTAGCCTCTCCACTGGAGAATGTTACCAAAATTTGTCTTTCTAAGAACTATTGAAACCTCAACACCTAGAGCAGGTCTTGATCCAAGGTGCTGCTCCATATATATCTGCTTCAAAAGTAAAATAAATACATTAAAATTGCCTACAATTTCACTGGGATCACAGACCTATTGAAATCCATTTATTAGATGGTGTTGTGCTTAAGGGTGTCCTTCGACCCCAAGTTACAAATCTCTACCTGAATCCTAGCTTGTTTGTTGAACATTATAAATAATAAACAATTAATTCTGGTATATCAAATATTGTTCTCGGGTTTTTATAGTTGAGGTCCTTTCCAAATATGAAAAACCCTATAGGCCCCAATACCTTAAGTAAGATAAACTAAAAACACAAGAAAGCCTCTTTAGTTTGATATAATCCCATTTGTTTATTTTTGCTTTTGTTGAATTTGCCTGGGGGAACATAGCCAAAAAATATTTCTAAGACCAATGTCAAAGAGTTTACTGCCTATGTTTTCTTCTAGGAGTTTTATGATTTCTGGTCTTACATTTAAGTTTTAATCCATTTTGAGTTTATTTGTGTATATGATGTAAGAAAGTGGTCTATTTGGGGGGGGGGGAGTTGTATGTAACTATTCACAAAACCATTTATTGAAGAGACTGTCTTTTCCCCATTGTATACTGTTATCTCCTTTGCCATAGATTAATTGACCATATAAGACTGGGTTTATTTCTGGGCTTTCTATTCCATTCCTTTGATCTATGTGTTTGTTTTTGTGCCAGTACTGTACTATGCTGTTTTGATTACTTTAGCTTTGTAGCATAGTTTGAAATCAGGAAGTGTGATACCTCCAACTTTGTTCTACTTTCTGAAGATTATTTTGGCTATTCTTTTGTGGTTCTATATAAATTTTAGGATTATTTGTTATAGTTTTGTTAAAAAATATCATTGGTATTTTAATAAGGATTACATTGAATCCATGTACTAGTATTGCTTTGGGTAGTATGGAAATTTTAATGATATGAATTCTTTCTAACTAAAAAGCTTTTGCACAGTGAACAAAACCATCAGCAAAATGAAAGGCAATCAATTGAATAAGAGAAGATATTTGCAAAATATGTATCTGGTAAGGGTTAATATCTAAAAATATATGAAGAACTCATAAACTCCAAAGAAAATCTGCTAAAAATGGGCAGAGGTCCTAAATAGACATTTCTTCAAAGAAGACATACAAATGGCCAAAAAACACATGAAAAAATGTTCAACATCACTAATCATCAGGGAAATGCAAATCAAAATCACAATGAGAGCCCTATCTGGAGTGACTCAATTGGTTGAACATCATCCCATGCACCAAATGGTCGTTGGTTCAATTCTGGTCAGGGCACATACCCAGATTGTGGGTTCAAATTCCAGTCAGGGTGCATATGGGAGGCAACTGATCGATGTTTCTCTGTCACATGGATGTATCTCTCTCTTTCTCTCTCTCTCTCTCTCTCTCTCTCTCCCTCTCGTTCTCCCTCTCCCTCTCCCTCTCCCTCTCCTTCTCCCTCCCCCTTTCCTTCTCCTACTCTCCCTCTCCCAGATCTCCCTCTTCCTCTCCCTCTCCCTCCCTTTGTCTCTAAAATCAATTTTTAAAATCCCACAATGAAATATTACCTCACACCTGTTAGATTGGCCATTATCAAAAAGACAAGGAATAACAAGTGTTGGCTAAGACGTGGAGTAAAGGGAGCTTTTGTGCACTGTTGGTGAGATAGCAAATTGGTATACCGGTAGCCACTATGGAAATTGGAAAATGGAATTACTATACAATTAAGCAATTTTACTTCTAGATATCATCCAAAAAAAAAAGAAAACAATTATTTGAAAAGATATATGCACCCTTATGTTCATTGCAGCACTATTTATAATAGCCAAGATATGGAAACAACCTAAGTGTCTAACAATAGATAAGTTGGTAAAGAATAATAAAATATTACTTAGATGGTAAGAATGAAATCTTATCATTTGTAATAACATGGATGGACCTAAAGGTTACTAAGCTAAGTAAAATAAGTCAGACAGAAAAGGATAAATATTGTACATGTAGAATCTAAAGAATAAAATAAACGAAACAAAACAGAAACAGACTCATAGATATAAACTCATGGTTGTCAAAGGGGAAGAGGTGAGGGGAAGGATGAAAAAGGTGAAGGGCATAAGAGGCACAAATTTTCAGTTATAAAATAGTAAATAAGTCATGGGGATGTAATATATAGCACAGGAAATGCAATCAATAATATTATAATAACTTTTCAGGGTGTCAGATGGTTACCAGACTTATCATGGTAATTAGGTGTTAAGTATATAAATGTTGAATAGCTATGTTGCACAGCTTAAACTAATAAAATGTTATATATTAACTATCTTTTAATAATAATAAATTTTAAAAAGCCTAGCCTGGCCAGTGCAACTCAGTGATTAAGCATCGACCTATGAACCAGGAGGTCAGTTGGATTCCCTGTCAGGGCACATGCCTGGGTTGTGGGCTCAATCCCTGCTAGGGGGGAGTGCAGGAGGCAGCCAATCAATGATTCTCTCTCATCATTGATGTTTCTATCTCTCCCTCTCCCTTCCTCTCTGAAATCAATAAAAATATAAATAAATAAATAAATAAATAAATAAATCTATATATAAAATCCTGATATGCAAATAGACCAAACAGCAGAACAACCGAACAACCAGTTGCTATGACGTGCGCTGACCACCAGGGGGCGCACGCGGAACATGGCAGGCATCGGCCACAGTAGGATGGTGGAGCAGGTGAGTGGGGGCGCCAAACAAAGGCGGGGCACCAGTCGTTGTCATCAGGGTGAGCCTCTGGTGGTTACTGAAAATTCTTTGCTCCTGCGCGCGGTGGTCCCGCTGGGTGCTTGCACCTGCTGCCAGTGCCGGCCTTGCTTGCACCCACTGTTGGTGCTGGAGCCGCCTCTCGCGCCCACTTCTGGCGCCCAGTGCCGAACCCGATCACTCGGCGCTGTCAGCAGGTGCAAGCAGTGGCTGTCGGCCCCCATTGCCCCTCAGGGCTTCTCCACCTCCCTTTGTTCCTGAGGGGTGATCAGGGCCACAGCCACCTCTCGGACCAGCTGCTGGCCACAGCCCCACTCTCACCCACCCACTGCCGGTGCCCAGAAGCAGGAGAGGCCAGGCGGGGGCACTGAGAATGGGCTGAGACACGCCCCTGTGCCCACCGCAACCTCACAGCTCACAATTCTTTTTAAGGTGCACAAATTCGTGCACTGGGCCCCTAGTAAATAAGTAAAAAAGCCTGTTTACCATCTTTCCTTCATTCTCTAAACAAGTAGTTCTCTTTAGCCAGCAACAGCACCATCTGGGAGGCCTATGAAAATGCATATGGTTGGGCTTCACCCCCAAAGCTTCCTGTTCAGTAGGTCTAAGGTGAGACCCTAGAATTTGCATATCCAACAAGTTCCCAAATGATGCTAATGCTGCAAAAAATAAAAACAAAATAACTGCTACAGCCTTTTACACTGTCACCCTAATGTTGCCTCCATTGACTCTATAAGAAAAGCAATTATCACATTTACTCCCTGATTTAACGAACTTGAAAGTTATGTTCTGGGAGTGTGGGAATTTTTTTTGTTTTAGTTTCATAATGAAATCTAGGCTTCAGCATCATTAAGCAATCTGCTTCATAATGAAAATTAATTATTATGGTCATTAGATTAAATGGCTTCTGTCATCTGCAAAGGAATAATTGGTACAGAAGATTGTTTCATAAGTAAGAAATAATCAATCAGCAAAGGCTGGCTGTACCCATGATTTTTTTCTCTCTACTAGTTTCCATTGGACCTACCCAGAGTCACTTAAACTGGATATCACATTTTTAAAAAACACATACCAATGATTCATTAAATTTAACTATTTTAAAATTGTTTTCTGTGCCTGCCATATTCCTGTATACTATGCATTCTCTTTGAGTTAAGTTTTCATGTTGCTAAGGATCTGGGATGATGACTTATTTTATATAATTGAAAATATGTTTCTTTTGCCCTCACTATTCATTGACAATTCAGCTAGATATAAAGTTTTAAGATAACAATTATTTTTCTGCTCATAATCATTTTCTAACATATATATAGAGATAGAGATAGAGATAGAGATAGAGATAGAGATAGAGATAGAGATAGAGGTAGAGGTAGAGGTAGAGGTAGAGGTAGAGGTAGAGATAGAGATAGAGATAGAGAGATAGAGATAGAGATAGAGATAGAGATAGAGATAGAGATAGAGAGAGATAGAGATAGAGATAGAGATAGAGATAGAGATAGAGATAGAGAGAGATAGAGATAGAGATAGAGATAGAGATAGAGATAGAGATAGAGATATATACAAATCCTCACCCCAGGATATGTTTTTATTGATTTGAGAGAGAGAAAGAGAGAGAGAGAAAAATCAACGTGAGAGAGAAACATTGATCAGTTAGTTGCCACTGGTCTGTACCCTGACTGGGACTGGGAATCAAACCCACCACTCAGGTATGTGCCCTGACTAGGAATCAAACCAGAAACCTTTTGGTGAATGGACAATGCTCCAACAACTGAGCCACCCCACCAGGACTCTTCTAACATATTTTTGCTGAGGTGGAAAAATCTATTTTTTTCTAGATATTTTATCTTTTCTTTCTGGTAGCTTTTATGACTTTCTCTTTATGCTTAGTATTATGTAGCTCCTCACACTGTTTCTAGTTGTATGTATTTTCT
Organism: Myotis yumanensis; assembly: GCF_028538775.1. Classification (NCBI taxonomy): domain Eukaryota; kingdom Metazoa; phylum Chordata; class Mammalia; order Chiroptera; family Vespertilionidae; genus Myotis; species Myotis yumanensis. Next base: position 31,957,437 of record NW_027223766.1, on the reverse strand, counting down.
TTATCTGATTGCTATTTATAGTGCCTCCTAAATATATGGCCGTGAGGAATAAAATTTTAAATGAAGCTGGGGTCAAACATAAGGTAAACTCTCAGGAGAAATGAAAAGATCTATTCAAATCAAAATTTTACAGTAAAAGAGGAAATCTAAAGTTAAGAGAGACATTCAACTATTGAAATCAACTATTGGAAGATTAATTTTGTTCGTATGAAATCAACAAACTGAAGGAAAGCACTTTCTCCCCAAGGCATATTCAACAAACATGGCACCCTTCAGCAGATTTAAGGTAATGTGATAACATGACATTGGCAAAGCTGGTAGTGAAAAATCAATGAAGGGAGCGATGGGAAATATGTGTAACTGAAATGTCAGAAGTGAAACCATGCAATGCTTAGAGGAGAGAGTCGCGGGAGAATACCTATTCTATGAACTCTAAATGTAGGTCCCGCCTCTTCCACCCATGCTGCTGAGCTTCTGACCGTGGCACTTTTCAGGAAAGGGAGTCATCAATTGCCAGAGGGGCCTCCCTGGCAATCAATATCCTTTAAAGTTTTAAAACTGCTTTTTTTCATTTTCACTGGCTTTTTTCCCCCATTGGTTTCTAAAACTCAACCTACTAGAAATTGGCTCTCCCTCTGAGGCTATTTACCTATTTGACTAAACACAAATCTACAAAGTCACCTAACCAATATCACCAATATTTATTTCACACCTACGTCGGTAGGGTATCAAACTTACAGAGTACTTATTGGTGAGTGGGATAGGAAAAAGGACAAGGTTATAAAAAGAAACAGAAAACTTTTTCTCTATCCTTAAGAGTTTAAAATCTGCTTTGAGAGACAAAAACAAACAAAAGCAATTACATTACAATAATACAAATTAACATATCTCCCAGTAAGAATATAAAAAGCAATTCAATTAGAAAGGAAATTTTTTCCTTATGGATTAGCATAAAGTGTTATCAAATGCAGACTCTGATGCATCTGTGGGTATAGATAAGTATTCCTATGAATGGGAGGCTGATTTTGACCCCAATATACTCACGAAACAAATGGATGTTGACATATGCAAAGACAACTGGGATCATTTAAAATGATAAATAAATGACTATATTAAGCAGCCTCAATCAAGCATTCTTTGCAGGGGTACCATGCTACCAAAGTTTATCATATTTGCTTTGAAAAAAAAAAGTTCTTCATACAGAAATGTGGCTAATTGTACATTGTTCTAAATAATATCAGATGTAGAAGGTAGCAATTTAGGGAAGATTGCTCCTAGGATAACAATATTGAACAAACATAATAATAATAGCCTAGCATGAATCCCAAAATAGGGTCAGCTATTCTACATATGCCTCCCTCCCTCCCAAGGGGGGACCAAGAGGGGCCATGTATTGAACCCCAGGCAAACTGAGCCATGCGCTTTCCATTTTGAGCGAACTTCTTGCTCCGATTGCAGTGTAAGCATTTGACTTTTTTATGAGCGGCTTCATCAGTGCCATCCAGAAAAGGACTTGAATACAGAGAGTCCTGTGACCATGCAGTCTAATAGTCTTCATTAAAATGAAGAAACTGATACATCCATCTACCTCAGTGGGAGTTAGTTGCTTACATGTATCTGAGGGACTTGGCTGAGTGCTCCCCCGCCCCCAATTCCCATTGTTTATAACAAGTCTTTTATCATCTTGAAGTCTGAGTTAACTTTTCTGTCTCTACCAGTTTAGTTATTTTTCCATTTGGCAAACTCTAGCTTTTTCCTGTTGTCTTCCCCTTGGGGCATGATTTAGCATAGTTGCGCAATGTTTATTGTTTGTTATTTTTTTGATTTTTTGATGTCATCCTTAAAGATCTCAAATCTTCTTCCCTGAGTGGTATTGGAAAAGCCAAAGATTTCCATGCAGGGGGAGTTTGGGAAGATGAAATCGTTGATAGGAACCTGGGGCTTTATTGGTAAAGCTGTTTTAAGTATATTCAGCAAGCTGTTCTCCTAGGGGCTATTTCAATAGACTCCCCCCATCCCTTCTCCTCAACACACACACACACACACACACACACACACACACACACTCCATTGTTTCAAATATAAAGTCAGTATAGCAGCTTCTTATAAGGCAGTTTCACATAAGGGAGGCAGGAAGCAATGTGGGTAGAAGGTCCATCTCTGGAGTGAAATATCTCCTAGATTCAAATCCCAGCACTGTCCTTTACCAGCTGTGTGACCTTGAACATCTTACTCAATCCCTCAGAGACTTGAGTTTCAATGCTACAAAATAAGGGGGGAAATACCACCCAGGAATATTGTGAGAAATAAATAAAATAACATATAAAATATTTAGCAGAATACCTTCTAGGCACACTACTAAGATACACAAATATCAGTAATGAAAGCTCTTTAATGATTATGATAAAAGCTTAGAAATTGGTATCAACTTGGGTGATCAAGGGGTAGATTATTCTCTTTGTAGATTATTCAGTAGCCAGATTCCTTTTCCCCACAACCCCTCATTGCCCTATTCATACAAACCACCTCATTTCTTCTTCTGACAACCTCCTCTAGACTGTCAAAGGGACAGAAAGTAAAATCACTTCTAGTACTATTTCATAGCTCTAATACAGCTTCATTGGGGAAGCCGCTGAATCAAAAAAAAATGGAACATTAGCTTATTAAAGATTCAATTATCTCTATTCTTCCTTCTCCCACTTGAGGAAAGTCAGCAGGAAGAGGGTTGGGGAAGGGGGGGAAAGACATGCATTAATGTGCTTTAGGACTGTCTTGGGGGAAAATAAATATGCACTCTACATGCAAGGTATCATTATATTATTATCACACTGCATTCATTTAATAGAAGATTAAAGTGTTCTGGTTCACAGCAACTAAACTTGCTTCAAACTTTCCCACGGTTTCTTTGATATTCTTTATTTGAAGGAAGCTCCCATTTAAGACAATTGCTGCAATATGTTGGTTTTAAACTAAAGCCCTCTTGGAGATCGGAAGTACCTTTAATCCAATCATAAAATGAACTGCTCACTTGGTTTCCTAGACTCACTTCTGCCTCACCTCATCCTAACAGACCAGTAACAATCAGGACAGAGTGCAGCCCCTTATTCCACTATATGCTAGGCCACAGGCCCTCACCCCTTCCTCCTAGAACTCCAAGGGCAATCCCAGATATGCTGAGAGGTCTGAAAACTCTCCACTTTCCAAAACCAGACACTAAGAAGGAGTTTTAGGTGCAAGATTTTTAGTAGAGTTCGCACTTGAGAAGGGAATGAGAGAAAACAGGGTGGAGCAGAGGAGGAAATCAAATTTTAAAAATCCCACAAAGCCTCAGCCAGAGTGCTCTAGAATGAGTGTTGCCTGTCAGAGTATCTCCAATGGTGCAGAATGACTAGATTTTTATGTATTCATTATTTATTTGTTTATTTATTTATTTTATTGATTTGAGGGAGGGAGGGGAAAAGAGAGAGAGAGAGAAAGAAAGAATGAGAGAAACATCAATGTGAGAAGATACAGCGATTGGTTGCTTCCCATACACTCCCTGACCTGGGATCAAACCTAGATATGTGCCCTGACCGGAAATTGAACCCATGACCTTCCGGTGCATGGGACAACACTCTAACCAACGGAGCCACACCGGCCAGGGGCAAAAAGCCTAGATTTTTACATTCTCATCTTGCTCAGGCATTCCACAGAATGAGGACTGAAGCGAAAAGCCCTTCCTTGAAGGAAATCTGGGCACCTCATCTCCATTTTTCTCCTCTCAATCCTACCCTCCTTCCCCCAAGGCATAAGATACCAGAGGAGAGAAACCTATAAATGGGTGACCACATGTTTTCATCAAGGTCTAAGACTGTGTCCCTTCTAGTTAAATTCTCTGCTAGGAGGAAGGATAATGATTATAATGTAGTGGAGATAAAGGGGCAATGGATATTCCTAGGGGCATTATTATTATCCCTCTGCCTTCTAAACTTATTCCTTTTTCATTAATCATTTCATTGCTGAACAAGTATCACCTTCTACCCAGTTGTCCATGGTGGAAATTTAAGAGGCATCATTGACTCTCTCCTTCCTTCTCCATCACCCACATTCAGTTAGGCATAAGTCTTACAAAGTCTATCCTCCTAATACTTCTACTCTCATTCTCTCATCTTTTTACCCACTAACACAACCTAAGATCAGCTCTTAACAGAGTAAGTGATAAGGACATGTTTCAGTTTAGAAAATACATAAGTATTATATAAAATTTAGCAAAAACCTACTCATAGTTCAATGTAATATTTCATAAGACAAGATCATAAGGCATAATATTTCACTGGATAGAAGCAACAACAGAAGAAGGGCCCAGCCCTGCAAGACCTCACAGTCTTCTTTTTAACAAAAGGAGTATCATTCAACTCATTAAGAAGAAAATGAAATAGGCCTTGAGTCCTTGCTGATATTAGACACATACAAAATGGATGAGGAAATGAAGCATCACATTTTATACCAGATTGTGACATTCTTGGTCTTGTTCATCTATAAAATGCCACATCAACTCAGAGACAGACATATGATAGTGAAATAAAGTGATGAAAGCCTCTTAGGGAAGACAGACCCTAAGGTGGCATATAAACATGAAAAGGTGTGCAAGAAGAGGAAGTCAGTTGCATTTCTAGCAGATGAGTGAGATATGAGCTTTCATACCAATAGCATTAAAGATATAAGGGATGTAAGACACCTTGAAATGTGTAAACAAAAAGAACTATTATCATTAGAATACTCTATTTCTTCTTCAAATTCCTTATTTCATCTCCATTTCCTCTAGTCTATTTTCCCATCTCTATTCCTAATTGGTAGACATTACTTAGCTCTTAGTCCTTAGTTCTCTCTTCTATTTCACCACCCATAAATTACCTTTCAAAGAATTCTAAAATTCTTATTTGATTTGCTGCTCTGTAGCTTTCACACAAACACAAGAATTTCAGATTAAATCTACTTATATGAAAGTCACATCCAGTGACATCTTTTAAGCACATTTTTTCTTTTTTGTTCCCACAACCATGATCTAATCCAGGTTGATATCTCTTCTATGGATGATTGCAATAGTTATATAAGTCTGAATCATCCCAGACACTGCTGCTAAATTGCTGTTCTTGAGTAGGTTGCCCCTACCCAAGTGTTTCTATTCTTCACCCTAGTCTACAAACTAAAGACTTTGAACTTGGACTCTAAACTTGGACCCTAGCCTCCAAACTTCTCTCAGATATTCAAGATCTTCTATTATCTGACTCTACCTACTAACCCCACATTGTTAGCTGCTCCTGAAATAAAACCTTTATCCCAATCAGCTCACCAAATCTCTATCCATCCAGTAGCTCTGATGCATGCCAGCCACTCTACTAATACTGCTGAAATATGTTAAATGCTTTTAATCAAGGACATGTTATCAAAAAAATAAAAAAGGATTCAAACTCGAGTCTTTCTCACTCCAAAGTTGCCCCCTTACCACTACTACTGAAGTCTTTTTCATCTGAAAGCTGGTACTCTTAATCACTCTGTCCTGTCTTTCTTAATCACCAAAATAATTATAGTTACCAAAAAAAGTTTAGCTCTCATTAATAACTATATTGGCCAAGACTTAACATTGTGCGATTTTCAAGGACAAGTATATATTTAAAAACTGATGCCTTATTTGAATATAGATGCTAAAATAAATGAAAGTGCATTTGACTGATCCTAGCTCCTTGATATGAAACCAAACATGTATGAATCAAAGACTTCTATAAAGTCAGAAAATATTTAAATAAGCTAATGAAGACTTTAAAAAAAATAGCTTCTGAAAGAAAATACTAAACTGATATATAATTCTACATTTCTCTCCTTACTAAGGCAGTGAGCTTGAGTTTGTTCTCTCTTTCATGCAAACATATGTGCTTATGAGTTTATGTCAGTTTCATGCTCTCCTTATACTAAAATCAAAGCATATGAACACAAATGTCTCCTCTCTTGGTAGTGCTAAAATCCCCTGAGCAGGCATCTATCCAAAACCTATAATACTATGTTTGTCAGAAGTTGCAAAGTGGTGGCCTGAAGACTCAATCTGGCCTGCACGTGTGTGCCATTGGCCCACACAGTGCTTTTCCTTTAATTAAATTAGCCTCCACCATTCAAAATTCAAAATATTTCACATAAAAGTCCAAATTTCCAGATTTTCTTGGAAAATAGATTTGGGAACACTGGGCACACATTCCTTCCAAATCACTGGCCGCTTCCTCTAGCTGGGAGTTGGCTCTATAACTCACCACAGTCCCACTCATGGCTCCTGTCTTGTCTTATAGGCATTGCATTCCACATCCTCAGGTTTTATGGATGATTAAAGTTTTGAAGGGGAAAGCTCAGTCAGGAATGTAAGAACAGAAATAGGAAATCAGAACATTATTACTGGGTTTTTGTTTTGTTTATATGTGCCTTTGAAATTATTCATTGAATTGCTTTTCTATGAAGATGAGAAGTACCTTAAAATTCCTTCCACACTTACTGCTCCCTTTCCCACCTATGTCCTACTCATATATATATATATATATACCATATATATACATATATATATACATATACATATACCATATGGTATATATATATACCATATATATATATTTTTTTAAAGAAAACTAAAGAGATAAAATTATTTTAACTTCTTCCCACAGCTCTCACCTTTGTGTCCCCCATCCATAATTTGGGAGACAATTATATTCCTAAGGTAGTCATATTTAGAAATTTTTATATTTTAAAAATAACTTACAGAACAAACTAGAAGGAAATGACACAATAGTATAAGGAAAAATCAAATTATAGGCATGGCATTGAAAGTAACCAAAAAAAAAACAAGGTTCACAAACAGAATGCTGGGGATTGCAGCGGGGGGTATATAAATGAAGCAAAGAAGTCAACAAGGCCTTCCCTTTTAAAGATGTCTTTAGGAAGGTTATTTTATTTTATATATGTATTTCAAATAGGCAGTCTCAGCAATTTCCAAGGGTTATTATGTCACTCCTGTCTATGAAGTTGAACAAAAGTAACCTGTGATTAAGTAGCAATTCATGATTTAAGGAACAGATAGAATTCATTGAACATTTTATAAGAGCGTTTCTAGTGGCTTCTCACCTCCGAAGAGCTAGTTTCGATTTATACACTGTAATTAATCAGATAGCCAGAGCCAGAGAGCATTTATCAAAGAAAATGGAAACTTATTTGGGGGTAATTAGCTACTCTGGTGATTGATCAGTTACTTCTTTAGTTCTTCTGTTCACTACCAATTCCATTTATATATTTTATCTTATTATCTAAGAATCTCCAAGTGGAAAATGCCTAATAATTTCTCAAGCCCAGCGTCGGCATCAAGGAAGAGGATAATAGGAGAGAAGCAATTTGGGAAACTTGTTTTCCAAACTTTATATGTGAACTCCTTTTGAAATATTGAAATTCTATCCTGACATTCTAATGGAAGAGGCTGAGTCAGAGAAATATAAGGACAAAACAGCAGAACAAGTAATAAAGCAAGGATTTATTAGAAAATCGGGATACTAAAGAGCAAAGTGGACTTTCTGGCTTGAGGTTAGGGTAATCCATTCAAAAGCTTCTGGAGAAGAACGAAGAGGAAACTTACTAACTCAAAAATTATTAAATTATTGCCATTTTTTCCCAGATCTGCCACCAATGCATTAATGCCCCTTTTAGAAAAAAAAATCTCTTAAATTTTTCATTTGGCAAACAGATTTTCCTCTTTGCTTTATACTAATGGGGGGTAAAGGGGAGTGGTGTCTTCTTATGCATAAAGTAAACCATATGAATGTGTAAATTTAGACAAATGGGAAAATAAATGGTTATTATGCAAATAGAAACAACCAAATGGATATGTAAAACTTCTTAGACCACAGTGGCGCCTTCTCAGAGAAATGTTCTTTTTTGCTTTTGCCTTTGAGCCCCACCCTCCTTAAGAACCAAAATCACCTTAAGAGATCTAGTGTTCAGCCTTTAGCTTATATTTATTTATGTTTCTTTGTTGTCTAAAGTAGATTGGACAGTCCTACCATATACAGGCCACTCTCTATAGGAAAGATAAAAGAAGTAAGAAATAAGATTTTGCTATAAAATGAATAAACCATGTTTGAGTAGTCCTTTCCTCAAGTCTACCAAACAAACGTGAAACCAACCGCAGGAAAGTACCTTGAATCTTTAGATAACATTTATGCTCAGCCTCTCCTAACATGAAAAGCTCTTTTCAGCTATGGATTCATTTTCTTTGAAAATGGAAGGATCTTAAAAGGGAAGTTGAAGCACAACTTTCCAATGGGCATGTTTTGTGAGGATTCGATTTTCCAGGGATGGCAACCACTACGTTTAAATTCTGGAAACTCAACTGTTTTTAAACTTCCATTGTCCTTTGCAAATTGAAAGCTAAGCTACCTTCTCCTTTCCTGGCCACTCACCAGATGGGAGCTGCTCAGACTATTGGTGTGCGTGTCCCGTAGGAAGCTCTTCCCAGCCTGGGAGCCCAGGAGCTTACATTTCCTCCCCTTTCTCTGTAAACCCCATAAATCAGGCTTCTTTCCTTTGAGTCCATTGAAATGGCACTACTAATGGCCATTATTGACTTTTAAAAAAATTATTGATTAACTTGAGAGAGAGAAAGAGGTCAAGATCAATTGGTTGTTTCACCTGTTTATGCATTCATTGGTTGCTTCTTGTATGTGCCCCAACCGAAGATCAAATCTGCAATCTTGGCCTGTCGGACGACTCTCCAACCAAATGAGCTACCTGGCCAGGGCCCACTACTGACTTTTTAAAAACCAACACCAGAAGATTTTTTCTGGTCTTCATGATCCTATATCAGGTGTTTCTATTCCACATCACTGGTCTTCCCTACCTTCCAGCCTCTCTGATGATACCTGAAGTTTTATATATCAATATATATTACAGCATATATTAATATTTGACATTTTCCTTTCTTGACCATTAGATTAACTTTCTCCAATCTCAACTACCTATCACTTAAATGAGAAATACTTTATTTTTTTAACCAATGGGTACTTGTTCCGACCTCTATACCTAAGATGAAGGTGAGGTATAACCTCAGGCTCAGGAGACCCCATTCCTCTCTCTTCTCTTCCCTCTGCCCAGGATTTATGTTTCCTCTCTTTTCTCCCAAGTAAATCAATAGAAGAGAAATCAGAGACTGGGACCTCCTGTTGACATGTAGACCCCATAATCCCTGACCCTAACCGCTCAACCACGTTCTTGTGTGGGTCAATTTTATGGCTTCTGTGGAGCTAAAAGATACCCTAAATGGCCCTCAATCCTCATGTATTCAGCAGAGCATGAAAAAAGTGCACCTCTAAAAGCTTGGCAGCCAGCCAAGGAAGTTGCAGAGTCAACTCTTGTCTGCCATTACTGCTTGGGCAGTAACAAGGAATTAGAATTAACAGTATCATCCACAGAATAGGAGATACCAGGACCAAGTTCTTAAAAGTGTCCAGGACTCTTGTCAAGGTATCTGTTGTTTGCCTCTTCAGATTTACTCTCCAGTGTTCTTCAGCCTGCCCTGGGCCAGGAGGCTGGCCACTGCAGACCACATCAACAGGGCTCCCGTGCTCCCTGCTTCCTGGTTGTGTTTGATCAATGCAGCCACTGCCAGGAGATTAAAGGAGGAAAAAAGGTAGACTCCGCATATTGTTTCCCAAAAAAGCCACTGTAAATGAATGGATCACTCAACACCACAGGAATCTAGGTGGACTTCTTCACCAGCTCTTTGCTTCTGGATTCCAGTGACCCTTTCCTTTCAGGCCCAACGGTGACAGATCTTCCGCTGCTAGCTCTGGGGTCCTGCAGAATCCCTCAGGGCTCACCTACCCCCCAGCCACATCGTTCCAATTAAATAAATACATAAATAAATAAATAAAGCCCATAAGTAAAACTCTGTGAGTTATCCTAATTGGAATATGTCTGCTATTTCGACTTGGGAATATGACTGACATTGCCAAAAAAAAAAAAAAAAAATCACCCATACTGATCTCAGCCCAGACTGACTGAATCAGAACCTGTAGAGGTGAAGTCTGAGAATCATTTTCAACAAGCTTTTTAGATGATTTTTGAAGTGTTTGTGAGCCAGGGGTCTTAACACGAGGGTGGCAGAGGAGGCCCACAGGCCAAATCCCACTTGCCCTCTGTTTTTGTCTAGCCTGTGAGCTAATTATGGCTTTTAATTTTTAAATGGCTAAAAAAAATCTAATAAATACAATGATTAAATATTATATGAATTCTGCCCATTTATAAAGTTTTATTGGAACACAATCATGTTCATCTGTTTACAGTTTGTTATGGCCACTTTGGTGCTACAAATGGCAGAGTTGAGTAGTGGCAGCTGAGAGCATCTGCCCACAAATCCTGAAATACTTACTATCTGGACCTTTACAGAAAATGTTTGCTGATTCCTGGTCTTTTTTAAAAAATATATGTATATATTTTATTGATTTTTCACAGAGAGGAAGGAAGAGGGACAGAGAGCTAGAAACATTGATGAGAGAGAAACTTCGATCAGCCGCCTCCTGCACACCCCCCACTGGGGATGTGCCCACAACCAAGGTACATGCCCTTGACCGGAATCGAACCCGGGACCCTTCAGTCTGCAGGCCGACACTCTATCCACTGAGCCAAACCGGTCAGGGTTGATTCCTGGTCTTTTTTGTTTTTTCCTTTAAATTTATTTTAAGTTATAGTTGATATACAATATCACATTAGTTTCATGTGTGTGCAACAGAGTGACTCAACATTTATATATCACCAAGTCTAGTAACCATCTGTCACTGTACCAAGTTATTATTATATCACTCTATACATTGTATATTACATTCCTGTGACTTATTTTATAACTGGAAGTTTATACTTCTTAACCCCCTTTCCTTTGATTCCTGGTCTTAAGAGAAGGATATATTCTTATTCTTGATTTCTTCTTGAGACAAACTCCTATTATCTATTTGGACTGCACACCAAGATTATTTATCAAATTATAAAAGCTACTTACTATGCAAAGTAATGCTGTCCTATCCAATTGGAATGACAATTCTAACTTTTGTGTGGTTGTGGATATATTTAATCATAGGGATATTTTACCTGAGGACATAGTATGTGTTTCAAACATTTGAACCAGAGCTAATGAACAGTACAGTTTGATACATTTAAGCATCCAGGCTTAGAATCCTTGTTCTGCTACTATGTGTGGTGAGACTTTGGGAAGTTGCTGTTTTCACATTTATATCATTTACTACCTGCTCCCTAAATAGTCATGAGAAATAAAAGAAAAAATTTTATGAGTGTGGCACAAGACACTTATTAATAGCCCACAGCTATTAATTCCTTTCCTCTACCCTCATCTCATCCCACTACCATTTTTGCTCCTTTACACACTAAAAAAAAATCAAGGGACAAGGACATATCTTTCACTGGGGACTTTATCTAATGAACTGAAAGTTTCCAGATTATTTGCAAAGGCAATATAGGCCTTAAAAATGCAGTATTGAGAAAATAAGCATCACAGAGGTTTTTTTAAAATCTTGTTTAATACAATAGCCCACACCCTGTGGACACTCCATAAACACTAACTGAATTGGATTTTATTACACTGTTAGACCACAGCCAATTCCTTTGCTGCCTCCATCATCAGAAAAGCTGGCTTGCAGTATATGGAAATAAACAGTTTACCCATTGGTCCCTGCTTTGAAAGGCAAGCTTGCATGTAGCAGTTGAGACATCATGCTTTGATAGATTCTACCCTTGGGGTCTGTTTTAAAAGTGTAGCTTCAGTTTCTCTTTTATCAGGATACAAAGGTTTTCCAGGAAACATGAAGACTTTAAAGGCTTGCCACAGCATACATCATGTCATAGCATCAGCACAGCACTACCAACTGAAACTGGCTGGAAGACAAATGAAGTCTTGCCACGACCTAAGAATAGACGATTGAAAACTAGAGGTAAATCTATCACTGAATTCTCCTTTTCCACATATGCTAAAAAATATAAGAATCTATCCGTATAGTTCCTGAGCTGATAAAACCTCAGAGATGATTTCCTCAAAGGAGTGTCACACTGGAGCCCTGGGGGCCTTTGGCAATAACTCAGGAGACAGAGAGAATCAAATTAGAGAGGTCTCTTCACCCCAATCATTTCTTCAACCACAGAAACTTTGTTTTCATCTGGTTTGTATATTAGAGTTGTGCATAAGATTTAGTTTGAAAAATAGCTCTCACGACGTTTTTTAGAAAGTCTGAAAGCTGGTGACCCATCTCTCTTACATTGTGGATTGGGATCAGCAAAACTTTTCTGTAAAAAGCCAGACTGTAAAGATTTTAGGCTTTGCCTGCCATATGGTTTCTGTCCCAACTATTCCACTTGACCATGGTAGGTGAAAGTGTTATTGGTGGGATGCCCTGTGTCCCCAGCTGTGGCTGGTGGAAGTGGAGCTCGTAGGGTAGCGTGGGAATAAGAATTTCCTGCGTCCTTCATGGGAGGAGGAGGTATTGTGGAAAGCTTGATTGATGGTGTAAAGGTAAGGGAGGTCCCCTCGAAGGTCTCCTATCTCCCTTCATCCCACCATGGACGAAGCCCAACTTTGTCTTCAGCAGAACTAGGCTTAAAGCCACTGCCCAGAATTTCTGCTCCAAATCAAAGCACAGTCCAGTCCAGCATCCGGCTAGGTTAGCTTGGGTTCCCAGCTGCGGTCCATTGCATGTGGGGTCTGCATGGCCCATGGTGGGCTAGCTCGGCAAGGAGCAAGCAAGTACAAAGAAGCAAAAACAAAGCAAAAAAAAAAAAACCCCAAAAACAAAAAACCACAAGACTGAGAGAATTCTTTGTTTGGGAATTTTCACTGGGAGCTTAACCAATGAATCTTACAGGATTTCCCACATTTGCAGTGGCTCCCCCCCCTAGCTGATGATCTTTCTAGATTAGGCTCACAGGCAAGTATCTTACCTATGTCCATCTTCCCCTTCGTTGGACCCTCTTCCCCCAGTGATTTGCAGAGAATGGACTGGTGGTTCCCTGGGGAGCACGAAGTGGCAGCTTCCTGGTGACATTGCCCAGATGACCATGTTTATTATGTCTGGCCTCCCCTTTGCTCTCTCCCTATTATTAATCTTAACTAGCTAGTTATAGTACAAAAGCAGCTTAAATAGTACAAAAATGACTGAGAGTAGCTGTGTTCCAATAAAATTTTATTTACAAAAACAGGTGGCAGGATGGATCTGGCCTGTGGGTCACAGTATGTTGACTCTTGTTGTAGATGACAAAAATAAGTTCTCAATAAGTTACAATGACTAACCCACATCACTAACCAGATAGTTAGTAATACTAGTATCTGTGAGACCAGGATTCTTTCCACTACATGGGTAAGATACAAGATATCTTTTGAAATGTGGTGAATAATATATATATATATATATATATTATATATATATATATATTCAATAAGTACTTCATGAATTCCTAGCCTGTGGCTAATTCTGCATCCTGCCATAATCCCAATCAATACTTATAATAATTTGTCTATTACTATACCTAAAAAATAATGCCTCAAGGTGAAAAAGGAAATCTGTAATGCTCTTTTGTAATCTGACTCACTTGGTTTTGCCAATGTTACTCCGTAAAAGGACATATCACTTAATGAACTATCGATTTGATCAATCTACCTATACCAAAAGGCATGTAATGTGTTGTAAGTAAAAAATTATTTGATCTCTGCAACCCAGTGGTTATATCATGAGAGGGTTATTAAGCCTCAAGCACTCCCTAAAGGGGAATGTACTGCTCTCTTTCTCCCTTTCCATCTTGTTACACCTTTGGCTGCAATGATTCCCAGCATTAAGGTGCTTTTTTTAATAAAAGGGAGGCTCCCTACCCGATTATTATAGTTCCATTCATGAAGGTGCAATTCAGGAGATTTAGCTGCTGCTCTGAGGATCCTGTTCCCCCCCCACCACCACCACCACCACCACCACCCCCATACACTCACTTCTGCAGCTTTTATCTAAACATAGGGGAAGAGAGGCCACCAAGAAATAACAAGTAATGCAACCCTATCATCAATGCCTTCTGACACTCCTTCTTTATCCCTAAATTCAGTTCTATTTTGACCTTCCCTACATCGTGATGTTCAGTTTCTTATTACAGCCTCCTCCTTCACAGGTTAGTAAAAACCCAACTGAAGGACAGTAAATCAAATCAGAGCGAGTGGAAAATACCACATACCCCTGTAATTCACAGAACCGATGAGGCAACGAGAAACGGGAGAAACTAAAATTGCTCTTGTGTACATCTATTCTTATGACACTTGTAATGAAAATGGAAAACACTTTTAACATCACATTCCAGTTAAGTCTCAAGATAGTTGTGTTGTGGTTTTCCTTGGCTTATTTTGCTCACAGCAACAATAGAGATCTCAGATTTCTTTAGGAAATAACTACAAAGATTCACCACTCCGAATGTCTATGAAATATGCATCAGAATTTTTAAACAATCTAAGGAACAGAACTCGTAAGTGGGTTCTCATCACCTTAAGCCATGGAAACTAGGACTACCTCCTACTTCTCTAGCCAAAACCATAGAAAAATATTTCCAAAAGAAAACTGATCATTTGCATTCTGTTTACTCTAGAACAATGGGGTCTTAACGCTAGAAAGGGTATTAAAAGGCATCCACTCAATTACCTTGGTTTTATTCTTAAGGAAACTGAGATGCAGGAAAATTAATAAGTGTTTCCCAAGATCACAGTGTTGGCTGGCAGCAAACGCAGGTCTACTACCCAGGTTCTCTAAACCCCATTCAGAAATTCTATTTGGCCTCTTCTCTTCCAATCATATTCACCACGATTACAGTGTTAAACAGAATCTTCTTTAAAAGCATCTTTTGCTTTGATAGTAACACAGTCAGTAAATACTCCCCACGTCTTTTTGTGGGTGAATCATTGGCAGGACAAAACCTGATGAAAATTGTTTAAGATGACTCAAGAAGTGTCTAGTAAAGACAGAAAAGATGGGTTTTGGTTTTCATTTTCTGTCTACCTCTAGATCCAAGTTATCCACACTTCTAAATAAAGTAGTTGCTGTTTTCCATGAATTTGTTTGTGTTTAGCTCATGACTATGAATGCAGGTAAAATCTCCAGAGCTTTCCCTCACTAGCCTGCCCATCCCACCGCAGCACCCTGGCATCGACTCCTATACATGAACCTCTGCTGCTCCTGATATCCTTTTCAGTTAGGGTGTCTTTTAACATTCTGTTTCCCATGAAACCTAATTAGGCGTTCTTCATTATCACATTTCCACATTCTCCCTTCTTAGCTGTAGCCCTTTGTTAGCACCTAGTTAGAGCCTCATTACTATCTCCACCACCCTCCTCCTCCCGGCAGTTATGTGGCTTCCTGAAGAACCTGCTCAATGAAAACACTGAATGTTCCCATCAGGCAATCAGACAAATGTCTGGCTAGGGGAGAGCGAGCAAAAGCAAGGTCCTATTTCAACTGAACTAAGAGAGAGAAGTTCTTGACTCCCTAGAAATGGAAGATACTAAATTATTAATCCCCACTCCCCTGCCTATTGTGTTTGGTTTCTGAGTTTTGTTTTAATGAAGCATAAAACCTATGTGGCCTCTTCACCTGCCAAACCCAATATTTTGTTTCTTGTGAAAAGGTGCTCTGCTTTCAGAGAGAAATTGAGTCACACCCAGAAGTTAGTTAACTCATAGAGACGTTGTTGAGATAGTGGTCATAGCAAGAGCAATGGAATTTACATAAGCAACACAGGAAAAGCATTTGTAATTATGTATGCGAGTGAAACGAAAACTTGTGAGCAGACACCAACCTGTACGCAATGTTACTAGCAGTTTTATGCGTCATCTCCAAAATCTAGAAACAGCCCAAATGCCCTTCTACTGGTAAGTAGATAAACAATTGTGCTATATCCACACAATGGAATACTACTCACCAATCAAAAGAAACAGATAAGGACCTACGCAACACCATAGGTGAAGGTCAAGTATCACGATGCTAAGTGAGAGAAGCCAGACTCAAAAGGCTATATGCTGTGTGATTCTGTTTATATGATATTCTGGAAAAGGCAAAAATATGGACAGAGAACAGATGAGTGGTTGCCAAGGGGCTAGGGGCTGCACGAGGGGAGCAGGGGTTGACTAAAAAGGACCACAGAGGAATTTGGGGGAAGGGCGGTGATGAAAAGATACTAATTTTTTTAATGTGGCGGTGATTACATGATAAACACTTGTCAAAACTCATAAAACGACATGCTAAACAGGGTGAATTTTATATGTAACTGTGGCTGGAAAGGGGATTCTACGTAAAGTAACCTCACAGGATAATCTGGTTATAAATAAATTCCTAACTGGGCAGGTCATGGTGGGTAGCCACTCCCCAGGCCTATAACTTCTTTAGGAAAAGGCTTATCTTTGCCTTAAGCAAGCTCTGTCCATTGTTTTTGTGCACCCAGGTTAACACACATTTGAAATAAGCAGAACCATCTCCAAGAGAACACATAATCTTGTTAACTATTCTGTAACCCAATCCCCACCTTGCTTTCTCCCACCTACGGGTAATCTTCCTTAAATTCCCTCTTTAATTTCAAATGCATAAAAGAAACTGCAAAACCATGACTCTCGGGAGCATTTGAGATCTTGTTTCCCAGCAATTGTCATCAGCCCTGGCTCAAATAACTGCTTATGAAAATTCTCTACAGGCTTGGATGTTCTTATGTCAACATAAATTATACCTTAAAAAATACAAAGTTCTGACTTGGACACTAATAAAAAGAACCCCACTATCTCTGTCCTCAAACATTGAAAATTTCATTTGGAGAGGCTGGTAAAATTTTATAAATGATTGGTAACTGCAAGCTTTACTAATTCTCAAATAGATAGCAGACCTAATTTCAACACCATTTAGGACTCAGGTTACAAGTTGTACTTTCAGTACAAGTAAATAGAAAAATATATATGTGCATACTGGGTGGCCCAATACAGGGTTTGGTTTGAGGTCAAGGTGGTATAGACAGTAAGTGCAGAGGAGTTCAGAAAGAAAGCAGGCACAGTAACAGTGGTGCATACTTAGTACGCCCCTGCTATGTGCCAGAAACCTCTCTGTGAGCTTTACTTATATCATTTCATCTTCTCTGCAATGAGGTTGATGTGAATGTTATTCACCATTTTGCAGACAAGGAAACAGAGGCCCAAACTGGTAAGGTAAGTCCTCTGGTTCTCATGCTGAGCAATGAAACTAGGATCCTTATGTGTTGTGGGTTGGAATGTTTGAAGAAAAGGGAACTTCACCTCTTCAAAGGCACCTTCAAAGGTGTGACAAAGGTTCAGAAGGTGTGACCAACGGTGGAACAAAAAGGAAAATGACTCAGCGGGGTATGGTTCAGTGGTTGTGCGTCAACCTATAAACTAGAAGGTCATGGTTCAATTCCCAGTCAGGACCCATGTCCGGGGTGTGGGCTCGATTCCCAGTGGAAGGCGTGCAGAAGGCAACTGATCAATAATTCTCTCTCATCAATGATGTTTCTCTCTCTCCCTTCTTCTCTGAAATAAAAAAATATAGTTTATGAAAAGGAAAATGAGTAAACCAGCTCAACTGGAGCAGGAGGGTTTCTTTAAAAAAAAATAGTAGGTGACAACATTAGCAAGTTAGGAAAAGAGCAGCTATTGCAGGGGTGGGCAAACTTTTTGACTCGAGGGCCACAATGGGTTCTTAAACTGGACCGGACGGCCAGAACAAAAGCATGGATAGAGTGTTTGTGTGAACTAATATAAATTCAAAGTAAACATCATTACATAAAAGGGTACGGTCTTTTTTTTTTTTAGTTTTATTCATTTCAAACGGGCCGAATCCGGCCCGCAGGCCGTAGTTTGCCCACGGCTGTGTTAGAGGATACTAATTGGCAGACAAATAAACTGGAAATTGATTCTGCGGTTCCTTGACCTCACACCTTTGGAGATGTTTTGGCAAAAATAGGGCAACTGTCTGGAAAGATTTGACTTGAAGATGCCAGTACAATAATCCTTTTCAAAGATTACCCAGAGGGCGGTGTCAGGAATGCTACTGGGTTCCCTGGCTGCAGGGAGAACCATCATGATGTAGGTGCTGTAGTAGCTCTTTCCAAGTATTATCTCACTTCAAGTCCATGTCCACTCCCTGAGATGGGCACTGTTATTCCCAGTTTATGGATGAGATGACTGAGGTTGAAAAAGGGTAAATGATCTGCATTAAAATCGACAGCTGGGTAGAGTCAAATCTGAAACTGAAGCCCAAGTGCACGTGACACTTTTTGTTGTTGTTAGTCTTCATCCAAGGATATTTTCCCACTTATTATTAGAGAAAGTGGAAGGGAGGGGGAGAGAAAGAAACATCTATGTGAGAGACACACATAGATTGCTTGCCTCCTGCTTGGGCCCCGATCAGAGTCAGGATGGAGCCAGCAACCAAGATACATGCCCCTGACCAGAATCAAACCAGGACCCTTCAGTCCGCCGGCCGATGCTCTAGCCACTGAGCCAGATCAGCTAGGGCACACATGACACTTCTTATATACATAAGCTTGAAACTCCTAGAGGTGAGGGAACCTATTAGGGGTATTCATGGTAGTAAGGGCACTTAATATTTCCTACAACAGAAGAAAAGAGCTTAACAGATAATAAACAAAAAGTTGGCAGTACTTTCTGACCAGTTGAAGATGAGAGAAAGGAAGAATCAAAGTATCTGAAGGGCATGGGGAGCTCGAGGTCCCATTGACAGAAACATGCACTGGAATGCCGCACAAATAAACCTTGACATAACCTGACACTCATGAACAAGTTACTTAAGTACTGAATTGCTATTGGTTTTACCAATGTGGGATGGCCTCACCTATACACCCAGTTTCCATCTCCTTCTCTTTGCCATTCCTACCACCTCTTTGCTTGATCAAGAATGCCAAGAAAAAGCAAACCATCTGAAACAAATACGCTCGCCTATGTGCAGACTAGTATGCAGAAAAAGTTACTGTGCAAGGCTTAGTCAGCTCCCAAGTCCTCAGGTCAAAGGTCACTAGGCCAGGGAAGGTTGATTTTAAGGATTCCTTAAAAAGTCCCAAGTGTCTCATCCTCCTCTACCTCAACTCCAGGAACTTAGAGTCCATTGTTAATGAGCTTAATGAAGAAACACCCAAGAAAGACAACTGAAACAATGAAAAATATTCAGAAATGGCAATTTTCCCCCTTCTTTATCATTTAAGTTCACTCACCCATTTGTTCAACAACAATTTATGAGCATTTACTATGGACCAGGCACTGTGTTTGTGTTAGGAATACAAAAAAATAGTTTACCATTCTTGCATCCACAGAGCCCACAGTTGGGTCATCAAAAAGAATTACAGCCCTAGCTGGTTTGGCTCAGTGCATAGAGCATTGGCCTGTGAACTAAAGAGTTCCAGGTTCGATTCCGGCCAAGGGCACATGCCTGGGTTGCGGGTTCGATCCCCAGTGGGGGACATGCTGGCGGCAGCCAATCAATGATTCTCTCATCATTGATGTTTCTCTCTCTCCCTCTCCCTTCCTCTCTGAAATCAATAAAGAAATATATATTTTTTTAAATTACAAATACAACCTCTGAAAAACCAAATCTACGTCTTTACAAAATGTAGCCCTTCCCTTGTATGAGCCAAGTTTGTCAATGGTGATACATGAGCATCTAATTTTATTCCTAGTGTGTCTGTATTTTTCCAAGAGTATTTGCTATTGTTTTTGTTTACTCCTTGCTTTTAAAAAGGTGGAAAATGAATCAAGTACCATGATATACATGTGGTGGCCAAGAGCACCACTCAGATCTCCTTCTGTGGGGAACAGTAGTGACTGACTGGTCCCAGCTGCTGTGCTCTGAACACACCATGGTGTTCAGGCTGAGGCCATGCTCCCCGCAGGCGACTCCCAGTCAGTGCCTGAGCCCTGATGGGTTACTAACAGGCCCCATCCTGTGAGACAGAGGATTCCTCTAGGGGAGATTTGGGCTCCAGGGCTCCCCACATACATGGCCACAAACTTTCTCATAAGGGGCTGCAGTCTGAGACCCTTCCTTCCCACCCCTCTATCTGCTCTCCCCCTCTCCTTCCCAGGGGTCAGATCTGCATCAGGCTCTGGAGGACAGCCCCACCTCCTCCAGCCCCCTGCCTGCCCTTTTCCCCCTCATAGGCATTGCCCCAGTCAGTCTCTCACGTCTAACCCGTCTTGGTGTCTGCTTCTCAGAAAATCCAAGTCAACATGCACAGTAATTTTCAAACCTGCCTTCTAGAGTAACCCCTCCCTCGTTCAATCTCCTTTAGGTGTTCCCTTAAAATGTTAAGTATCCTATTCATAGCAACTTGCTGTTTTATAGCTGTATAAGTATTTTTTAAATATAATTTTATTGATTTCAGAGAGGAAGAAAGAGGGAGAGACAGAAACATCAATGATGAGAAACTTTGATCGGCTGCCTCCTGCACGCCCCCTACCAGGGACTGAGCCCACAACCCCAGCATGTGCCCTTGACTGGAATTGAACTCCGACCCTTCGGTCCACAGGCCGACACTCTATACATGGAGCCAAACTGGCTAGAGCACTGTATAAGTATTTTTGAGGTTTCATGAGTATATACTTTGTCTTTGGTACTATGCAAAAGAACCTGTTGTAGTCTACTAAGAGAAAAGCACCGTATTCCTCCAGTTCTGGTCCAAGTGGGGTGGAGGGGCACTGCAGTTCCTGGGCAGCTGAGTACTCTGACCTCACACTCTCTAATCCTGGTTTTCCTCTTACTGACCATGTGACCTCAGACAAGCATACAACCCCTTTGAACCTGCTTCCTCTCTAATATGGAGATAATAATACCCTCCTGGCTGACTTCAAAGGACTGTTTTAAGAATCAAATGATTTAATTATGTGAAAGTGCCTTGCAAACTGAAGCACTGTACAAAAGTAGGATATTATAATTATTGTCTTCTAAATAATAAATGTGATTGACCAACTTTACTCATATTTATGGAGGAACAAGCCCTGGATATAAAGTATACAAATCTCAATAGTGGCGGGGGGGGGGGGGGGGGCAGGGGGGCGGGGGGAGGCGGAGTTGGAAGACTGGAAGCATTGCACATTGAGTTAAGTAAGCCAATCCAGAACATGGAAGTAGGCTACAAAATTATAAACCAAAAGCTCCAATGAAATTACCTTAACTCCCACAGATGAGAGTAAATATAGGATGCTTGTTTAAGTAGGAAAAAAAGAAAAATTTCAGTGTAAGGTGATTTCCAAACCACCATGATTTGGATGAACCTTGGCTCCAAATATAATCCTTCCAACCTCCTTGATTTGGGGTAGTAATAATAATCTCACCACACCAGTAACTTGAGGTTTTTTCTTGGTTTGGTTATAAATCCCTTTTCACAGGAATAAATGAAGAAAAATATCCTCAAGGGTCTGTGGGTAGATGTGAATATATGTCTGTTTTCACCCCCAATATTGTGGTTGAATTCAGGTGTTTCTGTGTGATGCTAAAGTTAGCATAAAAAAAGGGATACAGTGTAAACCCACAGGGGTATAGGTTGATCTTTTAGGTAAGTATAAGGATTACAAACTGTATAGGACTAAAGCCTATGAGACATCTCTTGGTAATGCTCTTAATCTTAAAAGCAGTAGCTTCCATTTAAGTTGCAACTCTCCATAAAAAAATCTTCCCCAAATTCTCTTCTCCCTGGTTAATAGCAAAATAAACAGATATCCTGAAGGAGGAGGTGGCTTCCTTCTTTGTTGACTGCCTTGAAGTGAAGGCAGTACTTGGGTGGTGTGGGGACTGTGCTAAACCAACCATTTCCTTTCCTCTGTGTTTGTTTGGGTTTCCCATTTTATTATCTAGGTCAAGCCTGTGAAATATACCTTCAGCCATTAAATAGAGACGCCATGCGACACAGTTGGGTCTGAGGCAAAGAAATGGACTCCTCGTCTTCTTTTCTGTTTTAGCTCTTCTACCAAAGGGAATACATGTAACACAGCAAATTAAGAGGCTCCTGCCTCACACTTTCTGGATGGAGGCAACTTTGCTTCAAAGCAAACTGAACCTCTTACTCCATCCACCACATTGATGACATTTTTGAGACAATCAGAAAGAAAAATTAACCTCCCTTGAGACAGCCTAAAGGTACCTTGATGGATTGATAATAGCTAAAGTTCACCTGAAGGAGTGTGGCCCTTATTCTTTAACTGTCAGTAATCTGGATTTGCCAGTCCTTGCAAACTCACCTCAAATATACCCTACCAACCCCCAGAAAACTTCCTTCAAAGATGTTCTACCCAAACACCAGGGCACTCACCTCTAACACCAAAGGCATACATGATCAGTCTCTAAAAACAAGACAAAAGAACTGAAGAGGCCTGAGAATTTGTACTCATAGAATGTTCTGGAACAAGAACAAAAAGAGGTCTGAGGGTAATTAAAGGTCTTTTTTTTTTTTAATCCAAAATGCATTCTTCACTGGAGAACCAGCTTTCATCAGCTTTTCCAGGCTTCCCTGTTTCAGATCACCCCCTGCCATGTGCCCATCCAAACAAAGCTTCTAAATAAATCTAAATAAATACAAACAAATGCATTCTTAGTGGGGTTGCACTTTCAGATGAAACACTGTGAACTTGCTTATGTGCATGCAAATAAAATGTCATGCTCATCAGGGGAGCATACTTTGGCATCAAGTAGTATATGGTAAATGGCACATAATTTGATTGAGGGAAAACATCTCTTTGCCTAAAGGGAGAGTCAATTTGGCTGGATCTGTTTGTGATAGAATTGACGTGTCACAGTCACCACAAGCAGAGACAACCTTACCATTTCACATGCAATGACACACAGGCATTTCCCTACTACCAAAGTTAGTCCTGTCTGTTGTTGTTGTTGTTGTTGTGTGTGTGTGTGTGTATTTGTGTGTGTGTGTTTGTGTGTGTGTGTTTTATCCATTCATCCATCAAATATATTCTGAGCACCTACTGTGTACTTGGAACTATTCTAGATATAACATGCTCCATGCCTGTCCTCTAGGGCAACAATTTCCAACCTTTTTCATCTCATGGCACACATAAACTAATTACTAAAAATTCTGCAGCACACAAAAGAAATATATTTTTTGCTGATGTGACGAAAAAAGTTAGGTATCATTTTGATTCATTCACACCAGATAGCTATTGTTGTGTTGACTTTGTCATTTTTTTATTAGACAATCTAAGGGAAAAGAGGTCATTGCCCCTTACTAGTCAGGTATTTCATGTTTTAAAATTATTTTTGGTACATTGGTTGAAAATTGCTGCCCTAGGGGTTAAAAGTCTTGTCAGAACTTCACAATTTATATAAAAAGCAACAAAAAGCAAAAATGGCCTCAGTGCATGGGAGTATGCATAGGACAAAGCCTGTCAAACAGTAGGTGCTCAATAGGTGTTAAGTGAATAAGTTGAATAATTATTAACAGAGTGCTAGAATATACAGAGCTTAGAATCCTTCCTAGCACATTATAGGCACACAGTAAATATTTGTTGATTGAGTAAATGAAATAAATACTAGGAGCACATAGAAGAAAATGGCCTGACACAGCCAATGACTTCCCTGTGAAGGTGACATTTAAGCTAGATGAAGAAGGTGTGAAGAAAATTCTAGGCAAGGAGAATAATAGTAATTGGTCAGTTAGATGATTTACTTGAGCTGAAGTATTAACTCCAGAATGTAGCTACACTTACTTCATGCTGCTGATTGTATGACTGACTACCCAACGATCTGAATCATGACCATGTAGTTAATTTCACTGAAGCCGTGGAGAGGATCCAAGACTGCAACCTTCAGGTAGGGTAATAATCAATAAGGGTGACACCTTCCTTACAGTGAAGGCCCATTTGTTAATGGTGAAATGCAGGGTACATCACAGGGAGCAGGATTATGAATGTTCTAGAAAAAAGCCCACTAACTCACCAATGAGTAAGAGAATAGAAGACTTGGACAATAAAAGGCAAGAAAGAACTGAAGGAAGATGCTTGCCTGGAGTGGTTCTGTGAACAGTATAGAAAACCAGAAAAAAACAGAGACACCAACATTGAACCAAAATATTTAACAGCATAGAATCATTTTATAGAACTTCAAATACTTCAAGGATATGCTCCTGTCAAGAAACACTACAAAAAGAAAATTGGTTTCATGAAAATAAATGCTCAGACTTTCAAAGGGAACATTTAACTGGGAATAAAAACAAGGCGGTAGAACCAGAGATTTCTTTGGTTGCTATGGGATGAGCATTATAGGCGAGGGATGTTCAATGTATGGTCAGTGAAGGCTTCCCTACAAGCAAAGTTTTAGACTATGATGTGACACTCTATTTGCTGAGGATTTATAGTACATATATACTAAATATATAATAAAACCAAATGGCAAAATGCAATTCAACTTACTAAACTTTGTTTTAAAGACAAGCATTCAGGTACATAAGAATTACTCCACATGCCCTAACCAGTTTGGCTCAGTGGATAGAGCGTCGGCCTGCGGACTGAAGGATCCCAGGTTCAATTCCAGTCAAGGGCATGTACCTTGGTTGTGGGCACATCCCCAGTTGGGGGTGTGCAGGAGGCAGCTGATTGATGTTTCTCTCTCATCGATGTTTCTAACTCTCTATCCCTCTTCCTTCCTCTCTGTAAAAAATCAATAATATATATATTTTTTTTTAAAAAAAAAGAATTACTCCACACAGTTCATCTTGCTCTGTTTCTTTTCTCAAAGGAGTAGCAATTCTCAGTAGTTGTCGCAGTCATGTGACATATGACTTGTTAAAGCGGCTTCCAGGCCACATGACTGTCCAACCTGCAGGGACATCCTTTCTTCACAATAAGCCCACCTCTGACCGATTTACTGATGAAATGGAGATGGATCTACAGTAATCCAAAAACAGTAAACTGCTTGCCTTAATTAAAAAAAAACAGCATTCACTTAGGCATTTTTTTTGCCTGTTATGCTGCCCCATCATGACTGTTCCACTTTGCTAGAGTTAACACCAATAAAATCAAATGAGGAAACATAGTAAAAACAATCTTAACACCCACTATCATTAGGGACAAGTAGTTTTCCTAGTTTCTATAACATTAAAAAATAAAATGATGAAGAAAATAATAATGTTTCATTTATTTTCTGTTTCACAGTTTAAATTTTTTTTTTTTGCCTCATTATTGTCTCTTATGAACTTTATGAAATACCCAAGTAGGTGCTGAGGGTTAAAAGAAAAATAATAAAAATTACTATGTCACATCTGTTTCTAGGAAGATGGAGTAGATATCTTTTCTCTATTCCTCCCACTACCAGTAAGTATAGTTAAAAGCCCTGAACATTATATATAAACAAATACAGAAGACTCTGAAAGGCACAAAGAACAAAGCAGGCCATAAGGGACCTTAAAATATAGGAAGGACACAGTGGTGAGTTCCTTGGGTTTTCATTTTCCATCATATACCTCAGCCTTACAGCTGAAGAAGCTGTCAATCTAGAAACATTAACAGGTTTAGAAGAAAATAAAAATATCAAAATGCTGCTTCCTCTAGTCAAAGGGGCATTTTAGCAAGACAGAAGAAAACTTTTGGACAATAACCATTCTACTCCAGCCAAACATTGTCCCCCCTCCCCCCCAAAAAAAGCAAAAACAAAACAAAACCGGTTTCACCTCCACTCATGGCAACAAAGGTCCAGCAGGAAACCGAGACATCTACCCTCACCTGGCTGTAACAAGGCACCCCACCCTTCACAAACCACCCGCTCACCAAGGTGGTATGAAAGAGGGCAGAATAGGGGGCCAGGAATTTTATCCTCTCCAAATCTCTGTCAAAGTGTCCATGGAAACCAAGAGAGAAGGTTGTACTTCCAACCCGCCTGGGCGTAATGACAAAGAAAGAAAAAAATTAGCAATTCCAAGAATGCAAAAAGGGTCCTAATTGCGGAATCTGCAGACATCCAAAGGACATTACAGGAATACTATAAATTCTACACACATCAATTTGACAACTTAGAGTGAATGGACCAATTTCTTAAAAACACAAACTACCATGACTCACTCATCTAAAAGAATTTGAATAACTCCTTAAGTACTAAGGAAATTAAATTCATAATTCAAAGATTCCAGAAAAGAAATCCCCAGGCCCATAAGTTTTCACTGGAAAAGACTCCAAACATTAAAAAAGATTTAACAAAAGTATTTTTGTTCAACAAAATCTCTTCCAAAAAAAATAGAAGGGAACACTTCCCAATTCATTTTATAAAGCTATTATTATCCTGATACCCAAACTATTCAAAGATAGTAAAAAATATTCCTAATGACTATAGATGCAGAAATTCTTAACAAAATACTAACAAATAGAACTCAGCAATGCATAAAAAGAATTATCCATCATAACCAAGTGGACTTTATTCCAAGATACAAGACTATTTCAAATCAATGTCATCCAGCATATTAATTAATTTTTATTACATGATCATATCAGTTGATGCAGAAAAAGCATCTAATAAAATTTAACATTGGATCATGACAAAAATTCTTATAAAAATAGAAATAGAGGGGAAAATTCTTCAACTTGATAAAGCACATTGCATAAAACCTACAGCTAACATCATACTTAATAGTAACATTCTGAATGTCTTGCCCTAAAATAAAAAATAAGGCAAGGATGTCTGTTCTTACTGCTTTTAGTCAACATACTGCTAAAAGTTCTAACCATAAGACAAAAATGGATAGAGATCAGAGAAGAGAAAAACCTGTCCCTATTTTCATATGCCATAATTGTCTATTTAGAAAACCCCAAGAAAACTAAAAAAAAAAAAAAGTAACACAAAAAAACCTCATATAACATAATAAGTAATTTCAGCAAGGTAGCAAGATATAAGGTAAACATAAAAATATTAATTTTTATCTTTATATGCTAGCAACAAAGACATGGAAATTAGAATTAAAAATATAGCAATACTTACAGTCACTCAAAAAATGAAATTCTTAGGTGTAAATCTAACAAAACATGTACAGGACTTGTATGCTGAAAACTATAAAATGCTAATGAAATAAACCAAGGAAGATATAATCAACTATATTCACATATTAGAAGACTTAACATACAAAGGATGCAATTTTCTTTAAAAGATATGTAAGTTTACAATTCCTTTCAATACCTTAGCAATATATTTTGTAGACATGTACAAAATTATTTCAAACTTTATATGGAGAGGCAAAGGAATTAGAATTGCTAAAATGTTTTTGAAAAATAAAAAGAAAGCCCTAGCTGGTTTGGCTCAGTGGATAGAGTATCGGCCTGCAGACTGAAGGGTCCCAGGTTTGATTCCAGTCAAGGACACATGCCTGGGTTGCGGGCTCGATCCCAGTAGGGGGTGTGCAGGAAGCAGCTGATCAATGATTCTCATCATTGATGTTTCTATCTCTCTCTCCCTCTCCCTTCCTCGCTGAAATCAATAAAAATATTAAATAAATAAATAAAGTGCAAAGAAACTAGCCAATATCAAGACCTATTATATAGAGAGACTGTGGCATTGTCAGAGGAAAAGACACCTAGATCATGGAACAGAATAAAGAACACAGACATAGACCCCCATGCATATATTCAAGTAATTGTTGACAAAGGTGCAAAAGCAATTCAATGAGGGAAAGACTTTTCAGCAAATGGTGCTGGAGCAATTGAATATCCATAGGCAAAAAATGAACCTCAAAATAAGTCTCACACTTTATAAATTAATTTATAGTGGATAACAGACTTAAGTGTAAAATGTAAAACTATAAAACTTTTCAAAAATATAGAAGAAAATCTTCAGTATCAAAGGCTAGAAAAAAATTTTTTTCTTTTTCTCTTTTTTTTTTTTTTGGTTAATCCTCACCAGAGGATATTTTTTCCATTGATTTTTTTTTTTTAGAGAGAATGGAAAAGAGAGGGAGAGGGGAAGAGAGAGAGAGAGAGAGAGAGAAATATTGATGTGAGGCACATTGATTGGTTGCCTCCCACACATGCCCCAACTGGGCCAAGGATCAAACCTGCAACCCAAGTACATGCCCTTGATGGGCATTGAACCTAAGACCCTTTGGTGCATGGGCCAAAGCTCTAGCCACTTAAAATACTGGCCAGGGCAGGAAAAATGTTTTTAAATTTGACAACAAAAGCACACATTATAAAAGAAAAATTTGAAAATTAGACTTCATCAAAATCTAAAACTTTTGCTCTTTGAAATATCCTATGGAGAAGACAAAAAGGCAAGCTACAGATTGGGAAGGAACTCGTATCTAGACTATATAAAGAACTCTCCAAACTCAGCAGTAAATAAACAACCTAATTAGAAAATGAGCAAAAGACATTTTACTAAAGAAAATACACAGACGGCAAATAGCACATGAAATAATGTTCAACATTATGATACATTGGGGAAATGAAAATTAAAACAAAAATGAAATATCACTCTGCACTTATCAGGATGGTTGAAATAAAAAAATAGTGCGAACACCAAATGCTGGCAAGGATGGGGAGAAACTGGATCACTTACACATTGCTGGCAAACAAGTAAAATGATACACCCACTTGGGAAAATAATTTGACAGTTTCTTAAAATTCTAACATGCAACTACCATATGACTCAGCAATAACACCCTAGATCATTTATCCCAGAGAAATGAAGACTTAATGTTCACTCAGAATCCTGCACATGAATATTTATAACAATTCTATGCACATTAACCCCAAACTGGAAACAAGCCAGATGTCCTTCAATAGATCAACAGTTACATAAACTCTAGTACATTCATATCATAAAATAGCACTCAGCAATAAAAAATAATAATAAAGTATTTACTCACACAGCAACCTGGGTGACTCTCCAGAGAATTATACTGAGTGGAAAAGGCCAATGCCAAAAGGTTATATACTCCGTGATTCTATTTAAATAGTATTATTGAAATGACAACACTGTAGAAATGGAGAACAGATTTGTGGTCCCCAGGAAGGAAAGAAGGGGGCAGGGTGGGACGAATGCGGGTGTTGCTGTAAAAGATCAACACGAGGAATCCTTGTGATGGCAATGCTCTGTATCTTGACTGTCAATGTTGATATCATGGTTGTAATTTGGTGCCACCGTGTTTTAAACTATTACCTTTGAAGAAACTGGGTAAAGGACCCATGGGATCCTCTGTGTTATTTCTTACAATATTTGAACTTATAATTTAAAAGTTTCACTTTAAAATGACCCACACATCATTCAAGTGAAGGAAACAGAAATATAAACAAATAAACGTGCTGTAAGTATGTGCAACCATTGACAGGGAGATGAAATGCCATTAGCAGAACAGTATGGTCACCATGGTTGTGACATCCCAAAGGCGCTGAGATTTTGAGCTGAATCTTGAAAGAAGGGAGCAGTTTACCAGCTTTCATTTAATGTTTGCAATCTATTACACAGACACTTTATCTACTTTAGAGAAGGTTCAGAAATGCTAAATCATAGGTTCAATGTAACACAGTTAGTTTCTAAGGGTAATTTTATTCTCTTTCCATTTTTACCATAAGGTTTAATTTGTAAAATACAACATAAAAGGAGCAAAATACTAAAGAAGTAATATGTTATTTTTTTAAAGCACATTCATCTATTAAGGTGTTTAGTAAGCGTTGATGATATTCCTGATATAGGTTAGGTACTCAGGTATGTGTTAAAGATGAGACAAAATCATAGTCTCAGAAAGTGAAAAGGCAGTCATTCAGTATCAATAATGTTTGAGTCAGTGGTTTTCAAATAATTACCTGGCTCATGCTACTCTTTTCCTTTTTATTGAATGTATCTGGTCTCAGGTGCACAATTCCATAACATATCATCTGAACACTGTATTGTGTGTTCACCACACCAAGTCAAATCTTCTTCCATCACCATTTATCCCCTCTATGGGGGGATCCATCTCATCTATCTCCCCCCTCCCCAACACCCTCTTGTTCTTGCCCAGTCATAAACCCTCCACATATACCATAGATTATTTTTACTTTTTTCTGTACTTTATACACATAGACTCATACTGTCTTATGTTTCTGGCTTCTTTCTCTCAACATGATGTTTGTGAGATTCATTCATAACATTGCAAGTCATCGGAGATTGTTCATTCTCACTGTTGTACAGTGTTCTAATATATGAATAAATCCCAATTACCCATTCTCTCTCTCTCTCTCTTTTTTTTTTTTTTTTTTTTTTTTTGCTGGGAAATTGAGTACTTTCCTCTTTGGGGTGTTAGTAGACAGAATAATGGCTCTTCAATGATCCACATCCTAATCCTCAAAGTCAACTAATTAGTTGACCTTAATTATATCTGTAAAATCACTTTTAGCCATATAACATAACATAATTATGGGGGGAAAATTTCATCATATTTGCAAGTTACACCCATACTCAGGGGGAAGGGATTATACAAGGGTATAGGTCAATGGAGGGTTATCTTAGAATCCTGCCTACAATACATACTGCATAAACTTGTTTACTTCCTGGCCAGCCAGGCAGTGCTTGGTTGCCCTTACAAATGCCTCCCAGTCCCTGTATGTGACAGCTCTATTCTGCTTAATTTAGTTGCAAATAA
Organism: Myotis yumanensis; assembly: GCF_028538775.1. Classification (NCBI taxonomy): domain Eukaryota; kingdom Metazoa; phylum Chordata; class Mammalia; order Chiroptera; family Vespertilionidae; genus Myotis; species Myotis yumanensis. The sequence goes on along the minus strand of NW_027223766.1, from coordinate 31,926,735 downwards.
TGTTGCCTCCTAGATCCTGGTAAAAAACCTATTGCATCCTTGAACCTTTCTTTAAAACTTGTTTTTCCTTCTTTCTAACCCTTAGGCATGTAACAATTTCTACGTACTATGAGCCCTGACATCTAAAGAAATAGTCGTAATGTTAGACAATTTTATGAGTCATGTTAACTTACATGTGGTCTTTCTTATATAATGATAACCTAATAACATGTTTTATCCTTATTTTTTTTTTAAATAAGACAATGTAGACTCAGAATGATCAAGAAACTTTCCCAATGTCCTACAGCTTTGTTCAAGGAAGTGACAGAGTCACAAATTCATGTTGCTCCAAGTTCACACTAGGGGAGCTTCAAGTGCCCAAATTGCTTTCAACTTATGAAGGGTAGTAAAGGGGCAGTGATTGGAAAACCTACAATTCTTTTGCCCTGTTACCAAGTAGAATCTTCCTGCTCAGTGCTTCCCACCTCCAATCTCACAATCATCTAAATAAATACCATTTTGACTCTTTCTTTCTAAGTGACACGTCCATTAAAATCCCATCTTCTCAACCTTCCAAAAGCTTTCAGGGCAGAAACCATGGTGCTTACTCAGCACTTAAAAATTCCTGTTATGCCCTGGCTGGTTTGGCTCAGTGGATAGAGCATCGTCCTGTGGACTGAAGGGTCTTGGGTTCAATTCCGGTCAAGGGCACATGCTGGGGTTGCGGGCCCGATCCCCAGTAGGGGGGTGTGCAGGAGGCAGCCAATTGATGATTCTCTGTCATCATTGATGTTTTTCTCTCTCTCTCACTCCCTCTCCCTTCCTCTCCAAAATCAAAAAAAAATTTTTTTAAAATTAAATTTTAAATTACTGTTATGCATGACATAAGAATTCCTTTATCACCCAACTAAATACCACAACTCAGAAAAGATCTACAGACTTGGAGGAGGAAAGGGATGTGTGCGTAAACCATCCTTTCCACTGTGCCTGCTTTCCAACACTCATCCACTTGCCGATTCTTTGCAGGAAGCCGTGTATCAGTTCTGCTCCACTTCCACTACCTGCAGACTAGAGATGGAACTCCAATATCTTTAATAATATTTCATTAAATCAACATAACCTAGTTTTCCAGTGGTATTTCTATAAAAGAGTCTTTCCTCTGCCCAACACAGACTCAGATATATAAATTAAACCTCTATCAAGCTCTGGTGTTTAGTTTTAGGAAGAGGTAGCAGAAGATTTAAAAATAGTATATTGATTTAACAGATTCTTTTTGAATCCTGAATATGTGCCATTCTGCTGTGTACTGGGACTATTCCCTGCTCTGACGAGTTTATAGGCAGCAGGCGAAGTGGACACAGAAATAGTGATTGGAACACGCATGAGAGGTCTTGTGCAGAAAATGGTGCAGGGAGCAGGGGAGGACCCACTAACTCGGTCCTGACTTGGAGTTCAGGGTGGCAGTCAGGTAGACTTTCCAGAAGAAATTATGTCTCAGCTGAGCTCCAAAAGAGGAATGGGATTTAGCCAAGACAGGAAGCTGCAGAATGCGTTCCACCCAAAAGGAACATCAAAGACCTGGAATGCAAGGTGGAGAGCGATGAAATAGGAGACCCTCTGAGCTCTGGGAAGCGTCTTAAAGGCCAGATAAAAGAATTTGGGCCTTTTTATCCAGAGGGCAGCAGGAAACTATTAAAAACGCTTTATGAAGGGAAGTAACTTAGAGATTTCGTCATGGCTACAAAATGGAGGATTGGAGTAGGGTAAATCTATCAATCAGAAAGGAAATCAGGAGACTGTACCCATTATTCAAGCAAGAAATAAGGACAGAGCAGTGCTAGACAGATGCGCGCAACTTCACGATTAGCCAGTCTTGGTTATCAATTGGAGATAGAGATGAAAATGAAGGGAGAAAATGAATTAAGAATGGCATGAGGGCTCAGCCAGTGTGGCTCAGTGGATTGAGCGTAGTCCCATGCACAAAGAGGTCACCAGTTCAATTCTCGGTCAGGGCACATGTCTGGGTTGTGGGCTGGATCCCCAGTAGGAGGCAAGTAAGAGGCAGCCAATTAGTGTTTTTCTCATTGATGTTTCCATCTCTCTCCCTCTCCATTCCTCTAAAATCAATAAAAACATATATATATAATAACCCTATAAATATTTCTGTCCTCTGATCAAATTATAGTTTCAGGCCCCATAAATAAACAGACATTTATTTATGTAGACTACCCCAAGTGATAAGTAATCTACACTAATAAAAGAGAAACATGGTAATTGGCGTACGACCGCTACCCTTCCCATTGGCTAATCAGCGTATCCTTATGCAAATTAACTGTCAGCCAAGATGGCGGCCGGCAGCCATGCACTGAAGCGAGCAGGGAGACTTGCTTCCTCCAGGAACTGCAGACTCCAACGTTCCCCGCCTCACTTGCCGGACTCTCAACTGCAACTCTAAGCAACTATTACTATGTTGCAAATAAGAAGCTAAACAAAACCGGCTGTCAGTCAGCCCCGGACCGCAACATTGTATCCATGTTTTCAGCAGCGAAGCCTCAGAGCTAAAGCTGGCCCAGAATAAAAAAAAAAGAAAACAAGGAGCGGTTGGGAGCTTTTAGTCAACTGCCAATGGGAAAACAGCCCTCAGCCCCTCAGCCAGACTGGCCAGGCACCCCAGTGGGGACCCCCACCCTGATCCAGGACACCCTTCAGGGCAAACCAGCCGGCCCCCACCCATGCACCAGGCCTCTATTCTATATAGTAAAAGGGTAATATGCCTCCCGGCACCGGGATCAGCGTGACAGGGGGCAGCACCCAAACCCCCTGATCAGCCCTGCTCTGTGCCTGATAGGGGGGAGCTCCCCAATCCCCTGATCACCCTGCGGCTCTGTGTGTGACAGGGTGCGGCACACCAACCCCCTGATCGGCCCTGCTCTGTGTGTGACAGGGTGCAGCGCCCCAACCCCCAGCCCCCACGGGCCCTGCTCTGTGTGTGACAGGGTAGAACCATAACCTCTCCATCGGCCCTGCCCCGAGTGTGACAGTGGTGGCGCCCCAACCCCCTGATCAGCCCTGTTCTGTGGGTAATAGAGGGTGGCGCCCCACCCCCCTCCACGGGCCTTGCTCTGTGTGTGACAGGGTAGAGCCATAACCTCCCCATCGGCCCTGCCCTGAGTGTGACAGGGTGCAGCGCCCCAACCCCCTGATCGGCCCTGCTCTGTGTGTGACAGGGGGCGGTGCCCCAACTCCCCTATCGGCCCTGCTCTGTGAGTGACAGGGTGCAGTGCTCCAACCCCTTGATCCGCCCTGCTCTGTGAGTGACAGGGAGCAGCGTCCCAACCCCCTGATGGGCCCTGCTCTGTGAGTGACAGGGAGCAGCGTCCCAACCCCCTGATGGGCCCTGCTCTGTGAGTGACAGGGGGCAGCACCCCAACCCCCTGATCGGCCCTGCTCTGTGCGTGACAGGGGTGGCACCGCAACCTCCCCATTGACCCTGCCTTGAGTGTAACAGGGGGCGGTGCCCCAACCCCCAATCAGTCTATCCTGAGCGTGACTGAGGGTGGCATTGCAACCTCCCGATCCGCCCTGCTCTGTGCATGATGGGGCTGCGCCCCAACTCCCCAATCGGCCCTGCTCTGAGCCTGACCAGGGGCTGCACCTAGGGATTGGGCCTGCCCTCTGCCACCCGGGAGCAGGCCTAAGCCAGCAGGTCATTATCTCCCGAGGGGTCCCAGACTGTGAGAGGGCACAGGCCGGGCTGGGGGACCCCCCCCGGGGGACCCCCCCCCCCCCCCCCGCCGAGTGCACAAATTTTTGTGCACCAGGACTCTAGTATATATATATATATATATAAAGAATGGCATGAGGGCTCTGGCACAGTCACCTAAGTAGATGCTGGTGCCATTAACTGAGTTGGAGAAACGAAGAGGAGAGGCAGATATGTAAGGTCTGAAATTCAGTGTCAACAAGTTGCATTTCAGTAGCTGATTCTGAGTTACTGCCGGCATGTAATCCAAGATGAAGGCAGTCCCAACAGCCCAGGAGTCTGTTTTTGGTCAGGTGTTCCAGGACAGACTTTATGAACAGGGTGCCATCTCCCTCACTACCATGGCCCATTTGCCTAATTGTTTAATGTGATTTAACATTAAATGTACTTGGGTTCAAAAGACCTTACCTCTCAACCAAAATGTGAAATCAAAGCGCTGCATGAGTTAAGTGTGTCTGTCTGCACAGATGTTGTACCCACCACATCAAAGGCGTTTTGCACTTGCCATAGGGGATGGCTTTTTGACCTTGGAAATAAATTTGAAATGTATGGCTCCCTGAAACCACAGAGTTGACTGAATGTGCCTTGAATTATGGTAATGCATTATACTCAGCATGGGAGAAACCCAGTGCAAATTGTTGAATTTGAGGTTTTTTAACAAAAGAAATAAGACAGCTAAAATCCAAATCATTAGATAACAAAGTAGACCATTTTCAAATTCTCAGATAGCAAACCGTATTTATAGACATACATTGGTCTACAAAGATGACCACTCAGACCATAACATTTTTTACTAGCTTTCCTCACATTTACCAATACCAGTCCCACTTCTTTATCATATCCACACTTTGCTACCAGAATAACAGTTGTGAAAAATCCTCAGAACACTATCACACACTGTATCAAACTAAGTTTACCTATAACATTAACACAAAACCACACCTACTTGTTGGTAGCCAAAATAGTAAGTTAAAAAAACACACAACCCAGATGGTCTCACTTCTAAATACAGTTTTAAGTTAACCATGTACAATGTTCAATTTTGCTTTCCTTTCTGCTCTGGTTTTGGGAGCTAAGAAATGATTTGAAACACCAAGTGAATAATCCCATCCAGTCATAACAATGACCAAAAAGATCTCATGGTCTACATAGAAATTAGATCCATTTACCATCTCCTATGGATATTAACAGAATTTCCTGGTATTGAATAACCCTATAAATATTTCTGTCCTCTGATCAAATTATAGTTTCAGGCCCCATACATAAACAGACATTTATTCATGTAGACTTCCCCAGGTGATAAGTACCATGCCATTATATGCATTATTTAATCTCTACAGTGTTGTAGTAGCTATTGTTTTCATTTCCTAGATGAGAAAACTGAGGCACCTAGAGGTGTAGTCTAAGCCAAGGTCACACAGCTAGCAAGAAAAGTCAAGAAGCAAGCCCAGGTTTGCCTAACTACAAAGCCTTGCTCTCAAGTACATCTTTGCCCACCTTGATTTGTTGCTCTCTGGGATAGAGGCACAGTTCTCAAAACAAATACATTTATTTCATGTTTTTTGTGTGTGTGACTAATTAAAGCTAACTTGGGTACAAAACTTTAATAAATGATATTTATTTATAAATATACCTGTATTTTCCATAGATGGGAAGGATTCTACAATTTAGTTTGCTAAAAAAAATTTTAAAGTTCTACCTTTAGAAGGGTTAGTTAACTTACCTTACACACAAACAGCCAACTATCAGAGTCAATTCAAACATATACAAAAGCTAAATACGTCAACAAAATATTAAGCCCACTATATTTGTTTTTACCTCTGAGTCAATCCTAAAACTCTAGAATTTAAAATATACATATCAAACATGAGTTTAGATTAAATAGTAATAAATCAGCTCTCCTTCACAGAGGGTCTAAATGAAGGGAACTATGCTGAACACTTTACCCATATTATCATTTCTAATCTTTATGAGGCTCTGCAAGGAAGGTATTATTAACCCCATTCTGTAGATAACAAAAGTTAGGCTCAGTACCGTTATGTTGGTTTCATAACAGCATTCAGCCAATAAGACCTTTGAACTTAAAGATTTCTGATTCCATGGGCTTATGCCCATGAAACTCAATGCCACAGTATGTCCCCCCCCCCCCAAAAAAAAAATACATTTTATTAAGCTCACTGTCTTCCCTGAGACATTGTTGAAAATCTTAGGTAGCTGAAAGTCCATTTTATGCCTTCCATGTGTTAGCAACTCTATAAAAGTTAAATTCACCGGCATCTGTAATATAAGAACTAATGGAATCAGTATTCTTTGAAAATTATGCTTTTCTTCCAAATGTCACCTTATGTTCCACACACATTTTCAAAACTGAATGTGCAGGTTTTAAAAAGGGACTAAACAAAATTGACAATGTAATTTTATCCAGGTACCAAAAAAACACACACACACACATTCACTTACCTTATGGGTTATTCTACCAGTCAGGCTGTGATAATAATTTACTATTCTAGGATACAGTTATTCTTCCAAATTCTGACATAACTGCCATGTTATTTCACTCACATATCCCTCTGTCTATCCTAGTAGCCAGGGGCCATTTTTCATGCTGTTCATTTGCATCAGAAATTACAGGTTTTGATACTATTGCCACAGCCTGTGCTTTAACTTTGAAATATATTATAGCGGGAGCTCTAATGTGGCTAATCTAGTTCGTGATTCAGTATGACTGCAGTTATGGTTCCCTGAAAGGGGCTGCCACTGACAAAATCCTGCCCTGTGCTTACGCAGAAACTCCTTGGGCTCGGCTCTGGGCTCAGGTTGAAAGAGCCCCCTAAGTAAATAGCCGTCTGAGGCTCTTCCTAGCCTGGACACCAATTTATTCTGTGACCTTTGTACCATAAAGCCTCTTCTCTGTGTCTTTTTTTTTTTAACTAACCATAAATTAGAAAGGCACAGGCATGGTTTTCTTAATTCCGTCCCCCTTTCTATCATTCAGACTCCCCTGGGTTCAGAGAAGGGCAGGCTATTGGATTCAAAGGTGGAGATCAACATGGTGGCCAGGGGAGGTCACAGAGAGACAGGGCTTGGGTCACAAGGAGGAGGGTTCCAGGTAGCTGAAAGCTGGGGTAGGATGTTCCTTGCAGGGTCTGACTCTGGAAAATCCAGGCAGAGTGACTGGAGGTGGAAAGTGAACAGAATGGCCATGATGAGGTTCCTTGAGGTGGCACAGAATGATGTTTCGGTGTATCTCTTGGATCTCAGGTTTTCATCTGGAAAGGGGGAAATGGAAATACATGTGCCTACCTTACATGGCAGCTAGAAAAACAGAAGGAGCTGAGGAACCTTAGCACAGTAGGTGCACATAGTATTATTTCGACAAACTGTAGTTCTTCTTCCTAACCTTTGGATTGTGGCAGCCCTCCTGTTGGCTTTCATTGTTTCATCGGTGCTGCAGGTAAGACAACCAGTCTTGGGTGGCGCTCTCTAGTCAAGGAATACCTAGCAATTCTTGTACACTCTCCAGTCTTCCAGGAACAAAAGGACACATTTGCTTCCCACCAGATATTAACTCTTCAGACCTCAGGACAATTGGGCTGCAGACTCTGTTGTTCACGCCAGTGTGCACATCAAGCATCATTTTCTCAGTGTGCCAGGATATGAAAGGGGTCAGGCAGCAGTGCGTGAAGGGCCAAGCCAAGGGAGTGACGTTTTATGCAAGGCTGACGTGTGCTTATTTGCACATACTAGGCCCCTATTAGTTATCTGCATGTTTTAAGAGAGAAGTAAGGATTTATTGAGCACTTACTTCTTGTCAAGTGCACTTAATTTTATCTCTTTTCACCCTTCAGGGTGGGCAGAGAAATACTCTAAGAGGCTTCCCGTGGACTTGCTTGTATCTGACATCCTCCAGATGCATTTCAGCTTGAATTTGAGAATAGTACAGCTCACAGCGACTCTCCCTTTACACTTGTTTTCTTTGTTTTCCGTCGAGCAGAGGTTATCAACCTTGGCTGCACATTAAAATTATTTGGATGGCTTCTTATTTTTTCTGGATGGCTTTTACATAAATTCTAGTGTCTGGGTGTCATCCCAAACTTTGCATTGTAATAAACTGGGGTCTGGTGTAGGCAATGATTTCCAAAAGTCTGCCCCACCTCCCACGTGGCTCCAGGGCACAGCCAGGGTTGAAACCTCTGCAAAGAGACCTATTACCTGCTAGACTGTGCACAGTTTCTCCATCCAATTTAAAACCACATTCAAAGGTGGGATTGGTCAGTAGATGTTTGAGACCTGGAGGAACACTTGAGCAGAGATGCCATTTTGCATTATAAGAAGACAGGAGCCACCATTCGTTCTCCTGAAAATTGTGTGAGTACTCAAATGGAGAATAAAAAAAAAAAATCTATGCTGTTCCTCTTCCAACCCCCAACACATACACCATTACCAAATGCAGGAGTGTGCAGTGTAGCCATAGCTTACATGCCTTTAAGTAATAATGTATTGATTTATAGTTTGCACAAATTGCAACAAATGGCATTTTCTGCTATGTGGAGGGTAATAGATTGTTCTGGAGTGAATACAAGTCCATAATTCATTCAAGGGCTATGCTGATGCTACAAATTCAAGCTCACAATTTAAGCAGTTAACCCATGGAAGTTTAATGATGAGAATGGGTTTCAAGATGGTATTCAATTTGGTGACCATCTATTATTTTAGTTGAGGTATAATTAACTTGACAGATATAACAAGTACGAGAAATATTTTCAGGGACCTTTGTCCTTTCTCCTACCTCCCTAAACTCTTGCTGCATCTCCAAGTTTCTCTCCAGGTTGATCCTTTCCTGCTTCAGAGGAAGACTTGGAACAGGAAAGATGTTTCAGAGGCAACTGGTACTGCAGGATTTCCATTGCTGAGCTGCGAGTTTAGGGGGCGAAGGAAGAGACTGTTGTATTTGCCACATAACATCAGAGCATTAGTCTATCTGAAGTGCGGTGGCATTGAGTGACCAAACGTTAAGTCTGGTGGGGAAAGAAAAAAATCTTTCTTGGACTTTGGTTTCCCCTATTTCTACACATCTTCTTTTGTCTCTGCTCTTCGGATTTGGCCTTCTATGTCACAGATAGACATTTCCTCTCTTCTAGAAGCTGTGCCTTCCTTCTCAGAGGCAGAGATGAAGGAAAATCAAAGCACAAGGATCCTGGAAGCAGTCTTCAATCACTCAGAACCCATAAACTGAAACTAAGCCTTTCCTGAAACAACAACTCCTACCATGCAGCGTCAGAGAAAAAAGTTGTCACTTCACTGGACTAAAAGTTTCTCAGTGACAAATTCATCTCATTTTTCCATGTTTAAAATATAGCCACGTGGGTGATATTGGTTCAACTAACATTAAGAGTCAAGATAATGACATATTAGTTTTATAGAGAGAGCATAATATTAACCAGGACTATGTCTACATTCACAAATCCATGATGCCTTAAAATTATTTTCCTGAGATTCCAAACACAGACAGAAAAATTAAGTTAAAACCATGCATGTAAAGAGACGCTGCAAAATGACAAAAGTGCTAATTCACCAAGAAGACATAACAATTCTAAATGCAATTGCTTCTAGCAACAGAACTTCAAAATACGTGAAGCAAAAACTGGCAGAATTTAGACCAATCCACAACTATACCTGGGACTTACACACTCTTCTCTCTATACTTGATAGGGCTAGTAGGCAGAAAATCATTAAAGACAGAGAACTGAACTACACCATCAACCAACTGGATCTAGTTGTGTGTAGAACTCCACCCAACATACACAGATAATCTATCCAAAAGTGTCTCCAGCAATAGACATTTTTTTCAAGTTCATATGGAACATTTACCAAGACAGAAAATACCTTGGGTCATAAACAAACCTTAACAGACTTAAATGAATTCGGTTCACACAAAGTATATCCTTAGATTATAATTGAATTAAACTACGAATTAATGATGGAACTATAACAAGGAATTCTCTATATACTTGGAAATTAAATTTATAAACAATCCATAGTCAAAAAAGGGAGTCTAAAAGAAAATTAGAAAAAATTGAAAAATATTCTTAACTGTAAAAAAAAAATAAAAATACAACATATCAACATTTGTGTGATGGCCCTGGCTGGTGCGGCTCAGTTGGTGTGACTCCTTGCTAACAGTTGAATTTTGTTACAGGGACTGTGTTTTGGTGGTAAGTCCCAAGTGGTCAAAATGTAGAGATGTTAGGCTTTATTGTGCAGGCCTAGATAAACAAAAGTTGTGTAGATGCTGAAAGTCAAGAAATCAAACCAAGAAGCCTCTTTTAAAATTGTAAAACTCTAAAAATGATTATTACAAATTTCTCACAGTTACTCATGACTAGGTCTAAACCAGTTTTGATGTATTTCTTTGGGGACAATTGAAGAAATGAAAGTTAGAAAAATGGGAAAGAACAGGGAAAGATAACTTTGAAAAACTGAATGCAAATTTCAGGAAAACAGAACTGAGTGGACTTCTATAGCCAATATAATGGAGACAGACCAATACCAGCAGGAAGAAAAAAATGGGCAGAAGACTTGAACAAACACATACAAAAATTCAAATGGCCAGTAAATACAGTGTCCAAAAAAATGTATATATACTTATTATACATTATCTATTCCAATGGGTTAAATCTGAAAAGAAACATCAATTGAGCTATCAGCTATTAAATGTGTACACATTTTTGGGGACACCCTGTATATGAGAGTACTCAATCTCATTAGTCATTAGGGAAATTCAAATTAAAACCACTAAGAAAAACCACACTTTATACTCCCAGACTTTCTTAAATGAAAAAAGCACATTGTAAATGTTGGCAAAGATGTAGAGTAACCAGAACTCTCATCATTTCTAGTAGAGAGTGTATGTATTGGTATAACCACTTTGGGAATTTACTTGACATTATTGACTGAAGCTGAAACATGCATATCCCATGGCTGAGAAATCTCCTTCCCAGGGATATAAACTCAGTAATAATGAGTTCGTACGTTCATCAGAATACATGTCCTACTAGAATGTCCCCATAATAGCACTCACGTTTCCTATTGTTGCTGTTAAAAACTACCACAAATTTTATGGGTTAAAACAATATCAATGTACTACTGTACAGTTGTTTTAGTCGAAAGTCCACATGAATGTCATGGGCTAAAATCAAAGCGTCAGCACAGATACATTCCCTCTGAGTGTGAATCTGTTTCCGGCTCCTAGAGGCCACTGCCATCCTTAGGTTGCATCTACAAAACACAACAATCCAACCTTTGCTTCCAACATCGCTTCTCCTCTCTGACTTTGACTCTCCTGCCTCCCTTTTAGAAGGAATCTTGTGGTTACATTGGGCCTACCCCATCTCAAAACCCTTAACTTAATCATACCCGCCAAGTTCCTTTCACCACGTAAGGTAACATATTCACAGGGATTAGGATGCAGACATCGCTGAAGAACCATTATTCTACAATCCCAATCAGGAAAGTACTCAATTTCCCAGAAGAAAAAAAAAGAATGGGAAATTGGGGTTTATTCATATACTAGAATACTATTCAACAAGGAGAATGAACAATCTTTAATGACTTGCAATGTTATGAATGAATCTCACAAACATTTCTCTTGAGTGAAAGAAGCCAGAAACATAAGACAGTATGAGTCTTGTATATAAAGTACAGAAAAAGTCAAAATTAATCTACAGTAGAAGTCAGGAGAGTGATTACTCTGAATGCGGGGGTTCATGATTGGACAGGAACAAGAGGAGATTGGGGGGGATGCTGATGATCCTTTGTGTCAAGATCTGGGAGCCGATTGATGGATGTGGTCAGTCTGTGAAAACTCTATCAAACTATACCCTGAAGGTGTGTGTATACTTTTCTATGTGTATATGTTATTTACTTTAACAAAAAGTATAACATTTTTTGACAAAGAGGAAAGCACAGGGTCCTGTGAGCATAAGGAGCCCCGAAGCTGCTATAAGTCAGTGTACTGGAGAAAGTTGCAGCTTTGGAATCAGAGAGGCAGGACTTGGAATCACAGCTCTTTTACTAATTCTGTGCTTTTCTACAAATTATTTCACCTTTTTGGTCCTTGGTTTCCTTCCCTAGAAAATGGGGATAATAATATTTCCTGCCTCACTGGATATGTTACATGTGTGAAGGAGCATGTGTGAAAACAAATGGAACATAACAAGGGCAGAGTAAATACTGCTTCCACTCTCAGTTTGGCCTGAAGTCTAGCTTTCAACACAGAAAATACACAACAGAAAGAGGGGCGGAGGGAATATCTCAGAAGCTGGTTTTTGTTTTTTGTTTTGGGTTTTTGGTGGGTTTTTTTGCATTTTTCAGTGCCATGTTTAAAAATATTTGCCAAGAATTGTATGAGAAGTTGCTCCACACCCTGTAAAATTCGTAAGAAGCAGTTCTTTGTTTCTTTATAAACACTACCTACTTCTTTATAAAACGGCCAGTTTCATTGTGAAAATTCACTTACAAAAGTGAGCCGCTTGAGATCATGAAAGATCAGGTATTACTTCCACTAGCTGGAACATCTGCAAGAAAAACTCAAGGAGCAGAATGGAAATAGAGTCAGCCCAGACTTCCACCTACAGAGCAAACACTGTCTCGAACGTTACGCATCTATCCTTGTGGCTTACACTCCAATAGGCATGTCAAGTCTTCATTGCCCTGCAGTAGAGCAGAAGGAACAAAGGTGAAAAGAAACATAGGTAGAAAGGAGATTTCCCTTGAAATATAAGAACAGGGCAGGTTTGAGATCAGGACTGTGATCTGGAGCCTTAGAGACCATTTAAAGGGTTTTGGGTTCTTGGAATTACTGCACTTGGTCAAGGTCACTCAGACCCACACACAGTCTGGTTTACAATCCTCTTCCCCGGGGGTTTTTAAATAATGGTTTACATTTCCCCATTCCCAGCCAGAACCTTTTATTTGAAATGATTAAGTCTTTATTTGTATTTTCTCACCCCCATTTTTATTGCCCCTGGTACTATTTCAACAACATTTAATTTTTATCCAGAGCTGGCCTACTTTTCCAGTCCTTTCTTTGCTCTGACTCTTTGCTCCCCAAGTTTGCCCATTCCATCTCTCCCCAAGTACCTCTCCCCGCCCCCCACTCCTCTACACTGGGCTTACTCCCCTCCACCAGGATGTTTGCCCTGCTCCTTGAGTCTCTTATTTCATCGCAGCTTCCGGGGAAACCGGAATCACTGTATTTATAGCACATGAACTGTTTGTTTATCTGCCTAATGTCCTAGATTGTCACTTCTTCAGAAGAAGAGCTGCTATTCACTCCTGCGTTTCCAGTATTTAGAAAGTGTCCATAAATGCTTGTTGAATGAATGAATGTTTACCTGGTTGCCACCAGCTAGAGGCATCAGTTGCAGTCCTCTTGTTTTTTTTTTTAAATATATTTTATTGATTTTTTACAGAGAGGAAGGGAGAGGGAGAGAGAGATAGAAACATCAATGAGAGAGAAACATCGATCAGCTGCCTCCCGCACACCTCCTACTGGGGATGTGCCCGCAACCAAGGTACATGCCCTTGACTGGAATCGAACCTGGGACCCTTGAGTCCGCAGGCTGACACTCTATCCACTGAGCCAAACCGATTAGGGCAGTCCTCTTGTTTTTGTTTTGTTGTTTGTTTGTTTTTTGTCTTTGTTTTTAGTGGGTTGTTGTTTGTTTGGGGGGGGGGTGTATTTAGATTGCATCTTTTTGTATCTTTAGTCTCTCATTACAAGTGTCCTCGAATTTCATTTTTTACCATACCTTAATTGTTACCCAAAGAACTACTATGGATAACTTTTGTTGGCCCTTTGCTCTCACTTCTCTCTCCCCTCAGTCAGAGCACCTCTTATTCTATAATTCCATGATATTTTATACCCCTCTTATCTATCAAGTCAGTGATTTTTAAACCAGTATAGGAAAGAAATGCTTGTAAGGCCTTCAGGTAAGTGGTGAAATAATATTGCCTCAGTGTCACGTTACCGCTTAACAGAAAGTGCTTCCCCACAGACCTAAGTAATTATCCCATTCAGTGTGCACAGAGATTTTTTAATAGAAGAGGCAGAAGAGCTGTGAATAGCAGCCAGCCATTATGCATAGATATAGTTCTCACTTGGTAGTAGTAGTTGTCATTCTCCTTCTTTAACTCCATTCCTACTTAGAATAAAAATCTACATTTCAAAAGCGGAAATCATTCTCAACTGAATTCCATAGGAAAGACAAGTATTTCGGACACAAGCTCAAATTTGGAACTAAAAACAAATGAGATGTCTTCCCCAAGTAGAGCTGCTGTAACCAGCAGGAGGGTGGACTTCGGTGCTGAAAAAGGCAGCATGAAGGCAATGATCCCTTTTTTCCAGTGAACAGCAGAGCAGTGATAAGGCCAGCCTCCCTCTCCTTGGGCTTGAACCCAGGCAGTCTGGTTCCAAAGCTCCTGCTGCCTCTCAGGAACACAAGAGCAGTCCAAATGGTCTTTGCAAACGTCTGGAACAACAGCACACAGGCTGCTCTTTTCAGAAATTAGGCAATTACAGGAAGAGAGAGAGAGAGATAGGGAGGTCACATGAAAGAAAAGCAGGGCCAAGGAAAAGTATTTTTAGGGAAGGAGAGTTTTGAGCCCGGTTTTAGCTTGACAGGAAAGAGCTCAGAGAGGAGGAGAGATGAAAGCTATGAAGGAGGTGGGTGGCAGAAAACTGTAATGCATGGAATCCAGAAGAGGGCTAGACGGACCCGGCTTTTCAAGGCAATCAGACTCTGAAACAAGGAAGAGGAATGAGCAGAAAATGGGTGAAGATAAAAATAAATTTTGAGTCAGCAAGAAGGGAGGTTGAGAGTTCACCGTATATGGCTTCAAGGATCTATGTGAAATAGGAGGCAATTTCATCTGCTGAGAGGGAGGAAAGTAGAGGGCTGGGGTGTGCACAGTGTACAAAGGGCTTAGAACTCCTGATCTGAGGAACAAGGTGTGCAGGGAGGAGAGAGAAGTATGAGGCTTGCTGAGATCCACTCCAGTCTGGGATGCAGGCGCAATTTTACTTGTGCTGTGGTGAGCAAAGGCCCTGAGAAAAGAGGCTGGGGCTTGAAACTTTATTCTTTTACATAATCACTGCTTGATACTTTATTGATGCTTCATTTCCCCTATAAAACATGTTAATAATCCTTGCCCCATTCCTACCCCAGTGGACTTTAACAAGCATTCATTAATATCTGCGGTGTCCCAAGTGCCCTGGGAAAGCACTGTTTAAGAACTTTTCACGTCACTTTTATTATTCTTGCACTTGCAGCAACCCACCCTCTGTTCAGAATGAGTTGAAATACAATCTTAACAACTTCCTTCACTTAATTCCAAAATTTGTTTGCTAAGTCTGCCTGAAATCAGCCATTGAGGCATCAGAGGTCATCTAGAACATTGTCCGCACGCTATTAAACCAAAAAGGAGAATTATTGGAAGTTAAACCACAGACAAAATTTGTAGTCTTTTTAGAACTCATTGGTCTGTCTAATATAATGAACTCAAGTTAATGATTTCAAACTAGCCCCTCCCTCAAAATGCCAATGACCAGGTAGAAAAATCATAATTCCTAGTGAAAGATAAAACGCAATAATAGTGGATACCTAATGCTTAATATAGCAATGTCTCAATGCTAAGGCATCCAATATCCTACACAATTATTGGAGCTTCATTTTTTTTAACATAAATCCAATTCCTTTTTTCCTTCCTTCATTTTGTTATCCAACAAATATAGGTTGATCACCTATATGAGTAGGCACTGTGTGAGGCCTAAGACTATGCTAGCATCCACTTTGCCACATACACCTTTGAATTGAGGTTCTTTCATTATCTAAGATGCTGTAATGCCTTTATTTTCATTTCTATTTGATTGGAGCATAATTCTATACCACCTCTACATTGGCTGGTATTTATTGGTATTTATTGGTATTAAGATATGAAGAATATTGAGAATTATCTCTGGTGTCGAGAATTTGTTCACCTTTATCCGAATGACTGCTTTCAAGTGTTAATTAGCCCGTGGGTAACATAAGCCATGAAATCCACTTGTATAAAACTATCAGAACCCCATTTAGAGGTAAAGGTTTACTTTTGCAAATTCACTTCCAATATTAACAACTACTTGTTATAGGATGTGGTTGCTATGGTGCTGTGGGAGCAATGAAAGTATTACTTTACGTAAATTTTTGTCAAAGTTTGCTCCTTTGAACTTAACTTGAGACTCTACATGGTCTAGCTCAGTGGTCAGCAAACTCATTAGTCAACAGAGCCAAATATCAACAGTATAACGATCGAAATTTCTTTTGAGAGCCAAATTTTTTAAACTTAAACTATATAGGTAGGTACATTGTTATTAACTTAATTAGGGTACTCCTAAGGCTTAGAAAGAGCCACACTCAAGGGCCAAAGAGCTGCATATGGCTCGCGAGCCACAGTTTGCCGACCATGGGTCTAGCTGATTCCCATGATACAGGGGTTTTTGAAGTCAGTAGCATTTCTTCAGATTCTGTAAGACAAACTTATCTTTTATTCTATACTAGAGGCCCAGTGCATGAAATTCATGCACGGGTAGAGTCCCTAGTGGCTGCCAGCTGCCAGCTGGGACCTTCCTTCGTCCCATGTCATCCCCTAGTGGTCAGTGCACATCATAGCAAGTGATCAAACTCCAGTTGGTCGAACTCCCAAGGGGACACTTTGCATATTAGGCTTTAATATATGTAGATTATCTGAAGACCCCAATGAGGCTATACTTGGTAGGGATTGAGGAGGTAGGGGAGAAGAAAGGGACTCCTGGTGCAAAGAACAAAAGGAACTTCTCAAAACTATAGTCATAGAACTGTCAATACAGTATTTCTAGTCACATATTTAACATGGCTATGAATTAGGCTTTATTGCGAAGGGCTTGCCATGAACCCAAACAATGTGGACAGAGCTCAAGATTCTACAACCAAAAAATATCTAGAAGGTTGCCATGCGTGGCCATGTGGCACACTCACAATTCCTTTGACAATTCCTCAAACTTGTATCACCTAAAACTATCAAATACCCAGTGTTCTTTGTATCTTACATTTGAGTCTTTGTGTTGTTATGTTTGGGACTAATTCTACAATTACTTTATCCCTGATGGAAATCAAAGTTCAATTTTTCCCCCCAAAAAAACAACTCACAAAATAAAATTATCACCAGTGCCAGGAATTTTGCCTCAAGATAATCATAGGAACGTAAAGATGAGGGCAAAGAGAGAGTTCAGAAAGGTGCAAATGTGAGAACCAATCCAAGAAACCCAGGAAGCAAAACCAATGATAGCCAATACAATTCACATATGGAGAGAAGGAGGATTTGCCAAGCCCCAGATTGGGGCAGACCATTTTCCTACAACAGTAGCAACATCTCCCATCACACATCTTTTCTGGAATTTGCCCATCTCCCATCAAGAGGTGAAGTCTATGTCCCATCCCCTTGAACCCAGGCAGGTCTTGTGACCACCTGACAGGTAACAGTATGTCCGAGATGACACTGTGGGACTGACTTCTGAGGCTGTCATACAAAGGTCACACTCCGCTTTGCTCCCTCAGGACGCTCACTCTTAGAAGCCAGACACCATGTTCTGAGGGAGCCTAAGCAGGTCCACATGGAGAAGATCCAATTGCTTACCCACATCCTCCCATAGTTTTATATATTAAATTTCCCACTCTGTTCTAATGAGCTATTGGTCTTGTTGCTTTAATCATCGCTGCTTTATAAAAATGTTTTAAAACCTGTTAAGGCAAAGTGCCTCAGATGCATCTTCATCAAATTACATTAGCTAGCTTTAACACTTTTATGTCCAAACCAATCATCAAAAATATTATCTTTATAGATATAGATGATATAGATAGATATATATGATAGATATAGATATAGATATAGATATAGATAGATATAGATACATAGATATATAGTATGGTGTATAAAAATATATAATTAGTTTTCTAGGACTACTGTAACAAAGTTTAATCTTTTGGAAGACACAAGTCAATCCATATATACCTACACACATATATGCTTTTGTAGGAACTTTCCTAGGTACATGTTAAGTGCTGAGACTCTCAATTTACTTTTTTTTCTACAAAGCAACTTTCTCCAAACAATATATTAATTCAATCATTCACCACCCTAACATTAGGGATATCTGCTTTACCACATATTAAGTTTTTATGTATTCTATAGTTCAGATTTGAACATTCCATTATAATCTATTTTTCTGTCTACCAGTATAAATACTATATTGCTTTACTTGCTAAAGTTTCACAATATTCTTAACTTTCAGAATAAATATGCCGCATATTCTTATTTGTAAACCTTGCTTTAGATATTCTTATGTTTATTGTTCCAGGAAATTTCAGAAATTTTCTTAAATTCCACTTTAAGAAAAATTATATTTGGATTATATTATAATTGCATTAAACTAATAATCAAAGGAAGGTATAAATTGGGAGCCTAGAGGGCAAACCCTTCATCATTGGCCTTTGTGGAAGGATCCCCACCAACAGTGTAGCAGGGTTCTCTTTCTCCACAACCTTTTGCTACCTGATATTTTTAAAATAACAAGCCTGAGGTGATAGTTCATCGTGATTTTGATTCACCTTTCCCTGCTGACTATTTATGTGGAGCACATTTTCATATACCTGTTAATCATTTGTATGTCTTCTTTGGAAAAAGTTTTATTCATCTCCTTTGCTCATCTTTTGTGTTATTTGTTTTGGGGGGGGGGGGGTTTGCTATTGAGTTATAAGGGTTCCTTACATGAATATTTTAGATATTAATTCCTCATCTAATATATGGTTTGCAAATATTTTCTCTCATTCCAAAGGTTGCCTTTTTATTTTGTTGATTGTTTCCTTTGCTGCACAGAAGTCTTTCAGTTTAATATAATCTTATTTATTTTTGCGTTTGTTGCCTGCATTTTGGTGTCATATCTGAAAACTCATTGTCAAGACCAATGTCAAAGAGTTTTTTCCCCCCAGAGTTTTATAGTTTCAGGTCTTACATTCAAGTCTTCAGTCCAGTTGATTTTTGTTTATGATGTGAGATAAGGGTCTGATTTTATTCTTCTGCATGTGGATATTCAGTTTTTCCAACATCATTTATTGAAAAGACTTCCTTTCTTCATTGTGTATTTTTGCCTCCTTTGCTGAAGATTAGTTGATAGTCTATGGGCGGATTTATTTCTGGTTTATTGCTATTCTGTTCCATTGGTCTATACGTTTGTTTTTATGCTGGTACCATTCTATGTTGATTACTATATTATAATATAGTTTGAAATTGTGAAGTGTGATGTCTCTAGTTTTGTTCTTGCTAAAAATTGTGGTGGCTATTCAAGGTCTTCTGTGGTTCCACATGAGTTTAATCATTGTTTTTTTCTATGGAAATTCTTTTTTTATCAACTTGATGACATAGGATGACTGGGTACAACTACCAAGTGCCTGTCACTTCTTCCTTCCAGCCACTGCTGGAGGAGGAGGAGGAGGAGGAGGAGGAAGGGGAAGGGGAGGAGGAGAGGGAGGGGAGGAAGAGGAGAGAAAGGAAGGATAGAAGGGAAAAAGAAAGGAAAGAAGGAAGGGTGGAAGGAAGGGAGGGAGGGAGAGAGGGAGGGAGGGAGGGAAGAAGGGGGGGAGGGAAGAAGGGAGGAAGGGAGGGAGGGAGAGAGGGAGGGAGGGAGGGAAGAAGGGGGGGAGGGAGGAAGGGAGGGAGGGAGGGAGGGAAGAAGGGAGGAAGGGAGGAAGGGAGGGAGGGAGGGAGGGAGGGAGGGAGGGAGGGAGGGAGGGAAGAAGGGAGGAAGGGAGGGAGGGAGGGAGGAATTGTTGTCTATCAGCCTCCAAACCATTTTTTCTTTCAGAGTCAGTTCCCTTATCCCAGAAAAATACAATATGGTTCTAATGAGCTATTTCTTTGCTCTTCAGGCTTGCGGCAATCTGACTGCTTTGTTGCAAAGGCACCAAGATGACTGATTTGTCCTGTCTTGTAGACTAAGCTGAACAACTGCTTTTTCTTCTTCATCTCTATCTTCTGCCTCTCCTTCTCCTTTGTTCTTTTGATTTAGACTTCTGTGATGCTTAATGAATGATACCCTCCCACCAGCCATAAAGTAAGAAAAAATCAGTTAGGGTTATAATCACAATTTCAATTATTTACACGTTAGAAAAAAACTGCCACTGGGTTCTCAGAGTTATTTACTCTGGTGTTTTCCATCTCAAAGTGCTAACATATTAGCTCTATTCAATACAAACTGATTGTTTTTAACATGATTCTTCCCCCTCCCCTCACCCTGTCTGAAATCCAATTTACAGCCTGCTAAAGGCCTCATACGTTTTTTATGGATTATTTCCTGGGGTCACATTAATCTGGTTCCTTGTTACTTTACACTAATTTCACTTTGCCACAGTAAAATAACAAGATTCGATCTCTTGGGAATTAATCCTTAGAGACCTCTTAACGGGCTCAAGCCAGAGCGGAGCGCATCTACTGTTAGTGAGTTTCCCAAGCACAATGGAGAAGAAAGAAGTGGTCGTCCTGCCCTTCTGCACACTGTAACTGGGCACCCACATCCAGGAAGACAGTGGGGTCAAGGAGGGGGGTGGAAGCAAGCAGAGAAGGTGGGCAATGAGAACAGCAAGAGCTGGTTATGGTGCGAGGCTACGCACGTTCCCCTGCTTTCATTGTGCCAGAACCACAGTCATAGATACAACCCAGTGGAGGAGAGGGAGAGAGAGCAAAGAAACAGCAAAGGCAGCAATTGAGAGGAGAAGGTTTCTTTGCTTTTACTGAGCATGTGCTGACACACACAGCACATGACTTCTCTCCTCCCGCCTGCTTGCTCCCTGAGCCCACTTCTTCCATCTTTCCTGACACTCGTGTTTTCCATCGAAGCCTTGGCAATGAGAAGATTTAAAGCAAGATTCTGACCCCATTTTCTCTTGTGTGGGAGATCTAGGGTTGTCCTATTTCCTTTCAAGAAGTGAAACCAACAAACTCTTGCAAAGTCTTACAAAGAGTTAAAGTGAAAAATGTACATTTATTTGAGAGGAAAATAGGCTGTTCTCTCAGGCTGTAAACAGGATAAGAATAACTTGCAGTTTTAATTCTTATGGAATTGATACAGAAAATAGAAAAAGCAATTAAAGAGCATATTTGTTAAGAGGATGTGGAAAGAATATGTGTAAAGCCACTAGCACAATGACCTGATATGAAAACATATATTAAGGGTAGCTGTCATTATTTACATTACTATTATATTCTCCAAGCAGATTTCTGTCATTTAGCAATAATTGGCTACTGGAAACACACTTAGAAATAACTTACTTTTAAATAAAGCACTTCCATGTGTAGTATCTTACTAAATTTTCACAATAATAAAATAAGAAGAAAAATATGAACTATAAATACATACCTATCAACAACTGAATCTAAAAATCAAAATAAATGAACAAGGAATCTAATGAAAAAACAAACAAACTGATGAATAAAATTGAACCAGAGGCATGGAAACATGGAACAAACTGATGAATTTCAGAGGGGAGGGGAAAGAGGGTGGGAAGACATTAACCAAATAATTTATATGCATGTATGCATTACCCATGGACACAGACAATAGACTGATGAAGGTCTGGGGAAGGGGGGATATGGGTGGAGGAAGACAATGGGAGGAAAGGGGTGGGGGGGACATCTATAATACTCTCAACAATAAAGATTAAAAAGAAGAAGAAAGGAGCAGACAAAACAATCTTCAGGAAAATACAGGGTGAAGAGTTGCTACCCTCTCCAGCCAGAGTAGAAAGAAGTCTAACACAGAGAGATCATTGAATAGTCTTCAGAAGAATATTGCTTCAGTAGTAAAACTAAATTAACCCTACACTAAAGGCTGCTCTAGATTTCCCTTAAGAAAACTGTCAACAAATAACTGTGTTTTTTAAAAATTCCAAAATTATTTAAAGAAATAAAAAGCCCAGCAATCAACCAATTTAGCAGCCAATATAAAAGTCACAATATCGGCATTGAATCAAAAATTACCAGGCATACAAAGAAACAGAAAAATATAACCCATCTGAGGAGAAATGTCAATCAATAGAAACAGACCCAGAAATTACACAAATGATAGAATTAGTAAGCAAGGATGCTAACCAGCTACCATAAATATACTTCACAGGTTTAAGAAAGTAGAGAAAAGTATAAGTGTGAAAAGATATAAATCAAACTTATAGAAATAAAAAACACAATATCTGTGATGAAAAGCACCCCTGGGTAGGATTAACAGCAGACTAGATACAGTAGAAAGTAGTGAATATAAGACAGAGCATAGAACTATGCGACATAAAACATAGGGAGAAAAGATACTGTGGGGGGAAAGAACTAAACAGAGAATCAGTAAACTGTGGGTCAATGTCAAGTGAACTAACATATGTATAGCTGGAGTCTCTGAAAAAGTGAGAGGCAATAAAATATTTGGCTGGATTTGATTTTTTAAAAAAATAAGATAATGGCTGGATTTGATTTTTTAAAAAAACAACTGTGAACCCACAGATCAAAGAAGCTGAATGACCTTCCAACAAAAGAAACATAAAGAAAACCATATCAAAGCAAATGATAATTACATTTTGAAAAACCAACATTAAAGAGAATATTATAAAACCATTGCCCTCGCTGATTTGCTCAGTGGTTAGAGCATTGGCCTGTGGACTGAAGGGTCCCGGGGTTCTAGTCTGGTCAGGGGCACATGCCCAGGTTGTGGGCTCAATACCCAGTAAAGGGCAAAAGGAGGCAGCCAATCAATGATTATCTCTCATCTTTGATGTTTCTATCTCTCTCTCTCCCTCTCCCTTCCTCTCTGAAATCAATAAAAATATTTTTTCTAAAAAAAGCATTAGTTACATAAAAAGGAAGAAAACTAAGACAAACAACAGTCTTCTCATTAGAACATTGGTTGGGTGGGGGGAACAGCCAACCTAGAATTCTATCAGTGAAACTATCTTTTAAAATGAAAGTGAAATAAAGACTTGAGGGGAAAAGGATAAAATAAATATATCCTCTGTCATGAATCAACAGGTAAGGACATGAGACAAAGGAATAGATTAATCGCATATATAACTTGTTCAGGGAAAGACCTCCTCTGAAGAGATAACATTTAAACAAAGTACTGAGACAGGCAGTCATGAAGCTATCTGGGTAAAAAGCAACCCAGGCAAAGAGAACAGAAAGTGCAAAGGTCCTGGGGCATAAATGTGCTTGGTGTGTCCAAGGAACAGCAAGGAGGCCAATGTGGTTATTTCAGAGTGAATGAGAGGAGAAATCACAAAAGAGGAAGGTGGCAGAACAGAGGTGAATAAAGGGAAACCATTTAGAGAGCAGTTACAGCTGTCCAGGAGAGAGATGATGGGCGTGGAGCAGGCGAGTAGGTGTGGTAGGTAGAATAACAGTCCCCCAAAGATATTACATCCTAATCTTGGGAACCTGGGACAATGTCGCCTTGAATGGCAAAAGTAACTTTGCAGGTGTGATTAAGTTAAAGACCTTGAGGTGGAAAGATGATCCTGGATTATCAAGGTGGGCCTGATATAATCACATGGGTCCTTAAAAACTGAGACCCTCTCCCAGCTGTGGCCTGAAGGAGCTGGGACCATGGACATATGATCAGAAAAAGACAACACTGCGGGCTTTAAAGATGGAAGAAGGGGCTCTGAGCCAAATAATGTGTACACCTCCAGAAGCTGGAGAGGGCAAGGAAAGGATTCTCCCCAAACCTCCAGAAAGGACTGCAGCCCTGCCAACATCTTGACTTTAGCCTGAAACTCACATCAGACTTCTGACCTGCAGAAGTGGGAAAGAATGTATTTGTGTTGTCTTTAGCCACTGAGTCTGTGGTAATTGGTTACAGCAGCAATAGAAAATTAAATAGCAGGGATGGCCTGGGTGGCATGGCTCAGTTGTTGAGCATCATCCTATGAGCCAGGAGGTCACGGTTCAATTCCTGGTCAGGGCACATGCCCAGTTGTGAGCTCAATACCCAGTGTGGGGCATGCAGAAGGTAGCCAATCAATGATTCTCTCTCATCACTGATGTCTCTCTCTCTCTCTCTCTCTCTCTCTCTCTCTCTCTTTCTCTCTCTCTCTCTCTCTCTCTCTCTCTCTCTCCCTTCCTCTCTGAAATCAATAAAAATACGTTTAAAATAAACAAATGGCAGGGATGAAGGTCGAAATACCACTCTGGCTGCAGTGGAGAGAAGAGGCCGTGGAGGAAAACAGGTCAAACTGAAGGCAGGGGCAGCAGCAACAATCAGTTTTGTGTTTCGTGTCCAGGGTTCAGCTCTTGCATTTAGCCCTTATTTAAAAGAGTTATAGTAATGTGCCTCTCCTTATGCCAATCACAAAAAGAGACCTTTTCACCATCCTTACATATTTAGGAAAATGAAACATGCTTATCAAAACGTGGATTGGGAGGCTGAGCTGTACGGTGAAATTCCAGCTAGAAAAAGGCCATGCAGACTGATTGAAGAGAAAGCAATTACAGGCAGGAATAATCACTATCGTTAGGATTGCATCCAAATCAACCTTAATAACACTAAATAAATAACACTAGCGATGATTTCTGCCTCGGCAGAAATCTCAAATCTCTTCCCCTTGAAGTGTCTTCAGTGTTTTTTGCTGAGCACTCTTCTGGGGATGGCATGGGGCAAGGCATGTGAAGTCAGCATCCATCAGGAGAGAAGGGCTGTCATCTACAGACTCTTTTCCTCAACTGGGAGGATTGTCAAGACCACCCCTTGAGCCCCAGCCTCCTATACCCATGTTCCAGAGCCCTGGAGTCACTCTTAATAATCTCAGTGAGATCAGTCAATGCTCCTCATGCCCACATGGATGAAAGTCAAGGCAGATCACTCATGGGGCCTAATATGTCTCTACAGCTTTTCAGCATCTGGCCTACATCTGGGCCCCCTCAGGAGGGTGTTACTGATCGCCAGAATTCTTTTCTTCTTCTTGGAGCAGCCTTCTCCAGCCCATAAATTTCCAGCGTCTCCAGTTCTTACTCCTCTTTTGTGAAAACCGATTTCTTCTTCTCAGGAAGCAAGATATTGAGGAGATTCAGAAAGAAAAAAAAAGTTTCTCCTCATTTTCCAAAAGAGCATATAGGATGTAAACGATGCAGGGGAAGACCTGGGCTTGTGCCACAGAGAATCCACCGGCGCCTCTTCTTAGAGAGAGCAAGGTCACAGAGAGCGTTAACTGCTACCAATGTTGGAGCTCTTACTGTGTGCCAAGCCCTGTGTTCACTCCTAACAACACCACTTTGAAGGAGGTATTATCATCTCCACTTTCAAGAGGAAGAAATGAAGACTTGAAGAGCTTAGAAAACTTGCCAAAGTTCTCCCAGATAATCTATAGTAGGCATGATTCAATCCCAGGTCTATCTGACTCCACTGTAACAGATAATGAAGAGAACTCCTGAATCCCATAACATCTCTCTCTCTCTCTCTCTCTCTCTCTCTCTCTCTCTCTCATTCCCTCTCTCTCTCTCTGTCTCTCTCTCTCTCTCTCTCTCTCCCTCCCTCCCTCCCTCCCTCTCCTATTCAAACACTTAAATGTAAGGTTGAACCATGCGCAGCCTGTCATAGAACTCAGATGTCCTGGACAACAGCTGCAGCCTCCAATGGTCTCATCCAGAAAAGTACTCAGTGTATATTTGCTACCTGGAGCTACAGATTAGAAGAGCCACATTATCTAGAAATAAAGAAGGACCCAGATCTGGTTGGAGAGGTTCACTGTTAACGCCACTGGCATTTCTATCAACCTGGCAGTTTCCTCTCATTTATCCACAACTGCTGTGAGCCCAGGCTTCTGGGCTCTGCAACTGGTGATTCTTCCCATTTAAGCTACTTTTCATGATGGCAATCCACCCGGATCATTATCAGTAATCTAAGCACTCATTCTACTGGCAGTATAGATAGCTTAGCAGTGAAGAATAAGCGATTTGGTGGAGAATAGACTAGAGTTCCAATCCCAGCTGTGCCACTACCTAGCCAGCCACCCACAGGTAAGCCTCAGTTTTTCCATTTGTGAGATGAGAATAGCAAAACTTCATGAGGTTGTAATAAGGACAATGAGGTAATGTATGTAAATATCTATGTGCAGTGGCACATAGTAAACAGTCAACAAATGTTAGCTATTAGTGCTATTACCACATCTCTTAGGACACACATGGCAATTAAAACCACGGGCAAACAATGCAGAACAAAGCAATGCCCTTCACTCACTACGAACTTCCAGAGAGAGCTTAGCAATGCTTGTGCCTCAGAACCGAGCCGAAGCTGGGCAACACAGAGAGGAAAGCCTTTTGTCAGCACATCTAAAATGTTTCCCTACGTTCCCCGGGTGTCATACAGCCATTAGCCATGCCCTGTCACACTAGCTCCTCTCCTGCCACTTTCCTGGATGCATGTCAGTGGTCCCTCCAGTGGGACTTTACAGAGATGATCCATGAGGATGGTTCACTATGGTGAGAAAAGAAAATATCAGGACTTCTATTTATATTTTTATGGTCTTATTTTACTGACTTATCCTTACTTTAAACCTGTATTTGATAAACTTAAAAATAAAGATAGTCTATTATGTTAATACTAGAGGCCCAGTGCATGAAATTATGAAAATACTAGAGGCCCAGCTCATGGCTCAATGGGTAGGGTCCCTAGGCCTGGCCAGCCATCAGGGCCGATCAGGGCCTTCCAGCAGCTGGCCGGGGCCTTCCTTCCCCCAGCTGCTGGCTGCTGGCCAGGACCTTCCTTCATTCCACACCACCCCCTGGTGGTCAGTACACATCACAGTGAGCGGTCAAACTCCTGGTCAAACTCCCGAGGGGACAATTTGCATATTAGCCTTTTATTATATAAGATTTGTATTGAATCTAAAAATACACATAGGATACACACTTAAATTTTTTTTAACTAATGGGAAGTGAAATCTGAAAAAAAATTTGAAGATTAGAGTTCTATCCAGCTTTTAAAGAGATACAAAGTTATATGTGCAATGTCTTCTATGACTCTGTAGGCAGATCAATGAAGGGGCTGATGGGAGGAGTGGAGTAAGTGGAGAACTAGAGAGTTCATGTCCAAACTCCAGGTGTTCAAAATCAAAAACAGTTTTTTTGTTTGTTTGTTTGTTTATTTTGTAACATTTGCTGGACAAGTCAAGGTGGCAGGCATCATTCAGCCCACATGGACCAGGTGGGTAAGCCCCACCTCAGTGCTATCAGCTCATGGCTCAATGGTCCCTACTAACACGCTACCTTCAGAAGTTAGCACAGAGCCCTAACCCAAGTTACTGAGGCAGCTTGAGTAGGACCCAGAACTGAGAGTCACAATACCTACGTTCAAGCCCTGGCTGTGCTCTGCACTCCTGTGACATCATGAGTAAGTCCTTTGACTCTGAGGTTCAGTTCCTCATCCCCTTAGGAATAATAATACACACCTCAAAGGGTTATTGTGAACTCTAATTGAGATGATATTTGTCCAAGCTTTAATGACTTCAGTGACAGTTGAATGTACCACATCCAGCCCTGTGGCAGCTTAGCTGAGAAGACTGATGACTTATGGGTAAGCACTTGTTGATTGTCTGCTATGTGGAAAGGGAAGGAGAACTGCTGTGAGTCATCTAGGATGGAAAATCCAATAAAAGGAAGAATTTTTGGAACAGAACTAAAGATCTACACTGCCTTGTCCAATACTGGATTCCCCATCACAGACATGTTCAGGCTGAGCCTATATGTCTAGAGATTTCAAAAAGCAGAATCATTTTGAGTGAGAAATTTGGAGCAGACATTTACTTTACCTTCAAACGTGAAAATTTTCTCATTTTAAGTCAAATAAAATAAGAACCAGTTAAAGAGTAACATGATTCCAACAAGGAAGAAGACAGCTCTTTGGGTACAGAGCTACCTTTTGATGTCCTTCAAATCAGACAGCTCCCTAATTCATCCACACCATACCTATGCCTGCCTCCCAGAAGCCCCTTAAGTTCCTGCCATCTGGAATAACGTGTTCAACAATTCACCTTACCTGGTGTCCAAGACCATTTGACTTATTTCCTACTTACAAAGATATTGTTCTGGAAAGATGCTGAAGAGGAATAAACCACAGAAATATTAAAAACTCTAAGTAACTCACTCACAAATATTTTTTCTCCAGCCCAGACCTCACCTTTGAGGGTCAGACTGATATAGTCAACCTGTACCTTACCATCTAACTTTAAGATGTCCTAAAAGAAACTTATCATCTTCCCCTCCCCCTCCTCCATTCTAGCATTCATTTTTTTATTATTATTAAATTCATTATTGTTGAAAGTATTACATAAGTATCCTTTTCCCCGCCCCATTGACCTCTCTCAGCCCTCTCCGGCCTCCCAGCACAGGCACTCATCCCTCTATTGCCTGTGTCCATGGGTTATGCTTATATGCATGCATACAAGTCCTCTGATTGAATCTCTTGTCCCCTCACTGCTACCGCCCCCACCCTGCCTTCCTTCTGAGGTTTGAAGATATGTTTGATGCTTCTATGTCTCTGGATTTATTTTTGTTCATCAGTTTATGTTGTTCATTATATTCCACAAATAAGTGAGATCATGTGATATTTATCTCTCCGACTGGATTACTTTGCTCAACATAATGCTCTCCAGGTCCATCCATGCTGTGGCAAATAGTAAGAGTTCCTTCTTTTTTATAGCAGCATAGTATTCCATTGTGTAGATGTACCACCATTTTTTAATCCACTCACCTGCTGATGGGCACTTAGGCTGTTTCCAAATCTTAGCTATTGTAAATTGTGCTGCTATGAACATAGGGGTGCATATATTCTTTCTGATTGGTGTTTCTGATTTCTTGGGATATATTCCTAGAAGTGGGATTACTGGGTCAAATGGGAGTTCCATTTTTAATTTTTTGAGGAAACTCCATACTGTTTTCCACAGTGGCTGCACCAGTCTGCATTCCCACTAACAGTGTATAAAGGTTCCTTTTTTTTCCATATTCTCGCCAGCACTTGTCGTTCATTGATTTGTTGATAATAGTCATTCTGATAGGTGTGATATGGTACTGCATTGTTGTTTTGATTTGTATCTCTTGGATGATTAGAGGCTTTGAGCATTTTTTCATATGCCTATTGTCCTGTATGTCCACTTTTGAAAGTGTCTATTTAGGTCCTTTGCCCATTTTTTGATTGAATTATCTTCTTTTTGTTAAGTTGTATGAGTTCCCTATAAATTTTGGAAATTAAATCCTTATCGGATGTAACATTGGCAAATATGTTCTCCCATGGAGTGGGCTCTCTTGTTGTTTTGGCAATGGTTTCTTTTGCTGTGCAGAAGTTTTTTTATTTTGATGTAGTCCCATTTGTTTATTTTCTCTTTAGTTTTCATTATCCTAGGAGATGTATCGGTAAACCTACTGCTACAAGAAATGTCTGATATTTTGCTGCCTATGGATTCTTCTAAGATTTATAGGGTTTCCTGTCTTGCATTTCAGGCTTTTATCCATTTTGAGTTTATTCTTGTGTATGATGTAAGTTGGCGGTCTAGTTTCTTTCTTTCTTTCTTTCTTTCTTTTTTTTTTTGCATGTATCTGCCCAATTTTCCCAACACCATTTATTGAAGAGACTGTCTTAACTCCATTGTATGCTCTTGCCTCCTTTGTCAAATATTAATGGAGCATAATTCCTTGGGTCGATTTCTGGGTCCTCTGTTCTCTACCATTGGTTTATTTGTCTGTTCTTGTGCCAGTGTCAGACAGTTTTGAGAACAGTGGTTTTGTAATATAACTTGATACCTGGTATTGTGATCCCTTCAACTTTGTTCTTCTTTCTCAGAATTGCTGTGGCTATTCAGGGTCTTTCTTTATTTCATATAAATTTTTGGAGAGTTGGCTCCAAGTCTGTGAAACATGCTGTTGGTATTTTAATGGGGCATTCTAGCATTCTTCGTCTCATTGAATGACACTGTTACCCATCCATTTCTCCCACTCAGAAGCTTGAGGTCACCTTTGTCTCCACTTCTTCCCTTCCTCCCATATCCTGTCATTTTTACATCCTAAGTACTTCTTGAACATATGTACTCTTTTCCTTCTCTTGCACCACTCATTACTTAAGACCGAGTTTCTATTACCTGTTGCCTGGACTACTGCAGTAGCCCCAGTGGTCTTCCTTCCTCATCTACTCTTACCCTCCTTCATATGAGCAACAAGGAGCTTCAGTGTCTGGCTCTGTATCACCACACAGTCTCTCTCTTTCCTGTTCTTCCTCCCTCTTCACTCTAGCCACACTGACCCTCTTTCTGTTTCTCCTACCCTCATGTTTCCACTCATCACGCCATAGTTCTCCCCCCATGCCATTCCCTCTGCCAGAGAGGCTGTTTCCTCCTTGATACACCTCCTTAGGTTTTACTCATCCTTCAGATCATTGCTTAAGCCTCGTTACCTCAAGGAACCCTCCTGTTACCTCTCTGACCAGCTTAAATCTGCCTAGTTTAGGGTCTTGTGGCAACATAAAGCACTTGTCACAGATGTCACAGATGAAGCTGTATTTGTGACTGTTTCCATGACTGTGTATTTCCCCCATTAAACTATAAAATCCACAGGGGCAGAAACAGAGCCATGTTTGCTCACCACCAGGTCCTAGAATTTGCACCATGCCTTGAACATAGCAGGGCCTTAATGAATATCTGGTTAATAATAATGAATGAAACTCACAATGAATGTTATGCGTTCTCGTGCAATGACTTCATCTCTCCAGTTCTGATTTTAACTCTGTGAAATCTGGAGGCAGGAGGAGCAGATAAGGAGTGAATAAGGAGAAGGGATGACCTATCCTCTGGAATCACCAATGACCCCAATCCGTTGATTCCAGAATGCAATAATTTTTAAGTTACAATTAAGATAAAAGATCCAACAAGAAAGCTGTTCTCATGCTGAGCTCAACTACATGCTTCCCCCTCAAGCCCCCATAAATAGAACAAACAGATGCTATCTGCAAGGCCCACAGCACATCTGCACCGATAAAGCAGCAACACTCGACGTGTCCTGGGAAGGAAGTGATTTGCATGTTAGCTCTCTGGCGTGCACATTCACACACGTTCTTTCCAGATAGCACTGAAATGGCCACATACAGAGGATTGAGACTGTGGTTTTGGGATGAATTCTTCAGGTTCACCTTCAGTCCCTATGCTTGAGAACTAGTCATGTTCAAAGAATTTTTTTAAAGAAAGAATTGCTGGCTGGAGGACTTCTCTCCCTGTCACCCTCCCTTTCTCAAGCTTTCACATTTGAGTGTTGTCAAGTTATCATGCATCAACTAATCAAAACAAAGGGAATATGAGAAACGGCTACAAGTTTTATGCCAAGTAAGAAAAACGCCTGAAGGATGTGGTGGCACCAGCCACTCAAAAGACTCAACTTTCTGAAGAGATAAAACTTTGATAAACTTACAGTTTTTTCTACTAAGGATCTCAAAATCTTTTTTCTTTGTTTAAGTATTTAAAAGTTTACCTGGAAAGGAGTTGCCTGAAGAAAGGTGGACAAACTGATATACTTTTTAAAATAAGGCAGTAGCTGAAATAAAGTGAAAATTATTATTTTTTTATTCCCACAAGAGACAATGCAAGAAAAGAGGTGGGAATGGGAATTATTTGCTCTGGGAACCCAGGCCACAGAGCAGTCTAATCTAATTTGCATATGAGACTGGGAGTTCCTGGAACTGAATTCCCATGGGGTCCCTCCACTCCCACCCCTATTTCCACCACTGACTGCATGCTGCTTTTTATGGTAACTGGACTTCAAGCTTAGTAAACGCAGCGAAGTTCAGCTGATCACTAAAACAACAGGACAAGTCTACTCCTCTAAAACAGTGACATCTTCAAGAACCTTTGGTAGTTACTGACACAAACTAGGGAATACTGTATCTACTGACAGTTAAGCCCGAAAAGGAAAAAAGTTCATGTTTCCTACTCAATATCTTTTCTCCTTTCAAAGGTCAGACAACTTTGCCCGGCCACACCCAGATACTTGTCCCTGGTTCCAAAGAGTGACACCAGCTGATGAAAGATGACATTCTTGCAACCCTTCCCCTCAAAAGACTCATGGTGAGATGGCCCTTCTCCAATAGACTATACACTGCATCATCTGTGTCCATCTTTCTGTCCCCTGAGAGACAAGTTTCAAGAAGAAATGATCTTTCTGAGCCAGCCCTAGATCAAACCTTGGGAATGGAAACCAGGGATGTGCAGATCAGCTCGGACTGCTGGCTACCGCCTCGGAAGCTGAGTCACTGACCTGGCCAGTTTATTTAATCGCTTAGAAAGTGGTTAGAATGAACAGGACATGTAGTGATTAGTAATTCAGACTGGTCTCGGAGCTTCGTGTTTTTCACTGCTAGACGCCAACTGCAGCCTTTCTCTGGGAGTCAACAGGAAGTGAGAATGGCAAGCCAAATTTGACACCATTTGACGTAACCAGGGATGGACTTTAGCCCTTATTTCTCCACCCAACAACACTGCGATATTGAAAGGGAGTCCTTCTAGTTCAACATATCAAGTACCGGTGGCTAAAAAAAAAAAAAAAAATTAAGAATTGAAGAAAACCAGTTTTAATGACTCGGATGCAATCCCTTTCTTCTTACCTGACTCTTATTTAAATAAAAAAGTGAGTTAAGCCCAGCTGGTGTAGCTCAATGGTTGAGCATTGACCCCTAAACCAGGAGGTCATGGTTCGATTCCCCATCGGGGCACATGCCCAAGTTGCAGGCTTGATCTGCAGTGTGGGGCATGCAGGAGGCAACCAATCAATGATTCTCTTTCATCATTGATGTTTCTATCTCTCTCTCCTTCTTCCTTCTTCTCTGAAATCAATAAAAATATATTTTTAAAAAATTAAAAAGTAAATTAAAAAAATTTTTACAGTCTCAGATATAGATCTGAGGATGAAAAGAATAAGAAGAAATAATATTTATTAAATAGAAATAATATTTATTAAATAAACTCCTCAAACCAATCAGAAAAAACTATTGTAATTGAGGCAAACATGAAATTCCTGATTTATTATTATTATTATTTCATCATGCTGCATTTGTGGAATATCTTAAACTCGGTACAGTCAGGCATGGCCATGTAATCAAAAGTGAAACAAATAGAATTTTATGAAACATTTCCTATTTCTGGTTACAATTACTATTGCAATGATTGATTCATGTTCAGCTATTTCCAATTACAGTCCTGGTACTAGCAGTGAGATTTAAAATTTGATCACTTCACTGAAGTGTTCTTAAAATATCACTGCTATACATTCATTCACTTGAAATTGGTTGGACCCTAACCATGTGTCAATGGTCACTTCGCTAAGCACAGAGAGGAGAAGATAAACATGATGGTCCTGCCCTTGCTACTTCTCTAGTCAAAAGTCTTCTGCTTCTCTCAGAGACTATGAGATCCAGTTCAAACTCTAACCTGATATTCATGAACTCCCAGATTTAGCCCTTCCCCAAATTATCATCTCCCAAAGTGCCCACTATCAAGCTCATACCTCTGCCTCTCCATCTCATAGCCTGAAATGCCTCTTCCTTTGCAGATCCAAATTCCCTCAGAACCTAACTCACCTTTAATAAAACCACTTCTTATCTTCCAGCCTTTCCCATTCCTAAATTCCAATAGTCCAGATTATCTTTATCAATTTTTCAGCTTTACACTATCCTGCATATCCTGCCCAACAAAATTCAACTATAAATACATACATATGACTATTCATATATACAAACACACATACAAACATACCTATACACATACCTGTGTATTAAAGAAAAGGGAGGTGGGACATTCATTCTATATTGAAATCTGGGCAAATGTTCCACTGGTATAATGAGGCTGGGATTATTATCTCACCAAAAAAAAGGTGGGGGGTGTGGGGGGGTCCAAATCATGTTATTAGGAGGAATATAAATTTCTCATGTAATCCAAATAGGATGATCTTTAGAAGAACATTAATTCTTATTCTAGGAAGCTTTGGTTATTTCTGATTCTTTATGAGAAAACAGTAGCCCACATTCCTCTGTAAGGCCCACCCCAACCCTTCACCACTCACATCCCCACTGTACCCCACGGAGATACCACACAGTAGCACCTCCCTCTTTTGTAGAGTCAACAAAGGCTGAGTGAACGGAACAGCCCGCCAGAACCTACTTTTCTGTTAGAACAATGAAGCATCCTAAGGAAGGAGGACATCCTGTGGAAGGATCTAAGAGGAGATTCTCCCAGAGCAAAGGCAGGGAGAGTAGGAGCTCGGGGAAAACCCTAGGAAGACCGAGGCAATGTGGCCCCATCTCTTCTTCATGTGGGACAAAGGATTAAGCTGGCAGCCAGTGACTGAGTTCCTGATTCTCCTCTCTCCTCCTCACTATTTATGACTATGAGGCACTTATTTACCCAAATGCTTCAGTAAAAAAAAAGAACACAAGACAAAGACCAGCAATGACAAGTGTGGAATAAATCTCCAGGAGTTACCCCAGTACATCACTGATCTCTATAACTACTAGAAAAGACATCCCAGACAATGACTAGGATGAATGCCAGCCCTCCTCCCAGCTCCCACCATCCCCAGAAGGTCTCCTGAGGGCCCAGGTATGCCCAGGTTCCAGCACTGAAATTCCGACATTAAAAAGAAGGAAGCTTTCTTCTGTCTTCTTTCTGCGCCTCTCCACCTGACCACTGATGGTTCAATCACAATGGAAACCCTGTTTCATCTGCTGAAGCATCTTCAGTCTTATGAATAATTGTGTAAAATAGTTTCTTAAAATATGTTCTGAATAAATAATCATTTCAGGAGAAAGTGCTCATGGGCAGCTACTCCAACTCAGCTATATTTCTCCCCGTGGGTCACACGGAAGACCAGCCCAGCTTTGCAATAATTTTGATTTCTTCTTTCTAGGTTCCCCACAACTTTGAAGCTAACTGTCATTCATCTTGGCACACAAACCTTGCAGTATCAAGCATGTCGTACATCAATAGTCACAGACTTTGTCATATATGCCTTCTAGAGTCATTTAATATATCTGCCGGGGTTCATCTGGTCCTTAACCACTTTTTTTTCCTGTAAAAAATAATCATCATAATAATACATTCTCACAACCATCGAGCTATAGGGATTAATTGAGTTAGTATATGACCTTGTGTGTTTAGACCAAGCATTGCAAAACTTTTCTGTAAAGGACCTGGTAGAAATATTTTAAGCTTTGCAAGTCATGCAGTCTCTGTCTCAACTACTCCCCTCTGTCATTACAGAGCAAAATCAGCCACAGACAAATGAGTGTGGCTGTGTTCCAATAAAACTTTATTTACAAAAATAAGCTGGATGTGGCCAAAAGGCAGTGGTTTGATGGCCCCTGGCTTCAAGGATGAGTGTTCAGTGAATTTGTAACCACATTTATTCTACTAGTCAATGCTGACAGTTCTTTATTTTCACAGTTTGTCTATCTTTCCTAGTAAAGTCTGTAATTGAATTCTGGATACCTTAACTTACTATTATCACTGAGGGGGCCACTGATGCATCAAGTAGGAGGATTTTTATCCTGCTTAAGCATGCTTGTCATCTAGTGGTAGAAAAGTGTAATTGCAAGATTTATTTATTTATTTTTTTAATGTCCCCGGCCTGTTTGAGCACATCCTTGATAAGTTTGCCCCCAGCGGGTGGCTGCAAACTGCACCATAAGGACTGGTTTGATTCATCTGGTTTCAAGGAACTTTCTAGCAGGCCTTTGATGGCTGTCCTTATAACTCAGGATTTTACGTAGACAACAAGGGTTCACTGAGCGGAGGGAAAAGAACCAATTTCAAAACTAAATTACTATTTATTAATCAATTAACTATAATGTTTAATAATACTAACAAATACTTAAGATAAGCAATAGAGTATACATATATTTTTATCTTAAAATTAGACTTCACTAACTTATTGAATGAACCCTTAGCATGAAGTAGAGGCAACTCTTGGAGTCCAAGTCATAGTCTTCTCTTTATATTCTTGGTTTATGCTGTCTACTGATCATCTTCTATGCCTCAGACTTATCTACGTCCCATGCTGACACTACCTTTGCCACAGCCTCAGAGCACTGCCAATAATAGCAACTGGTGGGAATTCTTTTTTAAAAACATATGTTTTTATTGATTTGAGAGAGAGGAAGGGAGAGGGAGAGATAGAAACATTGATGAGAGAGAAATATCAACATCAATCGGTTGCCTCCCTTACTGGAGATGGAGCCCGCAACCCAGTCAGTCATGTAACCTGACCAGGAATGTAACCAGTGACCTCTTGGTGCATGGGTCAACACTCAACCACTGAGTTATACCGGCTGGGCTCAACTGTTGGAAATTGTGTCTCCCTTTCGGCAGCTGTGCAGAGGTAAGGACTTAGATAGTATGTTCATAAAAACCAACATTCTACAACTCTGGCTCTTTGCCTTTAATATTTTCTACAGAGATCCTGTCCATTAGCACATTCTGTAGGAAAGTTTTTGATATGTAGATGCCTGAGATAATTTTTAACTATCTCTTGTGATGATGAAGTGAAGAGATCAGGAGACCAATTTTTTAAATGCCATTTCTTAATAGTAAGGGAAAAAATCTTTCTGCTCTATATGTCCTTGGTGTGTCTCCCTCACTACTCAGAAATTATTTATGGACACTTTGGGGGTCGCCTCTTGCTGCAACCCAACCCACCCCCAGATGGCTCTCTTTGTCCCCCTTCTTCCTGAAATTCGTTAAGTGTCTAGGGTTTCTCAAATGCTCTGACCACCGCCATCCCCATAACTACCACCTGTCTTCCAGAGCAGCGGGCTGGCCTGGGACCTGATTTCCTGCCTTTTTCTGGTAGCCTCACTTCTTGGATATCTGGGTGCCTTTCCCTTCATTCCTCCTGCCTTGACTTAGAAGGATCTCTTTGTTCTGCTTTTGAGGAAATTCTCAATTCCATTCTATATTTCAAAAAAAAATTTTTTCTCTTTTGTTTCCCCAGATATTGAAACTGACCAGAAAAACTAGACTGAATTGGCCACAGTGCATTTTGGAGTCTCTCTGTGATTTTTGGCCCCTTGCTTCCCCCAGGAGTTTACAGTGACTTGTCAGATTTTCCACCGTGGCCATGTAACTGACGGACCCATTCCTCCTTACTCTTACCTTGGGACTTGCCCAGCCAAATTTTAGGACACGCTTCGGGTTATGTATAAAGAGAGTTCTGGGCATTAAAATAACACAGACAAAACTCTTCCAAGACTACAATTCTGCCCCTAGCTATGACAGAAATTAGCTGAGTGATCACTGGACATCGATTTCCTCATGAAATAGGAGGTTGGCCTCAATGTGCTATCAAGTCCTTCTTGGCTCAAATAATCTGTCGTTTTAGATGTAGCTTATTTCGTGTGTGTGTGTGTGTCTGTGTGTGTGTGTGTGTGTGTGTGTGTGTGTGTGTGAAGAGGTTACCTGGGCTCAAATTACTATGCATTAGTCCTCATTTTAGGTAACGTTGCCCAAAAGGGACTTTGTAATGCCTGGTCCTGTCATCAACCTCCCACCCTCTGTTACTAGTATCTTGAAAGTCTAAAGCTTTTACTGTCATTATTGGAGTTGGGGTCAATTCTTCACTTGAGCATTGTTAGCATTTCTTCCAGAAATGCCCTCACCACTGAAGAATCATCTGACATGGATTTGAAATTGTCAAGTTATAAGTCCCAGACCTGGTTCCTGTCAAAGTTATGTTCCCTCCCATATAAACCCTGCACCCAGGGGTGCCTGCGTTTAGCATGGACTTCACTACCCTCCATCTGAGACAGGATCTTCTAAGTTGTGTAGCTTTCCTCCAATTTCAGAAGTCCTATTTTCAAGTTCTATAAAAAAGATATATTTTTGAATTTTTATTTGTGGCATAAATCCTGCTTATGGCAGCAGATGCTTCAACTAAAGTGGGATTTTTAATAGGAAAACAGAATTTAGGACCTTATTTTTTTTCTGACATCATATGGACTCCCTCAGAAAACAAGCTATTCAGAAATGACTCTGTTCCCTTCTATTGTTATTTACCCCAACCCTTCTTTATTATTAAGGGTCTATGTGTGGGAAGGGGATCTGGGCTCGTATCCTGATTTATGATATAATCCTCACATCACAGTTGGTTTTTGTGT
Source organism: Myotis yumanensis (assembly GCF_028538775.1). Taxonomy (NCBI): domain Eukaryota; kingdom Metazoa; phylum Chordata; class Mammalia; order Chiroptera; family Vespertilionidae; genus Myotis; species Myotis yumanensis. The sequence continues at coordinate 31,888,711 of NW_027223766.1, read as the reverse complement.
AAATGATTATGTTCTTCCAGGAACAGATTGTTACTTAGGTGAATCAATAATTTACAATAGCTAAGATTTAGAAACAGCCCACGTGCCCATCAGCAGATGAATGGAATACTATGCAGCTGTAAAAAAAAAAAAAAAAAAAGAAGGCAAGGCAATCTTACCATTTGCCACAGCATGGATGGACCTAGATTTTATTTTGCTAAGTGAAATAAGTCAGGCAGAGAAAGACAAATACCATATGATTCCACTTATATGTGGAATCTAAAGAACAATATAAATGAACAAACAAAGCAGAAACAGATTCATAGATGCAGAGAACAGATGATGGTTGCCAGAGGGGATGGAAGGGGGCATTGGGTGAAAAAGGTGAAGGGATTAAGAAGTAAAAACTGGCCCAGCCAGCATGGCTTAGTGGTTGAGTATCTACCTATGAACCAGGAGGTCACAGTTCAATTCCCGGTCAGGATACATGCTAGGTTGTGGGCTGGATCCCAGTTTGGGGCATGCAGGAGGCAGACAAAAAAATGATTCTCTCTCACCATTGATGTTTCTATCTCTCTCTCCTGCTCCCTTCCTCTCTGAAATCAATAAAAATATTTTTTTAAAAAATAAGTAAAAACTGATAGTTACAAAATAGTAATGAGGATATAAAATACACCATAGAGAACATAGTCAATAATATTGTAATAACTATGTATAATGCCACTTGGGTACTGAAAATATCAGGAAGAACACATTGTAAATTATACGAGTGTCTAACCACTATGCTATACCCCTGGAACTAATATAAAATAATAGTAATGTAAGCTGTAATTTAAAAAAAAAATTTTTTAAGTAGATGAACTCTCAGCAAGTCAAGACTGGGACCACACCACAAATGCCCTTCATCAGACACAAGATTATTATTTCTATAAAAATAATAGAATGAAAGGTCAGGTGAAATTATTTTAAATGAGATTTGGGACCAAGCTTTCTAAGAGTTGTCAGCTATTTTATAGGACGTACATAAATTTTCTGAATTTTCATTCTCAAAATACAATTGATAGAAAGGATCCTTGTAGCCTCAGCCTAAATTCTGCAGTTTATTCCTCTCCTTTGCCTGTACACAGAACCTGTCTTCCAAAGAAACAACTATATTACTACTTTTTGTTCCTAAGTATATTTCTGTACCGTTGCTGATGTTAATCTCACCACCTAGGATGCCTATTCTTAGCCATAAGGAAATTCCATGCATTCTTCAGGGTCTTTCTCAAATATCACCTTCTTCACCATGTCTTAAAATGCAGAAGAAGAATGAGGAGCAAGCCATGGAGAGACCAGATTAGATGTTGCAGGTAGCGGAGCCTGGTCATTTGTGTGTTGGTTTTCATTTTGGAGGCAGAGACATGGAGAACTGCAGAATGGACATATCCGTAAACGAGGCTGTGGGCCTACCGGTTGACTTTCTAGAACTGATGGTGTTCCTTGATGGTGATCTAGTTGACTACTTCCTAAAACTCATGTTACATTGTATATCCAAAACCATGAACTTCTTATAATCAGCCAAAGTGATGGTGGTCTTTGAGTATATCCCTGGGACATAGGCCACGTATAGTGGGAAGCATAAATGAACACAAATAAAACTTAAAGAAAACTGCAAAGAGACAATTCATTATCTCAACTGGAAGAGCTAGCGTCTATTGGCATTTTCCGTGTTCAGGTGAAAGGGCGAGGGCTATGCCCTCCATCTTGCCTGTATCCTCCATGTTGGGGCCACGTGCGGCCTTCTTCCCGGAAGCCCAGGCCTCTGCTGGCCACACCCGGGATTTTAAACTAACCAATGACAATCAAGGGAAGTGCACACCATAGATATGACCACATCCTGTGTAACAGGACCCGGCTTGCGCCTGGCCAATCGGCAGAGCACAGTCCTTTCTCCTCCCCTTACTCCAACCCCCCCCCCCCCCTATATAACCGGTCTCTGGGCGGGGTTCGCTTCTCTTCACCACTTGGCTTGTCGTGGTGTCGGTGAGTCTGGTGGACGGGGAGCCGAGCTAGCTCGAAATACAGATTCTTATGCTCTTGCATCGGATTGGCTCCCTGATGTGGTTTCTTGGGAATCTTGAAATCTGGGCATAACACAGGCTGTTAAGGACTTTACACAAACCTAATAAGTCTTTAAAATCCTATGAAATAAGTATGAGTATTTTCATTTTACAGTTGAGGAAGGGGGTTCAGAAACAGTGAGTTTATGAAACCCCAGGCCAATCCAACTCTAGAGCTTAAATTAGCGGTTCTCAACCTGTGGGTCGCGACCCCTTTGGGGGTCGAACGACCCTTTCACAGGGGTGGCCTAAATACATCCTGCATATCAGATATTTACATTACGATTCATAACAGTAGCAAAATTACAGTTATGAAGTAGCAACGAAAATAATTTTATGGTTGGGGATCACAACATGAGGAACTGTATGAAAGGGTCACGGCATTAGGAAGGTTAAGAACAACTGGCTTAAATTTTTAGCTGCTTCTCAAAGGTTTCTCCATCGCTTTCCAAACTCATTTCACCTACGGTCTCATCCCACCCGAGTGTTTCTCAACCACTGCATACCCAAGTGCAGCTGCAAATACATGATGAATGTGGAGGTCAGCCATGAGGCAAGAAAGGTTTAGAAACATTGGTCCCACAGATGAAGGTGTAAAGACAGTTGGGAGTCCTCAAGTTCCTTCCCTGCCTCTTCCTATGTTTCCTGTGTGCCCTACCCTCCAGCCAAACACTTCATTCTCATGTTCAAAAACTGCACATACTCCTCTTGTTGTCTGAAATCCTTCATGGAGAGGGGCTACTCTTCTGTATTGCGTCTGTAAGCCTTTCCAACTTGCAGGCACAACCCTTTCCTCTGAATCTATGTGAAACATACTTTCATACATATGACTTTTAGCTTTCACAATTTGCAGTAGTTTAATTTCTTGTTCACTTTTCACATCTCCCACTACCCTGGGGGCTATTCAAAAACTAAGTTCTCTGTCTTGTTTATCTCAGCTCATTGATGCTTAATAACATGCCCTGAATAAACAAACACATTAAAAGACAAATGTTTTGCATACACGCAAATATATATACGTTCAGAGCTTTGACTGTAAGAAAAAGTTTGATATCCAAATCTAGTGCATAATCTTTAGTAACTTGTAATCGGTGTTTTAATAGGATTTTTTTAACTATGCCTGCAAAAACTAAGATAAATTCAAGTCTCTTTGCCGTCCTATATGGGAAACATGGATCTCACCACTCTCGTGGAAGATACAATCGGAAATGAAGGGTAGAGAAGAAGTTGAATAAATATTTCTTTAATTGAATTGAATGTAATTGAACTGAATTAAACTGAAAGGCAGTCTTAGCTCCCTCTGATGGAGGGCACAGAGCTATCTGGGTGGAGAGGCAACCGGAGGAGAGCAAAGGGCTGTCTGTGGGACCAAGTGGTACAGGCCGTGACTGCTCAACCCTGGCTGCACATTACAATCAACTGGGGAGCTCTTTAAAAACATGGAAACATGGTCCACACCCATAGGGCATCTAATTTAATAGGATTGAAGTGGGGCCTTGGCATCAGTATTTTTTAAAGCTCCCTACTTATCTTTAATGTGCAACCAGCCATGAGATGAGTCCTCCAGAGAAAAAAGTTACCGTGGCATATCTGTGCATTTCAGTGTCTGGGGGGCCAAAAATAGAAAACTGGTCTCTCCTATTGAGTCATGCATCTCATCTCAGACTCCCTGAGCCAAGACTTTGTACCTTTCTGCAACCGGCACAGCAGGAGACTTTGCCTGCAGCCTGTACTCCCAGAACTTGTGAGGTGGGGGAGGGCGGGTCCAGGTGACACTTGCATTTGTAAGCAAATCAGACACACCCTGTGCTACAGAAAAGGGCAAAGAGAAAAGTCAGCATCTTGGCCAGGATTTGGTTCCTATCAAGCAGCTCTCTTCTACTTTCATTGGGGATGGTTGGCACCAGGTAAAGCAGTGGTTCTCAACCTTGGCTGCACATTAGAATCACCTGGGAATCTTTTTAAAATCCTGATTTCTGGGCCTCATCCTCCGGAAATTCTGTTTCTTTGTTACTAATGTTGTGGCCCCACCCCATAACAAAGAAACAGAATTCCCGGAGGATGAGGCCCAGAAATCAGGATTTTAAAAAGATTCCCAGGTGATTCTAATGTGCAGCCAAGGTTGAGAACCACTGAGGTAAAGAGATCCAAAGAACACTTGAGAAATACTGTGATATACTAGTAGCCACAGCTGGGCTTCCCTAGGGGGAAAAAAAAAAACTGCCGGAGGCTTCCCCCCTTCTCTTCAAGGCTTCCTCAGCACTTTGTTTTCCTGTTTGGAAACAAAGGGAACTGAGAAGTTTCAAGATGCTCTGCTACAATGACGCAGTCTTTCCCCACCTCAGATCCATCCAGAGCCTGTAAAGGGGCAGCCCTAACCGTCCAGCCAGCACCTCTGGACTGCCCCAGGAGGTCACTTCCCCCCAAAGCTGCCGCTTTGCAGGAAACTCGAAAACCACTTGGCTTCACCACTGAGGTGTTGTGTTTTCCTGCAGCGTTTCCAAAAAGCTCTTGGAGATCTCATGTAAGTATTTTCCCCTTTTCTGGCTTCATGCTCTCCTATGTAAATGAAGACAGCTCTTCCAGTAGGGAAGAGAGGCACACTTGGAGCGTTCTTTTGCTGATTTCATATGCATTTGCTCCCATTTAAAGTAAATTTGCATGTAGCAACACTCTGTACTGCTTAACGGAAATCCAGAACAATTTAAGAAATAGCCCTTTTAAAAAGCTATTCCAATAAAGGACAAAGCAAATAAAAACGGAGCCACACAAATTCACCTAAGACATAAATCTTACAGCCATATTGCTCAATGTTATTAAATTTTGTTCATTTCAGCGTTTTGCTATTCAGTTAATAAATATGCAACATTTCCCCTGCTAAATCTTTTCTCATATAGACACTTCAGATTTGACAAGTTCTTCCATTTTTTATGACTATGTTTCTGCATTTACCTTTCAGCACTACCTGAAACCCATACCAACTCTCCCTGATATAGAGAAGAAGAAAAAATATCAAGGGGTGAAAATCAGGAAAGTCATGGCCAAGGAGACTTCCCCTCAATTCTGTCTTTTTTGGGGCCAAGATTAGGCAAGGAGAGTGAGGCAATAAGGAAAATCAAGACTACTTAAAGTGACTTTATTTAAATTTTGAGGATTTGCTCATCATGAAATGCTTTCATTGACTTTTTTATTTTTCAAGATACGGCATTAAAATATTATTTATCTTGACTTAAGAGAGTTTTGGCACTCCCTTAAATTTTGTGACTGAGTTTTACTTTTGGTCCTCCTTAAAAAAAGTAGGAAGCGGTCACGTGGAGCAGAGTTCAAGGAATGGATGCCATGAACCTCTACATTGGGGTATCGAGAGCCCCAACTCTAGGTATTCCTGTATGTTGGCAACTGGAGTTAGCACACAAAAAAGAAGATTGGCAAAATTAATTTCTCAGGGGTCTTCGGTTCTTGAAAAGTTATATGAGGTTACAGCTTCTGGCTAGAGGTAAATATGGTCACATGACTTAGGAGGTGTCATCCGAACAAAACCAGAGCCTCAACCCAGAGTATCTGCACTCCCTGCCTTAAGAAGTAAACTGTCAAACAAATTGGACATCAAAATAAAAAGCTTCTGCACAGCAAAAGAAACCACCAACAAAACAACAAGAGAGCCCACTGCATTGGAGAACTTATTTGCCAATGTTACATCAGACAAGGGTTTAATCTCCAAAATTTACAGGGATCTCATACAACTTAACAAAAGGAAGATTAAACAATCCAATCAAAAAAATGGGCAAAGGACCTAAATAGATACTTCTCAAAAGTGGACATACAGAAGGCCAAGAGACATATGAAAAAATGCTGACAGCCACTAGTCATCTGAGAGATGCAAAGCAAAACAACAATAAGGTACCATCTCACACCTGTCAGAATGGCTATCATCAACAAACCAACAAACGACAAGTGCTGGTGAGGATGTGGAGAAAAAGGAACCCTCATGCACTGCTGGTGGGAATGCAGACTGGTGCAGCCACTGTGGAAAACAGTATGGAGTTTCCTCAAAAAGTTAAAAATGGAACTCCCATTTGAGCCACTAATCCCACTTCTAGGAATATATCCCAAGAAATCAGAAACACCAATCAGAAAGAATAATGTACCCCTATGTTCACAGCAGCACAATTTACAATATCTAAGATTTGAAAACAACCTACGTGACCATCAGCAGGTGATTGGATTAAAAAACGGTGGTACATCTCCACAATGGAATACTATGCTGCTGTAAAAAAGAAGGAACTTTTACCATTTGCAACAGCATGGATGGAACTGGAGAGTATTATGCTAAGCGAAATAAGTCATTCAGAGAAAGAAAAATATCGCATGATCTCACTTATTTATGGAATATAATGAACAACATAAACTGATGAACAAAAACAGGTCCAGAGACAGAGAAGCATCTATCAGACCGTCAAACCTCAGAGGGAGTGTAGAAGAGGGTGGGGGTAAGGGGGAGAGATCAACCAAAGGACTTGTATGCATGCATATAAGCCTAACCCATGGACACAGGCAGTAGGAGGGTGAGGGCATGTGCTGGGGGGCAGGAGCAGGTGGGAGAAGGTCAATGAGGGAAAAGGGAAACATATGTAATACTTTCAACAATAAAGAATTTAATTTTTTTTTTAAAAAAAGAAGTAAACTGTCATTCGGTTCAATTCAACAAGATAGTCACTGAGCCCCTCCCATGGGTCAGACCCTGTGCCAGGTGCCTATGATACAATTATGGGTAAGATCACCTCAACCCTGGTCCAGCAGTGTTCACAGCCTAGTGAAAAATTCAAAACAGGTTTAAATTTTTTTAAAGCAATGATATCAGCGCTCTAATAAAAGTAGTAGAAGAAGAACCTCAGCATAGAGGCAAGGGTTCCTGGGTTTGAGAAGACCCTCCACGTGATGGCAGAGAAAAGAAGGATTTAGTACATGTGGGACCCCTCTACTCGGGCATAAATGAAGATTCAAAGGCTCTGGAAGTGTGTGTGTGGCTCAGACCTCCTGCAAAGCACAACTTGAAAACATACCTCAGAATGTCTGGACTGTGCATGTACTGCCTGCCATCTCCACACCCTTGTCAGGAGGACATGTGCTTTGGAGTTGTTTTAACAGTAGTCATTATGGCTCACACTCAGCTATCTACACCCTCTAGTCTGGCTCCATTGGTGACCAAGGACACACATTTGTTCAACAGCTGGTCAAGAGCAAGGATGCCAAGTCTTGTAATAAAATGATTTACCTCTATTTAAAGCTGAAGCATGAAAATTGAACCTCTGTTCTTGACAGTATTATCAACGGTGAGGCTGCCGGTCCCATCCCCTCAGTTACTTTAGTATGAAGAATGCACAGCAGTTTATTTAAGATTCGTTGTCAGGGTCATAAGCTGAAAGTAGTTGGAGAAAGATGGAAGAGAGTATAGTGGAGAGAAGATCCTTTACTTAATTCCCACCTTTGCATGTGGAATATTAAATGACCAGGATTCTATGGATTTAGAAGACTGAGTTCGTTGATCTGAGCTAATTTAGCCAAAAGTGCCATATCCGCCCTCCTTTATCCAGGGGGAATACATTTCAAGACCTCCGTTGGGTTCCAGAAACCATTCCTGAACTCTAAACACACTATGATTTTTCCTATGTACAAAGGGACCTAAGATAAAGTGTGATTTATAAATTAGTCACAGTAAGAGATTAATAACAATAGCTAATTATAAAATAAAACAAATTAAGATAATATACTGTGATGAAAGTTATGGGAATATGGTCTGTCTCTCTGTCAAAATATCTTATTATTCTGTACTCACCCTTCTTCGTGCGATGCTGTGAGATGACAGGATGCCAAACCCATTCCTGGGCCTGTGCAGCCAGCCCTCCGGCAGCAGCTGGCCTGGGGTCCCTCATCCCAGGGGCCCCCCCTCGGAAGTCTTCCTGCAGGTGCAACACGGGGCGTCACCCAGAACTCGCTTCTGCTCCTGTCTTCCTCCCACAAGCTCAGGCCTTTCCATCTGAACTAGCAGTTCCCATGCACCGTGGCCGTAACTTCAGCAGTTGGAGGTGAGACAGCAAAACTGGCACGAATTTTTTTTTTTCAATATAAGATTCTTTCTTACCGTTCTCACCGTAGATCTAAGCAACCTCAGCACACGTTTCTTTTCTTTCTTTATTAAGTGGAGGAGAACTTTCACCTTTTCACGTAAAAGAAGCACCTTCGGCTTCTCGCTGGTGCATACCTGAGCTGCCAGCATCGCTACTCTTGTGCTTCGGGGACATTATTAAGTAAAATAAGAGTTTCATGAACACAAGCCCGGGGGCTACCACAATCCATCCAGTAACCAAGATGGCTATTGAGTGACGAAAGGGTGGAGCATCCAAGGCGTGGAGACGCAGGAGGGAGGGCTCACGCCCGGGGCGGGACCAGCTGGCATTGGCAGATTTGATTGCTACTCAGACTGCAGGATTGAAAAATTACCAGTGGCCCTCCAGTGGTCGGCAAACTCATTAGTCAACAAAGCCAAATATCAACAGTACAATGATTGAAATTTCTTTTGAGAGTCAATTTTTTTAACTTAAACTATATAGGTAGGTACATTGTTATTAACTTAATTAGGGTACTCCTAGGGCTTAGGAAGAGCCACACTCAAGGGGCCAAAGAGCCATATGTGGCTCATGAACTGCAGTTTGCCGACCACGGCAGCCGATTTGGCTCAGTGGATAGAGCATTAGCCTGTGGACCAAAGGGTCCCAGGTTTTATTCCCTACACATACCTGGGTCGCAGGCTCCTCCCCTGTCCGGGCCCTGGCCCTGGTCCTGGTCCTGGTCCTGGTTCTGGCTCGTGCAGGAGGCAACCAATCAATGTGTTTCTCTCATATTCTCTATCTTTCCCTCTCTCCTCCACTCTCTCTAAAAATCAATGGGAAAATATCCTCCAGTGAGGACATAAAAATATATAATAATAAAACTTGGAATGGTTTATTTCTTGAATTTTCCACTTAATATTTTCAAACTGCAGTTGATCTCAGGTATCAGAAACTGCAGAAAGAGAAACCACAGATAAGGGAGGCACCTATAAATATCTCAGTCTGAATCTGTCTCCACACATTGTGTCTTCAATAAATGAAACCTGGGTCCCTCAGTTCTTGAACTCTGTGGATTTTAAGGCAGACTGTCCTATGGGGGGATGTTCATTCCCATTCCTGATGTTTCCTTCCAGGGGGAGGCCCATCTCTGGCATCATGCTCCTGGCTCCTCTCCACCCTCTCACTCCTCTCCCCTTGTCCGATGAAGACCTCTGTCATCTCCTCTTAAGAGCAAGCTGTCAGGTGGAAAAACATTTTTTGCTCCTCAGAGTGAAACCAACGCTCTATAGGGCCTAGGCCAGTTGCAAGTGTAAGCCTGGCTTTTCCATGGGAAACTGCAGACATGTCCCAGTCTGGACACTCAGCTTCATTAGTCATAAAGGGATACTTTGGTCTCCATTTTCAAACTCCTTGGTCTTCTAAGTTGGTTCAGATCTTGAGCAGAGAGGAGGTTTGCCATGTATTACCCCATGCCCCTGTGCCCCCAAAATTCTCCCTTAGTTTCATATTATTTCACCTCAATCAACCAGATAACCAAGTCTAGTAATGTCACAGTGAAATGAGGCTTTGTAATTAACCTCTTGCCTTTCAATACAGTAAGGCAACATACAATAGAACTAACTGGACACTTACCATGTTCTCCTTTCTTCATCGGTTGTTTAACATGCGTTATCCCATATACACCTTCCTGTAGCTAACAATAGGTACTGTTATTAGGCCCATTTTATGGATGAAAAGTTTTCAGAATTGACCCAGTTATATAGCAGTGGTGGAGTCAGAATTTAAAGTCAGGTGTGTTTAAATGCAGAGGCCCCTGGATTAACCTAGGTCAGTGGTCGGCAAACTCATTAGTCAACAGAGCCAAATATCAACAGTACAACGATTGAAATTTCTTTTGAGAGCCAAATTTTTTAAACTTAAACTATATAGGTAGGTACATTGTTATGAACTTAATTAGGGTACTCCTAAGCTGGCCTTTGCTAAGAACATCCTCAATCTGATTGAGGTACGTTCACTGAGGTCAACCCCTTCCAACTCTCCCATCCACACTCATCTTGTATACTTGTTTCGTCTATCTCCTTTCGTTCATCCTCTCTATATGTCCAAACCATCTCAACATACCTTTCTCAATCCTCGACACTACATCTTCTTTCACTCCACAACGTTCCCTAAAATTAACTTAATAAACTTTACTTAAAGTTTTAAGTCAATTTCGCACTGTACACGCGTGCCCACACGTGGTATTTTGTGGAAGAGACACACTCAAGGGGCCAAAGAGGCGCGTGTGGCTCTCGAGCCGTGGTTTGACAACCACTGACCTAGATGATAGTCCCTACATCACATCAGATGGATGGCCACATTCCGCTTAAAGATCAAAGACAACAGTTGATTGAAGGAGCATTAGAAAGCCAAGTTCACAATAGTGCATTGAAGATACAAGAGAGATTACATTCACTCTGTCTTGCCTAGCCTGTGCATGACATCAGAACCTAAAACTTATCAGGACAAAGCATCGTTCCAGCAGTAAAGGCAGAAAAAGAATAGGCTCTGTTGGGCAAATTGACTAGGAAAATGTGGTGATTCTATCAGAAGTTTGTACTTTTAAGATTCCCTTGTGTTTTAGTGGCATTGACACACAAAGAGAATTGAGCCATTTTGATCTGCAATAATGAGAAACATAGTTGATGTTCAGACCTGAAACTATTTAACGCAAGTTAATCCTTGAAACAAATCTGGAATGAAATGAGGGAGAAAAAAAATCTTATTATGGTAGACATCAACTAATGGGTTGCATTGCTTTCTTCTCAATTAGAAATGGCAGAGGGGTTTAATTATTTTTCCTTAGCAAGCTCATCAAAACATATCTACACAAAAGCACAGCAAATATGTTATAAGCTTATTTAAGCCAAAGAGCTCGTCAACACTGTTTGTAATTATGAAATCATTTGGGGATATTGTATTTATTTTGGAAAGAATTGTTTTTCTCTTAGATGCAAACCACATCACAGTCTACCAGGCATAAATCTTTTATTCTTCAAGAGCAAAAATGGAAATTGTGCAATGAAGGCGCCACTGATAAAATGAACTAGTCCCCCCGAATCATTGGGATGATCTCATTAGGAGAGATAACAGAGAATGTCATGATTTCAGAAATGCTTTTTTTGGGGGGTGGCGGGGGGGGGGGGGGGAATTGTTGAAATTAAATGCGGCTCAAGGATTTCCAAAGAGGAATTATTGGGAAATGTAGTGCCCTAGCTCCATAAGTTACCATATACATTAAAGTAAAAGGAGGCTTTTTCAGAGACTTCCTTGTCACTTGGGGAGCAAGGGCATGGTAGAGATGGAATAGAACAATATAATGTGCTTGACGAGAGCACAGCTTCATCTCAACTATGACTCTGCCCCTTAGCAGCTGTATAACTCCGATCTATTTGTGCCTTGGTTTCTTTATTTAAAACTTTGGATAAGAATAGGACCTATTTCACATGTTTTCTGTGAGGATTAAGTGACATCATAAATGTAAAGCATATAATATGCACTCTATAGATATTTTATTATTATTATTATTATTACCATAATGATTATGTCCGTTTTCACCAGGAATATTAGATTTAGATCATAGTCTAGAAGTGGTACACAGTCAGTCCAGGGAGTCAGAAATGGAAGTTTACACATTCAAAAATCAGAAGCAAAAAACCCAAAATCAGGATAAAATGAGCTAGGAACCCAAAGGGCAATTTGAATAATGAAGAAAAATCCAAGCATGACAACTTTAGAGATGGTGTCAATGGTTTCATTACTTCGTTTCTAGTTCAGCTTTTTCACCGGAGATGCCTCACCAAATCAGATATTCCTTCTTAGTCATATTTATCTAGTCAATTACCTACCCCTTACCTTATTTTGGGTCCAAAAATCCTAATCTTAAGTGACTATGGAAAACATGAATCCTGCCAGCCATAATGAACTGGGATTCAGCACCAAGTGCCCAGTTTCTGAGAGTTGGTGTATGACAAGAGCCAACATTAAGGTAAAAGGCATGGATTTCACAAGGAAGAAATAAGAGCTCAGAGTCTGATGAGAAAGTGGCCACTGCTGAACCACAGCAAGGTTACTTTCATGGAAAGCCACTGAGCTGACAACCTTAAGGGTTCTTATATTTCCCCTACTTGCATGCTTCTGGAAATGATGATCTTACCTGGGGATTGCTATTCTATAAAGTCAATTCTGTGGCTTCACATGAATCAGAACCCTTGAGAGATGAAGTGTAGGAAGCTGCAAAATGTTCCCCAGTAAGTTCTTTTATGCACTAAACTTTGACAACAACTAGACTAGAGGCTGAGCTACCCCAGGGCACAGATCTCATCAAGAGATGTGGAAGGGCCCTCACCAGTTTGGCTCAGTGGATAGAGTGTCAGCCTGGGGACTGAAGGGTCCCAGGTTTGATTCTGGCCAAGGGTATATGCCTTGGTTGCAGGCACATACCCAGTAGGGGGTGTGCAGGAGGCAGCTGATCGATGTTTCTCTCTTTTCGATGTTTCTAACTCTCTATCCTTCTCCCTCCTCTCTGTAAAAAAATCAATAAAATATAGTTTTTTAAAAAAAGAGAGATGTGGAAGGACAGGGGGCCATTTGATTATTGTTTGCATGATTTGGGCTTCCAAACTCCCCCAATGCAACTTTAATTAGATTTGAAAGTTGCAATCATTCACCATCCAATGAAGACTAGTAGGGAACTGTGGGGATCAAAAACTAACTTGGTGGCATAATTCAGCTTTTCTCACTGTAGAACAAAAATTTCAGTGTGGTTATGTGTTAGAATCAATTGGGGTGAATGTCAGACTTTGAAGGCGTGTCCCCTTTGGAATCTACCATTATTTAAGGGTTACAGGATAAGACTAAAGAATTGTACAATGCAGCCTCAGCATTGGGGGAGTTACAGCAGACTTAGGAAAGTAATATGAACACAGTAAGCATTCAGTGGGCATTTGCTGAATTGAATTGAGTGAGAACTATCTCTAAGAACTTGAAAGGTTTGCAAGTGTAATAAGAAAAAAGTCAAACGAACTAACATTTACTGATCACTTATATACCAAATTAGGTGTGGATGCCTATTCTCTAGTTACCACCATGTCTGTGGCACTCTCCTGAAGGTAACTGCCACTCATGCAGTCTCTAATGGGGCACGCCCATGGCATACTCTGAAACCAGGACTTTCTATCATGTGAACTTGGCCCTGCGCACAACAGGGTGCCTGATACAAGGACAGGCAAATTACCTCTTATTCAATGGCCTATGAGGTCACCTGCTTCAAAAGTTTTACCCTTAAAGTAGCCATTAACCAGACCACTCAGACTCCCTCTAGTAGATCTGAGCCTCTCCTTGAATGCTTACTTTGACCTCATAGTAGTAGAGGTTCTCCTTCCATTCTCATAATGAGCAAACTTGAACTGAGCAAAGAGCTACAATATTCCATGTTAGGAAAGTATCAACCCAGATCTTTTGCAAAGCTTGTACTTCTGCCAAAGAAAGAACTAGAATCTTTAAAATGATGTTACAAAAAAAATATCAATGAAAAGAAAGAGTTCCTTTATCAACAGGATCTATGCCAAAGTGAGCCATTGCAAGACCCGTGGAAGTTTCTACCCAACGGTTTAATAACCTCTACTTTGGGAAGCCAAGCTGGCAAGGAAACTCTAGACAAGATGGCTTCTACAATCTCTTCCATCCTAAAATATTATAAGTTACTGGAAAACAGCTGGGCACCACATTAAGTTAATTTCTGTTTTGTCTTGGCAAAAGCAAAATATATTCTTGCAGAAACTTCTATTGGCAGGGCTGTTGCCTTGTTAAAAAGTAGAAAAGAAGCCGAGAAAATTGTTTATTTTCTTCTCAGGATTTTTGGAGATGGCTTATGGTAGAGCAGGATTATGGGGATATGCAAAGTATAGCACAGTAGTTAAAAACACTGGTAAAAGTGAGCTTGTATCCTGGTCCTGCCACTTATAAGCCATATGACTTTGCCATGTTGTTTAACCTTTTATGGAATTTATTTTCCTCGCTTGAAATAACCTACCTCATTCACAAGGTTGTGAGAATAAAATAATGCATGTACAGCACTTAGCACAAAGCATATGCCCCCGTTTTTTAGCTACTATGTTACTCTGGTGCTTGACCAAAGTCAGTTCTAAAAATTTCTGGGAGGGGAACAAAAAGAATAAGAATAATCTAATATATGAGGCACAGAAAAGATACTTTTAAAAACTTAAATTGTTTTTTACAGGTCACAGAGCCTAGCTTTATATTTCAGAAGACCTGGTTTTTCTTCCCTGCTCAATATCTTGAAATTGAGGTATTGAAAGAATAAGTTGGCCTCCTGCCCATCTGGTGTGGCTCAGTGGTTGAGTACCAACCTATGAACCAGGAGGTCATGGTTCGATTCCAAGTCAGGGCACATGCCTGAGTTGGGGGCTCGATCCCTAGTAGGGGGCATGCAAGAGGTAGCCGATAGATGATTTTCTCTCATCATTGATGCTTCTATCTCTCTCTCCCTCTCCCTTCTTCTCTGAAATCAATAAAAATATACATATATTTTTAAATAAGTTGGCCTCCAGTGACCTAACCTGCAAAGTGAGCATACAATGCAGAAATAGAAGTTCCTGCAGGAATACAATTAAATAAGATGCTTTTGGCTGCAATAACTGAATGTCTGGCTATAAGTGCCTCAATGACTTGTGGCTTCTTTTTCTAATATGGCATGCAGTCCAGAATAGTCAATTCCAGGGTTGATGCTGCAGCTCACTCAACTATTCCGGAACTGAGCTGTCTTGGCTCCTCCCACCTGATCTTAAGATAACTATAGTGGTTCCAAGAATTATAGTCTCATAGGAAGATGCCCAAAGCTGGGACAAGGTGAAAAGCACATCCCCTCATGCGGCTTTGCTTTTTCACCAAGAGGAAAATCCTACCCAGAAGCCCCTGGCAGATATATCTTCAAATTGACCCAAACTGAGTCACATGCCCACCTATAAACCAATCACTGGTAAAGGAGCATGATCTGGCTGATTCATTCATGCCTCATAGCTAGGAAAGAGGTCTACGTCACCACACACCCAAACAAATCAGAGTTATGAACACCTACTTGGCCAAAACCAGAGTTTGAGACAACCCTTGTAAGGAGGGGTGTAGAACGTGGGCAAACAGTAGTAATTGCTCTTTATATCTGCCAAGGGTGTTGAGACACTTGAATAATGTATCTAGCACATGGTAAGTGCTCAATACTCATTTATTCCTCCTTAGTAATTAAAAGATCTGAAAGCTGTAATCTTCTCAGGTTAAACTATCCCTAAACAGAAATTATTGATTTATAGAGATATCCGAGAAATTGTTATTTAATACACACACAAAATGTCTTTTCTTACAAAGACTTTCAGCATCATATTTGTGTAAATGTTAGGTCTCAAATTCATTTAAGTTGCATTTCAATGAATGCAAATTAAACAAAATATACATATCAATTTTTACATGACTCTAGTGTACCCAATATACCTGTATTTTTTTTAAATCATCCTAATCTTTATCATCATCCATTGAGGATTCATTGATACCTACAGAAATCATATTTGATTATAGGAATAACGTGTCATATCTAATCATTTAGTTGAAAATTTATAGGACCAAAATGGACTGTGGGTATGGGTTCTTAGCAAGAGTTATGAACACCCATTTGGCCAAAACCAGAGTTTGAGACAACCCTTGTACATTTGTTTGTTGGTGACACTTTAGTGTTTAAAAACTGCATAACTTTCCATTCATGTCTAGTAGAGTTTCCTCTACCTTTTAGCAAGTTTATTCCCATCTTGTGAAATCCAACTCAACATTTTTCTTCCCTGCAAAGACTTTCTGTTCTCCCCACCAGGCAAATATTTCCTCATCTGGTCTCCCAAAGCCACACCTCTTTTGTATCACTTAACACTATTTACTCATGTGTCTCTTTTCCTCACTAGACTACAGAACTCTTTGGGGCAAAGGACTGTGTTGTATTCATGCTGATGGCCCCAGCATCTAGTGCATTGTTCAATATATATTACAGTACTGCAGGCAATAAATCTTCATTGAATAAGTAGTTTCTATGTTTTGTACATGTACTATGTGCCAGGCACTGTAAGAGAATCTTTAGACATAATAATTTGAGTCTCTCAAAAACCTTATGAACAAAGAGAGTGCATCTCAGAGAGATTAAGTAATTTACCCAAGCAGAAGCAGTTTACTGGGGCAGAATCTCCATTTGAACCAATCTCTGTCTTCCAAGGACTGGATATTTTCCAATATGTTACAAAGCTTTCATGGAAGCTTCATGACCAGAGCAATCTCAACAATGAGGCCAAAAGTACCATTTATGTGTTTACTTTGACTTCTCTTGTTTTCTTTTTTACAATATACAACTAGGAGTCCTACCCTTCATTTATTTGAAAGAAAAAATTACAAAAGCAAACAAATCATTATTTTTTGTTTTCTTCTTCTAGACAATCTCACTCCTGCAGTGCTATAATGAAAAGCTTAAGTAAATGCATGATTATTCTACAAATAAACCATCTCAAAGTGGTATTAACCCAGAGTAAAGCTTGGTATCCTACTGCTGGGGTTTTAGAGTGATAATCATATCTCCTTTCCCCCATGCAAAGAGAAGATATATGATTTAAGTAAAAGAAGATACAAATATTTATTTCTGCTAATGTTAATTTAAAAACAGAACTTAGAACCACACTCAATTCCCCTAAGGTCCCAGTGCACACATGCAGCTGCTGTGAGTGTTGACTGCTTGGCATCTCAAAGATGCCCGCCCCCCCTTATCTGAACAGTTGTCCTCACCTGATTGGGTCACTTCACCTTTCGTCTCAAGGAGAAGTAACTTTGCTGTGGTCTCTAGTTACTGAGGCCTTTCCCTCTGCAGGTGAGCTTGACCTGAGGACACAATCTTTCTTGCTCAGCAACTCTCCCTTCTCTATTCTGCTTCTCTTGATCCCTATGGCTTTCCTGCAGAACTCTCTCAATAAACCACATGCACGTAATAAACCTTTGCTTCAGGCTATTCTTCCAGAGAACCCATCTAAGATATCTACTTCGCTTAGATGTGAGGCCACAGTTGGCTGTCTAATTCCCCCACCCAAATCTAATTTCATCACCACCCAATCACAGGAATAGGTGGACCCCAGCAATGTTGCACTGAAATAACTTCTACAGAGGAAGGGAGGCCAGAAAGACACCCAAAATGTTTCCCCCATACTCTTCCCTCCCAGAAGAGCAGGAGCAAGAATTTCCTTCTAATCAGTGCTAACCTATACAGAGCCTTTGTGTGAACTTGGAAGGAAAACCCCCATTGGTAGAGCCCACCCCAGCGTGGACACATCCTAGGAAACTGAGAACCATTCAATCCCAGCTGCTCTCAGCCTCCTGTCCTGCTTCTTTTGTGCAGGACCAATAGCAGCCCTATTCTCCTCTA
Organism: Myotis yumanensis; assembly: GCF_028538775.1. Taxonomy (NCBI): domain Eukaryota; kingdom Metazoa; phylum Chordata; class Mammalia; order Chiroptera; family Vespertilionidae; genus Myotis; species Myotis yumanensis. Next base: position 31,871,021 of record NW_027223766.1, on the reverse strand, counting down.
TAGAAACATGGCTGAGGATAAGCTCCTCTCCATACCACCCATTTTGTGGGACCAACAATATCTAACCTTAGGGTTCACATTCTAGATGCATTATCAGTGTGACCCAGGGAAAATGACTTTACCTCTTTTTGTTTATCATGATTAATGCAGGGGTAATAAAAGTAAATTCCTCATATGGTTGTGGTGAAGATTAAATGAATTACTACATGGAAGGTGCCTCATGTGTAACTTCTGGCACATAATAAAGCTCTAAATAAATGTGAGATGCCATTACTATCATAAATGCGCATGAGGAACTACAAGGAGTGTACTCCATTTGATTTGGGATCAAAGTCAGGAAAAATGCCACACTTTGGAATCAAAGCAGTAGAAGAACCAGTTGTAGAAAAGATTGCTTATCTGAGAAGCAGCCCATCTTAAGGAAATAGTTTGTAAGGTATTTGCTTATAAGAAAATACAGATTCCCAAACCTCTACCTAGGAAATCCAGTTACCCAACCAGTACAAAGGGCCAGAGGAGTGTGCTCAGAAGAGCATAAGTGGCACAAAAGCTATGATCATCTCAACCATGCTGCAAGGTACCTAGCAAGTAGCATCTCCCCATATTACTATCTTTGATGGCTGATGCAGGAAAAGTATGGGTTCATAAGAGTTTGTTGGTGATCCTCAAGTATTGTCTGAAATGAAAAATATTTATGTTTGGTGGACACAAGTAACATGGTCATTGGGAAGTTACAATCCATAACAAACTAGAACATAATTCACAAGGCTGTAATACAATTCAAGCAACACATTACTACTAAAGAACAGTAGTCCTTAAGGTGGACATCCAGGCCACAGTGTCAGCACCACCTGGGAATTTGTTACAAATGCAAATTCTTGGGCTCCACACCTACTCTACTAAATCAAGAACTCTGGATATAAGGCCCAGTGATCTGTGCTCTACAGTCCTATAGGCAGTTCTAAGACACAATAAAGTTTAAGAACCATAGTGTAGGCTCTTCATATCTGTTTATCTGATTCTGCACTCAGAAGCAATCACGGAAAAAAATTATTTGATTTGACAGAATATCAGAAAGGAGTAGCATGGCTAGTGTTCAAGAGAAATCAACTTACTAGAAAACCATATTTCATTTGTTACATAATTGCCATTCTGGTGCACCATAATTTCTTGAAATTTTTATTAGTGTGGAACAAATTCCAAGAGCTTGACAAGCTTTCTTCTCAATGTACTACATCTCCTGAAGACACCTTCCTCAGTGCAGCCTCTTAGCCATGATGAGAGGAACTGAGCTGTCCTCTCTGTTGAAACGAAAATAAGGGAAATAACTCAACTAAGGGAGCAGACACAAAGTCTAAAAGATCTACATCTTACCACTCCTGCCACCATCCACACACATCCATCCTCCAGAGGAATTTTATAAGACATTGACCAAGAAGAATGGAAACTAAGTCCCTACACCTGTTTCCAAACTCCCAGCAAACAATAAATTCAATGAAAAGGGACGCAACTCAACTGAAAACATGCCTATGGCCCAACCCTGAAACCACACTTAAATTGGACATAAATGGCTCTTCCCTAAACCAGAATGAGATCCATACACATGCTTCCCTTTCTAGTGAAAATCTACAGTGTGGATGTGTGTGCACATGTGTGCGTGTTTGACAAGATACTATTTCAGGGAAGCAATATTCCTTCCTAATATACTTAATAAGAATAAATAGTCTGAGGATCATTCCAGTGACAAATAAACAATTAGCAACTTCTCTGTATGCCATATTCATTGATGGAAGAAAATAACGAAGGATGCTGAAAAGGCACCATTTAACAAAATATCCTACATCACGTTGGTTTACTTCCCTTTGAACTGTGTTTTAATCAAACTAGGTTGATTTCCACTTGGTGAAAATGTTTCATTTCAAGCCACTGCATTTTTACAAGCTTTTCTACCACATTTTACTGGAGTCCTATAAATTTTATGAAATTCTGGAATGTCTAGACCATAAAAACCTGTCATTTGAATGTGTTTTCTATGGAGATGTTTCTCCTGTATGCAAACTCACATACTTTGTAACTATTTGTGGAGAAAAAGAAACAAAAAAAGCAATCCTTTAAGATATGTCAAACAGTACCTGAATTAAAAAATCACCTTCTCAGTTGACTAGAATTTCACCTGTTATAGACAAACCCTTTCTAGAACATCTAAAAGACTGAAACCATTCGTGATAATCATGATTTTTAAAAGTCCACCACCCTTACCCTGTATGCCTTCTGCATCCAATCCTCTTAAAGACACATAGTACCAAATGCACCTCGTATGAGAATTCTAAAGCTAATGATGGACTGCGGTCATGAATGAACATTCAGCACCATTATTAAAGGAGGTAAATGTGCCAGAAACTGAGAATCAGCATTTAAGGTTGATGAAACATGAAACTCCCCTCAAAATACAATCAAATACTGCAACAAGGAAAAAGTACTAAACAACTTGAATGAATCAGCACCAAGCTCCCGAATGTCACTAAATGAATCACTCCTTCCTTCTCATAAAGTTTATCAATTTGGCCTCAAAGTGAACTGAAGCATGTTGGCAGTATTTTCTATGTCTTTGTCTAAAACATTGAGGACTGCTGATCATGCGCAAGAATTTCTGGATTGTGAATCCTAAAGCCATTTGCATCACATCCCTTAATCACCTTCATAAACAGTCTGGGTGCATGGGTGGATATTGATGGATGCGTCCACATATTTATTTCATGCTAGCTGTATAAATTCTATGTAAAACCACTTTTCTCTCCTAACTATGAAAAGAAAGGTGCTACCACTGCTATGCCTTCTTCAGATGGTTGTTGTCTGGGTTTAGGAAACCCCTTTATATAAGGAATTAGCTCTCTCCCTAGAGAAGGGACCCTGCCACCGAGGCAACAATCAGGAAGTGTTTACAGCAGCTGCAAGTGGACCAGAAGATCTAGTTACATACCTGGAATGTTGTTCTAGTGTCTAAAGAAACAACCTTACAGGTAGGACACTGTGAGTGCCCACCTGGGAAGAGGTATGAAATGCCTGGAAATAACATAGGTTTATTTAACTGTGAACCAGGACACACATTTAGCACCATGTGATTTCCAGATCCACACTCAACCCACCCAATTGGTGGATGTTGTCCACCAATTTGGAACCAGAAGACCTAAGTTTGTTTCCCTCACTCTACTTGCTCTGTGTGTTCAAATTATTCACCACTTCTCTGAGCTTGGTTTCTTCCCTTAAACTAAAATATGGTTGACAGCTTTTCAGATATTAGTCATCTAACTGAATAGTTCACTGGATAGCCTCTCTGATCTCTTTAAGCCAGTGACCAAAAGCTCCCATGATGTTTGAACTCCGAGTGATCCAAATGAATTGCTTCTGTGATCAACATAAAAAGGGTTAATCCCATAAATCTTATAAATGACCCCATAAGGAATATACAGTATGAATGCAATAACAATATTAAATGATACTCGTATGACACAGTCCATTACTTTTTCCTCCTTTTTTATTTTAATTTATTTATTTTTTAATCTTTATGGTTGAAAGTATTACATATACCTCCTTTCCCCTCCCCCATTGGCCTCTTCTAGACTGCCCCCAGCCCCCACCTACTTTTTTCTTATTATATCAAATCCTCACAGCCACTCATGGTGTCATTATATCGAATGCCAAGTTCATTAAAGTTATGAAAATTACCCAAGATCACAGGAAGTCACAGACTACAATTTCTCTAATCTCTACTATATCAAAACAGAAGGAAGGGGCAAGAGAAAAATAAGTGCTTAATTTTATGTCTATAGTGGCAAAGTCATATCTCTTTTTTTTTCAAAGTCATAACTCTTGAAGAAACTAACCATATGCATACTTAATGCCATATGCAAGGTGAGCCCCCAAACCCATTTCATGTTCTTATTAAAGAAGGAGCATCAGATAAGTGGGCAATCTTGATTTTACAGCCCTCAGACAGAAATTGTGCACGACCTGGGGACCCACTACTTGCAATTGATAAATCTGAAGTCGGGGGGCGGGGGGCGGAACAGACAGTGTTATGGGGCTGAGCCCTTTCCCTGTGGGGTTTGTGCTCATTTCAGTTAGTGTCAGAATTGAATTGACTTGTAGGATACCCAGCCGGTATCACAGAGAATTGTTTGGTGTGGGGAAAAGCACATCTGGGATCAGCAGGGGCACCTCACGCTTCTTCATCATGTTATGCCATATCTCATACTGAAATTTATTTCCAAATTGAACCAAACATTTAAAAAAAGGAGAGAATACTCTCTGTAGAGCTTTCTCAAGTCACATCTTGAGTCAAAATTAAGGATATCCTTAATGGGTCCTGGTCACCATAGTTTCCCCTCCTTAAATATAAGACCCGCATTGCCTCATTGGCCCAAGATCTAATCCCACCTTTACGAAGTGATATCTGGGTTCCTGGATCTGACTACCCCCTCCCAAAATACAACAGGACATCATACACTAGATGGCGTCCCTCAGCATGCAGAGAGAAAGTATTGCATTAGTAAACACACTTAACTAATATTTAGAATAAAAATAACTCAGATGCATGATTACACTTCTTAACCAGATACATAATTATACTATAGGAAGGACAATAGTAAGGAAACCAAAGTAATAAAAAAAAAAAGCTTTCACCATATCACCAGGAAATAGTGTTGCCAGCGGAAATGAGCCTGCCAAAAACTTGGTTCTCAGGCAAACCTGGACTCAAAGTCCCTTTCCTACTTGCTGGCTGCATGATCTTAAACCTCTCAGAGCCTCAGAATTCACACTAAAGTAGGCTCATAATATCCATCTCTGAGATAACACATATAAAGTCCGCTGGTATCAATTACCGGCAAAAAAAAAGATCTGTGGCTTGATAATTACTATTATTATTATAAATGTACTCTTTCTATATGATCTCTTAAATATTCTTGCCAAAAAAATAGCTTATAAGAGGAGATTAGATGAAGTAGTCCTAATGAATGGTAATAGTATCTTTACCATTACAACCTTTTCATAGTTCATAAAAATAGTCAAAAGAAAAATACTCTACAAAGAGATTATGTTATTTTTTTAAAGGCTGGTAATTTAAGTTACTCTCCCATCTCTCAGTTTCCACTAACTAAATCTACTTGGGCACAAGTGAGCACTATTAGGACAGAGCAATTTGATATAATTAGGTATCCACAGACTTCTCAACCCTTGAGACATATGGTATACTGCATTTCCACACAATGAGGCAGGAAAGTATTGCATCCTGACAAACCTGGCATCACCTGCATCGGCTATTGGCATTTCTACTGCAAGCGCTGTCTCCTTAAATAAGCCTTCCATTGAAGCAGAGCTCACCAGATATGATGGTGCCAGGACTCCCCCAGTTTGCCTCTGAATGTCAAGACAAGGCTTTTTCAAAACAGGTTAAGACACATTTCTTTTCCTTCCACAAGTTTTTGTCCAGGGCTGGTTTCCTCGAGGGTAGAAGAAAGGTGCTGACGTTCACTATACCAGTTAGAACCAGACCATGGGCCTTCTCGTGTTCTTCAAAGTATAATTCAGAAAGTATAGAAAAGGCTTCTAAGTTCCCCACCAAACAAAACAAAGCCGAACAGAAAAACACCATCACTGGGATCAAAGCTTACATGTTTCAAGAACACTACTGTGAGGGTTCAGATGAAAAGAAAAGTGTTTACTCATTTATAAAATATTTACTGAACATCTACTGTCTCTCTCTCTCTATATATATATATATATCAGACTCTATTCGACACTCTGGGAATATTGTGTTCGATGAGACAGACAATAACTGCTACATGCTGCCAGTTCAAAGCCATCCTTCTATTTAAGGTGGCTCTTAGGTTGGAGCACTCGCCTTGAGAATTCGCTGCTGCAAAATCAGACGGGGCCAGGGGGCCAACAATGACAATGGGAAAGCATGCATGTAAAGTCGTGATTGTCAGAGCATGATCTGCCTCTGTTGTAAACTCAGGATGCTGGGAGTGCCTGCCTAGTGCACTGTTGCGAGGCTCAGCTGGTTCCGACGGTTGAAAGTGCCTGGAACATAGATGACACCCAGCAAAGAGCAAGTTCTCCTATCCTCTTGTTCAAGCCCCAGTACCCTCAATGGATAACGGAAACATGGAAAGACAAGACATCCAAGTCATAACTTTGGTTTGTCTCTGAAATCAAAGTGGGGCTTGCCATTTAGCTAGTATATGCTAAATGGCCCTCTTAGTAAAACAGTGACTCGGGCCTGCAGCCTTCATGTTTGAGTCTTTTATTAGCAATGCAGGAGATAATGTAAATAATCCTTTACATTGTTTTACACAGTGATCCTTTAAGAATCTTTAAGTAGAAATAAAGAAAACACAAAAGTCTGGGATATCCCAATCTGTGCATGCTCACCAATAAATAAATAAAAATAAATAAACGGCCATCATCCTACAGTAGAGACACACAGGAGAACCTGACACCACGCTCTTCTCACACACCTTTCTTGGCTTTGAAAATAAAGCTCAAACACTTTGCCTCCGTTCAGCTCAGCAAAGGTAGCAGCTTAGACATAAAAAGTGCAAACGCTGCAGAAAAAAAAAAGAAAAAAGAAAGAAAGAAACACCCGTGGCTGGCTGCCAGCCCTTGGCCAATCAGTCCTCACCAGGAAGGTTGCGTCAGACTTCCAGCCGCTGGAACCTCAGCAGCTGCCTGCAACTCAAGCTTGGACCACCCAGGCCGCAGTGGACGGGCATCTGGAGAAATGCACAAACAATGGAGAACGTTAGAGCCCTGTGTTTCCCAGCCAGAGATTCTGTCACCAGGCTCAGCCTGGATTTTGAGAAAGTCCTGGGCAAAGAAGAAATCGAGTCTATGCTAAATGGCCCTATTAGTGAAACAGTGTCTCAGGTCTGCAGCCTCACCCCCGCCCCCTCCCGAATGGAAAAATATTTTTTCAGTGGAAAATCACCCGTCTTAGTGTTCATGAATCTAGTTTTCAACTGGTGTTGGGCTTTCACCCAGTGTAATTAACGTCTTACCAGTGGGTGGCTGGTAGGATTGCTTTACACCTCTCTCATCATCCCAGCACCTAATGCCTCCTGAAATGCTTTCTACAAACAAATAGGAAATGATGTGTCTCAAGATAGACTATTTTATTTGGTCAAGGGCTCTCCGGTAGCCCCTCCATTCTGCTCTCGGCTAATTAATTTTTCTAAATGTAAATGTCAGAAAACAGGCCCGCATCACTCAAAGGCTGGCTCAAATGCCAGCCGTGCCAACTTGTTATAATTACGATGAGGCACAATAGCGGACGCGGGGGAAGCCTAATTAAAGAGTTGGACCTCGAATCCCAAATGGAAAGCCAAATGCGTGGCTTCCTATCAGATCTGATGGAAACCTTGCCCCACCGATGATGGATGTCTCTGGGAAACACTCACCCTCTGAGCACCCAAAGTACAGCTACTTGGGAAAGCGTAGGAGAGAAGCATCCTGCTGAGATTGAAATTGAAACTAAAACCTGGGGGAAAACACGCATCCCAGTCCAGAGACTCGGACTTCATTGGTCCAGGATGCAGCCTGAGCCTCAAGATTTTCATTATTCACCAGGTGACACTGATGGGCAGCCAAGGTTGAGAAACCCTAAAAAAGATTCCTTAGATAATACCCACCCCTTTATGGAAAATTTAACTGGGAAGCCAGTGTATTGTGGCATAGGAAAGTAAATTTACCAGCTCTATCAGAGCAAGACAGAGTAATAATTTCCTATACTGCACAATACATGTTGCCTTTGCTTCCCAAACTAGTCTGGAAGCTTCAGGAGAGAGCTCTCAAAACAGTCAACATAACAGAAGCTCAATCAGCGGAGAGATGCTCAGGAAATATCAGACTGTCTATATGTTTAAGCAGAAAGAGTCAGACTTTAGAGAAACATATGTTTTCTACAATCCTCTGAGCATTTATTCTCAAATTTTGGTGTGCAGGCAAAGCTTATGGAAATAAGTAGGTTTCTACACTTCCCCCAGTACCCAACATTTGGTACAGCAGTAATTTCACGCGAATTCTTCAGTGCCTGGTAAAACCCAGGAACAAAACAACAACATGGCACGATCTGAGATGGGAATCTGCAAAGAGTGAAATGCAGGAAAGATAAAGGCTCCTTTCATCTAAGCTCTTGAAGTCAAAGATACATCATAGGTTCACCGTACTAAGAACATGAGTTGCGTAGTTCACTACAAGTCTACAAGCAGAGTCACTCTTACAGATTTAAGATAAATAGTGGAGAGTCAGGTGGACCAAGCTTTCTGGATTCTGTGTGGGATCCTCAACTGTCAGAGGCAGAGTTTCTGGCTGAGAACTACACTTCGGACTCCGTGGAGGGAATGCAGATGGGTTCCCTCCTCCCGTGCACTGCCGAATTCAAACTGAAGCTGCATTTCCTGCAACTTTAGGAGGCTCTGCAGAAGCCAAGTTTCAGGAAAACCAAGAAAGCAAGTAACTTTGTGTTATCAGAAGAGGCCAGGCAATATTAATGCAAAACAGAAAGTTTCCTGTCTGTAGTTCTCTGTCTAAAGCTAGTATGACTCCAGGATTTTAAGAAGTTTCTTTTCTTTAAGTCACAGGCTTAGAATTTAATGGTTCCCTTATATAGACTCCATTCAAATAAATCCTGGTCTAGCCACATACTTGCTGTGTGACCTTGAGCATGTTACTTAACCTCTCTGACTCACTGTTTCTGCATTTTTACCATGAGGAAATTATTGTTTACCTCATAGAGTTATTGTGAGGATCAAATGTAAATTACTGAATGTAGTACTGACGCACGTTAGCTGATAATAATTATTATTATTTCAACTTCCTGATCATCCTCTGGTTCTATACAATGTGAAGCTTGTCATGCCCAGTTATTTATGTACAGTCACTGTACTCACCCCATAGTTGTTTTATTTAAAGCACTGATCTGTTTTCTTTACTTTCCTTTGTACAGGAGACCACCCAGAATCAGCTCAGATGAAAGCATTGGGTTAGCTTCTGTAATAAATAAACCCCCAAATTTTAACAGCTTAACACCTAAAAAGCTGATTTCTCACATACCAGTCCAAAGCTAGTGTTCCTGATTAGTGGGTCCTTTTACAAAATATGGTGATTAAAGGACCTGCTCTCTCCATCTGTAGCTCACCATCCTCTAGGCCCCAACTGGCAGACAGGGAAATGGAGATAGAAGAAGGCCAGCCCGAATCTTAAAAGCCCTGACCCAGAAGTGAGTCCCATTTCTTCTAGTCTCATTCCATTGGTCATATGGCCAACCTAGTGAAGGATTCAAGATAGAGTCCATGACTGGGCAGCTTCCTCGCAGCAACCGCTCCCCACTAATCCAAGGAGAACACGAACTTTTGGCGGCCTGGCGGCCATCTCTCCCAAAGAACATGTATCTAATTTGCATGGAGGTGAAGCCCTGGGAACCTAAAGTGGAAGAAAGTTAAACAACTATTACTGCAACATACTACAAAGGCAGACACGCCTCACACACTCAAGAATGGTCATCCCTCCAGTGCCAGATCAGCATGAGAAACGTTCGTTAGGAAAGTTTTCCTTTCATGGTCCATGAGCCATCTGTTGTAACACAGAATCCGTGTATGCACATACCTCCCCAGATCTCAAACTAAACAAATGTCACTGACTGCAGTTCTCCTTTTTCCTCTCACTAAATGCCCCGAGTTCTTCAAATGTTCTTAATATGCCACTGAGGTTCTCTCCCCTGAAAGGGTACCATTCGTCACGGTCCCAACAGTATTTGACCCCGCCAGATGAATACAATATTCCAGACACATGACTGGGCATCCCATTTGGTGTCATCTTTTCTAAATTATACTAACCAGACTTGCAGCTCTTCCTTCTCCTTGGGTTTCTTTATTTTCCTACATTTTAATTTCTTTATTCATACTTCCTAACCCAACTGATATCTTTAGCCTCCATTTGTCTGCTCACCAAATTAGCATTCTTGCATCAGACGCACAAGGGCTGGTCAGAAAGGAAATTTACAAGGTGTTTTTATGAAACTGATTTTAAGAGAAGGCATGTAATCCCTACAAGTATTTAAACAGCAGCGGATGGCTACTTTCCCACATAATCCAACAGATTCACACATTTGTTATACCGCAGCACCAGCTCTTTTCAATGCCAGCTGAGTAAATGGCAGGGTCCTTGGTTATTAAATCAACTTCATATCACATCAGTGAACACAGACTTTGCGGAGTTCCAGGCTTGTTGCAAATAAATGTCTCCAAGAGACAGAATGAGTTTTGCTTGAAACGGGGGCACTGTTAACTTTTCCACGTTTTGGAGCATTGATTTGCCCAGTGTTTTGTCCTCTGCGTGTTTCCAGGTCCTCGGATTACAGCTTTGCTCCCTGCCGTTCCATTCCTCTCCAGGACTGGGCATGTCATTCTGATACACTTTCAATTAACAATGCTCTTGCCATAAATTTAAACAAGTTGACCATGAAATGCTGCAGCAGAAACCACTCTCTTTTTCATTAAAGAAATGGAAACACATGTTATAAAAGAACATTTAATGACATGGAAAAATATTCAAGATATATTGGTAGAGGGGAAAAAGCAGATTTCTAAAAGGCAAACGCAATATGAATCCATATTTGAAAAGCATAATATATAGTATGTGCACATTTGCACATGTATGCTGGCACAGGAAAATTCTAGAAGGTTATTCCCCAATGTGTGAGCAGGTACTCTCTTTGGGTGGGGAGTTTTCTGGAGATAATTTTTTTTCTTTCTTTTCCTTAGTTATATTTTCTAAATTTTCTCTAATGAACATTAGAAATTTAATAAAGGCAAAACTTAATGTTATTTAGTTCTTTAAAATTTTACTAAAAGTAAAAACAACTCTAAACAATTACACACCACACCACAAGTCCAGAAAATGAATTTTTTTATACTCAGGATCCACATTACCATCTCTGTTCCTCTGAGCCTTCAGTGCTTTAAAAAATATAGTCTTGGGCCCTGGCTGGTGTGGCTCAGTTGGTTTGGTGTCATTCCATACACTGAAAGTTTGCCGGTTCGATTCCTAATCAGGACGCATGCCCAGGTTGTGGGCTTGATTTTCAGCAGGAGGCAGCCAATTGATGTTTTTTTTCTCACATTGATGTTTTTTTTCTCACATTGATGTTTCTCTCTCTCTCTCTAAAAATAAATTTTAAAAATATATTGTTGTGGAATGAATATTGGTGTGCCCCAAAATTGCTATGTTGAAGCCCTACCCCGCAATGCGACTAGGGCCTTGACAGAGGTCCTTAAGGCTAACTGAGATCATACAGTTGAGACCCTGAACCAGTAGGATTAGTGTCCTTAAAACAAAAGACAGGAGAGCTCCCTCTCTTTCTCTCTTTCCTTCTGAGATGTGAGGGCACAGTAAGAAGGCAAGAAAAGACAACTCACCAGACACTGAGTCTGTAGTCATTGGATCTTGAACTACTCAGCCTCCAGAACTGTGAGAAAAATAAATTTTCATTGTTTAAGCCCCACAGTCCATGGTATTTTGTTATGGCATCCCAAACAGACAGATACAGACACCATGGTGCAACAAAATAATTTCTTTATTATTATGTGTAAATATTTAACCTTCGAGTCAATTTTTGAGCAATTGTACCACTTTGGTAACTCTCACCCATTGTGATCAAAACACACACACAAATGAACTTCAAATGCTCCTGGACCACTTCCTTTTAGGCCTTGTGATTCTTCTTCATACATGGCTGATTACACTTCATATTCATCTTTGGGGCCCTAGTGATTCACACATATCAGTCAAGAATTCAGTAGGGTATATATATCTTTACAACTAAATGTTTTAAAATTTTTCAGGTAGATATCCAGAAGAGGGGTTGCTGGTTTATATAGTAGCTCTTTTCTTAGTTTTTTGAGGGCCCGCCATACTGTTTTCCATAGTGACTGCACCAATTTACAATCCCACTAGCAGTAAATGAGGGTTCTCTTTTCTCACCAACACCTGTTAATTCTTGTCTTATTGATTCATTGCAACATTATTCACAATAACCAAGACATGGAAACAACCTAAGTGTCCTTCAACAGATGACTGGATAAAAACATTTTAAAAAAGTGGTGCCTCTACTACTCAACCATAAAAAGAGATGAAATTCTGCCATTTGCAACATGTATGAATCTTGATGTATCATACTACCTGGTAAGTGAAATAAGTCAGGTGGAAAATGATAAGAACTGCATGATTTCATTTATATGTGGGATATAAAACAAAAAGCAACAAATAAACAAAACAAAAAACCCAAAACTCATAAATACAGACAACAAACTCTTAGTTACCAGCCTCATACCTGTAGGCTTAGAGGTATGGGGGTCAAATCTATGATGACAGAAGAAGACTAGACTGTAGATGGTGACTACACAGAAGAGTATACAGATGTATTATAACGTTCTACACCTGAAATTTATATAATGTTATTAACCAATGTTACCCCAAGAAATGTAATAAAAAAATAATAATTTAAAAAATAGATTTTATATTTTAAAATATCACCAAGTCTCCCTATCAGGAATTCACTGACCATCTTATAAAGACCCACAGCAGAGTTTCTGTGCAGAGGACCCAGGCTCCAACACATAATTTTATAGTAGAAAAACAAAGTGAATTAAGTCTCTTAAAAAAACAAGTAGGCATTTAACATACATGAACAGAGCTAAGGACACACAGATGGTGTGGGTGGCGGGGTTGTTGTTTTTTTAAATTCAGTAATTGATGTAGAGGCAGAAATTAAAAAGACAGGTATAAATAAAGAATGGGTTGGAGAAGGGGCTTGAGCACATCTTAATTAATACAACCCAAAGATATTTGCTGTAGGCTTAGAATGTAAATTCAAATTAAACCCAGCCCAACAGCTCAAAGCAAAAACTTCTCCGAAAGGACTGCCCACTGACTTCAAAGGTGCGGTTGGCCCACAGGGAAGAGAGGCCAAGAGGTCAAGGAATGTTCCTGAAGCATTGCAGAGTCTAAAACCCTGGAGGTCGCTGACCACCCCTTCTGGGTCCCTGACCCCAGAGGACAGGGTGGACAGTCCCTCAGGAGGCTCATTGTAAGCAGCATCACTGGGTGCTTCCCTCCAGTCCAGAGCTCTAGGTGCATAGGTGGAAGCAAGCTTGCTACAGAGCATCCCTCTCCCTCTTGGTGCAGTAACATATTTCAAAATGCCACTTTACTAGCAGCTAAACAAAAACACCTCTTTGACAGGGATGAGGGAGCGTGGAGTAAACCTGTCAACCCCACCTATTGTTCTGCAGAGTTGAAAGTTTCCTAAGATTGATTATAAAAGACAGTTGTAGAGGAAACCGTTGGAGTCTGCTGAATGGAAAACAAACAGTGAGGCATTCACTGCCGAACAGATCTGATGGATTAAAATGCACCGAAGAAAGACATTTCAAGCGATGCCTGAGTAGGCCACGTCGGAAAGAGAGGAAATTCGGCCTGCAATTTCCAATCAAGGGAAAACTGGCAAAGCAACAGAACTTGAGGCTCCCTCAGATTTACACTTTATCTGCTAATTAGCATTAACATGCGCAGTAGAGGTATCTTACCAGCTTGTGGCTCAATAAAAACCGGAATGTGTTACCACCACAGAATGTGTAATTACTTTAAGCGCTGGCTGAAAATTGCAGGGTACTTCGTTTCAGAATTTGTATGTATTTATTGTTAGAGATAAACTTGTTGAAGTATATCTAATCTAATTTTATGTTATAATTCCTGTGTAAGATCATTTCAGTGTCAGCAAGCCAAAGACTGAACTAAATACTGCCATAAATTGTAATACATTAAAATACCAGAGCGATACAGCCATTCAGCCATGACTTGATTTGCTTATTGTTCAAGGACAAAAAAAAAAAAAGAATTCTCAGATTACATCAGAACTAGAAATATATCCTGTGGAGTTGCTTCTACCATGTCAGGTCATGCAGCTGATGGAGTCTGCCAACATGAGACGCCCTCCTTTGGCTCCTTGGAAATGTGAATCACTTTTAAAAGAATTGTAGATTTCCGTTTCCCTTAGGTAGAATTTATTATTTTTGTAAAAATCTCTTTAAAATTGCCCCGTACCTCCCCACAAGGGAAATGCATTAGGACAGATTATTTGGCTTTAAATCATAACTAGGTTAATATTTGTTTTAAGTTTGAGTTAAGACCTAGTTTAAATTTCTCCTTAAATTGTTAAACAAGACAATTTGGGGCTATGAAAAGGAAACTAGACCATGTTTTCCAGTAACATGATATTATGGCAGAGGCTACCAAGTCATGCAAAAGCGATTTCTTATTTTCCTACTGAATAGGGGATTATAGCTAGAGCGTTGCCTGCATGCAGACTGTTCATTTTTGAGCAGCATTTTGTCAAGCCTGTGCAACTTGGGGAGACATGGAGATAACACTGCCTCTGAGAGGGGAATGCTGGACCTGACACTGTTTCTGTTTGATAACCGGCTCAATTTCTCTGCCTCTTTATGCGCTGTTTCTCCAGGGGAGGGAGAGAGAAAAAGAGGATATACAAAACGGTATGGTTCCCAATGCCAATGCTTTGATTCATATAGTTTGTGTTTATAAGACACAAAAACCTTTGCAAATGTTCAAAGGATTTCAGTGTCTGCCCACTGGCCTCCCTGTTGTGTGAAAAATGTTGGGAGCTAATGGGGCCTTGAATGACTTGGGCCATCTCATAACGCTGATGTATTGGTTCTCCAACAGCCTTCCTACGCGCTGCAATAATTAAGCTTTCAATAGACTGAAAGTCTTGAAACTTTAACATTCTTTGCCTGGGGAAGCCACTTCACCCAGCACATTCAAAACACAAATGGATTTTCCTTTTGAAGGCTGCCTTTTAACTTGGGGAATTGATATTTTACATTTAATGATTGCTAGCCATAGCCTTGCACCAAGCTGAGCATATTAAACATGGACCAATATATAAACAAAACCAGGTGATGTAATGCGAGTGGACAGAATTGAAGTCTTCTCTGAGGCTGGGGAAACAGGGGACCGGGGAGCCCCAGTTCCCGCGTTTACTGCAGTGGCCCAAAGCATGGAACAGAGGTGTCAGCACTGCTGTTAAGTATTTAGAAGATGCTGCCTCTGATCCCTTCTTTGGTTTCAGAAGGTTGGCAGGAGGGACTTTTCTTCCCAGGCCTCATTCCTTGACTATTGAGCAATGCTCTGATAGGATCTTGAAACAATTATTTTTATTTAGGGGGCAGGGGAGAGATCTCAAAAAGCTTGTGATTTCCCCCGTCTCTCGCTGCATGTGAACAGTATTTTGAAATCTTGCTGAATGAAAGCAACTAAGGACAATGTGGGGTCGCGATGGTCCACACCATGTGAAAGTGAACACTGTTCTCAAACCAGCAGCCTCAACAAGGAGTTAACTGGAGTTTGTTGACCCGATATAGAATTTTCTAAAGATTTTTCTTTTCTAGGGATACCTTTAGATTAAAAAAAAAAAAATTTAAATAAGACTTAATCTGTATGTACAGGGTCTTACCACCACTCATAAGAAGCAACAACAGCTATTTGCAGTAACAAGTGCTTTTTGTCACCTAGAATCTTGACTTCTGCCTTGCCCATGGTACAGCCTGAGAGCCTGACAGTGAGCCTGTCTGGGTGTCATTCATCATGAAAAGAGAACCAAAGGGAACAGGCAAATTCTGCCACTGGAGACCTGCTGGGTGTCCTCCTGTGAATGCCCATTGTGCAGACTGTTTAATATGAACACCCATATGGCTTTCCTTTCCTGTACAAGGGTCAAAGTTGAAGTGCAATGACTTTGAGTCAGGAAACAGAGAGCACACTCAAACAGGGATTTTGAGGATTGCTTCTACAAGTATGAGAAGCAGAAAGACAGGAAGAATGAAAGGGAAGCCCACTGGGGCTATCAGCAGCTAAGAGCTTCCGGTTCCCTTCGAGGGGCTGCATGAACTCATCCACAGCGCAGGAAAGTGCCCTCCCCACCCCCCACACACAGCAACTGTGGCCCTCACTAGAGAAATAAAGACACTGGTGACCTAGTGGGCATAAACTCCCTGACCACACTCTCCTTCTGCCCTCTTCTCTCCTGGGGCTGCCTCCTCGGCTAAACTCAACTGGAAAGCAAGGGAGTCTTCTTTATGCAGCTTATACAGCCCGCCCCCCTCCTACCCCCAGGGCAAGAGCTGGGAGAAGGGGGTAGAAAGTTGATCTGGAGGGGCAAACAGACTACCCAACACAAATGAGCTACTCTAGTCACACTTATCAGAAGAAATGTTTGATGTGTGACTGGTTTGGCTCAGTGGATAGAGCATCGGCCTGCGGACTGAAGGGTTCCGGGTTGGATTCCGGTCAAGGGCATGTACCTCGGTTGTGGGCACATCTCCAGTAGGGAGTGTGCAGGAGGCAGCTGATCGATGTTTCTCTCTCATCCATGTTTCTAACTCTCTATCTCTTTCCCTTCCTCTCTGTAAAAAATCAATAAAATATATATTTTTTTTAAAAAAGAAACGTTTGATGTAAAACAGGCACCACACCAGTTCCTGTACTACCATAAAGCCCAATAGTAAAACAAATTTGTTGCCACTTTTCACTTCTTATGGATTTTCATAATGGTCCTCGGAGGCCAACAACAACTGTTAACTACTGTTGTCACCAACATCTTAATAGAAACACACGTCCCTGTTGTACATATGTCCAAACATCCTAAGTGGTCTTTTAACTACCTTTTATCAAGAGCTGCTTTTACAGGCTCTTAATTATTTCCTAATTATTTGCATTTCCCTTTATGACAGTGCCTTTTTAACCACGAATTAAAAGGAAGTTTTATATCCTTGTGATTTCAGACAATTAATTTTATCATCCTATTGATTTATTCATGGGACCTATTTTTACTCATTTAAAAAAAATACTTTTCTCCTGCTTGTAAGACATCCTCTTCCCTATATTGATGTTTTGCTATATGATTAACTCTCTCATTCTCTCCCTTTCCCTAGCAACCAAAGTTAGGTCTAGCAGACAATCATTTTTTGCACCCTTAATCTCTGCTCAGTAGCTTTACTGAGAAAATACTTCTACAATAAAAGAAGTGACATGTCTCCTCATTCTCTGCATCTTTAACTTTGCTCTTGGGTTAAAAGTCAGGAATGTGCTATTGATCCACCTATAACTTTCAGCCTGGAATGGCCTCGTATTGTATATTGCGTATCACTCACTCAGAGCTACCTGGATCTGCTGTTTGGCCTGTATTTCTACACCTCAGGGGCTAATATCCTGAGTGTCTAAAAGTAATTCTAATTTTCTCATTGGCACTCCTTTATCCAGTAAAATAGGTCATTTATATTGCAATAATATACATTTTCTTCTATCGTACTTTCATTTTCATTTCAGATGAAAAAGAACATGACCAAGAAATATTTTCATTTTCTCCAGAACTGAATTTGGTAACAAACAAAAATAGTAATAAAACAAAACAAAAACATTATGATGATTGGTGGAGTAAGAAAATGGGGAAGTTTCAGCGTGGGAGTTATATAGTCACTCTTTTGTTAATACTAATGATCTTGGGCAAAATATTTAACCTTCAAACCTCCCTTTCCTTGACCCAACTGCAAGAATACCTGCCTGATGAGATTTGTATGTTTATTAAATGGGATAATGAGGCTGAAATGCCTGGGATGTATTACCTAATCGATGTCAGTAACTTTCCCTCTCCAATTTCTTCCTCTCTCCCCCTGCTCATGCCCCCACATTGTTCTTGGTGGATATCTGCTGTAATCCACACGCTCAGCAGATGACTCTGTCCTTTGCACTATATAATAACCTTTGTGCAGCTCTAGCCCTCTCTTTACTGTCTCTCTTTTTTTCTACTGCTTTTTTCAACTCCTTTTCCTCCCCTGCCCATATCCATCAGAGCTGACAAAGTTGAAGACCAATAGGCCAGTCAACTCACGTAAATGTGTGAATCAGCAGGAATAAGGTAAGAGTGAGTGAGAAAGATTTTAGAAGACTAGAGAATGTTTATTCTGCCTACAAATACTTAAAACACAATACACACACACACTATCTGTCAAGCAAAATACATTGGCAGGTTGGATTTGGCTAATGAGCAGCCATTTTGCATACTTGCCTTCCAAAGGAATTCATGGGTTGTTACGGCTCCCAAATCTCAGGTATCATTGTGTTGCTCACTTCTGAACTTGAGCTGTAATTGTGAGCAGCTTTCTTATAAAAATCTCCTCTGAAGTTATTCACACATTTCATATATAAGAAATCACAGACCAACGTGCGGATGTACAGAGGCAACACTCACAATTTACATGCTTATTTCTCTCTACCAATAAATCTGTAGATAAGCCAAAGATTTTCCCAGATGCATATAACCATATTCTAGAAAGTTAAGAAAGAAAGCGAGAGTCTTTAAAGAAACAGATATGCACCACACAACCATACAGATTGCAGGCAACCTGATGGAATGTCAACATTGCCATGACAATAATTCCATGAGGTAGAAATTACTAATATTATTATGTCTTCTTCACCTTGGTTCCAAATTTTCTGATCTGGGTGCACGATCAAAAGTTTTTCATTAAGTGGGTGCCTTGCACAGAGTCTAAAAGTGGCACTTATTCTGCAATTATGTCTGGGTAATCCAAAGAATTACTAGAGGACTCCCTTTAAGGACAACATCATCAAGTCCTTGGACAAATAACGTTGGAGTGTGGCTACTAGAAATGGAGTAGTTTCTTGCTCCAAGAGCTAGTGCACTCTGGAATGTAGGAAATGGTGCCAGGCTCCATAAGCACCATCTATAAGCACAAGCCCAGAGCCAAACTCTGACATGTGTGCCATGTGGAAAGGAATGTGGGTCTTACACCTGTGGTGTTTGCTTTTCTCCCTGACAAATATGCAAACTGATAACAAGACCATCTGTTTCTTCATCCTCAGATAGAAAAGATGCCTATACATGCAGGGAACTAATCACTTTGCTTCCTCTTGCTGCTTGTCTGATTTCATAAGCATCTTTGTACGGCTCGTTTTAACAACTTTTGCTTTAGTATTTTCTGATCCTCAGCTTTGTTTACATATTCTTGACTTTCCAAACACGAAAAACTATCAAGCTAATGCCTTCAATGACAACATCCACAAAAACAAAAAAACTGCTTTCTTAGGTTTGAAATCCAAATTTCTATCCTGCTTTTATTCTGCTTTCCAGACATTATGGGGCCTAATATTTGAAAGTTTTAAATGAAAATAGATGAACAAAGGTGAGTCAGGACTTGTGACAAAGTAATGCGATCCTGAGAGACAACGCCCCGTTGCCAGCCCTGCTTACTTCACTCTTTTACTTGGGTTCTCATTGTGTGGGTCTGCTCCAATTCTACCTACAATCCCTAGGATCCTGGACCAAAATGGCTGCAGCTACCAGCACAGCTGATGTCTTTGAACTTCTGCTCATCTCAACCAACCACGGTATAAGAAATCCCCTTTCTCCCCCCTGCCCACCCCCATCCTTTACCCCCACCCCACCCCGTTCGATTCCCAGCACATGCCCGGGTTACATGCTCAGGCCCCAGTGTGTGGCATGCAGGAGGCAGTCGATCAATGATTCTCTCTCATCATTGATGTTTCTATCCCTCTCCCTTTCTCTCTGAAATCAATAAAAACATTTGTTAAAGAAATCCCCTTTCCTAATTGTTGTAGCAAGACTTTATTGGAATCTTTCAAAGGGGGGGTCTTAACAGGAAACCAAGAATAAAGAAAACAAGTAGAAAAGTATAGAACTCAAAACATTTGCAGAACACATGAGTGTTATCCAAAAATAAGTCTGCCATAGACAGGCGCAGCTGGTACAGTGGATGAGACCCCACACACACACCATCTGTATTTTTTCCTCACCTCCACCCTATCTATCAAAGAGTCGGAGATGGGAAAAGGAACTGGGTACTGGAATCTTGTAAATGACCTCAGCCAAGCTAGCTGTGGCTGGGCTTTGGTTCAGTCAGGATGAGAGGTTATACATATTTGTGTTGTTTGTCCTTTTCACTTAGTTTCCAAGCCGATGTTACTTTGAAAACAAATGTAATTGTGCCTTTGTTAAAATAAAGTAGAAAGGAGCCCTTGGTACAGATAACAGAGGTAGTTGGAGCCCCCTAGAGAGGGGGTTGGGGGGTCTCCAAATGCAGTCAGAAAACATTAGAACGTGTGTGTTAATTTATATTATCCTTTCTTTGAAAGTTTTAGCTTTTACTTATGTTCAAAAATAAATGTAAATACAATTCAGTTGAATATGTGTATAATATTTAAGAAAATACCCCTATGCTGGGTTGCTCGATCAAAATTGTTTTCCCTGAGGGAGCACGTGATGAAAACGGTTTGGAGACCACTCCCAGAAAAGATGAACACTATGGTGGTAGCCTCCATGGCAACTCAGAATCTCAGTAAAGCAGGTGGAGCTAGCAAAGATCAGAGGAGAAAACCCAGGCAGGAAGGAGTCAACATGCCTAATACACTGATCACTTCCTGTCCAGTGTTTATCCACATTTTTGGCCATATGTAAAACATTGTGTTAAGTGCACAAGCTTTGCAATCAGACTCTCTCCTTTACTTCCAGTGTGAACTTGAAGTTGAAGAACAAGTCCTTCAACTTTTTATACTGTAAAAATAAATGTAATTGGGCCTTTGTTTCTGTAAAATGGGACTTATGATATCTGCATCATGTGGGTTATTGTAAAGACCAAATGTGTGTATAAAATGCTTAACATATTGCCTGACACATACTGAGCTCTCAGTAAATGGTGGCCATTATTATTTCTACTTGTTCCTTATTTTAAAGCCCTCAAATCCAAAGATCTAGGCAAAGAAATTCTAAAATTTTAGCTTGAGGTTTGCAGGGTGGTCACTTCTTACTTCTCAAGTAAGAGTAAGGGGCTTGCCAGGGACAACTCTGTCTTCACATGAATTAACCATTTAATCCCGATGAACTAGGTAATATTTTCACTTAACTTATGACAAAAGCCAGGGCACGAAGAACTTGAGTAGCAGTAATTCCTCTCCTTAACCTAGAGAAGGTTAAGGAGCTGCTCCATGGTAGAGCTGGAATTTGAACCTGGGCAAGTTAGCTTCAGAGACTCGTGTTTACCTGCAACCTGTGGGTTTGTTTCTACACTGTGGCTTTATTGCCATTTGGGGCCAGTTATTTCTTTGTTGTGCAAGTTGTGCTGTGCATTGTAGGATATTTAGCAGCATTCCTGCCCTCTGCCCACCTCCTCCCTTTCAGTCGTGATAATCAAAAATGTTTTTAGACACGGCCAAATGTCCTTTGGTTGAGAACAACTGCTCCACCTCAACCAATCCTTTTAGTATTCTACAGATTATTCTTGCCCTTGACCTTGAGTTAGGTAATATTATGTTCTTCATTTTACTCGTGACAAAACTAAGGCACAAAGTTCATTTTTATTCTTAGCCAGGGCAATACAGCGGAATCGCTTGAGATTCCCAGCCTGCAGCCAAGGTGACTTGCATAAGGATATCTGGGGCAGAGGAGGGAAGAGGGGGGCCCAAGCATCTGTGCTTTTCAAAGTGTTCTAGTTCGGTGGTCGGCAAACTCATAAGTCAACAGAGCCAAATATCAACAGTACAACAATTGAAATTTCTTTTGAGAGCCAAATTTTTTTAACTTAAACTATATAGGTAGGTACATCGTTATTAATTTAATTAGGGTACTCCTAAGGCTTAGGAAGAGCCACACTCAAGGGGCCAAAGAGCCGCATGTGGCTCGCGAGCCACAGTTTGCCGACCACGGTTCGAGTTGATTCCAGTGTGCAGCCAGTGTTTAGAACCAAAGCTCTACTCATTCTTTTAGAAACCAATTCACATGATTATTCATTTGCTATGGAACTAGGACTTCAACCCCCTAATTACAGTACACCTGTACTGCCCCCTTTTCTGGAATCCCTTCTTCCAAATGCTTCCACTCCGTGTCCTCCTCTGTGTGTGCCTCTGTGTTCTCATGCTGGTGCTTCTGATACGCTCTTGC
Organism: Myotis yumanensis; assembly: GCF_028538775.1. Lineage (NCBI taxonomy): Eukaryota > Metazoa > Chordata > Mammalia > Chiroptera > Vespertilionidae > Myotis > Myotis yumanensis. The sequence continues at coordinate 31,848,910 of NW_027223766.1, read as the reverse complement.
ATTGTTTTCCTTCTTCTCTGACTTAACCACCATGACCCTTCATCTGCTTCAGCTGAAGTTAGCTTAGATATGAGCCCTTTGGGAAACCAGCTTTGATCCGCCCACTGACCTTTATCTTCCATACTACCCTAACAAGGCCTGGCATAACCCCTGTCCATATTATATTGTCATCTTTGACATGTATCAGTCTCCTCTAGACTTTCTTGCTCCTGCCACTAAAGCCACCAGACTGATCTCCAGAAGGGCTAGAACCCTGTTATTTATCTCTGAACCCCAGCCCTTGCCTATGTCTGAAACCTTACGGACAGCTTAATGAATGCTGGCTGAATGAATGAATGAATGATTTGTCCCAATTTCCTTATCCATCTCTATTCCACTCCCATTGATCTATGTGGACCACTTTTCCACTCTTTCATTATTTTCTCCCTGCACACTTCAGCACTGCCAAACCTCTTTCCTAGTCTTGAGTCATCTGCCCACTGGTGAGAGGGGTGGCTGAACTGTTTTAACTCCACGAGACTCCAGGAGCCACGCCAGGCAGCTGTGGCTGGAACTCATCTCTGACTTTGAAACCTAAATGAAGTTATCATCGGCAAGCTCAAAGTTGTGGTGAGCCTTGTTCATGCTCAGATCAGCTTCTGTCTTCACCACAATTCGAGGCTTGTGCATTATAATGCAGGAGTGATGGAGGAACTGCTGTGTTTCCCTGAGCCCCGTGATGGAGGGTAATCCAATGTGTTTACCATAATGAGGCTGCACCAATACCTACTGGCTTCAGTCTGTAGGAAAGCAATTTCCTTTTGCAAGATCCCTATCACTCAAAGGATTTTTTAAATGCACTAGTAATGTGTGGGAAAATAGTCAAATGTAATATTTGTCTTCATATAATCAGTTCTGAGGGCAAAGTACAGCATGCAGAATATCTAGGAGAAAGAGGAACTCACTCACATGAAGAGAAATGCCTCCTATGTTCAGAGGCCAGGGAAGGGGTAGTGATGGGGATCTAGTCATTTGGGTACAATGGACAGGCCAGTGCCCATTGCCCCAACTCCCCTCCTCTGCCATCTGACATGTCCCCTTCCCAGATGACACTAAAACTAGGCAAGGATTGATCCAGACCAAAGTGAGTCTGAGAATGGCTAATTCCTAAATCTTGATTAGTCAGGCATTTATCACAAACCTAGATTTCTAGAATAGTCCTTTCCCATCCTCCAACTCTCACAAATATCAATATGGTGTCCCTGGGTTAGTGGCATTCTCAAAAAATAAAAAATAGTGATTTCTCCCAATGTGGAGGACAAAAATTTACTTCAGACTTACCAAAGTACCAGGTTGATTGCAATTTATACATGTTATTTAACAGCCATGTTATTTTAAAAATCGAAATTAAAATTACCATTTGTCACCAAAAGGAGAATTATGCTAGTAAATATTTTGGGGATGACTGGTGATTGTAATCATTCTTGTTTAACTGGGAACCCTCTGGACTAAAGAAGAAATTTTATCCAAAAGGGTTAATGAGGTAGACTCCTGGTGATTTTTAAGTAAGGGAACATTTACAAGAAAAAGATTAAATCATGAATAAAGCCCTTCGAGTTTTTTAGTTTTTAAATGGAAACTATTCTGTGAAGATTAGATAAACAATAGCTTCAGTAAAATCAACAAAGAAGTGAGCAATATAGCAAGTGCAAGTTTCTTCACTTGCAGAGAAGCCCCAAAGCTGCTCCATCGGACACCTGCCAAATTCCTCCCCAACTTTTTCCAAAGTTAATAAAGTGTAACCTGCTAGAAATTCCCCAACTATAAACTCTGGAACTAAAATGACTATTTCTATTCTTTATATATTTGTTCCTCAGGCTCCTGCCTCTCTAAGGCATGATTGTTTCGGTCATCCTAAACACATTTCAATGTTGTTTTTTTCACCCAAAGAGATAACTGGTTGCTTTTGTACAGATTTGCTCAAGAATAAACATTAGCTGGCATGGCAATGCTGCTCTCATAGTATATTATGCACACTACTACTTGCCAGAAAAAAGTTTCGGTTATTACACATACATTTATAGATATACACATATGTGTGTCTATATACAGACAAGTCAAATTTTACAGAGAGAGACTCTGTGTATATGAAAATGAGACCTTTATTTTCTTGTGTACTGTGCCAAAATATTAAAATTAGATAATTCAGCCAAGTTCTTCACAGTTTTGCTTGAAAATACCTTTTAAAATTCATGCAAAGTTGATTCACTTTCCTGAGAATCTCAAAAGAATCATGGGCCAATCTCAGTTTCACAAAAAGTCTATTTGGTTCTTAATACTTCGTTAAAAAAAAAAAGAAGAAGAAGAAGAAGAAGAAAGGGAGGGGAGGAGCTGGGGTGTGGAGGAGGAGGGAGAAAAGGAGCCACAAAAGATAAAAGAAGTCAAAACCAATCAGTGCAAATTTACAGTAAAAGGAAATTATTTCTGAGCAGTCATGATTCACCTCTTTGATCAGGGAATTGGGGACCAGATTCTTCTGGTTCCCTAATACCTCCCAACTTCCTAACACAAACCTTATTTGAAGGAACTAATGCCCAACCATTAATATAAGTCATGAAAATGAGACTAACTGGATTAAATCCCCAGAAAATTCATTCATCTTCCACATCAGCCCACACTCTCCTTGAAAATGTCTCTAGTCCCTGCTACCCATTTTTCCTCTCCAGTCTGTCATCACACACCTTCGCCTGATTTACATGTCTCCCATCTTAGCAGATATGATCTACTCATACATTACTCCAACAGACGAAGGGTGACACTTCTGCCGGTAATATGTGGGTTGTGTCACCTTTATAAGACTTAGAACAGTGTCTGTCTCTGTGGGAGCTAAAGAAATGCCTATTGCATTAAGAAATTAATACTGTAAAAAAACTGGAAATGCAGCTGACATCTACAGCTTCAGGTGGCATGGTTCGCTGCCACCACCCATTGCCATCAAATGCTATAGTTCAGACTCTGAAAGGTGAGCCAAGGATTGGTCATCATTTCAATGCTGACTAACACATTTTCAGAATAGTTAGAACTGCCCTATTATTTAATCACAACATCTTTTCTCATTTGAGTATCTCTATAAATTAAATTTTACCTGCCAGATTTTACCAAATAAATTACAACAGGAAGATTCTTGTCATCAGATCAATTGGCTAGAATAAAAAACTATCGTGCTGCAAGAGGTGTACAGAGTGCATTCATTTATTTGCTCATTCATTCCATTGGCTATTCTTCCATTTGTTCATTTTTTTTGTTTCTTCATTTATAATCAGGTGCGCAGAACTGCTTTAATTCTAATCCTCAACTCATAACATGCCATTATCTGTTTCATCTTTTATTTTTGGTTTCTTCTAATAACACATAAATTTTCATAATCTCAATACCTGACTACAGAACTAAAACATTGGCCATAACTGGTGTCTCAGTATTCCCTCCCCATTTTGTCCGCCTTCTCTCCCATGAGGAAAAAAAATCACTATCCAGAATTTATTATTCCCATCCTTTTTAAAGTTGTATCTCATATATATGTATTCTGAACCATATCTTCACTTAATATCTACTCAAAAACTTCTACTCCTGATCCCATGTCATAGAATAGCCAAGATCCTGTTTGATAGAGATACTTCTAAGCTTTGGTCAGTGCACACATGGCACATAGAGGTGGTTCAGCAATCGCTGAGTGGAGGGTCAGGACTGAGAAGGATAAAACCACTGTGCACGTTGGCTGGTCCCTTGTCCATATGCCTCAGCCTCCGTCTTGCACCCAGGAACATACTGGCAGCCAGCGTTCTCTCACAGGAGGCGCACTTCCCTCTGCTCTGTCATCTACTGGTCCACTCAAGTGGATAACCAACCGTTAATGAGGGCTACACATATTTGCCATTTAAATGCCTGGTCTATAGTGTTGTGCTCAGTCAATATTACTTCCTATGCCTTTTTTTTTAATATAATACTTCTCTAGAAAGGTGTCAAAGGTATCTCCAGGCATGGTGGTATGTAATCTTATGATTTAAAAAGATTCTAACTCATCACCCACAAAAGTAAACGATTCCAAATGATATAAACTCATGTTGGCAGAAGGAATAATGCACGGAAGAGCTGTCAGTGGTACCACTTCACTCTTCATCCTATTGTCCTTGGATGCTGCCAGCTCGGTCCTGGCCAGGTTCCAGTGGTTTCGTTCAGAACCTTCCAAGGCTCAGGCTCCAGTCCTGTCTTGTCTCTCTTCCTGTGAGTGGTTCTACTTGGACAAATGGTACAGAGTTGTAGAAAGAGGCAAGAGGTGATTGGGATCCAACTCTTATAAAAAATATTGTTCGCCCCTGTATTTGTATCTCACTTTATACCTTTTCAGTATCCTTCATGGGCAGGACATTATTTTAATTTTACGAAGTCTTTGTGGCATGTGGGTTAGGCAATTTATAGAAGACAAAACAGAAACCCAGAGCCGTCAAGAAACTTACCCAAAGTCACATGGTGACAAGAGTGGGTTGGACCTAGACTTTCTGATTCCTATAGAAATCTTTTCCTTCTACTAGCTTCTCCACCTTCCACAGGCCCACACCCACAAAGGAGTGATGGTCATCAAACCTACAGCCTTTTTATGGATTGGAATTGTGCCTTTCTTGTTCAGCTATTTTCCTCTTAACATTTATAAGAGAAATGCTATAGGTCAAAACAATCCCTGAAAAAAAAAACATTTTGGTTCATTTGCAATTTCAAATCATGGCTCTATGCTACATCACGTTATATACAGAAAGGGACCTTGAAGATCTACTTCTGGGTGTTTTTAAATGGTGTTGTAGGCACTCTCTTTAAAAGAGGACACTTCTTTACATGCTTCCTAATTATGTCAGTCCTTCCATGGTCACCTTTCCTATTTCTCACCCTTCCTCAAAGTGATGATAACAAACAGTCCTTAAAGACAAGAGCATAAAGCCATCTATTCCTCTAGGACCAAAGAAAATGCAATTCATTCTATTAATCTAGTCCTATGGGGGTTAATGGATTCATTCATCCTATCACAACTAGAAGGCTCATGATGGTGCCCCCCGGCCCCTGCACAGATAACAAAACCACTTTCTCAGCTTCGCTCCAGCCCTGATTCCTTTCACCACCACTGTCACTTTTTGGTCCATAGAGTATTCCCTTAAGAACAGTACTCCTTCATTATTCTCCATAATTCATAGCTAATCACTAGCATTGTACAAAGGAATGAAATGTAAAGATTCATTTGTAAACCATGAGACATTATGAACCATTATATTTCAGTACTTTGAACATTATCAGCATTTTGATTGATTTCACCTCGGTTTCTACTTGTGATATTAGCATTGCTTGTACGGGAGGCATAAAAGTCTGCTGTTAAATGCAGCATTAATCTGTACTCGCTAAGGAATGGTTTCTCACAGCTAACTCAGTCTAGGCCATTACCTGGGTCCCCTGACATCTGGCTACATGTTCTTCTGGCCTCCCCAGGCTATGGGAGCCCTCACAAGGCACCTGCAGTCGCTGAGCATCTGCGAAACTGCCCTGGATTCCCCAGAGCTCTCCAGGCTTATGTGGGCCTGAGGAAAAGGGGCAGACGGGTGTGCCAAGCAGCCGGTTTTTATTCTGGCATTTGCCAGAAGGGAAATTGCTAAAATGTTTTAGGGCCCCCTCAGGAGAATAAAAATGTCACACTGCCTTTAGCTTTTATCCCTCAGCTAAAATCAATGTTTTCTAAAAGAGAGAAGCTTTTAATGCCCTTATAAGAGTTTTGCTTCAGATCCAGCTTCTATTAATTAAGCACATACTCTTGGCAAGAGTTTTAAATAACACCATTCCCATGACAATCAGATATTAATCATCTTCACCTCACCCTGTGGAAAGTGGGGCTGGGGGACTGAGTGGCCGAATGAGGTCACACAGCCTCAGCGGCAGAAGCAGAATCTGAACCTGGCTCCTGGAACTCTAACTCCATTCTAGGTCACTGCATCTCCCTATCCTGTGAGCATGTGTCTGCAGGGGCAGGGAGATCGTGGCTGAGTCCTACATGGAGTCGTCATGACTCACTTGCTCACTCTTCCACCAAGTATTTTGTGAGAAATTTCTATGAGCCAAGCACTCTGTTTAGGTGCAAAAGATATAATGGGGATTGAAACAGACAAAACTCCCTGCCCTTAAAGAATTTACATCTATGTGGGTCACAGTCAACCAACAAGATGCAAAAAATAAAACACATAGCATGTTAGTGAGCATGAGGTACTAAGGAGAAAACATAAAATATCAATCGGGGGAGAGAGGTCTGAAAAGCCACAAGTTGGGAGAGGTGGAAATTTTTTATAGCACAGACAGAGAAGGCTTCTTATTGAGAAGGTGACTTTTTCAATATTTTGGGGCATTTCAGTTGCATTCAAAGATCTTATTGGTATTTGTTCTTTGGGATTATGGTAGGAAATCCTATCATTGTGGCATTTGTAAGAAATACAATACATCAACTAGATCATGTTAGCCACCTGACGAATCAATTTTGCTTTGGCAGGTGACTTAGGTGCATCTAAGGACCAAAGGCTGTGGTCATGGCATGGCCAGTGCTTGGCCATTGCAGAGTGGACAAAAAATGAGGTTATGGCATCAGCCCTTTGGTAGTCACATTCTGATGGCCCCCATTACCAGCTTATAACTTTCAGCAGGTCACACAACTTTTCTGTACTAGAAAAATTTGCTGTAAGGGATTACATGAGTGTAATCCCAGAGAAGTCTACACTCAGAGGAGGCCTGCTATGTGATTTATACATGTAATGGACATGTACAAATGTTAACTAATGTAAGACACATTACTCTTGATGACATGTTCATTAAAAATACAGAAGTGGAGATACGCATACAATCTTATTGCTTTAAAACAACACTTAACACGAGCATGGATCTGGTATGGCAAACAGCCAGCATTTAGGAAATGTTTTTAATTTAAGGTGTTAATGTAAAATAAAAAGGCAGTGTTTTTTGGAAAGAGTTTTAAAGGCAATTCCATAAGCAGCTTGAAGCAATAATTGACTTCAGTTCAGGATTTTGAAAAATAACTTTCATGGGAACACAGGTATCATTGTTGAGGTGATAATTTTTCATTAGTTAAAAAAAAGAAAAAGAAAAAAGGGAAAATCCATCAGGGCTAGGAAAAGCATGTTGCTGTCACCTGTACATGCCTGGTCACCAGGGCAGTGCTCTCCAACAGGTCTGAGGAGACCCGGGGAGTGTCCAATGACCGCCAGCATCAGCATGGCAAGCCCAAGCTCTGCTGTAGGTCTGCAGTTCTCAAACTCTGTTCCAGATGGTCATGGGGTTCCACAAAGATGCCCCAGGGTCTATAATTGGATGAGGGCAAGCTCCTGAGGGCAGGCCTCTAGACCCCTGTTTCGATGATCCCTGTGGCTCCATTTTTGTTGATTTTTATATACTGGATCCCATGTCAGAATATATTATTTCTAAGTCCCAATGTGTGTTTTTTTCAATGTTGGAAAAGCATTACTTTATAAGTAACACATAGTTTCCATACTAGCATGCTTTCAGTATCTAGCCCAGGGCCTGCCCAGTCATAGTTAGCCCAAGACTATTTGCTAAGTACCTGGATTATGCTGGAAAATGGGTACACACATAGAACATAACTAATGCGACGAACTGACACAAGCAGCTATGAATTTAAATAGTGCATCAAAATATACAGGATGGCTAAGGCTAAGGATTAAATCTAACCCTCAGTCCAGTTGTAAAATCGGGGTAGTGACAGTAACTGTTTTGTTGGGTTTTTGTGCAGAAAGTTCCTAGCACAGTGTGTGGCACTTTGAAATCACTCGGTAAATGTTAGTTGCACATATATATATATACACATACATACATACATACATACATACACATTTTTATACATGTACACACACGTGAATATTTATACACGTATATATGTTCATTAGTATTAAATTGAGGGAGATATTAAAAAATCATATAATCCTGTGATTTTAGTATGTGTTTATTAGCAGCATGATGCTTTCATCAAATACATTTTTAAAAATCCCGAAGTATGGGTTCTCTGGCTAAATCAAGAGGTTAGAAAGCCCATTTCCTCCTCTCCTACACATGTGTACACACACACACACACACACACACACACACACACACACTATCTATGGCAGCCCAACAAGCATTCTATGTCTCAATCTCTCTTACTATCACCCAAGCAAGACTCGAGGGCTCTTTGGAAAAGATTTAACCATTAGTCAAGTCCAATTCCCTCATGTGTCAACAGCATAACCAGGCCCAGAATAATGAAGATTTTTGTCTGATGTTTGGGGAATATCCAAAGAGAATATAGCTAGTCTTTCATTCTTGACTACTGACTATGCATCAGGTACTATGTTGAGCAGTTTACCTCCACTACCTTAATCTGTTCAACAGCCTTGTGAATTAGGTATTATTGGTGTTACCATTACTAGTACACACACTCAGATTAAAGAAATTGGACAAATTTTGCAAGCTAGTAAGTGCAAGAGCCTGGATTTACCTGGTAAACTAGACTTGTATGATTCCAATGCCTCAGCTCTATTACTTTCTGATTTGTAATGCAGGCAACCTGATTCCCCATTTCATCAGCTTAAGTCCTGCCCTCACATTGTTCCAGATCGATGTACTTTTTCATTTGAGGATATGAAAGTCCACGTCTGATTCTTAAAAAGATCAAGTCACATTTTCCATAGGTCTGACATCCCAGCTATGGATTTTAAGTTATGTCTGCACAACCAGTACTGTTGGAGTCAACTTAAGCAGCCTATGTTAAGCATGCTGTTAAAGGTTGTTTGGTTTTAGAGGAAATGAAGCAACACAAAGGTTGCCTGAAGGTTTCAGCTCTCTCCTGGCCATTTTGGTTTCATTTCAATAACGACCCACTCTTTCTCTCTACTGAACCAACATCACATTCCCCTCACTTGCAGAGAGTCCTTCATTGAGATCAAGTTTCCAATGAGCAGCCCCGGCCACCTTGGAGATGGAGTCATTGAGTTGATTGTTCTGAGTGCTCCCTTCCATCAGCCCCAATAAAATAGGCACTTGCTACCATTCTTTAAATTCATTATTGGATCATCGAAGCAAACACAGGCAGGAGTGATTTAAAGCAGAGCCCCAGTGTGATGCTGGGTTTTCCTGAATGAATACATAACGCGGTTGGCGATCTCTTTCCTTGATTCTTTGTGTTTCATAACTCTTGCCGGCAGCTATGCCTGTATGACAACTAAACATTTCAATCATTCATTTATTAAAATTTTTTAAGACTTACTCTGTGCCAGGCACTGAGCAAGAAGTTGAATATTATTTTTAAATGTAAAAAAATCTGTATTATAGTAGTGTACCCCTTAGCAACAGGGATATGTTCTAAGAAATGCACCGTTAGACAATTTTGTCATTGTGCGAGCATCAGAGGGTGCACTTACATAAACTTAGGTGGGATAGCTGCCTACACACCTAGGTTATCTAGTAGAGCCTATTGCTTTTAGGCTACAAGCCTGTATAGCATGTTACTCTACAAAATAACATGAGAGCCCTAACCGGTTTGGCTCAGTGGATAGAGCGTCAGCCTGCGGACTCAAGGGTCCCAGGTTCAATTCCGGTCAAGGGCATTTTCCTTGGTTGTGGGCACATCCCCAGTAGGGAGTGTGCAGGAGGCAGCTGATCGATGTTTCTCTCTCACCGATGTTTCTAACTCTATCCCTCTCCCTTCCTCTCTATAAAAAAATCAATAAAATATATTTTTAAAAAATAAAAATCACCATTCTCCCCCCAAAAATAATAACATGAGATTAAAACAAGCAAAAAAAAAATGATGCAATCAAGAAACGTGGTAACCATGAGATGTATAAGGTTGCTACTGGCATAACACAGCATACTGTTTTATAGCAAACTTATTTTTTATAAATAGAAAGAGGACATTCTAAAATAATGCTTAAAACTATAGTATAATAAATGCATAAAACAATAACAGTTGTTTATTATCAAGTATTATATACTGTACAACTTGTATGTGCTATACTTTTATATGACTGGGAGCAAAGTAGGTTTGTTTACACCAGTATCACCACAAACACATAAGCAACACATTGAATGACAACATAATACCTACAACCCATGTCACTAGGTGATAGGAATTTTTCAGCTCCATTATAATCTTACTAGAGGCCCAATGCACAAAATTTGTGCAAGGGGCTCAGCCCTCGCAGCCACGGTGGTTTGCCTCAGCCCTTGCAGCCTCAGCTTCGTCCAGAAGGTCGCCGGAAGGATGTCCGGAAGGACATTCAGTCTAATTAGCATATTATGCTTTTATTATTATAGATAGGAGTATTGTGGTGTATGTGGTTCCTCATTGACAAAAATATTGTTATGCTGCACCTGCCTGTACTTGAGTGTCTACCATGCTGTGTTTTTCATACATTACTTCATTTAACTCTCAAAATAAGGAGTTTGAAACTATTATTATCCCTGGTTTACAGATAAAGAAACAGAGACATCAAGTTAAGTAATTTGCTCCAAGTCCCACCACTGTGTAGTAATAGAGTTGGAAAACTTTGAATCAGAATGAGTTTCTTGGTGTTTCTTTAAATGGCCCCAGTGATGTTTGACTCCATATGGTATTTACCAAATGATTTCAATGACATCGATAGCCCAGGGATTTTGAGATATGTGTAGAGATTTTGACCTCCAAGTGGGTTACAGGTTAATTGTGTAAATCAGTGATTCTCAATTGGAGAGATTTTGCCCCCAAAAGGGCATTCAGAAATGTCTAAAAACAATTTTTGTTTGCGGGGGGGGGGGGGGGGCCGCGGGGAGGCACAGCGGGGGATGCTACTCACATCTGATGGGTTAAGTCCAGGGAAGCTATTAAACATCCTACAATACAAATGACATCCCCCTACATCAAAGAAATGTCTGGTGCAAAATGGCAATAGTGGCAATGTTGAGAAAAACTGACATAGATAAGACAACCCACAGAAAGCTCAAACCAATCAATAATGTATGATTTAAATTGTGTAAAGGCACCGAAGGGGGAAAAAGTTGGAGGGAGAATAGTTGAAAGAGGAAAGTTTCTGAAGTACAAGGACAAGCTTTTGCAGTTGGACAAACCTGTATTTAATTCCAAGTCTGCCCTTAACTAATTGTATAACTTTGGCTGAGTCTCAATGTTTTCATCTTTAAGTGAAAATAAAACTACTGACCTTGCAGGAATATTATAATAATTAACATGATGTATAAATTGTCCCTGGCACTCCCACAGTGGTAGCCATCCTGAAGAGGTTTCATTTTTGTAAGTTATAGGTCATGGCAAAGTAACTAAAACAGTTGAACTGGGTTTAGTATTATGTGGTTATTTCAACTATTTTAATGACATAACAAGTAACCACATGGTCTGTCAAGCCAATTGCCATACAAACCATTGCATTCCTAGACAAGCCCAGAGTAAGAGTCAAGATTCCTGCTGTCTAACCAACGCTCCTGCCTCTTTCGTGTATTTGGTAAGTAACTGCTATAGATTGGATGTTTGTGACTCCCCACCCTTCCAAATTCATATACTAAAACCTAATCCTCAATGCGATGGTATTAGGAGGTGAGGCCTTTGGGAGTTGATTAGGTCATGAGGGTGGTGCTCTCATGAATGAGATTAGTGCCCTTATAAAAGGGGTCCCAGCGAGCTCCCTGGCACCTTTCACCATGTGAGGACACAACGAGAAGACACTGTCTATAAACCAGGAAGCAGGTCTTCACCACACATTGAATCTGCCAGCATCTTGACTTTGGACTTCCCAGCCTCAGAACTGTGAGAAATAAATGACTGTCACTCAGGTATTCTATTATAGTAGCCCAAACAGACTAAGACACCAACGTCTCTACTTTAGGCCACTACACAATTCCTGAGTGGTATAATTCCACAGATCTTTGATTTAGAAAGTGGGGCAATACTAGTATACTGACAATTGTAATAAGCACCCTGAAAATCTAACCATTTTTTCATGAAAACAGTCAGTCTCAAACTTCCTTCTCCTTTCTAACTTTCTATTTGTTCAGACAATCCACCAGAGTAACATTGAAGCCAACTAAGGATGAACACAGCTCTCCAGACAGACTCAGGTCCAGGGCAGTCTGAGTCCAAAATATGGAATGGGACTGGATCCTGGGGTGAGGATGAGGTGTAGGCTACATGAAGATATGGCAGAAATCAACATGCTGGGCACGCTAGGCCATACAGGGTTCCAAGAGGTCAACAGTGCATTTTTTTCTGGGAACCTTGAAATAGTTCCACTTTTCTGAAGAAAAGGAGCTAGAATATCTAGGAATCGTTTATGAACAACTTTTTAAAAATATATTTTTATTGGTTTCAGAGAAGAAGGGAGAGGAAGAGAGAGATAGAAACATCAATGATGAGAAAGAATCATTAATTGACCAACTCTTGCACACACCCCCACTGGGGGTCAAGCCCACAGCCTGGGCATGTGCCATGACCAGGAATCGAACCACAACCTCCTGGTTCATAGGTCGACACTCAACCACTGACCCACACCGGCTGGGCTCATTTATGGAAAACTTTTGAATTCTCCTAGGCGAGTCTGAATACATTGCTTTGCTAATCAGGAGACGGTGACTGACCCTTCATAAAATAGTAGATGGGTTTGCATTGCTTTCTGTTGCCCACGTCCATGGCTCAGCAGGGCCTCGCTTCACTGTGGTCTCACACCAACTCATCAGTCCTCAGCAGAAAACCTGGTCAGACCAAACTTCACACACAAGGCTCTGCTCTTTCGCTCAGACCTCTGCCAACTTGACTTGGAGCACACTGGTTCCCTTTGTGTACAAGACTTTCTGAGATTTACCATTCTATGTGTTACAACCTTTGTGACGCATCAAACGTGAGATTTTGCCTCCTTTCCATTAAAAAGGAAAAATTCCTGCATTACATGAGTTCCTGGCATAGCCTTGCTCTCTCATTCTCTACAATGAAAAGGCCAGTAAAATCAGACAAGAAAATTCCACTCTAGGATCCATCACTTGCTGAATGAACTTGCCTGTAAGCTTTATGCATCAATATCTTTCTCTAAGAAGTAGAACAAACTGTACCTACCTCAGAGGGTTGCTTTGAAAATTAAATAAGGAACTGGAATGACATTTTTAAATTTCCTTGCTTAATATCTGTCACTTCAAAGACATTCGATAATGATGGTTGCAGTTGTTATCATTGTGATTGTTATTGTGGTTGTTCAGGTCCCTTATCTGCAAAAATGCATATTCATTTATTCCTTCAACAGTGACCTAGGCTCCAGGGATACAGTGGTGAACAAGACACACAAGGTTCTTGCTATTGTGGAAATTACTTCCAAAGGCAAAGAGACAGTTAGTAAATCAGGTGAAGAAGTGAATAAAAAAACAATTATAGATGTTGGGAAGTGCTATGAAGGAAAACATGGCAGTTAATTGGAGAATGACTGGTTGGAAATGAAGAATTACTATAAATTCTGTCATTAGAGGAAGTTTCACTGAAAAAAATATATATTTCTGCTGAAAATTGAGTGGCAAGAGGGATCAGTTAAAGAATGAACTGGTAGAGGAGTCCAGGCAAAGAAAATAGCAAGTGCAAAGGTCCTGAGATAGGAACAAACTTGAGGTGAGGGAGACAGAATACCCATGTGGCTACAGCAGTGTGGGGGAGAGTGGCTGAGTAAAGTCAGAACAGTAGGAGGAGTCAAATAGAGTAAGTTGGTAGGTCATGGTAAAGAATTCGAATTTTATTCCAAGTGCAACGGAAAGCCAGGGGGAGCATTTAAATAGGGAAGTGATGAGTTTGAATTCCAATTTTGAACGATCCTTTTAGCTTTGGACTCAATCCTAAAAGGGCAAAAGTGAAAGCAAATGGCACAAGTAGGAAGCGAATATGCAGTAACGCGGGGTGAAATGATGGTGACTTCAACCACAATTCCTTCCTTCTCCAAGTTGTTATGAAGAATACATGAGATTGTATAAATGCACCTAGGACAACTTCTGGCACAGAGTGGGTACTCAAAATATTTTAATTATCTTCTTCCATATCCGCACTATAGCAGAGATCTTGATTTCCACAAAGAACTCAACAAGGCAGCTATAACGCATGTAACTGTAAATGCCAGAGACTTGAATTCCCATCAACTGAATGTTGATACAGCAACATTATAATAAGGCTGAGCAAATGCCAATTTTAGCCCGGTACATATTGCCTTGTGTTGCCATTTTGTAAAAACTATTATGCTTGAACATTGTAGACTCATTTTTTTTTTGAAAAGTAGCACAGGGACCATTATGTTTTGAATTCACAATCTCAGATCACCATTTTACCCTCGTCCAAAGAGAAGATTTTAAAAATTCCAATTTAAAACTGTAACAGATTTGTCTTTCAATTAATGCTGAAGGCCTAATCCGTCTGTCTTGAATTAAAGCTGCATGCTTTGCTGCTATCAGCTAATGGATGCTATAAAGGAACTGCTGTAAAATAAGTATGAGGAATACAATGTTAACTGTAATTCATAGGAGGAATAAGAAATGTAATTGGTGGGAGAGAGGCTCTGGATTGGAGTATCCACAATGAGTCGGGAAATAGAAAGCAGTATTATGTACGTTAAGAATCTGGGTTTAGCCAAAACCGGTTTGGCTCAGTGGATAGAGCGTCGGCCTGCGGACTCAGGGGTCCCAGGTTCGATTCCGGTCAAGGGCATGTACCTGGGTTGCGGGCACATCCCCAGTGGGAGATGTGCAGGAGGCAGCTGATCGATGTTTCTAACTCTCTATCTCTCTCCCTTCCTCTCTGTGGAAAATCAATAAAATATATTAAAAAAAAAAAAGAATCTGGGTTTAGCCTGGCCAACATGGCTAAGTGGTTGAGCATCGACCTATGAACCAGGAGGTCACGGGCTTGATCCCCAGTCGGAGGCATGCAGGAGGCAGCCAATCAATGATTCTCTCTTATCATTGATGCTTCCATCTCTCCCTCCTTTTCCCTTTCTCTCTGAAATCAATAAAAAATAAATTTTTTTAAAAAGAATCTTGGTTTAAAGAAGACTTCCGGGAATGGATCTGTCCTCCTGTCATTTATTCTCCTATGTGTGAGATCTTGGGAAAGTCTCTTTGCCTTGCTAAAAATCAGTTTTCTCATCTGAGGCTCACGTGGAGGAACTGGAATTATTTATTCTGGAATTAAGAAGGCTGAGTGTGTAATTCTGATATTTGCTATGAAAATTGCCATAATGTATTGAGTAATCAGTGGCTAGATGCTGTGCTAATGGGTTATGTTTTAAAAAAAACAAAAACAAAACCCACTGTCAACATTCAGAAGCTGGCCTGGCACTCAGCTAAGACGTGTCATTCTCCTATTAGACTTAAACCATCTCACGAAGACCAGCCTCAGACAAGGCTACTCAGAGACCACAATAAAGTGAAACCAAACAAAGCTACTTCATAACTTCGTCAAAGCATAGGCAAAAGCAAGGTTACTATGCGACCCTAACAATACTACCATAAACACCCACTCTGTCCCCAAATGAATGACTGTTCTTTATATACCAAATTACAGCTTTATGCTTATGCTGGTGTCCACTACCTATTGATAAGATTTATTAAGATATATGATTCTGGAATTGCCTATGCTTTCTTTTTTCTTTTCTTATGGCAACCTGATTTTTATTTTTTTTATTTTTCAATTACGGTTTACATTTAATATTATTTTGTGTTAGTTTCAGGTGAACAGCACAATGGTTAGACAATCACATACTTTACAAAGTGATACTTGATATTTCCAGGAGCCACCTGGCACCATACAGTTATTACTTATTGACTATACTGGTGAGCCAGTGCACGAATTCGTGCACATTGAAAGGAAATTAATTAGAAGGTAGCCAGCAGGGCAGGACTGGGTGAGACAGGCCACACACACCCTGGAGCCAACTTCCCACAGTCCCTCCCCTGGCGTTTGTGGAGTGAGGGGGGTCCCTCTGGCAGGTGGGATCCCTCGGCCTGGCCTGCGGCGATCAGGCCGAAACCGGCTCTCCAACATCCCCAAAGAGGTTCCGGAATGCGAGAGGGCACTCTGCAAAGTTGTTGTTGTACAGGGTGTGGAACACAAACACAAGTGTACAGTAAACCAGATTCAGGGCCGACAGGGCCCCAGCAACAACAAAACCCAGGGCAAAAGGTAGAAAAGCGTGGCCCCCCGTGAGGAATCGGGTTCCCTCCTCTCTGGTTTTGGGAACCGCCACTGCCAAGTCACTGCAGCTTGACAGTTCCTGCATTGAGCGTCTGCCTCCTGGTGGTCAGTGCGCATCATAGCAACCAGTCAGACAGTTGGACACTTAGCAAATTAGCCATATTTATATTCCCTAAGCTGTACTTTACATCCCTGTGACTATTTTGTGACTACCAATTTGTACTTTTTAATTCCTTCACCTTTTTTCTCCTAGTCTCCCACCCAACACTTCTCTACTCTGGCAACTATCAGTCTGTTCTCAGTACCTATGATTCTCTTTCCATTTGGGTTGTTCATTTATTTCGCTCTTTAGATTCTACATATAAGTGAAATCATATCGTACCGTATTTGTTCGTGTATAAGATACTCCCATGTATAAGACGCCCCCCACTTTTCCAACCCAAAATTAAGACATCAATATTTTAAACAATTTGCTGGTTTTCCTCTTAAGGTCTTCTTCTTTTTTTGGCATCTTAAGGAGTTGTTCATCCTGTTTTCCCCACTGTCTGATCATACACTCAGTGGGAGGAGGTCCAAATTGTCTCTCTGCAGCCCAATTTTCATGCTCTTTTGCATAGCTGATTACATTCAGTTTGAATTTTACAGAGTAAGACAATCGCTTACTGGTATTTATCTTTTTATTTTTTGCACCTGCGCACTCTCCACTTCCACCTTCAATTATGGCATCGGCTGACGTCAGTAGCAATAAGGCTCATGATTGGAGGAAGCCTATTTGACAAGGTATAGGCAGTTACACACCCGTGCGGCTCCCTCTTAGCTGACTGCCGTGTACAAGATGCCCCTCAATTTTCAGCCTAACTATTTTAGAAAAAAAATAGCATCTTATACACAGAAAAATATGGCATTTTTCTTTCTCTGACTAACTTGTTTTACTTAGCATAACCCCTTTTAGGTCCATCCATGCTGTTGCAAATGGTAAGATTTCATTCTTTTTTATGGCTGAGTACTTATGTACATTTACATCCATTCATCTATTGATGGGCACTGGGTTGCTCCCATACCTGGGAGTTGCCTCTGCTTTCTGACAGCATCTAATCTAGAGCAACTTTTCCCATATCACCCACCCAAAGCCAAAATTCTATAATAGATTCTTCCTCGTGCCCCTGACTGAGACATCCCACAGTTGCCCATAGTGTATGCTCTTCTCTGGGGCAACAAGTGATACCAGTAAACCCAACTTGTTTAACTACAGTTGTTTTCCCAATAGTCTTTCGCTGAAATGCATTCATCCTTAAACAACCTCGTAAGGCATGTGTTATTGTCTCTACTCAATAGCACAGGACATTGAGGTTCATGGTGATTGAGTAACTTGCCCAACCTCCTCCACATACCAAGTGATAGAGAATGACTGTCAGTCAGGTCTGTCCTATTACAAAGCCCACACCCATAAATACCCCCAGTTTCACTTTGGTTTTAAAAAGAGATCATATTCTGAGTAGGACCCAATGGACAACTGAGCAAGAAAAAATTGTCAAGAAGCAACAGAATGAATTAAATGGAGATACAGGGTCTTCTTAACAGGAAGGAGGTAGGATAAGTGTTGGAAAGGGGGACTAATTTTCCCACCAATGAAGGATTATTCTTTTTAAATTAAAATATATTAAGATAATTTAAAGACAGTAGAGGAAGACATTTTGACTTTGGGAAAGGTCAAGCAATTAGCAGAGGGGATGGGGTTGAGAGAGGCCATCGCAGGCCCTACAACTCCATTATTCTATTATGTGATTTGGAGATAGTGGTCTATAACTGAATGGTACTTAGGTTAGGAATGAAGATATGAAAGCTGTTATGGCTAATAGTATCCTTTAAATAATTGGAAGCATTTCACATGAATAAGATATAATAATTTTATCTTTACATTTCAAATTTATCTTACTAATTGGATAATATAGGATTTGATGGAATTATTTTTCAGGCAGAAAGAAAAATAACTGGCAAGTGAACATTTAATGGGGGAAATATATAGCTTGCACAACTTTAAAAATAAAAATCTAACAGTTTGCATGTTTAGCACCTTTCATGCAAGAATTTCAGAGCATTTTGTAAAAATGAATTACGCCTCCTTCCCTCCCCACTCCACCCATGAAGACGCTTTATTTTACAACCATAAGAAAAGGCTCTCGTGAAAACATGACAAATCTTGAGTGCCCAGAGATGTGAGGGTGTGTCCTGAGTACAAAGGAGGAATTGGGGTGGCCTTTTGCACAGGAGTCCACACTCATGTTAGCCAGTCTCCAAGGAAGCAAAGCCCCTCCCCTCTCCTTATGTCCCTTTTGTCCCCTTCGTCCTCCTCCCCAAGGGCCACATATCTTCTTTCCGTTGACTCTGAAAGTCAGGTGTTCAGTTTATCTGGTTTCCTGTGAATAGTCCTCAGAGAAATGGTGGGAAAGGAGACATTCAACAGAGAAGACAGGCTCTGAAAATCATGTCCTTGCAGGGGGCACCTACAAACTAATCAGACCTTTATGTGGCCATGGTAGGCTCTCTCTTCGCTAAGCTAGTGTGGAATCCCTTCATTTGCTCAAAAAATATTACTTAGTATCTATTTGCCTAGGCAATACTGCTCTAGGGAATACAGCAATGGACAAAATAGAGGTGAACCCCTGCCTTTATGGGGTGTCTATTCTAGTCAATAAACAAAATACATTTTAAAAAACAAAGTATATATAATATACGAAAGTGAGCAAAAAGCAAGGGGA
This sequence comes from Myotis yumanensis, assembly GCF_028538775.1. Lineage (NCBI taxonomy): Eukaryota > Metazoa > Chordata > Mammalia > Chiroptera > Vespertilionidae > Myotis > Myotis yumanensis. Next base: position 31,829,884 of record NW_027223766.1, on the reverse strand, counting down.
AGAAATAAAGCAGAGAATGGGAACAGGCTAGATATTTAAATGATGTGGTTAAGAAAGACCTCATTTAGAAGGTAATGTTTAAGCAAAGATTGTGAGGAAGCAAGTGAGGTAAATGAATATTCTAGGCAGATGGAATACAATAATAAAATAAAGTTCTTGAGCCAAGGAGATATCTAGAGTGCTGGGAGTGTGGCTAATGTGGAGAAAGAGAGATGAGAGAAGTAGCAATATCATTAAATAATAATCATCTTAGAGTCAGAGACTGAAAAAGAAATGGTAGAGATAAATATAAAAAATATGTGCCATATGCAACTTTTAGAATTACATGGTAAAAAAACAACTAGTACATAAGTGCCAGGAAAGCTATTTAAAGCAGAAATATGAGATTACAAATGCCAAAGGTGTAAACAACTTTAATCTGCTAATTTATTACACATGTCTCTCAGAGCCAGGTTTTATTTTAAGATTAGATCTTGGATATTTTCACTGTGTTGCTGCAAATGAAACTAAAATTTTTCTAAACCCAAATGCTATGCATTTCTCATCTTTTAGAAGTCACTTCAACGTCTCCCAAACCCAGTTCATGTCTACAGTTTAAGCATTGTGAAAAAATATGTATATTTATACAGAATCTCTTCTTTCGACAATATTCTTTTAAAGCCTACAGGCACTATGACGATGCCTCCCCGTGTCTGCAGTCCATCAACAGACCACATTAGGGAGCAAGGCTGGCTATAGAAATAAATAAAAGTTACGTTTTTAGTATTAGAAGAGCAAACGTGGCTTGAACTAATAAAGATGATTCAGGGCAACTTGCTGAGGAAAATCATCTTTTCAATCATATACGGAGGAGGTGTGGACGTGTATTATGGACCCCATATTACACACCGGACCCAATTACCAGCAACTCTCGCCTCTCTTGCAACCCAGATTCTACTTTGGTTTCTAGACATATCTAATTCTGACTGCTAACTTAATCCTCCAGCTCTATAAGGGAGCAGTCACAATAAAATATTGAGGTCCAATCAGTTATTTAAGAAATGATTCACTACCGAAGGTAAGTGGCTTGTGAATAGGTCTATGTTCTCAAACTTTCCAACAAGGCTCTGCTACCTCTATTCCTAACAAACACGGGTCTCCAATTACACCACCATGAAATGTGACCTTTCTCGCCAGCTGGCACTGAGGTTTAGCCATAATCATTAAAAAAGTACAGGTGTGCTGACAATTCAAGCCAGCACAACAGTGGCATGGTATGGAGACTTGGTGGATGACAAGGGGAAATTTACAGGAAGGCTTGCACAAAATTGAATCCTTAATATAATCTTAATAATGTGAGCTCTTTAAGCCAAATATGTGGCCTCCCCTTTCCCCCATGAAATATTATGATTGACTGAGAGCTTATATAAAACTGCAGTTTAGGGATATTGTAGGATTTTAATGCATGAAGTACAAGTAGTTGCCACATGTATGACTAGTCCAATTCAACGCTGCCCGTCTCTTTCAGCATCCAGGCCCTAAAAGGCTTGGGGAGGGGGTGTCACAGACCAGTAACTGTTCACAACTAGAGAAGCTTCAAATTGTCCTGGTGACAAGAAAAGGAAGAACTAGGACCCATGATGAGAAGCAGAAGGTAGATTTCCTTTCTTCCTATGGAAGGACTTCATTAGAGCTGTTAAAAGAACAATGGACTTGTTTGGGAATGAGGGGGTATTCAAGAGACCATGAGTAATCATTTGTTAAGGCATCTTGGGTGGCTTAGACTAGATGACTGGAAATACCTTCTCAAGGATCCTCAGACAAGAGCCTCTGATGATGTTGGTATGTTTCATAGTCTCTGACAATGCCATCCTTTCCCACACCTCTGAGCCTCTGCACATGCCATTCCCTCTGTCTGGGCACCCTTCCACCCCTGATCCCTTCCAATATGAGCTTATTAGTCACTTTCTTCATTTCGTTTACTTCCTTCCAGGAAGCCCACACTCTCCCAACAAATTTGGATAAGGATACTTTCCTATATGCTTTCTCGGTGCTATACCTCCCTTAATATTTATTTCACTTGATTATGGATTCTTTAAGAACAGGAAAGATGTCCTTGTGATAAATGTACGCCCATCACTCACACAAGACCCAGAACATAGCCAGTTCTCAGTGAATGTGTGCTAAATGACTAAGTTACTATGTTGTGGGAAACTCCACTGTGTCTTCCCCCAAAATCCATGACATCTAGAAATAGTTTAACCAGAGATACTTTGCCTTGCTTGCTTGGTCCCACTGTTGTATGGGTCTCAAGTCTTTCTCCCACCTGAGAAGAGCTCCCAATAGAACACTGGTACTGTCCACATGCTATAGAAATACTGTGTACTTTCATATCACAAGGGATCTTTAGGCTAAACCAGTTAATCAATGCTTACCAAAGCTGCACATGCTTAAAAGGCCACTTTTTAAAAAAGTGAAAAGTCCATTTGCAGCAAAACTTAACTTTATGGCTATCATCTCCATGACTCAGGTTCCCATTCTGGGTGGGGAGAACTGAGTTCTAATGAAGGGTCCTGATGATGCCAGTCCTGAGGGTAACTTTGCCAGGGCCAGTGCCCACATGTGAACCCATGGACCTCCAACTCCTGATAAAAAGATGCTGTGAATGGCTGTAATGTACAAGACACCTTGCTCAGATACTTCCTGCAACCGTGTGCCAGGGCTAATGGGAATAAATCAGAAACTGTAATGAGTGTGTGGACTTCAATCCAAGATCCTTAATTAAAAGATCAAATCTACAACTTCGTCATTTCCCACCTACCTCCTATTGTTTTAACTGTGACTTTTCAATGACTTGTGCGAAAACTGCTTTAGTCATTTGAAACTCATAAGTATAGGTTGTTGATAAGAAGAATGAGAAAACCTCTGCTAGTGCCCCTTATCCTCTGCATCATGACTGGAGGTGAGAATTGTCCACTGTTAACAACCTCAAGGCCACTGTTAACAACCCCATGGCCAATCTCAGCCAATAACCACAGTATTCACTACCTTTATCCTCTCCTTCTTCAACACCCCCATAAAAAAGAGTCTACCCTTGATCTTACTTGACTGATGCTTACCTAGACCAATTGTCCTCAAAATTTAATGTGCTGAGGCATCATCTGGGGATCTTGTAAGATGCAGATTCTACTCTGGTAAGTCTAGGGTGAGGCCCGAGATTCATTCTTCTCCACTTAAAGCTCTCAGAGATAGCTAATGCTGCTGGTCCATGGACCAAGCATTAGAGTAAGTAGCAAGGACTAAGGCCAAGAACTCAGCACAGAATCTGCCCATTTGAACAGCTTCAGCAGGTCTGCAAATTCCTGACAATTCTAGAAAATGTTTACGTCTATGGAATTTTCTAGGGAAAGGGTCCATAACTTCCATCAGAGTCTCAAAGGACCCTGTCCAAAAGTGAGGAGCAATTGGCCAAAGCTATCACAATTCTATTCCTAACCATGCCATGACTCCTTCCATTCTTTTTCCCCACTCACTCTCACTAGCTATTCCTAAACATTCATCTAGCAATCCCACCAGCAACTGGTTTTCTATCCTAAACAGCTTTGCAGTATTCAAGGTACCTGGTATGCTGAACACATTCATTATAAGGAGCACCAACAAATGAGAGAGAGAGAGACAGAGAGAGAGAGAGAGAGAGAGAGAGAGAGAGAGAGAGAGAGACCTGAGTTTGAATCCTGGCTCCATATCCACCTGACTCTATGACTTCACACAGATTAGGTAATTTCTCTAAGCCTCCATTTTCTCCTAAATAATGAGATCTAAGGTAGGCCTTTTGTGAAGATAAAATAACCAGGACAAACTTCCAGACACATCGTGCTTTTACAATTATCAGTTACCTGTTGTCCTCCTTTTTAACACAGGGGAAGAAGGAGGACAAATTAAGATCTGCATTATTAATAAATAATTTTATATAAGATCTAATAAGTTAAAATCGCATTATACGAAGTATCCTTCTAGACTTGGATTATGAATAATAAGAAAGATATCTAGTTTTAAATATTTAAATCTAGGTACTTTTTCCTCTAGGATCTAAAATATTTTTGGAGGAATTTTTAAGGGAAAATAAAGAATTCTTACACCACAATTTCAACCTTTTTTGGTTTCAGGAAATTGTGTTAGAAAATTCCTGCTAACCAAGAACTCACAGCAAATATGTAACCAATTTTAATACAACACCATAAAACTGTTCTGGAAAGTTAAACTAGTTATTAGCAGAGTCTGGGTGGGAAAAATATTCTCTAGGGCTGAAATGATTTCCCATGTGAAGAATCGGGCTTAGGGGCTCTTGATCATAAGCCTTTCAGATATTACATAATAAAAACGCCATTGGTTCCTTATCAAACAACAACTCAGCCCCCGCTAGCACATTTTCATTGAACCTCAACACGAGTAATCACTGGAGAACTAATGTAAAAACATCCCCCATTTCATGCTCAGTGTGATATTACACCTTTACTTGTTTGTCCTAGAAAGTTAAGCATTTAAAAGATTGCATGGCTCTCACACAGGCTTTTAAGAACATACTTAAACATGTTCTATTTTTAAAAACTCCTGAAAGAATTTAGAAGGAAAGTTATCTCTTTGGACCAATTTGTCAAATAAATGAGAGTTCAAAGCCCTAGTTATCTCCTATTCTAAAATACTCTGTTATCCCTCAAGGAGAAATTTTTCCATTTCTGATAAGGTCCTTGTCCAACCCAAATTATAAGCAAAGGAAGTCTTGGGGGGGAAATGTGTTTACTTATTTCTTCACGTAACATCTTCAAAGAAACTTAGAGGAAGAAAGAATGGCTCCTAAGGAAATCTTCCAGAAGTAAAAAAAAAAAAAAAAAAATCCAGTGATACCTTTCCCTCATGCTCCTAAACCAATCTCTATCTCCAAGGAAATTGAATCAATACTCGAGATCCTACCTCTCCAAGTCATGTTTTTCCAAGAATTGTCCTTATTCGTCTAATATACATATCATCTGTGGAGTCATTCTTTATACCCCCAAGATTCACATTAAACCTAGTTTAAAAATAATTTGCCATTTACATATGTTTTCACTAGCTTGAAAGTCAAACGCTTTCAACCCTTGCCATTCCGGCAACCAAAGAACCACATTATCTGAGGGGTTTTAGCCCGCGAGATAGAGTGCAGGGCCTTGGGAAGACATACTTCTCCTGATGAAGGGTTAAAAGAGGACACCAAACCGCCCTCTGGAAGTCATTAAGTTACAAAGCCCCAAGAAGATAAAAGTTTCCATTTTCTAAAATGTAAATCAAAAACATATTCATTAGTATTGCAAAACAAACATGCAAATCTTCACCACTTGAAAAGCTCGGCTAAATATGTACAAGGGCTAAACCCAAAAATACATCTGGTCCTCGGTTACAGAACTTGCTTTTTTGGTTTTTATCTAAAGAGTTTGTCTGTCTTCCATGGTTGGCTTCTTGGATTATTGCAATTCATAATAAGCCTTTTAGCTAAGGATGAAATAAACAAAGATAAAGTCTATGTCCTAGTTTTAATGGTCCAGATGGGATGATTTTTCCATATGTTTAGCACACCCACTGTTTATTAATCATTGCTAGCAGAGCTTAGAGGATTACTGGGTTAAGCAGGGCTGAAATTTACAGTTTGTATAATCTCTGTACACCTTTTTAATATTCCATTCTTTCTGGATTGTCTTTGTGCTTAATTCAGGTTGGGTGTGTATCCAAATCCGTGTGTGGGTCTGTGTGTCTCTGTGTGTGTGACATATTGTACAGAGAGGGACTCCCAGCCAACTGATCAAGAGGAGGCTTTTGTGCCCAAATTTGGATACAATATCAGTCTCAAGGAATGTGTTACATCATAACAATGACAATGTGGGTAAAACTGGCAATACTTGACTCACTACCCTTTACAGTGATTTACTTCGTGTCTGGCAATCTGTTTTTCATATGATGTTTGTTTCTCATAAACAGTTTCAACATGGGAGAGTATGGTGTCAAGATAACAGTCATATCATTCGTCATTGCAGAACGTCTTTGGGGTTTGCCAAGAAAATAAGATTCTTTTATCTTGGGCTTCTTACAAGTGCTTGCGTTCTGGTGATTGTTTCTCATCAACATGCTGTATTGTTTTTTTGAAAACTGACCATCACCACCTCAGTTCTCTTGTCATTTAATTTATCGCAAGTAAAATGAAGTCTGCAGACAGGTTAGCATGGGGGACAGTGGAGGGGAAATTTGAGAGAGAGAGAGAGAGAGAGAGAGAGAGAGAGAGAGAGAGAGAGGAGGTGATCCTCAGGTGTAGCCACTGAAAAGGGAGAACCCCGAACAGTGAGTTAATGTGGCCACAAAGGCACCTGACTGTTCTCTATAAGATTTTAAATGGATATGATCTTACATAAAGTATATTGCCTCCATTTTCATATATTTGAGTTGTGAAATGGTTAAAACAACAAATTGGGGGGCTGGGGGGAGAAGAAAACTCTTTTTATGTCATGATCATAAGCCACCCTGTCAATCAGAGGGGATTCTGACAGAAGGCATCCATATTTGGAACCCCCCTAAAACTTGGAAGGAGAAAAAAGGGGGGAGATACTCTTTAAATTTTCTTTTAATAGAATTGGTTAAGACAGTTAATGTAGAAAATGTCCTATTAATCATGTATGCTTTTTATAGTATTTTTACATGGGTTTTGAGATGTGGTTTTATATCTTTGACAAATAGAAAAATGAAAGGCCTCCATAAAGCATAAGACTAGACAGCTGTGGGCACAGAAAATTAAATATTCAGTCATTCAGAAAGGCTTTGAAATCACTCTGCTGGAGTCTTCTGTGCAATAATTAAACACTGAACAAATATCTTTTAAGATCTCCTACCCTATCCTGTGTACATAACATTTGTCCTATAAGAGAAATTAAGAATGTGTGTCAGGAACCAGCATTTTTCAGATGAGTTACCTACAGGAGGAGCATTTAGCTTATGTCCATGAATGGAAATTATCTAACTTGCACTTGGAATGTCAATTCTATGACCCAGATAATGGTCAGCTATTCTAAGAAATAAACACAAAGGATCGCCTTAGTCTGTGTGGCCAGGGAAACTCCTCCATTTACAGCACTGATGGCAGGCAAGTTGGTACCAAAGCCGCCTCCAAGGTGATAGACTAAGCACACTTTCCCATTCTAAGACAAAAAACGGTAATATGACTAACCAAGGGAGGAAAATGGTGTCCCTTTTGGGGATTTGGTGCAATGTATCCCACTATCCTACCAACTTTTGGCCTCATTGCCCATCATCATGCCACATCAATTTCTCATTCCCCTTCTCTTTGCCTGTCCCTCATCTCAGCTCTAGTTCAGGTACTTTCTGCTCCCTGAGACCTTTCCCATCACCAACATCCATGCTGAAGTCTCCCTTATCTGGACCACGAAAGCCCAGTGTGACTACCTGATCATACAGATACATGATCATATGCCGCCTTGTATCATTAATAATAGTTTCATGTCTCTTTTCTTTACATGACTATACACTCCTGATGACAAGATTTTTTCGAAAATGCACCAATGCTAGGCACACGGTAGGCATCATCCCTAAACTATGTCACTAACTCTAGAATATAGTTTCCATGGAGATGCATCTGCTTTGCCCACACAGTGCCTGGTAAAATGAACAGGTCTCCAGTGCCTAGATCAACATTTAACGCCCAATTTTGAGAATAATTTAAATACTAGTAAAATACAGACAGTCCTAAATATATAGAGGGAGGGAGGGAGAGAGAGAGAGAGAGAAAGAGAAACATCGATGTGAGAAAAATACATTGATCAATTGCCTCCCATACACACCCCGACCAGGGATCAAACCCACAACCTAGTCAGGCCTTTTGAAAATAACTGACCAGATATGTTACCACTTACTAATAGTTATTTTCATTTTTCCACACTTTTAGTAGTTTAGTTAAATTGGGGGAGAAAATAAGGTTCCCAACACCATTTCTACTATGTTGTGCCTCAAGTCTAGATTCTATACCTTCGGTCTTGAAAGAACCTTAATGCCTGGAGCAATGTAAGAGCTTTTTATCAGAACAGTCAGGCCGCTCCCTGGCTGGTAAAATGAGAGAAACACTGAGACTCAAAATGCCTGTTGAATTAAACCCAAAGTTCAGAGATCTGGATGGTTCAGTTTATCTATCTATACTGGTAAGATTATCCACATAAACCCCACCCAGCACTGTACTTAAATCTTTCAGAACAGCGAACGCCATGGATGCCAGCTGAAATGAGCAATTAGAAAGCCAGCGTTGGCCCAGCAGGATGATATATTTTATCCTACCACATTTTTACATTTGCATACATGGCACTCTTCAAAGCCAGGAGTTTATGTTTTCTCACCAAGGCTCAGCATGTGTGAAAAATGCTTTCCAAGAAACAAAGACTGGCTACGAGGCAAATGCAAATGTGAGTTTTTCAGCGAGCAAATGCAGTTTAGCCTGAACTGAGATCTTTCCTCCATATCTTGGATGAGTTTGGTCATAACCCAAGACTCCTCCAGACTAAAACCTTGAACCTCAAAATCCAGACACAATAGCACAAGAAGAGAATCACTGGAAAAGCAAATGTATTTCTCAATAAAGAACACTATTTAAATTGGGGAGGGGCGGGGGTAAGATTCAGCAAGAGATATGCCTGCTCCAGGCTGGGAAATATTTGCTAGTTCATTCTTTCTATGAAAAGGATTATCTCTGTGGCCACATATAAATTCCAAAGCCTCTGATTCCATGAGAACGTTTTTTCCTTTGGAAAAGGAACCGTACTAGAATTCTACTCTACTGATTTCCAACCCTAAATAAGCATATGGACAGAGGGTCTTGTGTTAAAAGGGTGGTCAGATCTACCTATTGCTTTCTCTCCCCATCACCCTAAAAAAGGTTTTCTGTAGGTTGTCAAATACGTATAGGACAAGTTTAGGCCTTAGAGGCTATAAACCTAGAGCAATAACAGGACCAGAAGCAAGCATACACAGGCTAGCAGACACGGAGAAAGCTGGGGCAAGTCTGAGATTTCTGCTGTACTGGACTCCATCTTCCCGGGGTGCTGGGCCTTGACTCACATTATGTCACCCTTGAGCAACTTAAGATGATTTATGCTCAGTGGCGCTAGCTCTTTCTTTTTGTGTGTTTGGACCCAAAAGAAAAAAGATGTCCAAGAGAGATTACTTGGAGATTGGAGATTTATTTAATGCATGGTTATTTGCCTGCATATGGCCTAGGCCTGTTTGGCATAAACTGCCAAGTATCTTAAATGGTTCCCAGGAAACTCCCGGCTCCGGCTCCACTGCCACGACTTCTCTGTACCATGTTAATTGTTCCAATAAGATGCATCGTGCACAGCCAAGCACTGATAAACCAGTGATTTGCCAAGCTGGATGTGTAAACCAAACAAGAAATACAGAGATATTCCCTATTCAAAGAAGAATGCTTTTTCGGTGGTCATTCTGTTTTTAACTTTTTTTGCAAATAACATTATAGTTGGTTCAGCTGCAATTGCCAAACATGAAAAGTGACAAAAGCTGGCAATGACGAGTGGCATTGTGCCCCCAGCCCAGGGTCCTAAGATGTAAACAGACTTTTCTGTGGTGTGGTGCAGTGCCAACTCATGAAGGAAGACAAAATCCTAAATGATGCCTGGGCTCATAAAGCTGTTCTTTTCTTTATCAAGATGAGGTTTGGGGCTCTCAGATTTCAAGTGTTTGCTTTGATTTTGATTTTTTCTTAAACCAGCACACGTAGCTCTCATGTGTTTTGCCTTAGGCCCTCATTTAATATGGGTGACCAACACCTCACGTAGGAAAAGGCAAAACCAATGAACAAATAGGAGCTATTTATTACCTACACCATGTGCAAGGTTCTAGACTAGAGGCTCCAAGAACACAAAAGAACAGGCAGTGTGGTACTTCCCGAGTTCCTCAGAGGGCTGACTGAGGAGCAAAGATGAGAGATAATAATAAAATACGTGCTAAGCACCAAAATATGGTCAAATAAAACAGCTAGGATCTGAGTTGAACCTGAGAAGGAAGAAAACTCAGGAGAGTGGAAAAGGCAAGCTAGACCTTGATGGCAACTGTAAAAGAATTCTTGCTGAATCTGACATTGTAATAATTAGAGTTTCTATACAGGGTGAGGCAAAAGTAGGTTTACACAGAGTTTATTCTTGTATTAATCACTGCATTATTTTTCATACAAACTATAAACCTACTTTTGCCCCACCCTGTATATTTTTTCCCTCGAAAACTAATTGAAAACTATGTGTATATTTATGACCCTACAATGGGAAGTCCTCTACAGTTAGTCAACCATAAGGTAAATATTGACCAAGGCCTGTTAAACAATTTTGCAGATACTAACTGGTACTATAAGTACACTAATGTGATATATATATATGAAGAAATATAGTGCCTGTGCTGTATATTTGATGTGAAACCTAGATTCTCTTAGACCCGTGTGAAGCGTTAAAAATGGAATTCTTCCTAGCTGCAGACAAAGTTTCTGGAAAGTTCTTTGAGGGGTGAGCCCATGTCATCCAGCTCTGCATTCCCAGTGCCTAGCAAATTGCCAGGGTTTATAGTAGGTGTTCACTTAGTATATGATAAACTGAACTGGCCTAAGTCACATTAAGCTGATCAAAATGTAGGCATTTGTGCCCAGTCTGCATGGCTTAGTGGTTGAGCATTGACCTATGAACCAGGAGGTCACAGTTCAATTCCCTGTCAGGTATGCCTGGGTTGTGAGCTCGATCCCCAGTGTGAGGTGTGCAGGAGGCAGCCGATCAATGATTCTCTCTCATCATTGATGTTTCTACCTCTCTCTCTCCCTCTCCCTTCCTCTCTTAAATCAATAAAAATAATTTTTAAAAAACTGCAATTCAAAGCCAGGAGGTATATAAAAAAATGCAGACATTCGCGAGCTGTAATTTCTCCAGTATTAATTGGTATAGAGTAAACTGTGCCTAGAATAACATTAGAAAGCATTTTCTTACAATGTTACTCCTACCATCTCTATCTTTGGCCATCATTATAAATGTAACTTCTAGTTCAACCCATCTATGGTTGGACACAGAGAGAAGGGTGCAGATCTGTAGGATCCCCTTATCATGATGGATCTCTAATGATTCCTTAAGTTCTTACGTAAAAATAAAAAAAAATTTTAAAAAGCATTGTTCATGGGGTAAGGTGAAGTGACCTCAGCATGATGACAATGATAAAAAAAAAATCTTAGGTCATGAATTAGTGGTGTGCTGACAGGGTAGCACTGGCCTAGAGAGAGAGGGTGTATACACAAAAGCTCCAGTCTGTCTCTCAAAGCAATAACAATTCACAATAGAAATTATAGTGTTCTGAGAAGTGATTGAGCCAGTCGGAAATAAAAAGAACCACGTGTACACAACACAATGAGCAGATTTATTAGGGGGGAAGGTAGGTTTGTCAGGGGGAAATACACAGCTGAAGAGGGAACTACTGAGCCAGCAACGACATTATGGAAAAGGTTGTGCAACACAGTTTCAAGGGTTCGCATCAACTCCTGGACAATCTCCTCGGCCTCTGGAAGACAAGAGCTGCTCAGAGTCAGCTTTTGGATGCTGGGTCTTTTCTTTCTTCAAAGAACTTATGGATCCCAAAGCCTATAATTTTTTTTACCATTGAATTGTGGGTTCTGTCAAAGATAAGGGAGTCAAAAGCAAAGCCTCAGGAGCTCTGCACTCACGTGACCACTTTGAATTTCCATCTGGGTCTTTAATGAACACATTTATGATTCATGATCACTGTTTTTCACTTTCCTGGCACACATATAAGCCTGGCATTATTCAATTTCCTATCCTCTAAATCTTTATTGAGCAACCACCATGTGCAGTAGCAGAACAGTAACTCCATCCTCCTTCGGTCCCAGGGATACAATCATGAATAAGCCTTTGTCACTCCCCACGAGAACAAATGCAATCAAGTCAAAGGTGATAGCTGTGGACTTAACATTGAAGAAAGAAGATATTAGCTTAACACGCAAATGGGTGCAGAAACACCACCACAAATGATGGCAGTGTGAACGGATTCATATTCAGAGCAGGTTTAGCCTTTGGGATGAACACACAAGTGTGATTATCTTGTGAGAAGAGTGAGCACAGCGTGCGTAGAGGGCGGTGGAGGCTTGGGCAGGGAGGCACTGGGGCAGACTTCAGTCCGTCTGGGCCCTGTTTCGTCTTCAGTGGCTTTCCCACAGGTGTGCTTCGGCTGCCACTGAAGACTCACTTGGGAGGCAGCCAGGAGCAATGTTCCTCTTTGTCTTTGCAGCCACACCCGAGCCCACAGCCAGAGAACTCCCAGGCAGCAATGCCAACCTCAGATACAAAGGATAATGCGGCAGACACAGAAACAAGACTCAGAAGAAAGAGGAAAAGGCTGGTCACACCGACGGGGCCAAGACAGGCTTTCACAGAGCTGGCCACGCCTAGTCCAGAACTCCAGGGAGCGACTGTCATCAGGGATTAAGCCATTCCTGGGTTGCCTCTCAAGGTAGGAGGAACACTTAAGCAACCGACTCTTCAATACATCACGGTGCCCTCATTTACACTAAAAGCATATCTATATACATGGCCTCGCAAGCAGCTTTCCAAATCACCAGATCTTCAAAATGCACACTGGGCTCTCCGCTAGAGGTGGAGCTTAGCAAAAAAAACAAAGGGGTGGGGGGTGCCCCAACTCTCTCCTTGTCCTCTTGATCCCCAGCTGGACAGATGCCAGCTCTCCCTTAGCTGACGGAACTATAATGCTCCTTCAAAGTTCCATGCGGATCAAGCATTTTGGTTCTTTCACATCTTCAGGTTGTGCCTCCCATCTGGCTCTGCTGGCTTTGAGACCGGGGCTTTCTGAGCCGGTGCTGGTGTTATGACCAGTTTAGATGCGCACACGGCAGCCACAAAAGGAGGCAGGTTCACAGGAACCCCTCCATGAGGCCTCCCTGTCATTCCTATTCTATTTGTCCCCGTAGGAAGAAATAACAGATACCTTCACAAATCTCTAATGTCACTCTTCCCTGCCTACTCTCTTCCCCACCCCACAACCTTCCCAGTCTCCTGAGGGCCCTACTCTATTGCCATAGTTTCTCAGAGCTGACAAAGAAAGCTTGCTCTCAGCTTGGGCTTGTGCTCTCAGCTTGGAACTCTATCAGGGTATTGATTCAATACGTCAACTGTTTTTACGCAAGCCCCTCCGCTAGGTACTGTGACACACACACAAAATGATCATCTATAGCTCCTGCTTCTTTAAGGAATGAACAATCCAGCAGGCATGCCTAAAGGTAAGTACACAATGAAATGCCACCATAATAACAAAATATTTGCAGGTTGCTTTGCGATTTGACAAGTATGTCCTTATTTATTACCTTGTTCACTCCTCGCACAAATGCTATGAGATAAAAAAAAAAAATTCTCGTCATCTTTATTTTACCAGGAAGAGCCCCAAAGCTCAGTGCAGTCAGGTGAGTTCCCTGAGGACACTCAGGATTCCAACCCGAACTCATTGCCCTGTTCCTAGCGAGATGATGTAAGAAAAGTACAAAGAAGGTGCTATTGGAATGCAAAGGAGGAAACGCCATGAAAAGCCAGAATGTTCTCAAAACCACATCACAGATGCGTTTCTCCCGGAGGCATCTGGCTGCAGCATCAGTTTTATCCAAGTTTATCAAACAGCCGCTGCAAGTTCAGCCAACAGGGCTCTTCCTCACAGCTGCTTCTCTGTCCCACGGAAGAGGCTGTGGTCTCACCATTGTTCTCAACTGCTTTGGAACATCAAGAGCACCTTTATAATTGCAAGGATGTGAAGGTTGCCAGACTCCTATAATGCACCACGAAAATACGGTGAATTTTCAGATGTTTAGTAGGGGACACGAGAGGAAAGAAGCTCGGAGGTTTCTACACCAGGAAGTTGCAGCATCATAACTTTAATAACTTTAGTAATTTTTTTATTCAACAAATAACATTAAGGCCCTACGTCATGCAAGCCACTGTATGCTAAGTGCTGGCGTTTCAGACGTGAGCAAGCTAATGGCGCCAGGCACATATATGGAGCATGTGTGCCTACCTCTGAATTCTTCATTCCACATCAGAGACACATGGCTTTTCTGGACAAGGGGAGGAGCTGCTGGCCAGCCCTTCCAATTCAATTAGAACGCTGTCTACGATTGACTCCTGGCACGCCGAGTCCTGTGGTGCAGTCAATGGCCTTTTATAATCCAATGAGCCAAACAAAAGTTTGCACTCAAATTTCTTGACCATGCACTTTGAGGATTCCTGCTTTGATGGACTTCCAAGCCCTTTGGGGGCCTCTTTGGGAGGTAGGACAGCTATCTCTCTGAACTTCTTGGAGAGATGGCAATCACTCCTTTGAAAACCAAACCGGAACTCACCGCAGCCTCACCATACAACTGCTGATAACAAAGCTGCAAAGCATGTTTCTGGCTCTTCCTCTCTCTGTCAAGAAAGACGTGCATCTGGGAGGGCCTCCCGCCCAGCAGGAGTGACTGGGAATTCTTCCTTCCGCCTGGCATTTTCCATCAGGAAAACTTTCCTGGTCTTTAGATTCCAACACGAGCCTGATGTTTCTGTGATCTTTCTCCTCCTCCTCTTGGGCATTTCAGTTTCCACATGGTTTACTATGCAAAAGGAATAATGGTTAAAAACCAAACACACAAAACCACAACTTCTTCTCAGAGCTCCTTTGTAAGATCAAAATTTTCTCACCCTGGGCCGTGTGCTCAGTGGTTAGAATACCGGCCCTCGCACAGAAGAGTCAAAAGGTTCAATTCCTGGTCAAGGACATATACCTGGGCTGCAGGTTCTCTCTCCACCCCAGTCGGGGCACATGAAGGAGTCAACCAATCGATGTGCCTCTCTCACATCCTTATTTCTCTCTCTCACTCACTCCCCTCTCCCTCCCTTCCACTCTCTCTAAAACTCAAGGGAAACACTATCCACGGGTGAAAATTAACAACAACAAACATTCCTCATCACTTGCGCTGAATTTACATACACATAGGCACTCAGGCCTCCACCAGACCTGCTCTGTTCTAAACTGGGAGAAGCATTTCCCACCAAGAGGCTCTGAACGGCCTGAGGGAGGCCATGTGGAAGACCTTCAATGTAGCAGCTCTTGCACTCACAGCGAGGAAAATAAAATAACAGCGTGATCTTGGACATAGTATTTGACCTGGCGGGATGTTCATTTCCTCCAGTTCCAAACACCACCGTGAGATGTATCCAACACCACCGTGCTGACGGCTAACGACGATGAAGCTGCTCGTGCTGATAAATGTATGAAAGACAAACACGGCAGAAAAGTTTCCACGAGAAGTGAATGCTCAAGGCAGGGAACATTTACCCGAGGAAGCCAGGGAGACATGCAGATTGCCAGGGGCTGAGCGCCGGGAGAACACCCAGAAATTGTTTCCGAAGGTGTGTTCCCCAGAACCGGAGCCCTCCCACACGCTCTCCCAAAAAGTGCCCCACGGTCTCATAAGACTGGACGCTCGACAAAGAGTAGCTGCTCTTGGAAAACCCCAAAGAACACTGCATGGCAAAGACGATGAGAAGTTCCATTTTAACCTGTTGTACTTTGTTAAACCCTTCCTTTTAAAAATGTATTCGACCACCCATATTGGGGTTTTTTTTTAAAAGCATTTATTAACATGTCATAGATGGGAAACTGCAGAAGAGGAAATAGAGCCACCTTGAAAGAAGAACGACTTCCTCGGCTTGTAACTGGCTTCCAGGTCCAGCAACACCCTCACTATGTGTGTGTCTATCGTGCCAGGTTCCAGTCAGGGCTACCTTCACTTTTCCTTCCCTGACTGGCATTCTAAGCCGTGGCACCTGGTTCCTAATCTGAATCGCAGGACTCCCACCTCACTCCGATCAAGTGGCCAACTGCAGCCCCTCCTCCCTTCCACACACAACCAGCCTCCAGACTTTCAGAAATATCCTTCTATGCCTGGAGCTCCTACCCCAGAGATGGGCGGGTGGCCATATTTCATAGAAACCAATATTTGTCTAGAACACATTAGCCCCACTTCAGGTAGGGAGGCAGGCAATGAAAATATAACTGCTGGGAAATAAACAGCCATTTGAAGTTGCTGTTGTTTGAAAGAACATGCAGCTGGCCAGGAAGGCAGGAGAATGGGAAATTGGGCCGAAAAATAAATAGGAGGTGCCTCCTCCTGCCCTGGACATGAGCCTGTTAAAATCCCATGAAGCTGGCCAGACAGCCTGGGAGGCTTTTTTTTTTAATATATATTTTTATTGATTTTAGAAAGGAAGGGAGAGGGAGAGAGATAGAAACATCAATGATGACAGAGAGAATCATTGATTGGCTGCCTCCTGCACACCCCATACTGGGGATGGAGTCCACAACCCGGGCATGTGCCCTGACTGGGAATCCAACCGGTAACTTCCTGGTTTATAGATTGACACTCAACCACTGAGCCCACGCGGCCAGGCAGAAGATATCACTCTTGATGGGTAACTTGTCTCAGTTCCCACAATCTTCTCACATCAACACCTGACCCCCTGCCCATTTCACCAGCAAAAGGAAAACAATATGCTTTCTATGTTCATGCCATGGTATAGTTTTAGTGTTTCCCTCATGGTTTCTCATTGCATCTTAACTCTGCATCGTTTGCGGCAGCAATTTCCTCGTTTTGCTTGGGTTTTCCTCAGAGTGGGCTACGTGATAGCTAGGATTCCTTTTAGCTTCTCATTTATTTGCTCATTCAACACAGAGATGTGCTGTGCATTCCCTAAGGGCTAGGCAGGGTGCTAGGCATGAAGTGGTGTGTTCCTTAGAGTCAGGAAGGGGGGCAGCTGATTTTTAAGGTGAATTAACATACAAACACAATATTACCAGGTCAAAACTGCTTACATAAAACAAATAGGAACTTTTAGGAGGAAATACGGGAGATAGCTGTAACTCCACCATGCTTCCAATACCCACAGACAGTATCCAGATGGGAACCTAAAACTTGCTGAGATGTTAAGGTAGGGACCTGCAGCCACACGCTAGCTCAGCTCCACTGTCCCCTTCAAGACAAGGAGATAACTTGCTGCTGGTAGCCCAGCCAGGAGGATGCACAGTTTCTGAAGCTGCACAGCTGCAAGCACTGTGATTTGGAGGGAATGAAAAAGAAAGGGGGGGGAAGGAGAAGGGGAAAAAATGAGAAAAAGAAAAGAAAAAATTGCTCCCCTCCTCCCAAACAAACCCACACACAACAACAACGACAACAAAACGCAGCCTTCCCCCATCTACAGGCTGGCCTGGCCTGACAGCCAGATTGAAAATCTAGGGCAGCACACAGGGGACCTCCCACCACGAAGAGAGCTGATTATTCCATTCTGCATTTGAAAAGAAGACGAGGGAGGGGGCTTCTCGGAAGTGCAAATGAGGACTGAGTTGCAGGAAAGCACAACAGGCCACCATCTCTGAGCCTCGGGGAATTTGTTCTCTGCCAGGAGATGCCGCCTGACAAGACAAGTTCAGTGCAGTTCACGTGGCGGTGAGCACGAGGGCCCAGGACGCTCGCGTCTGGGGCTCGCTGTGCACACGCTTCACCACGGCTACAGCTGCGGGTGATTATTAGTACTAATAATAGGTAATATTTACAGAGCCTGTTTAAAGATCCCGAGGCATGGGGCTATACCTACATATTAGATGTGCACAGGCACCCTGCAACCCGCCCAGGGACTGCTTTCCAAGCAGATGTAATGCAGCAAATGACCCCCAGGCCTTCCCCTTTGGAGCCTCTGAGAAGGGAAAACTAAAAGAGTGAAATATTAATATTGATTTAGGGGTTAAAAAGAAAACATAGATTCAATCCTTAAGGAAAAGCAAAGAGGATGGTGGATGCGTGTTATTATACATCTGTCCAAACCCATAGGATGGGCAACACCAAGAGTGAGCCCTAAGGCAAACGATGGACTTTTAGGTCATGATGACACATAGGTTCATCGGTTGAAACAAATGTTCACACCAATGTGGGACATTGCTGGAGGGGGAGGCTGGAGGCTGTGCATGTGGGCACAGTGCAATTTTGCTGTGAACCTAAAAATACTCTAAAAAAATCAAGCCTAGTAAAAAATAAATAAATAAATAAGCAAAGAGGCATAGCAATTCTTCATGACGAGCTGAGGTTGGTTCAATAGAACTCAGATGCATTCTGCTTGAATCCCAAAGGTAGTCCGGAAAACGTTCCTGAGGATTTGTGGATTGCTTCAGAAGCAGGTTCTGATATCCAGTTGGGCGGTGAGCCCTGGAAACACCAGGCAGGAGTTGGGACCTGGGGCAGGGAGGGGTGTTGGTGAGGCCAGTTAGCCCTTGGAACTGGATCCCTCCATCTCCTGGGGGGACACTGGGAGGAAGCTGTGACTTCATCCACCTCACCTCCAGCCTTCACGGATGGAAGCTGCTTCTGGGAAATTAGCTCTCAGAACTTCCAACTTACCCCCCAGACCAGGAGCACTCAGCCAGATAGAGTGCTCACGCAGAGGGCCACAGTGTCCCAGCAAGCAGGCCCTCGGGACACAGGGAAGTGCCGGGGTGTGGGCAGCATCCGCTACTCCTCCAGCCCACATGGAATCATCTGCCCACCCCTCCAGCTAATGAACTGGGCAGGAGGCCTAAAATGTCAGTAAAAGACAAAAATGTGCAGGCCCACTTCTGACTCTTCCAGAAGGAAAAAGAAACATCTGAAGTTGTAGGTGACAAAGTCCAGTTTCAAACACCCATAACTGCATATGGCCATGCCTATCCAAAATAGGGGGTACATTGTTTATTTTAGTAATTAACAGAGCCCTCCAATGAAAAAAAATCATCTCATTCTGTGACTAGAGCAGGGCTTGGCAGCCCGGTACTCAGAAATTCTCACCATGGGACTATTTGGATGTGTTTAGAGCATTTCAAATTGCTTGGAGATATGTAAACTGCCATGGTGGCATATAATGAGATTGGTCTCACGATGGCCCCTTAAAACAACGGTTTCCTTCAAAGGGGGGAGCAGTAATGTAAAACATGTTGGTTTGTGAAGTTTTAAAGAAGTGCATTAACCACAGTAGTACTGAGGCTTTTCCTTCATTAAAATTTTAGTTAATATACACCAGTGACAGGCTGCCCCACCTTCTACGATGTCTTGAGGCAACTTTTTTAAAAGTTTTACAGTGTCTGCTTCATAGATTATGTGTTGAGCATGAAAAAATAAAGGGTTTTTGTTACTCAGGACCACAATAAAAGAGATTTTTGAAGATTCTTCTATTTAAAATATACATTTAAAGTATTAAGGTGCTACTCATGAAGAAGCCATTTGACATTAAAGACAAGATTCCAGGTTGAAAATGACATAGTAGAAAGTGACATAAGCTGTCCAACAATCTCTTTCATTTAAAAACAACCTTTTCTATGCCTTCATCTCCCATTTCCCTATCCACCCACCCCAACCCACCAAGTTGATGCATAAATTAAAAAAATTGACAGACCCAGGAGACAGGAAAAACAAATGCTGTTTAAGAGATGGAGGCCAATGTTGGGCAGCTTAGAGGAAGAGAGACTCCTGTAAATTAACAAGGAATTTGACACTTCTTAATGCAATTAGACATATCTGGGTTTCTCAACTACAGACTGTACAAGGCTAGAAATCCCCAGTGAAGAAGTGCACTTCAGAAGGTTTAGCTGTTCTGTGTCCTCTTTTCACCAATTTGATTGAATCATTTCCAACTTTGGTAAAGAACACTCTGCTCTCATTTAAAGATTTGAATTTGTCCATAATGCATTAAGCAGTTGTTGTTTTGTTTTAGTTTTCTTACCGGGGAGGCCAAGGATCCAACAGGAAATAAACAACATTATCAGGGCCTGTCTTACAAACTGAAGGCTAAAAGGAGACAATAAGTATCACACCTATATAGCAGAAATGACCCCTTCCTTCTTTATCTTCCTCAAGTATAAGAAGGGTGTCCACCACTTTGGGCAAGCAGCACATGGAGTCCTTTGTTCAGAATCAAGATCTTAGAGTCAGTCTTTTAAATCAGTCATTCATACAATACATGTTTATTGGGCACCCAGTATAAACCAGTATAAACCAATCACAGTTCATAGCACCAATAAGACAAAGTCTCCACCTTACGGAGTTTGCATGCTGGTGGCTCAGGTCCTATAGGAACAACCCCTCCCCGGACATCTGGCTGACTCCTTTCACAGTGGAGTAGAGAGGTATCCTGAACACCCACACATTCTCTCCCAGCTGCTTTGAGGCCATTCTACACGGACACTGGCCCATGTCTGCCCCGCCCAGTCATGTCCATCTCTCCCAGGCCCTGCTGTTGGCTTACTCTGTAAACCAACATTGGTTGTCCATGGCCCATGGACATCTGCTCTTCAGGGGACACTCTTTTAGGAATGGGGAACCTAAATACAAGTCTCAAATCTTCCCCACAACTCCTCTCGTTGAATTTAAAGGGTATTTCAAAGTTAGACCAACCTGGACTCAAATGCAAACCCAGAGACTTTCTAGCCGTGGAAAGTTATTTAACTTCACTAAGCTTACCTTCTCTTTCTTCAAAGAAGATAATAAAAACAACCTCACAGGTATGTTTCGAAAATTAAAGGAGATATTTATGTGTATTTAGCACAGTTCCTGTCACTTAGTATTCTCTTGGTTAGTGGTGCTGTTGCTAACACATAAATTAAAGAAAGATCAATTCACATATGCTGACTGGTCCCCCAACCTGGATGGATAAATAATTTTCACACTTTTATAGAAGACATTTCTGGCCAGTAGATATACAGCTCTCACCATGGATACTGGCCATCGAGGATAAGCATTTAATATTTTACAAATATCCATTGTTATGTGTAAGCTATCATGACTGGCCTAGAATTTAAAATCTTTATATGTATAAAGCATGTATGCTGTGCCAGATATTTTGTAAACACATTACATTCATCATCTCACTTAACTCCAATAAGTCATGCTTATCCCTGTTTTACAGAGGAGCAAACTGAGACTCAGAGAAATTAGGGAATCGCCCGAGGCCATTGTTGCTGCTAGAAGTGGCACAGCCAGAATTTTAGCCCAGAGCTGCCTGACTTTCCAGTGAAAATGTCAGTCACAGTTACCTGGGTCATCTCTTCAGCTGAAGTAAAGAAACACGAGAAAGCTGTAAAGGAGTTGAGATGTACTACCTAAGGAAAAGAAGATCCAAGGATCCCATACCAAATGTCTGTGGACAGTCAAAACACTCAGAAGTGGAAGAAATTATACATTGTTTTGTGGCTCCAGACAGGAAGCTAGAACAAATGAGAAGACAGTTTCAGTTGCTCAGTGTGAAGAACTGTCTAATGATTATGAATGTCCAACAATGGAATATGTAGCTATTATTAGTAATGTTTCTCTATAATTGGAGATAGTCAAGCAAACGTTTCATTCCCACTTCTTGGGAATGTCATGCAAGAGATTCATAAATCCGATAAGAACTGGTCTACATATAGCTGGGCCCTGTCAACCTTTGCAACACTATAATATGAGATACTGAAATTATTTTTCTCAGCCAATGGGTAAAAGTACAACTCCCAATAAAACTTCTTATTGGTGCAATATTTTTTGAGTTTAGCTTTTTTTCTTCTTTTTTTCTTCTTTTTATGAAGTGGGTTCAGAACACTGGTTCGCTCTACACATTGCTAATACAGGTGCTGTTGTGAGGCGGGTAGAAACTCGCATCAGCTCCCAAACACAAACTCGGGTTTGCTGGGGCATTTTCAAGAGGCTGGGACTTCATAGGGCATCTACATAGGCTTCTTGTTAGAACCTTGGGAGAAAGCTGAGTATCAAAAACTGAACCCCAGCCATTGTGGAAGAACATTGGTGCCTGTTTCCCACCTTCAATGGAAAATGTATTTGAGCTCAAATTATAATCGCTTCAAATGTCAAAACTATCTTTGCAGCACATAACCTGAGCCTATATTCAGAAACCAAATGAAATTCCAGGGAAACCACTTATACCGCTCATTGGAATGCGAAGCCTCTCAAATAAATGCTCCTTGCTCGGGGAATTTGGGACACAAGTAGAATCGCCTCCACTCAGCCTGAATCGCAAAAAGGAGGCCATACAGCATTCCAACACCTCTGCCTTAATAGGCTTTAGATCAAGCATGTCAAACTCGTGGCTCGTTTACTTGGCCTGTGTTAGCCTTTGAGTTTGACATGCTTGCTTTAGATGATTCTTCAAGCTATAAGTTGAGATATTTCATGGCAAAGGTTTTTTATCACCACAAAGTATCTCCTTAAAAATCTACTCTACTTCTACTTGATGGAATGATACACAGCCATAAAACCTTACATTCATAAAGAGCAATACTATTTTTTTTGTCAAGTAGACAAAAAGCATCTATGTACAGTTTACTAATGACCAAAACCCGTGCATTAAAGACTGTGGATTTCCAATCCTTCATCTCCTGTGCTCAGAATGTACAAAATGATTGATAAAATATAAGAAAGGGAAACCAAAATACACACACACACACACACACACACAGACACACACACACACACACACGAGATTCAAAAACAACATTAACACATTTGTGAACTACCTATGGGACTCAAATGCAGAATGATTGGCCGGATTGAAAGCTCAGGACTGGTGGGCTCTGGGTTCCGACCTGGTAGTGACAGGTCTCAATCAGGGTGTAGGGAGATGGGATCATAAGCCAGGTTCACCGCTTGGAGTCAGGGGTGAGAGTGGCTTCTTGAAGCCTCTTCACGTCAGAGGAAACACAAACATAAAAATAGCTCAGGCCCACCTCTGGGACAAGTGCACCTCAGTAGATGGGAATCCAGGAAGGCAGGTGGAACCAGATACCAACTCAAGCTATTGTCTGCCTTTATGATGGAGCTACAATATTCCCAATATCATCGAAGTACCACGAACCAGATGGCTTAAAACAACAGCAAGTTACTCTCTCACAGTTCTGGAGGCTAGATGTCTCAAATCAAGACATCAGCAGGGCTGTGCTCCCCCTACAGGCTGTAGGAAAGACTTTCCTTGCATTGTCCTGCTTCTGGTGCTCCCACGTGTTCCTTGGCTATGGCAGCATAACTCCACTGTCTTCATGTCACTGTCTTCTCTTGTGAATGTCTATGTCCCAAACTCCCTCTCTTTCTCTAATAAAGACACCAGCCACTAGATTAGGGCCCACTCTAATCCAGGACAATCTCATCTTAACTTGATTATATCTGCAAAAACCTGATTTCCAAATAAGGTCACATTCACAGGTCCCAGGGCAGATATGTCAATATATCTCCTTGTTGGGGACACAGTTCTACCCAAAACACCTCTTATTTTGTCTTGCCCTAGTCCTAAAGGGTTTGCCTTTTTTTTTAATGGAAATGACAGTGTTGACAATCTAAGTGGTCAAATCCAGAATTTACACAAGATAACTGACCACTTTGCACTGGTGTCTGAGTTGGCTTAGACCACCATAACAAAATACCATAGACTGGATGGCTTATGGACCATAAAATTATTTTTCACTGTTCTTGAGACTAGGAAGTACAAGATCAAGGCGCCAGAAGATTTGGTTTCTGGTGAGACCTCTCTTGCTAGTTTGCAGACAGCCTCCTTGTTCCCATGTCCTCACATGACCTTCCTTGGTGCATGCACTTGGAAGTTCTCTCTCTCCTTATCAGGCCACCAAGCCTATCAGATTTGTACCGCACCCTTCTGACTTCATTAAGCCTTAATTACCTGCTAAATACCCTATCTCCAAATGCAGTCTCATTGGGGGTTAGGGCCTCAATATATGAATTTTGAGCAGACACAATTCCAATCCATAGCAAGTGGTATCCTGCAGATTTGCCAAACCCCAATCATCCAATACCACCCCCAAGAACCTACACAGAAATATCTCACTAATTCAAAATAGCTGCCTCTAAGTCTATCCTGGATGAATGAAATAAATGTTACAGCCTTTTAAAAATAATAATGATAATAAAGAAAATGCAGTTTTATGACATGCAAGTGCATTTCTAACAAACTGTTGTCAAGAGGTAGCACTTCCATTCCTGACAGCAGTGACTGTGATGGGAGCTTCTCTGGACATGTCTCTACACCACACAGAAGTAAATACCTGTGCACATTAGATGGTGATGAGTCCTTTAAAGAAAAATAACGTAGAGTATTTTAGTGTTATTGCTGGAGATCTAGCCAGCAGAGCCCTGAAGAGGCTGATAGGCACAGAGCAATTCCCATGGGGATTCCATGGAAGGACATTCTAAGCAGAAGGAGGATCAAGAGTAGAGTCTCTGCTGTTTGTTTGAGACAGAGCAAGGAGCCCTGTGTGGTGGGAATGAAGCGGCCAAGGGAGATGGGATGAGAAAGAACATGGAGCCAGATCCCATCTTGTTCTCAAGACCTTTGCAAGTACTTTGGCTTTTATCCTGAGTGAAGTCGGGGGGCCATTGAGGAAGGACATGATCTGGCCTAACTTACCAAATGATCACTGTGTGCCTAGAATAGACTCCACTGGGCAAGGGTGGAAGCAGAGACCAGCTAAGCAACTTTGCAGTAATCCAAAGGCAAGTGCTGGCAGCTTCAACATGAATATAAAGGTGGAAGGTTGACAAAGGAAGGAATTCTGGATATATTCTGAAGGTAGAAGCAAGGGATTTTTTGGTTACCTATGGGCTGTGAGAGAAAAAGACCTATTCTACACTTGGTTTTCCCACCAAAGACCTCATCCTGCCAGGACATGACCAGGTTCACAGACACCTTCCCAATCCTCAGGTTACACTCTAGCGAGGGCAGCCCCTTCGACCAGCCTGTGGGATTCAGAGTCTGGCTGCTCCTCACCCAGGAGAGAAGCAAAGACAAACTTGGAAAAAGGCCTTGAAGAGATGCAAGCTTTGACTTGAGTATCGCCATCTGCTGAAGGTAAAGACAAGCATGACAAGTTGTCCCTAACTATTTGCTTTAACTCAAACCCCCAGAAGCTCTGAAGGGGAGTTGCTATCTGAAGTGCCCTGTGTAGTCACCATCCCCCCTCCACCTCCTGCATAATAATCAAATATTTGCCAAGCGGAAGGAGACAGTGGTGCAACAAAATACAATATATCCTTTGAAAACTTTATCCCTCCCCATGATCCTCTAAAAAATGCCACTGCACACATCTGCTTACCAAGTCCACTCATAGGTAGTCATTACTCTGGCATGAAAATCTTAAAAGGAAACAAAACTGGCTCCATTCCTATCTGGTTTACCCCTCAGAGTTTCTTTTCCATCGTAAACACCCTGGGTAATCGAGGAAGCGAATCTTTTACTCCAAACCCTAAGCAGACTCAATAGTTGGAACCAAACATATGTTTGGAAGAAGAAAAATAAATAAGTCACACCCTCCCGTTGTATCTTTTTTTTTTGGAAAGCATGCTCTAAAATGAATCCACTAGTCAAACAGTTTAATATTTCCAGGGGAAAAAATAAAAGACAAAGGGCCATTCTAGATAAGGGGGAAGGGAGAGCACTTCCTATAGGCAGTTGGCAGACTGCCATTCTGTGCGCTTTTTTACATTTCTAAACAGTACTTACCCAATGCTCCCCTTAATCC
Organism: Myotis yumanensis; assembly: GCF_028538775.1. Lineage (NCBI taxonomy): Eukaryota > Metazoa > Chordata > Mammalia > Chiroptera > Vespertilionidae > Myotis > Myotis yumanensis. The sequence continues at coordinate 31,804,192 of NW_027223766.1, read as the reverse complement.
CATTAAATGAAAACTTTCTCTAATTTTAAAATTAAATTTCCTGTATTTCCTGATAGGCTTCCAAATTCTTCTCCTTCCCCCCTCCCCTCTGAGTCCCATGGTATTTCTACGAGAAGAGGGGCATTAGCCTCCTGGATAGATTCCAGTTGGCATCATTGCCCTCAGCCTTGCTTTATCCCCCTGGGGTTTTCCATTGGGCACAGATTGTTTCCTGACTTCCTGTCCTGAAGCAGGGAAAGTACCGCCCTAGTGCTCCCAGCTTATGGCTGTAACCATACCCCCCACCACATGAGGGCATGCTTCAGTCACTCACTCTTTAATAGTCTTAAGCATTGCACTCCAACCTTCTTTAGTTACACAACTTTGCCACGCATACATTTATTTATAAACTATGGCTTTGCACTACTAAGCAAATGAGTTGCATGATTTTATAAAATACTAGAGGTCCAGTGCATGAAATTCATGCTCGGATAGGGTCCCTAGGCCTGGCTGGCGAACAGGGCCGATCAAGTTCCCCTGCCTCCCTGCCTCCCTGCCTCCTCCTTCTCTTGCTCCCTCAGCGCCCTGCCGCTGCCACTGGTCGCCCGCCATGTTCCGCGCCGCCCTCTGGTGGTTAGCACATATCATAGTGAGTGATTCAACTCCCATTCTCCCTGTCGAACTCCTGAGGGGACACTTTGCATATTAGCCTTTTATATATATAAATAACAGAAATAAGAATTAAATACACATTATTTTAAGATTACAACAAAATCATCAAATTATTAATATTCTAGTTCAAGCAGAGGAAGTATATGGCATTATTTTTGAAAAATTTGGTGAACCTTTAATTCAATGAAGTGTCTTTCAGTTCTGTGTATTTGGGCCCTTAGTTTTATTAGTATTCAGAGCTAAAAAGGATGCCTCCCACAGATATACACATCCTGGTGGAAGAAATGCATCATTGGCTGTACTTTTAAAACCACATTATTTGTTAAGTATTAATTATGCAAAGGTTTTGGTTGAAATTCAGCTGGTAAGTTTCTACCTTTCCTTATGCCACTCATTTTGGAAACTCATGCAGGTTTCTATGTTGTAGTCTTGAAGCAGAATTCCTCCTTCCTTGGAAAACCTATCTTTGTTCTTAAGGCTTTTGACTGATTGGATGAGGCCCACCCACATTATGTAGGGTAATTTGCTTTTCTCAAAGTCAACTGGTTTAAATGTTAATCACAACTAAAAGATGTACCATCTCAGCAACATCTACACTGGTGTTTAACCAAACAGCTGGGTACCAGAGCCTCGCCAAGTTGACACATACAATTATTCATCACATATGTAGGGATCCTTTCTTAATTTGTATAAATGCTTGTACGTATAATTTTATGCTATTAAACACTTTGATGCAACCCTTAGCATTAAGTGCAAGACAGGGGAACCAAATAAGGCCACCTTTTACCATTGTGCATGGAGGAGTTCCGACTCACTTGAGGCACCATGACTGCCATGCCAACCCACGTACTAAATCTAAGTAATGATTACTTCTGAATATATTTAGAATAAAATGTAAACAAAAATTGAAATATTTTCTTACCATGAATCTATTTGGAATCCATTGGTCTGAAACCTTAGGAACCTATGAGGAAGATTTCAAATGGATGATTTCAAACTTTAGGACACTAAAAATTCACCTAAAAATTGGGTTAAAATGCATATTTGTATGTGAGAGCCACTGAAACCATGACTCAGTAATAGGGTACAACCCATGGGTCTATGATTTTAACCCTCACCCCAGGGATTCTGATACGAACGTTGGGTCCAGGCATCAGCATCAGTCTGCCTGTGCCAAGCACTCAACAATAAACACAGATTGAGTGTCCACTAAGGACCGGACACAACACCAAGGAACACGATGCCTTCCCTCCCCTCCAAAGGCACAGATTGGGGCTCATCTCAAAGGATTAAGTGCCCTGGATTCTTGTATCTTTAAATGTACAAACCATTGTCACGAAACCCAGTGAGAGATGATCTTTTGCATGTAAGCCTATAAGATGGCAATAGTTTAGTACAAATATTTCTCACTGCAGCAGTGGGTCAGAGGAAGTGCCCTGACTGAGAAGAGAAAACCTGGCTTCCAGTGACAGCTCTGCCACTGACTAGCAATGGGACCTTGAGCAAGTTATTAAATCTTTTTATATCTCGGTTTCCCTAAAAATAAAGTGAGGGGGTTGGACTAGATGATTGGTACAGCCTCTTGCAACTCAAACATTCTGCAACTCTGCCTGCACCTGGGAAATCAGTGTAGGTCCTAACAAAAGCAAGATACAGTTTTAAATCATCAAAAAAGATAGATGTCTGCCCTTGAAAACTGTACTCTTCCTTCATTCACTCAATTACATTTCATCCAATGGAGAGCAAATGAGCCAGGCCAGAGATGCAGGTCTGGCCTACTTCAATAGTGGCCCCATTCTGCAGAAATCAACCATGTCTCAACCAAGTCGAAGAAGGCTAAGGTACAAACATGAAAACACCCCAAAACCAATTGAATTCGCCAGCCCCAGGCATATGCAGTTGGTTCTGAGTCTGCCCCATGCCAAAATAAATGAAATTTACCAATGTCACAGCAGAAAAATAATCACCCATGCTGGTTGTTTAACAGCCCAGAAATAAAGCAAGCCACCTCATACATTAAATTTATTTTTAATAAAAATAATAATCTCTCACAAATGGGCTCATTTGGACCATTTTGCACATGCATTTTAACCTTTCCGCTACTATTTGCATAATAATATAAAACTCTCTGCATAAATAAGGATAAATTAGCCAGTCTCTCCATTCACAAGCTGCTGCCCAGAGCAAAACTGTAACTAAGCAATTTGTCTCCACCGCCTCTCCATTTTTCACCACACTCCAACAATAACTATTATTATTAAAATAAATGTAACATGTCTGATTTGTTCTTTAGATTATGCAAGGCACTTTCCTAGCCATCATTTCGTTTGGTCCTCACAACCACCCTGTGAGTTAAGCAGACAAGATCTGATCTCCATTTCACAGGTAAGGAAACCAAGCTGCAGCGATGTGAAATGACTAATCAAAAGTAGCAAAAAGCAATGACCTGTGACTCTAGGAATTAATGGGGTCCCTGGATTGGGTGGATTTTTCCCCAGCTTCTATAGTTCAGAATCTAAGACCTAAAAAGATAAAAGATCTAAAAAGGCTTGAACAAACATTTCACAAAAGAGAACACCCAAATAGCGAACAAACATATAAAAAGGTGCTCTACGCCATTGGTCATCAGGAAAAAAAAAGCTAATTAAGGCCATAATGAGATATGATAACACATTCCCCAGAATGGCCATACCAAGGGTTGGCAAGAATGTGGAGAAACTAGAACCATCTTACATTGTTGATGGGAATGAGAGTGTATATACCATCCACTTTGCTTAACGTTTTGTAGAACCTACTAAAGCTAAACATACTTAGGTCCTTGGACCCAGCAACTCTTTCCTGGATATAGCCCCTCCAGAAATGCGTGCTATGTCTACTCAAATTTGTACATGTGCAAGGACGTTTGTAGCTACTTTATTTGTGAGAGCCAAAACCTAGAAACAATCCAAATGTCCATAAAAAGTAGAAAGTGTAAATAAAATGTGCTATGTTCCTGCAATGGACTACTATTCAGCAAGAAAGAGTAACCAACCCCACTGATAAATGGAGCGACATCGAGCAATCTCACAGACAGATGTTGAGTGAAAAATGTCAGACCCAAAAGAGTGTACACTACATGATTCTATTATACGAAGTTCAAAAATAGGCAAAACTAGTCCATGGTGATAGAAGTCAGGATAGTGGAGGCCTGAGATGGGAAAGGGGGGTTACTGACTGACTAGGAGGGATCCAAGGGAGACTCTTTTGTATTCTGATCATGTTCTGTATACTTTGTTTTGGATGGTGAATGGATTTATAGATGATAGATAGATAGATAGATAGATAGATAGATAGATAGATAATTGACAAATATATATATATATATGCATATACATGTAAAAATTAATCAAGCTGTACATATAAGACTTGTGTACTTTTCAGGATGTACAATGGACAAAACCAGATGAGAGAACCCTTAACAAAAATGTTCCCCTGGCTGGGTTTTCTTGGTCCAGTGGGTCTCACTCCATTGTACTCAAAGTGCCTCATGGGGGTATGGGAGTGGGAGGGGATGAGCTCCCTGCTAGGTTACATTGGACTGTGATTTTTAAACAAAGGGCTACAGAGACAGCATTTAATCCTCACTCTGGACACAGGAAAGGCTTCAGAGGAGGTGACATTGCAGCTGGACCCCAAATAATAAGCATTTAACCTTTGGAGAAGGTGGGGCTAGGGGTCGGGTATTTCAAGCAAAGAGCACAGCATAAGCAATGCTGTGGAGGTGAAAATATATATAGCTTCCTCCAAAGGGAAAATTGTAATTTGGTGTGGACTGTGGAGACAATTAGAGAGGTGTAGCAGGGAGAAAAGGTAAATTAGGGATAGACATGATGGGTCTTTAATGCTATGGTTAGGTATTTTGGACTTGGAGCATGCTATTAGGAGTTGTTTTGTAGAAAGAGTATTGAGTGAATACATGTATACAAGTCCAGGAAAGGAGGTTCCTAGTTTAGCTCTAAACCGGCTTATTCAACCCCAAAGAGTCTCCCTGAGCTCCAAGACCCATGAGTCTGTCCTGAAGAGGCACAACCTTCCTGGCCACCCCATCGTTCCACGGAAGAGTACTAAGCCATCCCTGAGCCAGTTTTCTGGGAGCATCCATTCTGGCTCAGAAAGAGTGATCCTTGACCCCAACATATGCCCAAGATTCTGGACCCAAAGAAATGAGCCATTAAATACAACATGAGCCTCAGGGGGTTAACATCAGACCTGGCCGAAGCCCCAGTTCCCAGCGCTCTCCTTAACTACGTCTCTGTAGAGAAAAATAAATAAAGATGCTTTTAGCATTTCAGCCCAAATGCTGCTCTGAAGCCAGGAGTTGTTTACACTGAGAAGAAAAGACTTTGCTACTACAGGGCATCTGAGCAATTTCTTCATTCAAAGCATACTGCATTCAGAATTGCAACACATAGTAATTAGTCCGCTTTTTAACACGTGCTTTATTTTTTAAAATTTCAGAGGTAGCAATTTTCTAACGTTGGCCAATTTAGTCTTTCTTTATAAGAAAAATAATACTGTTTTCAGCTTTCATAAAGCTCTGAAAGTTATGATATTTTTGGTAGCAAAATTATAATCGTAATGTATTGTCATATAGTAGTCTCCTTCATACCAACATAGTTAAAACCTATGGGATTACTCTGGCACCAGTCATACTCATTTATGAAACACAGGCACTTTTACATGAAATACTATGGAAACCATTCACTGAAAAAATAGAGGACCTGAGCCTATGATGCCAAGAGTTTAAGCGACCCAAGGTCACACAGCTAGTGAGAATAAAGAGCTCAGATCTTGACCCCAGATTGCTCAGTGCTGGCCCCACTTCCAAGGCAACACACAGAGGTTAGCAGTGGTGTGGTCACTGGGCCGAGGCTAATGCCAGCTAACAATGCTGGGGGCAATGTTGTAAGCCCCAAAGGCCGTCTTTTGTCTCCTTGCTCCTCTGGGCTCCCATTGTCCTTGCTTCCAGGTACTGGAGCAGGTTCGGTTCTGGTACTCTCCAAGCCACAGGGAGAGCCATCAAAGCCCCTTTCTCAATCAACCCATATGTCTCTGGTAGAATACAGTGAGTGCAGAATGGAGCCAGGGACACCTAATGGGGCCAACATAGACTAGAAGCTCAATCCCTCTCTCTCTCCTACTCTGAAGTCCTTCACTTCTCCAATAGAGTAATAGACTTGACTCTCCTGTGGATAACTCTTGTTATAGTGCAAATCAACCTATCACTGTTTACTTAATCATCTTCCCCGGTAGGCAACTTTCTTCCAATAAGAGTAAAAAGAAAAATATCTAACTCTGCATTTCTCCTTTCCAGCCTCTTTCTTCTCAATTATCACCCTTCTGGGGGGCGGGGGGGGGGGAGGGGGGGGGAGGAGACATATAGAGATGAATGAGTGAAAAAGTGAGCATTTTTTAAAAATTTATTTATTTATTTATTTATTTATTTATTTATAAAAAATTATCACCCTTCTGTTAAGAAACACAATTGCGGTAGTCCCTGACACATGAATTTACATGCCATGGAATCCTAATTTATCTTCTCTTTAGAAAGCATGTAACACAAAGGAGAACACACAGTTTAATGGCCCAGAACCTCTAAGTCCATGAAGAGAAAGAGAGGGAGTTGAATAGGGAAAGAGAGGGCAGAGAAAGAGGGAGGGAGAAGAGGAGAGCACATAGGAGAAAACCAATTCTGCTCAGTCTAACCCTGTCTTCATCCTGATGCCCAGGTGCACAGGACTTCCCACTCACACAAACAACCCACTCACACAAAGAACATTATTATTAAACAATGTAAATTTGACTGCAGAATTCATGGGGGCTGGGAGAGCAATGAGGGGGTTGGAAGAGTTCATATCACATACTTCAAAGCCCATAACTTCACACATTCAGCAACATGACTCCTCTCCCAACTCTCTCTGCTAGAACATACTATATGTCACTTTTCTGATCCCAGGAGCTCCACCACTACCCGAGTCCTGGGTTCTTTCCTTCCTCCTAGACTAGAGCAATATGGCTTTACCCAAACCTTTCCAAACATGTACACCATACTACACAAACACTCAGCAAGAGCCTTCCAGAATCAAGATCCATCTTCCTTAGAAGGTCATGGAAGACTAAAAATAGCATTTGTGCCCTACCTGGTTTGGCTCAGTGGATGGAGCATTGGCCTGAGGACTGAAGGGTCCCAGATTCAATTCCGGTCAAGGGCATGTACCTTGGTTGCAGGCTTGATCTCCAGCCCTGGTTGGGGAGCGTGTGGGAGGCAAAATCAGCACTTTAATGTTTTTCTGTCTCTCACCCTCCCTTCCACTTTCTCTAAAAATCAATAGAAAAATATCCTCAGGTGAGGATTCACCACCACCACCACCACCACCACCACCACCATAAGAACAACAAATAGCACTTGTTTCCTGTAACTGACAGACAGACAATAGCTTAAGTAATTAGGGAAGGGGGACAAAACCTCGCATTTCTAGGCACCTATTACCACCAACAATGTGCTGAAGCTGTGGCCCAATTCCAACACCTAAGATTCTTACACTTGGGGACACAGGCACAACAAAGGAAAGCTATTACCCATGTCTTCATGGCCCAAGTGTCATCTCCACTGCTGCCTCTGTGAGACGTGGACTATGCCTAAAATGAGAAAGTAAGTAGCACTCATTGAAACAAGGCTGTTGACATGACAGAGAGATAAGGAATGTACCATGAGGTCCAGCCAACTCGGGCCCTTTTCTGAGGCTTTGAGATAATTCAGGACAGGCTTCCGATCAGATGTGAAATGTTGAGTAGAAGAAATGAAACTGGGTGGGGAGCTGGCAGGAAAAGAGATGCCATATCAAGACCTATCATTTTCCAAGTCAAACATGGTTGGTTTTGTTTTGTTTGTTGGCTCTAAATGACAACTAATTCCTGCCCCTTAATGAAATTCTGTAATTTGCCTGTGACCTTCCTCCACGTTGACATGTGGCATAGCCTGGGCAGCGCCGAGAAGGCAACAGCACTGCAGTGTTGGCAGGGTGGGCAGGGCCTGGAGCTCCGAGGCCACAGACGGAATGACCTAATTTGCCGAAGACGCGGGTGGACAGGAATAAAGACTGGTTCTCTGGCAGCTGGGATGGGACGCTCAGCCTTGGAAAGGAAAAGTTACTTTATCAGGAAATAAATCAGAGGCCTCCACCATGAGCACTTTTTTCCAGGCCCATCCTGGTGATGAGGAGGGTGTGTGCTCAGACCACAGGAATCTCAAAACCACCCAGCCGCCCCCTCGGTTCCCTGCGACACAGCTGGGGAAAGCCCAGACAACGGCATTCTTGAGTTTGCACCCCGTGTCTTTCTGAGGGTGGTTGCTTTCATTTGTGTTTGTATTGGGCACTGTTTGTTTGTTTGTTTGTATGTTTGTTGTTTGTTTGTTTGGACAAGTCTCCTTTGGAGGCTGGTGATGATCCTTCTTCCCTCGGTGTGAAATGGCTGCCAAGAAACTTGGTGTCTGCTGGCTCTTCTTTAGTGCCCCCCCCCCTCCCCCCGGCCAGCTGCCAGGCCCGAGGTGCCAGCTGGGCTTCTGCGGGCCTGGCTCACGAAATGTGTTCCAGTGGCACCAGGAAAGCAAAGAGAGGAGCAGGAGGGTGGCAGGATTCTACCAACCTGTTAAGCTGTCCCAGGGGGAGACCAAGTGTCTGTCACAGAGATATCCAGAGTGAAGACACACAGGAAGGCAGAGGCACAGGACAGCACGTCCTTCTGACTGAAAGTAACACAGCTTCTTCTGCGAGGGAGGGGGAAGTAGAGCCTGGGGTCCTGGTGGACCTCTGTGAAAGCACAAAGGGGAGGGAATGAATAGCAAAGGTCGTTGGACACCTTCCTCGTTGTGGCCTGGAGGTGCGTCCTACCTCAAAACCTGAAATAAACTCGAACACCCCACCTTCAGAGGAGATGGAGTTATTTTTAAAAAGGCAGGCTTTCACTTTGAAGCTATTTCAAAAGCCTAAGATGTAATTTAGTGTTAGGGGGGGGGAAAGCTATGAGAAAGGAAAAGAAGCAAAAACACAAAGTTATAAAAAAAAACAAAAACGCGAAAAACAAAAATAAAGTACTAGAATTAAATTTTGTAACCGAAACATGGGCCTCTGGGCTGCTCATCAATCACGGCTCTGTGTTGCTGTTTTGGTGAGCAGATTTCTGAATTTATTTTGAGTGGTATAATTTTCAGATTAAGATTTTTAAAAGAAGTACAGGCTCCAAGGGGAAAAAATAAAATAAAAGAAACTACTCCTTGCAAGTACTTCATACAGCGGGGAGCCTAGACACGAGATGAGCCTAAAGGAATGAATGTGCCTAAATTTTTCCACTGTTTCTGTGCGCTTTGCTTGCTCTGCGCTCTGTGAGTTTCCGGCCCAGAGAGCAGGGCCTGTCTGCATTGTACCAGAGATAACATCAGGTCAATGCATTAACTACCAAATCCCTGTTTCGGAGACTTAACTCAGGTATTAAATGTGTTTGGGGCTCGAACTTGGCAGATCAGATCTCAAACCAGCCGTTAATTCTCTAACATGGTTTTAAGGGCAAACATCTTTTAACAGCTGATTTTCTGATCCCAAAGTGCAAATAAACAGAAGGTCACACACTGAGATTATCCACAGCGTGCCCCCGAGCAGGCAGGCCTGATTAATTGGATCCTGAGAAGGCTGTCTAGAGAACAATGCTACTTTGGGACATTCTTTGTAGGGAAATGGTCAACCAGGAGGAGTGGGGTGAGGGGAGGACAAGGAAGCGCTGATGAAAATTCCTTGTAGTTTGTTTTTGGAGTGTCAAGAAGAAACCTGAAAGGAAAGGGAAAAATCAATGTCTTCTTCATTTCTCCTCCCCTACAACTGGTGTAAAGTGTTACTGTATTTATGTCTGGAGCTGAGTGATTTTTAAGAGCACGGAATTTGATATGACAATCACTTACCATCTGAGGCTGGAAGTCAAGCTGGGTGCTGGGGTGACTGAAAGGTAAAAGCCATGGCCACTGGCTTCATAGTGTCGCTTGAGGATATGGACCAAATGAAAAGATAAAGGAAAGTATGTGGCGGGGTCAGCCTCAAACTAAATGTGTGGGCAACACACGCCCTAGCACAGGGAGGTAGAAAGACTAGGAATGGCCTAGAAGGCCAGAATTGCTATATGGGATTAGTAGCATGAGCTTTGGAGCCAGAGCTACTGGGATTTAAATTGAACCCTGCCTTGGACAATTTACCTCATCTCTCCTGTGTTTCCTCATCTGTAAAATGGGGGTGTTTCCTCATCTGTAACATGAGGTTAAATATAACACTGGCCTCATTGGTCTCTTAATGAACTTGGACAGTGCCAGGCCCCAGGGAAGCACAGAACGTGTAAATTGGTGTATTATGACAAGAAAAAGGTTGATGTTGGAGAAAACTAAAAGGAAGGGACCAGGGTGAGAGGCCCAGTGAATCAGCTTCAATGGTCCTGTGTTTTTCCTTCTCGAGTCTTCATCCCTAAGCTATTGGCCAAGATTCCTCAAAGATCGTGGACAGAGTTCCCGCACCACATCTGTAGCTCTTATCAGCGGCCCAAGGAGAGGAAAGCTCCCCCTGTCTTGCCCTCCTGGATTCACACCTGCAAGTTGAGGGGGGGGGGGGGGGTAGGGGGGGCCGGATGTGGTCTATCAAACACCTTATCTTTGCTGCTCTGCAGTCCCCAGGAATTACATGCTCTAGTTCACATTCCTTTGGATGCAAGTAGCAAAACTCAAACTCACACCAGCTTTTGCAGAAGAGGGGATTTATTGAAAGGATGCGAAGAAGCCCCCAGATATGGGACTTGGAAAGGCAGGGACCGGAGCAGCTCTGGGGGCCTTGGAGCCTCAGCCTGCCAGGACTTCCTTCACTTCCTGTTTCTGCTTCTCTCTGCTTATGGGCTTTGCTCCTTCAGTCTGGCTTTCTCAGGAGGCAGGAACCAGGGCCACCCGCAGCTCCTGGCTCACATCTTCCTGTTTTGTCATGAGAGAGTGAAGAGCCTTAGTCTCTTAGTTCCAAGCTGAAAAAGCCCAGAGAATGACTCTGGCTGGGCGTGGATCACAGGTCCACCTCCTGGATCCCTGTGGCAGGAGGAGGGGCTGAGATACGGTGGTTGGGCAGCTGTCTTCTCTAGAACAGTTTCTGTGGCCAGGTGCATGGAGTCTAACAAGAATATGCCAGGTTCCACATCACACAGGTTGGGGCTGGAGGTGGGGGAGGGGGTTGCAGGGTGGAAGCGGTGCCAAGAAGACAAACATGAGGCTATCTTCAACATTACTGAAGGTCCCTGTGGAGGGAGGACTTTTATAGATAAGACTTAGCAGAACTGGGTAAAATATATTGTTGCCTGCTTTCTCAGATTCCTGACCTCTCTTCTTTCATGATAAATCAACCCCTTCGCTTTATTTCATAAAGACCAAAATGCCTCTGTGTGGGGACATCCATCATAGAATTCCAAAGGCCTCCATTCGCTTTGCATGCTGGGAGTTAGAATGTCAAGTCAGTATCTCTCTCAGTGCCTTGCACATGGCAGCTACTCAATAAATGCTTGTTGCTTGAACATATGAGTGAATGATTATAATGTAATTTTCCTTCTCAAATGCAATAGTGGAATTACAGATAGATCAATCATATTCCTATGTTACAATGCAACTTCTTTTGCTTTAGCCTAAGGCAAGTCATTTAATAACATAAACCTCAGTTTCCCCATTTTTAAGATACAAAAACAACAAATTCCTCTCTCAGAAGATTGTCACAGGAACTACACAAGATAACAAATATGAGGGTAAACACATATTACTTGTATCACTCTTTTCCTACTAACTTTGTTCACTTTTCCCTGCTGGTTTTTCCATCACCACCACCCTATCTTCCTTGAGGAAAAAAGAAGAAAAAAAAGTAGCATTTTAGTACAGACAGAGGAATTTAAAATAATTTAGTTCAATATTCTCATGGGCAAATTACTCAATCTTCATAGGCTAGTGAATGTATGTTCAGGGGCCTGTGAGAAGCATGAAACCTTTTAAATGTTGTTTGGAATTGTTTGATCCTAGGGTAGTTCCACTGTTCCTTTTTAGAGGGACCTCCACACTGTTTTCCACAGTGGCTGCACCACTTTCCATCCCCACCAATAGTACACATTCTATTTTAACACCAAATTGCTCTCTTTTTTTCCTGTGGAATTGATATAAAGTTCAGTCCTCTCACAAAGGAGGTCAAAGATTACCCTACACAACCACTAAACAGGATGGTAATTCCCACGACAGCACATGCACAGGTGAAGTTCCTCCTCTCAGCGAACTTCATCCTGGGAAGAGATGAGCGAATTGATTTTCTCTTAGCACAATGCGGGGACAAGGCAGTGCACCACACCAGCTTGCAGAAGGTACGTTGCTCTTTAAAGGAAGCACAATTTGAAAACTACCAGCGAAACGCTCAATGAAGCCAAAGGGCGTTCATGGTTTGGCCTCTGCCTTCCTGCCAAGCTTCTTCCTTTGATATCCTTCAACTTGTACTCTGTGTTCCAACAACTATTTTTATTTCCCCAAACACTCCATGCTTTGCTAGGATTCTATGCCTCTCTTTACCCTGTTATCTCTGCCTGGAACAAGTTTTCCCCACCCCACACAGCCTACATTCTATTATCTACCTGGAAAACTTCCAGAAAACCCCAGGAGAAACACTGTGGAACTTTCCAGACTCTTGCTCCCCCCTATGCAGGCATACCTTCCTCTGTACTACCTTTTTTTTTTTTTAAGAAATAGGGACAAACAACTTCTTTTTTTGCGGGGGCGGGGGGTTGTTTTGTTTTGTTCGTTATAGACAGGAAGGGAAAGGAAGAGTTAGAAACATCAATGATGAGAGAGAATCATCAACCGACTGCCTCCTGCATGCCCCCCACTAGGGATCGAACCCGGAACCCTTCAGTCCACAGGCCTACGCTCTATTCACTGAGCCAAACCGACCAGGGCTGTACTACCTTTAAGCATGAGAGTCCTTTAAGGACAGATGTAGAATTTCATTTTTCTTGCTGTCGTCCGTGACTGACATTAAGCTTTCGGATTGCTGACAGATCCATTTCAAAGACATCCATCTCAAATAAACATACTGCCGTGTGACACAGCTACTAGCAAACCAACTAAATAAGAAACCAGGTCACCCCCATCCATGAGGTTCCACTCTGGGTGGGTGACCTAGATAACTGAACATTTGAGTGACCCCACTTCTCCCTGCTGCTCCCACTCTTACGTTGTAAATGCACCAATAAAGAGAAGCCTACTAAACTCTAGACACCCCACCCTCAGACACTAATAAAGGCTGAGCCCAGGTTCACATGCTCTCTCTACCCACAGCCTCCCTGTGTGGCCCTGAGGCAGGCTGTGTACCCTCCCAGACCCCAGAGTCATCAATCTTGCCCTTCAAGTCCCCTGATGGTTGTTGTTGACGTGTGTCCTACAGTCACAATAAAAACCACAAGGGCTGGTCCAGCCACAACATTGGCTGCGGTGGGAGAAATGTCTGTGGGAGCTCAGCCACAAGGAGAATGAGCCTCGGAGAGTGCCTCAGGCATTCTCAGCCGAAACATCTATCAATAAGCTGAGTGAACACCCCCATACACTGCCAGATCACGAATGATGTTGAATACATGGCATTAGATTAAATCAAATTGAATTGGTTGGGAAAAAAACTGCCAAGATATAAGCTTGATTTTTTTCAAGACTTAAGCTCAGCCTCTTTCTCAATTCTTTTGTCCTGGTATTTATCTTCTGTGTAAAACTATTTATGTTCTGGAGATATTGCAAGTGGTCCTTTCTTCTCAGTTTTATTCCTTCACTCAACAGGCACTGATTCGGTGTTTCTTGTGTGCCAGACGCTGTGTTAGGGAGTAGGACAAAAAGATGGATGGGCCAAGACTCCTGCCTCAAAGGACAAAAATATTGCAAAGTTTTTAAGGCATGTTCAGAAAAAAAAGAAGGAAAAAAAAAGTAGAGAAGGACTATTACCATGTAAGAAAATGCCAGGAAGTACCTTGAAGAGATCAGAGAAGAAAGAATGAAGAGTCAGGGACCTGCCACTCAGAGGAAGGGATACTTGAATAAGGCTTCAAGCTGAAGAGTTTTGAAAGTACATATGTACTCTCTAAATTATCCTCAGACAAGATATTGAACCCACAAAGGGCATGTGCCCTGAACTGGAATAGAACTGAAAATGTTTTGGTGCATGGGATGACACCCAACCAACTGAGCCACACCAGCCAGTTCTCTTGCCATTTTTTACAAGTAAAATTGCTCTGACCTTGAGAAATTGTTAACCCCGGCATTGCCAAGTTACTTTTCCATGTCTTCAAGTTCTAGCTCGAAATTCTAGACGACATTTTCTGCCAACATCCCCAGATCCAGAACTGATCTCCATGTCAGTAAGCTATAAGGACTCAGAACACGGAAATGCCATTACTGCGTTACTATTGTTGTTGTTTTGATTAGTGATACTATAATAACACCGCCAGAGAACATAGTAGAATGAACTAAATGAAGAAACAAATGCTTAAGAAAACAGAAAAAGGCCTTTCCATGACATTCGAGGAAGAAATAGAAACAATGAAGGAGATCTGATGAATGGGAGAGACAGCGTCATCGGGTGATAAGAAACGTGAACTCTGTGGTTATTGCTGTGCTGATATCTTCTTTATTCCAAAAATGGGGGAAGGATTATTAACAAAGCAGGTCAATAGTGTATGTGATTTAAGCCTCTATGCCCCAATGCATTTCATGAGGAAACTAAGAAAATTTCAGGAGGAATCCCAAAGTGAATGCTGTTGGGATTTCTGGGGGAAACGGGAGTGGGGCCAAAACACCAGCAATTTGGTGGATGTTGTGTTTTTCAAAACGTGTGCAGCAGAAATCTCAGCCTGAGCCAAAGCCATGCCCACTAAGCACAATTCAGATGTACTTCAGTGTGTCTGGTGAGAGGAGCCATCAGGAAGGTAGACTGAATGAGAGCCTTCTAGAAAAGAATTCATTGTAAGGGAAGAAGGAGTCAGGCTGACAAACATGGCCCAATCCAAATGCTTTGGTCATTGGACGGAATGAACAATCACTTGGTGTGAACCTGCCGCATACACGTCAGGAAATTGGCAACGTCAAACATTTACAGGAACGTGAAGAGATACCACCACCCATTTGAAATCTGTCCTCCCTTTGCAAGAAGGGGCAGGGTCCAGGAAAGTATGGGACAGAAGGATGGCTGTATGTCTGCTTTCATAAATGCGCTCTCTGAGCTTGAACTGAATGCTAACCAGAGACCAGGATTAGAACTCTGAACACCGAAGGGAATTAAGAGGTGCTACTTCTCTTAGCTTCTAAAATTTGTGAAGAACGGCAGGAAATTTCTAGTGGAATTAACCTATATCTTATGCCTGTTCCAGATGTGTTTAATTTATTTCTCATTTCCCTTCTGATAGAAAAATGCTTCAGCTCTATGTTTGTAGTTTCTCTCAAAACCCCAGCCCTGAGCAGAGGTTCTGCTAATTATTTTAGTTACTGTGTTGAGAGACATGAGCAACTGAGCTCCAGAAGGAGCTGCGTTGCTCCTTTTTGGAAACCATTTGGAAGTCTGTTCTCCCTCCTTCCCTTGTCCTAGAAAGAGCAGAAACTCGGTCATGCGCAACAGCTGGAAGAGGGGCTGAGGTTTGTCAGATACACCTTAATGTTATGTCTGCTGGGTTTCTTTAAACCCAATACTTTTAAGTGAAGGCAGCAAGAAGGTGCTAGCACTTGAGTTTTGCCTGGGGGGTTTGCCTTAATAACCTCGAAGATTTTTCCCCAGTTCTGCAATTTGTTTATCTTGAGAGTTGTATAGTAGTTTCCCCTTATCTTTGGCTTCAGTCTCGATGGTTTCTGGTACCTGTGGTCAACTGTGGTCCAAAAATATTAAGTGGAAAATTTCAGAAATAAACAATTCAGGAGTTGTAAATTGTGAGCCGTTCTGAGCAGCATGATGAAACCTTGTGCCATCCTGCTCATTCCTGCCCAGGACGTGAATCCTCCTTTTGTCAGTGTATCCACACTGCATACACAACTGGCCTGTCAGTCACTTAATAGTTGTCTGGGCTAGCCGATTGACTGCGAGTTATCACAGTCCTGGTGTTCAAGTAACCCGTATAGTAACCTAACTCTACGTCACAATGTCTCCGTCATTCACCTCACTTCGCCTCATCATGTAGGCATTGTATCATCTCACATCATCACAAGAAGGGTAAGTGCAGTACAATAAGATATTTTAAGAGACAGACCACATTACAGCATATTGTTATTTTAAAAAACAGTATAAATAGGATTTGATACTAATGCATTTCATGCATCCACTGGGGGTCTTGAATGTATCTCTCAAGGATAAGGGGAGACCGCTGTATAAACTCTCATGAGAATATAGAGTTATCACAGAGGGATTCAGAATCATTTATAACATTTGTGTTGAACATGGTAGACCAAAGAATGTGTGCATTCTTAGCAATAATTAATGTTGAACTTTTCTTGAATTTTTTAGAATGAATCAAAAATCTTTAAAATATGCCTATCCTTTGACACAGCAACACCACTTCTAGAAGTATATCTTAAGGAAATATTTAAGAACGGTGAAGTGTTTTCAACACCACCAAGCAATTCTGATTCTCAGCAGATACTGACTGGATGTGCTACAAATTTAACTCAGTTCTGATACTATCTGCACCTGGAATTAGCATCATATCTCACAGGTCAAGGGCTTAGTCCAACAGACTTCCCCCTCCCATTCAGATGACAATCAGAAGTCCAGGCATTACTTGTGCTTCTGACCCACTGGCTGTAAACCAGAGGGTCCCATCAGCCCCTCCTCGGGTGTAATTTGGTAGAGTGGCTCACACAACTCAGGAAAAAGTTTACTTACTAGATTAACAGTTTATTACAAAGACTATTAAAAGAATAGAGGTGAATAGCCAGATGAAAAGGTACACGGGGTGAGATCCAGAGGGTCGGGGAGCATAGAAGTTTCTGTCCCCATGGATCTGGGGTAGAGATGCAGATGTGCTCACCAACCCAGAAGCTCCATCGAATCTCATCGCTCAAGAGTTTTTATAGAGTCTAATCTACAGCTTCCCCACCTTCCCCTGCCCAGGAGCTGATGAGTAGGGCTGAAAGTTTCAACTTTCTAATCACTTATTCTTTCTGGTGACACCGTGCAGGGTCCCTACTCTAAGTTACCTCATTAGCATAAACTCAGATGAGCCCAAAAAGGGCTCCAGATGAATGACAAAAGACACTCTGACCACTCAGGAAATCCCAGTGGTTCTAGGAGCCCTGTGCCAGGAACTAGACACAAAGACCAAACATATCTCTTACTATCCCACAAATGTATTCAAAGAATTTAGCACTAAAATGTTCATATGATTTTTAAAAAAATAATTTTTCAAAGCCAAAAAATATTTAAATGCCTAATAGTAGGGGATGAGTTCAGTAAGTTATGGGCCCTGTGTGTCCTGGAATACGAAGCAGTCATCAAAAATAAGCAATAAATGTCTATTTGTCAAAGTGAAAGAGCAGATTATAAAAACGGTATTGTAGTATAGTCCCATGTTCGCAGAACACACCCCCACACATACACTGAAAAAATCCTTGAGGAAACTAATTTAAAAATTTATCAGCTATACATTATTACTTTTGGAGATGGAGTAAAAGATGACTTCCATTTCCATCTCTTTATAGTCCTCTTAAATTTCTATGGGGGTGCGGGGACTGTGTTGAAAAAAAATGTTTAAAAGACCTAAGTAGGTATGAATACATGTATTAATTTTTGCATTTAAAAATCATTTACCAAATGCCCATTATTCCTCAGGCTTTGTCGATATGTAAATCTCTCTATAAAATCCTTCTTTCACTACTTGGTAGTTGTCTTAGTAATGTATAAGCAAAAGAAACCTAGTATGGTAATTGAAATCAACAAAAAGGTTGAAAGACTTATTTAAAGTCACATAATAAATTCAGAACAGTAGCCAGGACTTGAAACCTCAAGCTCTTAAAGCTGAACTCAAAAGAGTAGATGCTGTTTGGTCTCTTAGACCTCATTTCTGTTTATTGTCTATTGGAGTGGAAAGGTACCTGGGGTTGTAGTTTGGAGAAAATACTGGCCACAGCTGCAGCTGCTCCCATCAAGCCATTTACTTCCCAACTCTCCAGTCTGGGCTGGGGTGTGGTTTGACCTTGCCAGTTCTGAGCCCAGGCCTCTAGAGACCTGGCACTGGCAGCTCCCACTCTTGTAGAGCCTCTGACCACTGCATGAATCAGCCTGGCTGAGGATGAGTGAGCTCCAGTCACCCCATGGTCCAGACGTGGCCATCACACACCAGCCGGCCCCAGCTGCCCCCACTCGCTGACCACAGACACATGGGCAAGCCCAGCGAAGGTCAGCAGAGCCCAGTGGCGACCAGCAAAACCACCCAGAAGTGTCCAGTCCCCAAAGCCAAACCACAGAACTAGGAGCTAAATAAATGTTGGCTGTTTTCAACCACAACGCTTGGGGGGTGGTTTGTCACGCAGCAAAAACTAACTGATACACCGGGGCTCATCGCATCCTCCTCATTTTTCAAATTAGAAAGCCAATGAGTTTGACTGAAGCACCCCACTTAGTTACACAGTAAATCAATGGGACTGGGAGCAGAGCCTGGCTCTGGCCAGTGTCCTGGCCACTGAATGCTACAGGAAGGAAAAGGTCCGCAGAGTTCACACAAGTGGGCAGAACAAAAACGTTGGCCAAACAAGCCCAGTGAACGGGCTTCAGGCCTCCGGGAGCACCGTGTCTTCCTGCCAGCTCAATGGGGTGGCTGCAAGATGCCACGTTCTGTTCTACCTGGGTCTGTCCCAGTCAGTTCCAGATTCCCCAAGCTCAGACCACCTGGGAACCAGGCCCCAGAGAGACCTCAGACATGCCCACTCTCTCTCCCTCCCTCCTCCTCCTCCCCCTCCTCCTCCTCCTCCTCCTCCTCCTCCTTCTTTCCTTTTTCTTCTTCAGCATCCTCTCTCTCTCTGCCCACCCCACCCCCCACCCACCTCTCTCAAAAGCCAGCAAAGCATGTCCCTAACCCTCCCATCATCTTTCCCTGATTGCACCCACCTTCTACAGTCCCCACAGGGGTCACATGGACAGAAAAACGATCAAAATGACAAACCCAGCCTCAGGATTGCCCTCCAAGGAATCATACAATGTGCTCTGCTCCAAAGAGCTGGGCCCCAAACGCTAGCCAAGTCATCCTCGCAGCCACCCGCGTGTTCATCAGGCCTCATTACTTACAGGTTACGGACCAGGAAAACAACACCAGGGAGAATGGCTGCTGTCCCCGAGGCCCCAGGGGCAGGATGAGAACCCTGGGGCGCCCGGCTCTGGGCGGGGGCCAGGCACAGACCCCTGAGCCAGCACAGACCACAGCACTCCCCCGGTGCAGGCCCAGAGGCCCGTGCCAAGGCGCGGCTCAAGCCTTTCCTTTTCCATTAGCCGCAGGTGTGTTTTACCACAGCCTAACTAGCAGCTACTATTTATTCTCTGGGATTTTCTAAAAATGTGCTTTTGCAGACCTTCAAGCCAGAGCCATTCCCAGCATCACTCTTTATTAAACCGAGCCGCAGAAATGTATTGGAAATCGCAAGCATTTTGAAACAGACGGAGTCCTTTATGGCTGAAATAATCTAATAGACAAGCTGTTGTTAATTTACAGCCTTAATTTTCAGACACACTTCTTGAGTCAAAAGTACTTCCTGCCCTGTAATTCCTGTAGGGATACAGGTGGCCTCGGACTAAGTACACATCTACTGTACATTAAAATGTATTTCTTACTTAACTTAAACATTTCTGAAATCTCAGGTTTATGTCTAGACTATTTTAATCAGCTAAATGTCATAATAAGCCATATGTCGGTCTTGATCGGTTACATACACCAGCCCTACTCATAAAGTATCAAAAGGTGTTTTTAAAGAGAAGTCTGTGTTTGTTTTACCAAGAAAATGGTGCTTTCAGTCTATCATATCAGACAGGCTGGCAGGCAGAAAAGCACCTTACGTAACTAGTGGGGAAAAGGGGGTTTTATTCCTCTCCACACACCCCCATGTACCACTCCATCAATATCACTTTTAAACTTCAGAGTTTTGAAGCAATAGCTTACATTGGTCTAAAATGTCACTTGAACTTGACCGCTATCAACACTGAGAATGGTGCCGAGTATTTTTGTCACTGTTGTTCTCATTTTTACAGCGGTTCTCTGTGGTCATTCTGTCCCACTTGAGTTGGCCTGCACCTTTTAACACGCCCCCCCCCCCCCACCTCCAAGAAGCCATCAAGTCACCCAAACATAAATATGGAAGAAGTAATAGCATTGCTGACTACACAGGCATCCAAAGGGTTACGAGCACCTGTCAGGGCTCAGGTGTTGGGTTAGGTTCTCTAGCCACAGTGATGAACAGGAGAATCCAGCACCTGCATTCGTGGAGCTTGAAGTTTTATTGGGGAGAAAGATATTGAACAAATGACTGCACACACAATCAGGGAAATACATTTCCATAAGAGCTCTGAAGAGAAAGTACTTGATTCTATAGCAGTTCGCTCCAGGGACACGAAGGGGCGTGAAGGGACAGGGAATTTTCTCCAAGGAAATGGTATTAGGCATTAACCTTAGGAATAGGGAGGAGCTGGTTGATGCATGTGGGGCTGGTAAAATGACAGTTACATAGAAGATAGGAAGGGTGGGATGGAGGGAGAGAGGGGAGAGAGCAGAGGGGACATAACTTGAGGCAAGGAGAGGGAAGGAGAAAAGAATGAATTCAAACCTATTAAATTCATACTTTTATGAGGAGCCAGGATGCATCAGAAACTGTCTAAAGTACCTTTGTGTCCATTTCTAAAGAAATGCAATTGAAAAAAACATTCATCAAATTGGAAAACAAGAGTTTTCTTATCAACCTAGAAAGGGTTCTTAACTCCAACTTTGAAGAGAAAAAATAAATACAAAAGGACACTTACAGGGAGACAAGTAAATTGGGTTTTAATGTTGGCACTTGATAACATTTTATGAACTGTGGATTTTGAGTAAGAGTTTTTACATGTAGATTTTTTTTTTTCCAGATGAAAATGGCCATAAAGCTTGTTCCTACCAAGTGTGGACAGGAACACAAGGAGAGTTTGTTTCCTGTGATACCATGCAACCACATAATTGCTTTTGGTTTGCATAATCAGAGGAGTAGGAAATACTTTTTTAGCATAATATTTTTAAACGATGATGTTTTCTCTGGGCATCTTCTCAGTGCATGCTCTGTCTTCGCCCACTGGAATGAGTGGTCATTGAGGGTAAAAGAATGTGGCTGTACCCTCTCAGTCTCTCTGTTGTGTCTGCAAACTGTATTATGCTACATCCATCACCATCCCTGTGCTGAGTCCGGATCTACGCTCTGCTTCAGCCTGTCCAGGCACTGGGGTCGTTTGGCTGCTGTTCATCAACTATGTCTGGTTCTCCCTCCAGCAAGATGGGATGGTTATACTTTTCCACCCCCCTGATATGAGGCTGGAACTTAGATGATTTGCTTTGTCCAATGAGATGTCAACAGAAGTGACGTTAGTGACTCCAATTGAACACATTAAATGTTGATGCAAGAGTCACCTCTTTGTCGTCCCCTATGGCAGTGATCTTGAAAGTACTTACCAAGATGGGGCTCTGTCATTCTGGAGCCCTGAGTGACGACAGAGCACCCTGCTGGCCTGCGCTGCCTGTGTAGCATGAGAAACAGAACAGATATGTTAAGCTACTGGAGTTGAGGGGTGGTTTGTAATTGTACTATGAGCCCATCCTAGGTCCATAAGGATGGCTGTTAGGATCCCTTTCTCATTTTTGCCTTGCTACCCCCTCTACCCTCTCACTCAAAATTATCAGTTATACTACTATATGAATGCCTTTGGAAATCAGGAAGTATCAAACATATGATTGTCAAGATTCAAAAATTGCTGCTTCTAAAATACTGATCCCTAGAAAATAGCGAACCAGCAGTGACTGCAACTCTTCTGCTTTGGACCTTGTCAGAGATGGGAGCCTGGACTGTGTCCCCCGCCCCCACCTGAAGCTGTAGAAAGGAGTGATTCAAAGCACACACTCTAGAACCAATCTGTGTGGGCTCAATTCCTGGTTCTGCCATTCATCATCCATAACTTTGAGCACATAATTTAGCCTCTCCCTGCCTCAATGTCCTCGTTTGTGAAATGGAAGTTCTCCAAAGTGCCTATGTCTGAAGTTTATTGAAAGAATCAAATGAGATGGTGCGGGTAAACCAGGAACAGTGCCTAGTGAACAGCATGTGCAAAGTCCTGAATGACACTCCTGTCCCCTCTCATCCTTGCCACCGCAGTATACCAGGTAGAGCAGGGATGGGGAATGTCCAGCCTGCAAAATCCTTTGGTCTGGCCTTGCCAAGGCACTATGGGTGAGTTAGTTAAATGTTTGACCAAATACAGAAGGCTAATTTTTAAGTTGATAATTTTGTATGGGCCACAAATGATGTTATAAATATCCAAAGGGCCCTTGGCAGGAAAAGTTTCCCCACCCCTGATATAAACCCTTCTGAGGCTCACATCCCTTTTTAGAGCCACTATAGGGTGTTCACACAATCTTCAACTCACCAGAGTACCTAAAAACCCAGCTGTCTCTCAAATCTTCCCCCAAGTGCTTTCACCAGAATTTCTAGAATAATCTCACTCTGCTACAATTATGACTACCTCCCCCACCTCCAACACACACCAGCCTCCAGCCTCTAAGAAAGATGTGTTCACACACTAGGCTAGCAGTACCCACCTGAGGACAGATTGCACTGGGAGAAAGGGTGGGAGCAAGAAGGACCGGGGGGGCCAAGTGTGAACATGGGGCCAGGAAGGATAGAGAGGCTGCTGCCAAGCTCTGATCAGCAGGACTTGGAAAGAACAACCTGGGTGAAGAGAATGCACTGTGGTCCCCTTTCTAATTATTTGAGACTGAAAGAAAGATTTACATTGTCATAGTTAGATATCAAATTCCTATTTTTTCTGGATGCAACACTGTGCTTGGACTGTCCACAAAGCCACTTTATAGGAGCCAGGCCCACAGTGAGGCTCCCACAAGCCTATCTCTCTCTCGATGCCCCTCTTAATGTTTTCCTTTCAACCCAACACTATCTACATTTTCTAAGGACCTCTTATTTCTAATATATCTCTGTGTGTTCGTGTGCTTGACTTGCTGCAACAAAATACCATACACTGGGGGCTTAAGCAACAGACATTCATTTCCTCACCGTTCTGGAGGCTGGAAGTCCATGATCAAGGTGCCAGACAGTTTGGTTGCTAGAGAGACCCTTCTTCTTGGCTTGCAGGCCAGAATCTCTCTCTCTCTCTCTCTCTCTCTCTCTCTCTCTCCCCACTGTCCCTCTCCCTCTCCCCCTCCGTCTCCCTCTCCCTCTCCCTCTCTCTGCTACTTCTCATAAGACCACTAATCCTATCATGAGGGTCCCACCTTCATGATCTCATCTAACCCTAATGGCTTCCCAAAGGCCCATCTCCAAATGCCATCACATTGGGTATTAGGGCCTCAGCACATGACACAAACATTCAGTCCATAACACTCTGTGAGGACAGGTCACCTAAACTGTGAGCTAATTCTGACCTTCGAGACAGAGGAAATGCATTTGATTCTAGTCATTGTATTTTACTGTTACTTCTTTAGAAAGTACTTACCAAGCATCAATTATGTGAAAGACACCTAGAAACCAAATACTAAAAAGCAGACATGATCTTTGCCCTCAAAGGCTTCCTGGTCCAACTGAAAATCAAAGAAAACTGCGGGAGAAACATTCAAAATACAAAAACATATTTTTAAATTAAAAGGAAGTATAGCCCTGGCCAGTGTGGCTTGCTGGTTAGAGTGTGGGCTCTGCCCACCAAAGGGTCTTGGGTTCAATTCCCTGTCAAGGGCATGTACCTGGGTTGATGGTTCACTCCCTGCACCGGTCGGGGTGCATGTGGAAGGCAACCAGTTGATGTGTCTCTCACATTGATGTTTCTCTCTCTCTCCCTCCCTCCCTCCTTCATTCCCTTCCACTCTCTAAAGAGCAATGAAAAAAATATCCTCAGATGAGGCTTAACAAAAAAACAGGGACGGGGGGGAGTGTATTTCAGTAACAAAAATGCACGAGTGCTGAGGGGGGCTCAGGGGAGGCAGCATGAGATGGTGGCTGAGAACTGAGGTTTTGGAATCAACTGGAAATGGTTTGCCATCCTGGCTCTGCTAATTCCTTGCCACACGATCTTAAGAAAACCAATTAACCATTCGAAACCTGTTTCTCCAGCTGTAAAATGGGGCTAATAACATTTACCTACGTCATAGGGCTGTTATGTCAATAACTGCAAAGCACTTAGCACAGAGACTGGCCTGGAATAATGGCTCAACAACCATTCGTTTAAAAAGAAGTGTGGGTGGGGGAATCATTTCCAAATGGGACCTAGAGAGAGATGAGAATGTTTCCCAGAGGGTGGAAGGATTTTATCTGAATGCTCAATCCTGGGGTTGGGGGAGCAATGCAGAGGGCTGTGCAGAGTGGGGCTACAGGCTGGAAAGCCCATGAGAGTAGATGGGAGGGCACGATTAGGAAGACAGAAAGACAGACTTAAAAAAGTACATTGAACTTGGACACTGGGCGTCCTTAAAAGCCAGACCAAGAAGTTTGGGTTTTGTCCCACATTCTCCTTTATTCATTAAAATGGGGCAACTTGTCTTTAGTTCTTATGAAAAATGTTTTAACTCAAAGTACATTTTCCTAATAAACCCAGATACAATCATGAGAACAACATGTTTTTCCCTTCATGTTATTCAGGAGCAAATCCCAGTTTGATTTTATATTCAGAAGCATGTTCTGCCCTAATGTAAAAAATACATAATGGGACTCAAGTGGAACGTAAAACGATTTCAAAGGAATTTTCATAAAAGCATGTTTAATGAAGCCCCTTCTTAACCCCAGAGACACCAAATGTAAGTGAATTATTAGACTTTTCTTCCATTTTTTTCTAAGAGAAAAGCTTTCTAAATGAGTAAATATTAACATCATGCTAATTTAATCTAATTGATAAGGTCATTCTGAGTTAGTGAAACTTCTGAATTATTCAATATGTTTAAAGTTATCTTAATACTTTCTAGAACAATACAAATCATAGCTTAACAAGGTGTTTGCCAAGTAGGCATCTTAATGAACAGATAATCATCAGTAATTTGGCCTTAATGAGTCCTACATAAATGCATTCTGTTAAATGGCTTAAAGAATAAATGGGAAAGTGTTCCCCCTTTAAAGACAATCTTACCTAATAATAGACAAACATGCAAATTGACCATGCCTTCGCTACACCCCCAAGCCACGCCGACCAGCCAATCAGAGCAGCTATATGCAAATTAACCCAACCAAGATGGTGGCCGGCAGCCACGGAGCTGGAGCAAGCAGGAGGCTTGGTTGCCCCGGCGATGGAAGAAGCCAAGCTTCCCAGCCGGCTGCTGCCTCCTCTCAAGGCAAAAAAGTTTCAATTATAGAAGGTAAATAAACCCCAGATACCTGCTTCCAGCCATCATGGCCACGGAGCTGGAGCAAATAAAAAAAAAAGGAAAGGCTGGGAGCTTAGGTTGCGGGGGGGCTTGGTCAGTCTGAAAACAGCCATCAGCCCCTCACCAGGCTGGCCAGGCACCCCAGTGGGGACCCCCACCCCTGAAGGGGGTTGGGGCAGCCTGAAAATGGCCCTCAACCCCCCATGGGGTGAGGGTCCCCACTGGGGGGCTTGACCATCCTGCAAACAGCCATCAGCCCCTCACCCAGGCTGGCCAGGCACCCCAGCAGGACCCCCACCCTGATCCAGGACACCCTTCAGGGCAAACCAGTTGGCCCCCACCCGTGCACTAGGCCTCTATTCTATATAATAAAAGGGCAATATGCAAATTGACCCTAATAGCAGAACAACTGGGAATGACTGGTCACTATGACACACACTGACCACCAGGGGGCAGATGCTCAATGCAGGAGCTGTCCCCTGGTGGTCAGTGTGCTCCCATAGGGGGAGCTCTGCTCAGCCACAAGGCAGGCTGATGGCTGCCAGCACAGCGGTGGTGGCGGGAGCCTCTCCTGCCTCCTCAGCAGCACTAAGGATGTCCAACTGCAGCTTAGGTCTGCTCCCTGCTGGCAAGTGGACATCCCCTGAGGGCTGCCGGGCTGCCAGAGGGATGTCTGACTGCCAGCTTGGGCCCGATCCCCCACGGAGTGGACCTAAGCCAGCAGGTGGACATCCTCCAAGGGGTCCCAGACTGCAAGAGGGCATAGGCCAGGCTGAGGGACCCCTCCCCCCCAGTGCACAAATTTTTGTGCACTGGGCCTCTAGTCATAAATATAATTAGTCAGTCTCAGGCACAAAAATGATGGAGATGGACTCCTTACCCTCCAGTAGCTCACAGTCTAATGTAAGCAAATGGTTTTATTGAGCTTCAGGATTCTATAATGGAGATAAAACCAGTCTCATCAGAGCATCTAACAGATAGTCCCCTTCGTTCTTTGCATTACTATTTTAATAAACCCCGTTTTTAAGAATGGTAGGAGGTGATGCTGGTATTCAGTGTCCCTAAGATTTAACTCCACTCTCAACTCCAAATAAGTGGATTCCAACTCATAAGGCCTCAATGCATATAACATATTACAATCACTTCTGAAGTCTTCCAATAGAAAAACTGTCTTTTGCTCTCAGTTTTATTTCCTTGTTCTTTTCATACTTGAAACCTCAACTTTGAAACCTTTGTGGGGAGGGTAGTAAGTATCTATTTACAGGTCATGGTTTAATTCAAGGTCAGGGTACATGTCCAGGTTATGGGCTTGATCCTCAGTAGGGGGCATGCAGGGGCAGTTGACCTATGATTCTCTCTCACCATTGATGTTTCTATCTCTCTCTCCCTCTCCCTGCCTCTCTAAAATCAATAAAAATATATTTTAAAAAGAAAAGAAAATGAGAAAGAAGAAATGAGTGAATGCGTGAGGGAATGAGTGGATGAGTGAATACTTTAGCGGGGAGAAAAGGCTGTGTCCAGAGAACAGTCATTAATGGAGGAATTTCATCTAATAACATAACAATTATAATCATAATTAATAACAATTTTTGAGTGCCATGTATTATGTTTTGTTCTGAGCACTTTGTGTTTGCTCATTCAATCTTAATTATACAAAGGATTGCCTTTACTTTACAAATAAGAAAAATGGACACAGAGAAGTTGTGTAACGTAGGGAGCTGGACCTGTTTGAGAGGTAGGTTTCCACTTGGGTACATGATCTCATAGGAGCTTTAGAGAACCTGCACCTATATTATTTGTATGCTCATTGATTGTGTATTTTGGGGGGAACAAGGATCACATTTTATTGAGCTACCCAAAGAGGCCTGTGGCATGGCCTCTCCCCCAAAGTTAAGAGATTTTACTTGATTCAATCTCAACCTAGACACTAATGTTTAAGTAGTCACTACACTAAAGCAACCATAAATCTGGCAATAATATTTTAAAATAAAATTTTTCCACACATCAACTCAATTTCCTTCAGGTTTTCTCTTCAAAATAAATGCACAAGCAAAAAGACCCTTAGAGAAACCCAATTCCATCAAACTTCACTAAACGTCCCATTAGACGTTGCCATAAAAGTCAGAACTAATAAGGAAATCAGCAACGTGCAACAGTGACCATCTGTTCGCCATCCCGGCAGCGTTTTCTCACGCCTCCTTCATTTTGGGGGAGTACTAGATCCCTTCCCACCTGCCTGGAAACCAGGTCCCTCCTCACGCTCGCTGTCTCTGATTGTTCCTCTTTCTCCCTCAGTGACTTCTCCTTGAAGAGTGTGTAGTCCCCAAATGTCATTCCTTAACCTCTGCTCTTCCGTTCTCGCGCATTTTTTTCAAAGCTCATCCTGTCTCATCACTTCAGCATGAACCCCTCACCAAGCAACTCCCCAGTCTTTGAAGGTCATTCATGACCTATCTCCTAAGGGCTAGTTAGACATACTGGAAATTTCCAACAGATGTCCTATTTCCATCTCAAATTCAACACGTATGAACCGTAACTCAGCATCTCCCTCATCAGGCCAACTCCCTTTATCGTCTTCTAGTTCTAACAACAATACCGCCATTAGTGAGGTGGTCTGTGCTTAAAAGCGAAAGCCATTTGGTTTCTCATATCCAAGACCTACTTTTCAATACTTGCCTCTCCTGCCCCTTCCCTTCAGTTCCCCCTGCACTCATTCCACCCCAGAACTTTTTCATAACTTTCTCTTCCCAGGCGCCTCTAGTCCTTTGGGTTCGTGTGTTTTCCCTTTGCTGATATTCCCTATGCATTCTTTGAGGCTTAACCCAAGTCCCAACTCCTCCATAAAACTTTCTCCACTAACTCTGAAATGCTATCTTTCTTCACCAAGTAAATACACAACTTATTTAGCACTCACTATAAAAACTCAACAAAGTCTAGGAAAAGACACAATAACCGTCTAGGACCCCCCCTCCCCCAATTTACAGATGGGGAAACTAAATTCAAACAACGGTCAGTGACTTGCCCAAGGTCTTACCACTGATCTGTGACAGACAAGTTCTGGAACTAAGGATTCTTTACTCCTAGTCTAGTTGGCCATCTCCCAATACCAGGCTCTCAGCTCCTTGGAAAGTGAAAGCATGCTTTTTACTTCTTTGCTATCTCTAAATGTCCAGCACGGTACTATGTGCATAATAAATGCTCAATAAATGAAAATAAAATGGAAGGAGAGAGTGTGTGCAGATGGGAAAGAAGAAGGGGGAGAATAAAGAATGCCCAGCAGCAAACCTGGCAAAGCTAAGAAATCCACACAGATCCTGGGCTGGCCGGGCTGACCACAGCCCACGCCAGCACTCTCCTAAGAAGAGAAGAGAAAGCCAGCACCTGGATCACACCTGGAGACCACAGGAACACCGTGTCCCAGCCTGAAGTTGCCGCCTGCCTCGACCCAACATCAAGGGACTTTCCCAAACCTCCAGCTCACTGTGCGGTTGGTGACTCAAAGCTGTCCCTGTTGTCCGGCGTATCATTTGTAAAGTACTTTCTTGGAAGAGAAAATGTTTGGGACAGCTGGGAGGGGAGCTCCCTGGGCTGAGCCACAAGGAGCCTTGTTGTGTGCTGTGTGAGGATACAGGCTTTTTCTTTCCCTCGCTCTTCCCTTTGGCTGTGTTTATTTAAAGCTCCCACCGCCACTGTGGGGGGTGCGTGCCCAGACTTCGGGCAAGGCTCTCGGAACCACCTGGGAGGAGCAGCCCCGCACTTAGTTCGGGGACCACAGTAAGTCATGAGCTCAGGCCTCAGGGCCCCGGGAGTGCAGCCAGGACAGTGGGAGGCATTGGGAAAGAGCTGTTATTGTGTCTTCGGCAATCCTGTAATTATTGTGTTTGCTGTGATGATTTCTGTCTCCATTGCCATTTCTCTTGGTAGATTTGTTCCCTCTTGTGTCTTAGACAGAGAAACCTTTTTAGAAAATTACATCGGATAGCCAGGCTGCTGGGGTGACTCCTCAGAAAAAGCTTAGAAGTTATGTGGTCGCTCCGTAGAGGGCTGAAGAAAAGACAGCCTTGCTTTCATCAGCGAGACAAGGAGCTCAGGTGGGACAACTTTGCCACATCCCTCCTCCTCCTCCCATCCCCACCACACGTGGCCCCTTTGCTCAATATCACCACCCAGTGGATTTACTATTTCCAACGTCCTACCGGCCCAGGGGTGTCCAAATGCACTGGCACCTCCCCCACTCACTTCTGCACACCAGCTCCTGATCCATCGAGAAGTGAGAAGGAGGAGAGACCAGAGCCCACATCTCATTATGCCCCCAGCAAAGGGCCCAGCATTCCACCTCACACATCTTAGGACAAAAGGCAAATCAACAGCTGTCCTACTTACAAGAAGAAGCCAGAGCATCTTGCCCTGTCAGGGTCTCTGCACAAGCACACATCGCCGCACACATTGATCACATTGTCACCTGGTTCCTTCCTGGGCCACCTCTGTTGCCAGCGGCAAACCTTCGTGAGGCTGCGTTTTACTTTCATCTGTTGTTTTCTCCTGTTCCCCCATGAAAACCACCAAAGGCAAGCAGGACTGAGGCTCTTTCGTGTTAGGAATAGGGTCTTAATAATGAGCATCGTGCCCATCCCAGACTGGGGAGAGAAAAGGAAACTTATGTTTCGATCTACAAAGACAGTAGGATTCCATGGTCAGCTGTGGGCAAACTATGGCCCGCGGGCCGGATCTGGCCCGTTTGAAATGAATAAAACTAAAAAAAAAAAAGACCGTACCCTTTTATGTAATGATATTTCCTTTGAATTTATATTAGTTCACACAAACACTCCATCCATGCTTTTGTTCCGGCCCTCCGGTCCAGTTTAAGAAGCCATTGTGGCCCTCGAGTCAAAAAGTTTGCCCACCCCTGATGGTGGTGAACAAGGATTCAGTTACAGGCCAGGCCTGTTTTGCCTCCGCTTTTCCTCATCGATTTAAAGCAAAATTCTATTTTTCTGTTCTTACTTTACCTGCCGGTAGCTGGTGAGACATTGGGTATTTAGAAAAAGACAAGGACTCTCACTAAAGATAATTGCTAGGTATTTGTAAATTTAGCAACAATTTCCCCTATTAAGACTAGTAATGCAATGAATATATCCTTGCATATTTATAGCTTTTTATAAAGCTGAATTCTTTCCTTGAAATAAAGTCCTAGGGTCAATATTTCTGGGTCAATGAGTAGGAACATTTTTATGGCTCCTGGAATATATAGAGACATATCTCTTCACACTGCTTTCTGAAAGAGTTGTACCAAATGAAAAGGCCACCAACAGAGTCTGAGCTTACTCGTTTTTCTAGAAGGTCACCAGCATTGGCCATTACCAATTGGTGTTAAGTGGTATATCAGTTGTAATATTTTATAACCTTCTCTAACATCTGGTGGAAACAGATTTCCCACCCTAACTGCTCTTCTTACTCAAAGATCTCTGGCTGTATGCTCCATTATTTTTCCAAATGAATTTTTTTTTTTAATTTTGTGAATTTCCATAGTAAAGATACTTTAGTTATTTCTATTGGAATTATGTATCTGTACATTAAAATTATAAATCTACAGATTAACTTTAAAAATAATAGACATATGGAGATATTCTGTGTTCCTATTCAAAAACATCCATTAATTCTGTTGATTTTTTCCTACTGTTCCTCTGATCATGTCTGCAACCATGTGGACAGTTGTAGGGTGTGACAGAAAAAGCCAGTACCCTCCAATATATGTGTTTCTCCTCTGCTTTCTGGGCTCTCCCAGGAAGACTACATCTCCCTGTGTCCTTGCAGCTAGAAACTACCATGTGGCAGAGCTCTGAGAAGTGGAATATGGGAGAAATGTATGCTGCCTACAGGCCTGACCTCTACCAGTCCTCGTGAGAGCCTTCACCTTCAGTTCCCTCCTCTCCCAGCCAGGCACAGAAGCTCCGGGGTGAACCCCAGGACCCTTAGAAGAAGGTGGAGCCACTGGGTAGAAGTCTGGCTCCCTCATGACCCTAGAGAAGGCCAACCTGCCAACACTCTGCTGGATCATGATATGTGGGAAATGAGTTTTTTACTGTGTCAACCCACTGATATTTGGGGTGTTTTTTTAATAGCAGCTAATTTACTCTAATGTAATAATGAGAATTCCTACCTTCTAAGCTGAAGACTCAACTTAACTATGTACTGTACTAGTCAGGGTTCTCCTGAGGTGGCAGAAAAACAATAGGTGAGGGAGGGAAGAAGGGAGGTTGAGAGGGAGAAATTAATTGATGTAAGGAACTGACTACCACAATTATGAGGACTAGCAAATCCAAAATCTGTAGGGCAGGCCAGCAAGCTGAAAATTCAGGTAAGAGTTGATGTTGCTGTCTTGAGTCTGAAATCTGCAAAGCAAGCCCGCAGGCTGGAAACTCGGGCAGGTTTCTACGTTACAGTCTTGAGGCAAAGTTGATCCTTCTTAGGGAAACCTCAATCTTGGTTCTAAGGCCTTCAACTGATTGAAGAGAGTAAATAGAGAGTTATCTGCTTTACAAAAAGCCTATGATTCTAAATATTAATCACCTCTAAAAAATACCTTCACAGCAACTTCTAGACTGGCATTCGACTAAACAAGTAGGCACATAAAATTAGCCATCATAGGGCCCAAAGCAACAACATTAAGGAAAAGAAATTAGAGGCATCATGGTGTAATAAAAAAAAAAACACAACAATATGGAGTTTGGATCCAGGCAGTTGTGCTTATGTCACAAGTTCTTATAATCACCATGTCCTCCCTCAGTTTTCTCATCTGTAAATAGGGGGAATATGACACATCATGCAAGTTTGTGGTAAAAATGAAAGGAGACCATGTATGTGACGCTCCTAGCACAAGGCTTATGATGTGAGAGCGCTGGTTCTCTTCCCTCCACTCAGAGGGGTGTGGTGCCGTCCCCCAGCAGCAGCCCTAGGAGGGCAGCTTCGCTCCTCGGTGTTCCACAGCCCATTCCATTCCTCAGAGGTGACTCACTGGGTTTTCCAACCACTTCGGACACTTGGTCCATTCAGACGACAAAAGCTACTTCAGTATAACACAGGGGAATCACAACAATTCAAGGACAGGAAGTCTATTTCCAGGTAGGCAAATTACAGGGGCAGTCAAATTAAGGAGCTCTTTAACTTGACCACCTGACCAAAAATGCATGTCACTCATTTCAAAGGTCCACCCTGTTTTGCCCACTTCCCACCTGAATTAGATTCCTGGGGTTGCCATAACAAGGTGCTACTGACTGGGCGGCTTCAGCAACAAAAATGAGCTTCCTCACCATTCTGGAGGCGAGGCATCTGAGATCAAGATGCTGGCAGAGTTGGTTTCTTCTGAGGCCCTTCCCCTGGGCTTGTAGATGGCCGTCTTCTCCCCGCGTCTTCCCATAGTCTCCCCTCTTTGTGTGCCTGTGTTCTGACCTCCTCTTACAAGGAGAATGGCCATGATCTCCTCATCTCAATTTAATTACCCTTTAAAGACCCTGTCTCCAAATACAGTCACTTTCTGCGGTGCTGGGGGTTAGGACTTCCACATATAATTAGTGGGGGATGTAATTCAGCCCATAACACCACCTTACTTACCCACCACATCTATCCTGACCACCCTCACATGGTGATACACACAACACACTCAAGCTCTGTTCTTACCCCCTGGTGCTTAAAGGGACCTGCCCCTGCTTGGTCTGCTATCTACTCAAACCATAGTAAGTGATAAAAGATTTGAAGAAGCACGTGCACACACACACACACACACACACACACTTTGTGATGAATGTCCCACATTGCAAAGTCATGATCGAAGTGCAGACTTTGATCATGGAACTGAGCCATCGAGGGGTGGAATGAGTGGCCTCGTTAGCAGGATTTGCTAACTCCCCACAAATGGAAAGGAAGCACATTGCAAAATCATCAGAATGGGCCAGGGCATTCCTCTTAGCCCACTTCTCTAGGGACGCCAACCATATTGCGTTTTGCTAGCAAGAACAAGTGCCTGAATTAAATGGTTCCGAGTACATGAACTATATCAATAATGAACGTGCATTTTAGCTGAAAGAACCATAAGCATTTAATTATCACAAAAAGCATAAGAAAAAAGCATCTCAAGACCCTGCCAACAAAGAGGCAGGCACCGCTCTGCATTCTGAACAGGTTTCTAAATCACAAAGGGCAGTAAATCATGTTACTTATCATTTAAAAATAACTAGGTTTTAAGAAATGAAATCAGACAAGTGATTAATGCGCCAACTTCAGCCGGAGTTCCTTTGATAGTTGGAAGAAAATAAAAGCCAGCCAAGAAATAAACATTTCAAATTCAGGTGCTTTGCAATCTGTGCTCCAAATGTTTCCCTGAGCGTAAGGAGGTGGCTTGCCATGCACACACAGCAGCCAGATTGCTGGCTCCAGTCAATCATCTTCCAAATAAGAACGCTGGCATGAAAGAGGAGAAGCCACTGTCACAATGGTCAAAAGCCCACTTGGTCTTGAGAGCTAAAGGGCAGGTGTAGGGGGAGGCCACGGACTGAGAGGGGGGGGTCAGGTGCTGCTGAGAGAGACTTGCGGTTGATTTTTTTCTTTACTATTTATGTTGGGGATTCAAAGATGTAGTCCAGTCTTTCATATTGACATTGAAAGGTGCCTATGGTAGAGTAAGAAAAAAATGTATGTGACAGGACAGAGTGTGCAGAGAGAGAGAGAAGTGCATGGGAGGTTAGGGCAGACATGCTGGGACCTCCACTGCGTGAGTCCAAACCCCAGCTCAGCGACTTACTGACTCTGTGGCCTTGAGCACATTCATTCTCTGTGCCTCAGTTTTTCCATCTGCGAAATGGAAATGATAGAAGCAGTACCTACCTCACTGGGCTATTATGAGAATTGACTTAACACATGGAAAGCACAAAGATTCTGTAGAATTATATAGTAAGTACTGCAGATGTGTAAACTCCTCTTATTATAGTGTGGCTTTTTTTATTTTGTAAAACAAGACCTGGAAAAGCTTTTACTAATAATGTACATATTCCTGGGCCAGGGCTAGGACGAGATGGCTGAGGTAGAAGAACAACAGAGTTCATCTCAGTTGCAAAATTAAGAGGGGTGCCAAAAAGTTCAGTAATCAAGGTAAATAATATTTCGATGTAATGTTCTAAAAATCAAAGTAATGCAGAAAACCATGATAAACAAAAATATGGAAAATTTAAACAAACAGAAAATCAGTATTGTGATTTTTCTTTTTACCTTAGGCTTTAGTATGGGGTGTATCCATTTATATCATAGTAAAAGATATTGCATTGGAAGATTATGCCCAGACTTTTATTTCTGGGATGAGAAATTACATAGAACTTCACTTTCCATTTTACATTTCTGTATATTTTAATGTTTTATCATGAAAATGTAGAGAATAAAATAAATGAAAGAGAAACTCAGGATGACACTAGAGCTTATCGAGGCTGGTAACTGATAAAAAGGAATGAGGCCACACAGCCCCAGAGATGCCCTCTGCAAACCATCTCCGTGCACTACATAGCTGGCTCCTTTGTTTCTTAAATCTACAAAAGAAAAAAGAAAGAAGCCATCGGCAATGTAAGAAATAAGAGTAAAATTCACTTTGACATTTAATGAACAGACTGATGATCTAAGAAGATGACCCAGGAGCCTGCTGGTAACAGAAGGTGGGCAGTGATTAATAATTTACTGTTTTGCCTGGCTGGTGTGGCTCAGTGGTTGAACATTGACCTATGAACCAAGAGGTCATGGTTCGATTCCCGGTCAGGGCACATCACTGGGTTGAGGGCTGACTCCCCAGTGGGGGCATGCAGGAGGCAGCCAATTGATTATTCTCCCTCATCATTGATATTTCTATCTTTCTCTCCCTCTCCCTTCTTCTCTGAAATCAATAAAGATATTTTTAATAATTTGCTATACTTAATCCCTAAATCAGATTAATGGAATGTAGATAGCCAGAAGTCCTTTTCTATTTTTGGACTATTTTCAGTCAAGAGAAAGGATGAGACAGGTTAATCTTCAAGAAAACTTTATAAATCAAAATTACCAGAAAAGTGGGGAAGGGACCACGAGTTATGAAACTTTATACAAGTTTTTTGTTAAAACCAATCAATACAACACACTGAAAACAAGAAAAAGTTACCCATAAACCAGAAAATTTCTCCATGTACATACTGCCCATTTTCTCTCTATTTTCTTCTTGCTCTTTTTTTTTTTTTTAGAATATTTTTACTTTTATAATATTTATAAAGGGCTTCTATAAAAAAATTGAAGACAAAAGTTAAAATAACCCCACTATCTAGGTAGCCCTTGCCGACATTTGAACAATGACATAAAAAGCAATGCTTCCACACCATTAGAATACTAAACATAGAAAAGTAAGATAGGAATGTACCCTCAGCCACACTCCAGGCTCATCCAGTTTTTCACCTCTAAAGTAAAGTTTGTTTAAAAGTTCCTTGGAGAAGCATCGATCAGATATTCAAACCTCAGAGGGAAGGTAGGGGAGGGTGGGGGTAAGAGGGAGAAATCAACTAAAGGACTTGTATGCATGCATATAAGCATAACCAATGGACACAGACACCAGGGGGTTGAGGGCATGAGCGGGAGTTGGGGGGGCGGGGAGCAGGCAATGGGAAGATAAGGACACATATGTAATACCTTAATCAGTAAAGAAATAAAAAGTTCCTTGGAGAGCTTAAATAGACAAATTTTCGATGTATGTTCCAGCCTTTATGTATCTTTTTAAATTACACATAAAAGATTATACTAATCATAGGTTACCCATCTTTCTTCACTTTTTCTAAAAATTATTTTTATTGATTTTTTTAGAGAGAGAGAAACATCAATAGGCCTCCTGCCACTGATCAAGCCAGAAACTCTGAATGTGACTGTATTTGGAGATAGGGCCATCAAACAGGTGATTAGGTTAAGACAAGCCCATTAGGGTGAGTCCTAATCCAATTGGACTGGGGTCCTCATTTTTAAAAAAATATGAAATTTAAACACATGAAGGACACCAGGGGCATGCTTGAACAGAGGGACGGCCATGTGAAGGGTGGCCATCTATCTGCAAGCCAAGGAGAGAGGCCTCAGAGGAAACCAACCCTGCCAGCACTTTGATCTTGGACTTCCAGCCTCCAGAACTGTGAAAAAAACTGTGAAAATACTGCCGGTCAGCAGTATTTTGTATGGCAGCTATAGCAAACGACTACAACATATCAGCGTATGTTTGTGACATATCCATACCAGTGCTCACAGACCCACACTCCAGCAAATTATCACAATTTCTGTAAACTCTGCCCCATTGATTGACACATTGACGCCAGGTTTTTGGCTAATCCAAACAATGCTGCAGTGAATGCCCTGGCACTGCTATTCTGGCATAAGTTATAACTATATCTATAAAGTGAATTCCCAGAAGCAGAACTGCTGGCTCAAAGTATAAACACACACACATATTTAATTTGGATAGGTATTGTCAAAATGCCCTTCAAAAGTCTCCACTTGCATCAAAAGTGTGTAAAAATGCCATTTTCTCCGAATTCTTACCAGCGCTAGCTCTATCAGATTTTTACATTTTTATCAATCCAATGGCTAAAAACCAGTGTATTGTCCTAGTTTGTTCCTATGAAGGCTGAGCATCTTAGAGAGTTGTGGAGAGTGCAGGCTCAGGAGCCAGATCTCAAGCTTGAATTCTGGCGCTGCCACTTCCTAGCTGTGTGACCCTGGCCAAGTTGCCTAACTTTTCTATGTATCGGGCTCCTCTTCTGTTAAATGCAATAACAATGGGAACTACCTTATCATAGAGTTCTTATAAGAATTCCATGAGTCCACTGGTGTGGCTTAGTGGTTGAGTGTTGACCTATGAACCAGGAGGTCACAGTTCAATTCTCGGTCAAGGCACATGCCCCAGTTGTGGGCTCAATCCAGTGGGGGGTGAGGTGGCCAAGCAATGATTCTCTCTCATCATGGATGTTTCCATCTCTCTCTTTCCTTCTCCCTTCCTCTCTCTGAAATCAGTAAAAGTATATTTTTTTAAAAAAAGAATTCCATGAATGAACAGATATCAAGTGCGAGCACAATGCTTGAATACAGTAAGCTCCAAATTAATGTTAATTAATACTATCATTGTGATTACATGTTTTCTGGCTATACGTATTAATCTTTTTGTGAATGCTCTATGTTACGGACTAAATGTTTATGTCCCCCCAAAGTTCACATGTTGAAGCCTATGGCTGAATTTGGGATGAGGCAGCTAAGAAAGTAATTAAGGTTATATGATACCACCACAAGGATGGGGTCCTGTTCTGATAGGGTTAGTGTACTTATAAGAAAGAGTCAGCGGAAAGATGACTCTTACTGATCACACAAACAAGATGTCAGGTGAACACAGAGAGATGGTGGCAACCTACAGACCACGAGAAGAGTGAAACCTACCTTGAGTTAAACCTACCTCGAGTGAAACCTACCTTGCTGGCACCTTGGTCATGAACTCCCCACCCTCCTGAAATGTGAGACATAAATTTCCATTGTGTTTTTTTTGTGTGTGTGTGTTTTGTTTTTTATGGCAGCCCAAACAGACCAACACACCTGTTTTTATCTTTTACCCATATTTCTATCCAATTAGTCATTTTCTTATTGCTTCGTATGCGTTTCCCTCGTCCATGCTACTTTAACTTGATTTATAAGGACAGCTGTGCTGACCTAAGGGCCTTGATTGAGAAATGAGAGCATATGGCAGTGCTTCTACTCAGACACTGTCCATGGCGTCTACTCGGGTCTCCCCAGCAGGGATGCACTCGGTGCAGCAGAGGAGGATGGCTGTAGCTGCTGTAGATGGAGAATGTGATCAGGTGGTGACTGAGGGAAAAGTCTGGGGCTAACCAGTCTAGCTTTAAGGAGGCAGGAGGCATGTGTGAACTCTGGTCCTCAGCATCAGCACAGGTATGGCATTCCACAATCTCCTCCGAAGATGGAGAACAGGCCAGGACTATGTCCCTGGGCCCTGAATGTTTTTACACATCTCCCTCCATTGAAGGAACATAAGGAGGGGTATCAGTTACTTCCCACCCTTGTCTATTTCCACATGAAATTCTTGGTACTGAGATGCATTTTCTGAAATTTAAATCCAAAACTGTAATTTAATGCAGTGCAATCATAAGTAACAAATGTGGAAAAATTTACAGTTTTGCTTCCACAAGAAATAGACACGTTGGATCCAATCTTTTGAATCTGATATCCAAACTAAGGGAGGGGCTGGAAATGAGAGACAGCTAAATGTAAGCCCAAGCCTGTAGGCTTTAGAACTGTAAAGTCTGAGGAAATTGGGAAATGAATCACATAAAAACTACACTATACTTGACAGGCAACCCCATTTGACTGACACTTTTGGACTCCAGAAATAAGGCGATGAAGTATCATGGTGGAAGCATAAATAAACCTGAGTTGAAGTACCATGAATTCAAAACTCAGGTCTACCACTTAACTAGATGTCTGATCTTGACCAGGGTATTCACCCTCTACGGTTCAGTTTTCCCAGCTATAAAATGAGAATGGCGGTACCCACCTTATTGAGCTGTAAAGATTCTATCAGTGAATGACTAGAAAGTACGCAGGTCCATGCCTGATGCATGCTAAGAGTTGTGCAAATGACCGTCTAAGAGTTTCTCTTGGTATCTGAACCCTTTTATTTCTAGGTTTTTGGATCTGTCCAGCCCAGGTCCATATTCATCAATCGACTGTTGAGTGGTTATTAAGTTCTAAGTGTCCAATACCACCCATACAAGGAATTAAAGGGAAGAGTAAAACTCTCCAAAAAACTTCTACCATCTTCAAGGGGACCAAAAAGGTACATCGGAAACAATCAGTGAGCGACACCAGGCAGTGGGAATCAGGTTGGACCATAAATGCCACTAGAGCTTGAGCCTGGAGGGGTGGGAAGGAGAGAGCTCTCCCCCATGGGTCCCCAGTGCTCCTAACCAGCGCCCTTCACTAGCCGAGAAAGCTCCTGGTGTAACTTACACAAAGGTGCCCTGTCTTCCAGGGAGATGCACGGCCGGGGATGGCAGTCCCAGATGCCACAACCGGTGGCCTCTGCGGGGCACACCTGTGTCTGCCACCGCCCGCCTCCTAGCAGCACACTCTCCACGTCGTAGGCCCACAGTGAAAAGCTGACAATGTGAAGAATGAATGAACAAGAAAGAGCCATGCTTTCCTTTCAACGTGGTGGTCTACAGCGTAGGTAGGGGAGAGAGACAGGAACTGGGTCGGAAGAGAAGATCCCCAAAGCCACTCAGCTCCCACTCGGGCAGCTGAAGGCCACACCCCACGAGGTCTCCTGGGGGTGGCCGTGCGGAGGAGGGACGGTGCACTTGCAGCCCAACAGACGCAGTTCAAATACAGCCCAGAAACTGGAGCCGGTGGCCACCAGCTAATCTAGGGGAAGAAAAGTAGAAAGGACTGTGTTATTTATAACCTGAGTGAGGCGAGGCGGCCAGAAAAATATTGTCTAAAGCGTGACCAGAGAACATAATTTTTCAGAGACATAGTTACTTTTTCAGAAACCTATAATTCACCAGGGCGATTTGAAAACACTGCCCTTTGCAGCTGTAAATTGCCGTCTGTGGGTGTTTGACTTATCTGTCAGCTTATTAAATCAGACCCCTCTTCCCCCTTTCGGAGCTGCAGCTATCAGCGTCTGATTAAACCCTGGCAGGGTGTTAGCTCTATCTTCGTGGTGGCTCAGAAAACTAACCAGCTGCAAGCAGAAATTTTTAGAAGTTTCATGACTTTAAAATTCCTTTTTGTATAAACAGAAAAATAAATCTTATATAGATATATATAAATTTTCCCTCTGCTCTGGTTATCAAAAGCTTGTGTGACTATTCACTCAAAGAGCCACTGCAGCCTGTCTTTAAGCTCTTCCAGCATCCCTCCCCAACTAAGAATAATTTATGTGGAGAAATGTGCTTTCCGTGAAATCTGTCAAATATCGCCTTGTATCGGGTGAAGCAAAAGCAGAATCCCTGAAGCCTCGTGGATTTGGAAACTTACCAAATCACTCCACTCTCCCCCGGGACTTCTAGGTATGTAGAAATGTAAATATTTTATTTTATAGTTGATATGGGGTGTTTCATAGACCAGAGAGATCAGAACAGCCTTAATGTGACACCCTAAACCCACTATGCTTTAGTATCGCTGGGCTGTACTCCTCTCTTAATTCCTCTTATCAGGGATTAAAGGGCATCTCCTACACCCATGAAGCTTTTGACATTCCTCACGGAAGATCCGGGAGAGAACCAGGTCCTGAGAGTGGGTGTGTGGAAGTAAAAGACAAGCTTGCGAGCCCTCCCTGTCCTAAGCTTGTGAACTTCACCTGCAGAAGTTCACGAGGGGCTGAGGCAGGCACCTCACGTGCTAAGACAGCCGGGTTGTTGTGAGACTCATGGGAGCTGAAATGTATCTCATGCAAATGTTCACGTGGTGCCCGTCATGTGCCAGGCACCATTCTAATGCTTCTTGTGTATGGACGCACGTGATCCTTACAACCACCGAAGTGGTAAGTATGCTAAGTATGTCACCATTTGATGAGGAAACAGAGGCACAAAGAGGTGAGCTCATTTGCTCAAACTCACAGAGAGTAAGTGACAGAGGCTGACTCGGAAGTCAGTGTTTCTAGTAAGTATTGTTCTAGCCATTTCACAGATAAAGAAATCGGGGCACAAGAAGACCATGTGACCGGTGTTCATAAACCTCATAAGTAATCAAATGGGATTCCAATGGGGTTCTGCGCCAAGCATGCCTGTCTCCAGTCTAGAGACTAACAAACTGACAGAGGCTGGGTCTCGGAGGACCACCCACGAAGGGAACTCAAGGGGGCTCTGTTTACAGACAGCCAACAGCCAGGCATGTCAGGGATGCTATCCTAGTTCAACCAGCCACCAACCCGGCTGCCTGTCTGCTCCACTGGCACCCAGCAAAGATCACCTGCCCTGGCCTAAACCGAAGGCGTCTCTCAGAAACCCACAGAACCGGGAACTAAAGAAAAGGTGTGCTATTGTAAGCCACGAAACTTGGGGGATGGTTTGTTGCTAAGCAAAAGCGAAATGGTACTAGACACTATTGAGATGGCACAATAAATCAATAAAACCCTGCCTTGGCTCACTGTGGTCCATCCTATCTCATTTATGTATGACTCTGAAGGAAACGAGCTGTGCATAAGCACATATGAGATAGAGTGAGTTAAAGTGAGTTCTCCAGGGAGGCACCCCCATCCACTTCGGGAGCAGGGAGGACAGTGGGGTTACCTCTGCCTGGGAGTGGGGAAGTGCTGGCGGAGAAGAGCATGTGATCCATGTCGAGGCACAGGGACCAGGTCATCAGGCAGAGGCTGGGGAAACGCGAGCCTCCAGGTGATGAGAACATCCTGCTTAGAAACCAGGAAGTAGGAGAACAGAGTGAATCTGATTACTGTGGCACACTCAGATAACCCAGGATAATCTCTCCATCCCAAAATCCTTGAGCATGCATGCAACGTCCCTTTGGCAATGTAATGCAACCTCTTTATACTCTTGTTTAAAAATGTCGAGGATTCCAGTTTTTTTTAATATGTAAAATAAAATAAAAAGTAAATAAACCGAATTATTTCCCAACGGCCTCACCTCCAAGTGTCATCAGAGCGAGGGTTAGGGCTTCAATACGTGAATTTTGAAGAGACACATTTGGTCCACAGCACCTGGCCCTATTCATATTTTTCCAAAGGAAGTGAGGTTAGGGGAAGTGGTAACATGCTAATACTCTGACTACTGTTATTGGTGGGAGTGAAAAGTACTTTGTCTCAGACCCAGGAGCCTCATGTCTTCTAGCTGCATCCATGCCCGTGTGGCAGCATTACCTGTCCGTGTGAAGTGAGGTCTGACTTCAGACCTTGAGCGGATCTGAACAAACTGATTTTGAATGGAGTAGGCAAAATCGGGATGCACCTGAATTCCACAGATAAGGATAATTATACTCCCTGCAAGTGAATAACATGCCAATTAAATGGTGACTATCTTTTATTAGGTTAAAGAAATTCTAGCAAACTTCATGTTTGTAAAAAACTGTACAACACACATATAATTTTAATTGGCCATATATCCAGCAACATGGAGTAAAATTGTAAAATTTAGGAGGAATTCACTGAAAAATTAAAAACTGTTCTAGAGCCAGTAGAAAGAAAAACAATATCTATTTTTCAGAAAATTATATCTATGTGTTTGCGGATGAGCTTGGGATGGCTCTAGGATGCAGTGAAAAGGATCAAAGGGAATAAGATACGTGGAGGACTGAATAGGAGCTACAAACACAAGTAATCGATGTGACAGGGAGAGAATTCGAATATGATAGAATACTAACAAAGCTTCCCTGATGTGGAGAAAGACCTGAATTTGAATATCAAAATGACCCATGACTTACAAGGAAAAAGAAAGAGCAGACTGAGAAAACTCCAGAGATTAAACAGTAACAAACAGATCATACAAGAATCAAGGAGGAAAAAAATATACTTTCACATTGGAAGGATAAGTCAAAATGTTGTTAGCTATCGGTTTCACAATACTGAATGCCAGACTACCGTGAGCAAAAATAATTAAAACTACTTAAGAGCACACGGATAGAGAATCAGTCAGATAAATTATGTCATAGCAACATGATAAAATGCCTTGTGATTGTTAAAGCAGTAATGAAAATTACTATGTTAAAAAAATAATTTAATTTAATTGAAAAATGTTGAGGATTCCAATGAGCTATTGTTTACACAAATTGTATCTATGGCTTATTCTATTAGAAATTTAAACTGAGAATTTTAAAAAATATTTTATTAATTGCTTTTAAACTAACAATAACGAGTCCCTAAAATGTTAAATAAATAATGTATAGTTGAT
Organism: Myotis yumanensis; assembly: GCF_028538775.1. NCBI lineage: Eukaryota > Metazoa > Chordata > Mammalia > Chiroptera > Vespertilionidae > Myotis > Myotis yumanensis. Next base: position 31,760,909 of record NW_027223766.1, on the reverse strand, counting down.
AAAAAATAACACTGCTTTCTAAAACAAAAAGATAGTGAAAAGCATGGTATTGTCTTACATGTTTACAAATCTCTTAAATGTCTGGCTACATAGCAAACAGCTAGATTCTCAAATCTGCTCCTGCATTGAATCTGTTACGATATCCCACTTCATATAGGAAAACGTGGAAAACTCCCTTGTAAATCTGTGAGATCATGAGACATCATGAGCCCCTGAGGAGATCTCAGAGACTCCCAGGGGTTCCGGGGCCACACTTCAGAACTGCTGTTCTAGCAACACCAACTGCCTGCGATTGACCGCACAAAACATTGTTGTTCACCAGATCGGGAGCCACCTCCCCGCTCCCCTCCTTAAGTAGTGAACTTAGGCTTCATTTAAGGCTCAGACATGGCTTCTTCCAGTAAAGTCAGCCCCAAGCCCTGCAGGCCGAGCTGGGCGCTCTTCCTCTGGCTTCTGGGAGCGCACCCTGGCTCTCCCTGGCCCTTGCTCTCGCTCCACTCACGTTGCCCGATCAGCCTAGTTTTCATTCTCTGTGTGGGAGTCCATCCACCACCGCGTGGCGATACCTGAGGATGAAAACCATGTTCTGTTGTTCGTGGTGGCCCCCAGAAGTGCTGTGCTATAAATGTTTATTGAATGTGAAGTCAATGAGTCCCTCCTTCTAGCAACCTGAGCACCGGGAGGGAGGGAGGCAGCAGCTGCTGTTACAGACTTCCTCTTTCCATCTGGCCCAGCCCCAACCCAAGACACTTACCGCTTCGCTCTGTGGGGCGCAGGCGCTGGGCCTGCAGCATTCCGGGCTCTGGGGAATGCTGAGCAGTCACTGGGCAGAAGAAGCGCTTGAGTGTCCACGTCTCACCAGATGCTCTGCGGGGCTCTTTGGATGGCACGCGAGGGGCAGAGTCCATAGCACAGGACACAGGTTTGCACCCCACGCCTGCCCTGCAGCCCTGACTTAAGGGAGCAAGCAGAGAAACGTATGGAGACGCAATGGCGAAGAATTAGCCCCATGCTTGCCTTTGGACTTTGCCTAAGATCTCACTTTATACAATTTTCTAGAAAATGTCACTAAGCTTACCCAGAAAACCTGTTGACTTCCCCCTAAACAAATGTGGAAAAGACGGGTAATGTGGTTGCTTTGATTCCATGGTTGACATTTAGGCCACACCTATCAGGTGCAAGGACTGGACCCCTCCCCATCAAAGGGCACCTCGATCGCTTCAACTGCATGGTCAGTCCCCGCACAAAGATGTACCTATCTTGCCTATTTGTCTATAAAACACACATAAATTACACAGGAGTGCAATTTAAATTACTGGTGCAAAAAGATGAGAAGAGGATCAATGCCAGGTATGGCAGCCATGGGAATGTACCTCATAGACCTCTCATGCAGGGAGCATAATTGACCATGGGGTTCAGCTCTGAACTCCTGGCTGCATTTATGCTAAGGCCACACTTCCCATGGGCTGGCCCTTTCTGTGTCAAGGACACTAAGGCCAACCTCTATCTGTGATGGCCAACTGTGGTTCAAAGACTCACCAACAGCTTCGCAAGGCCTTCCTTGAGCTACGCGGCATCTACAACATTCCCCCTCCCCCCACCTCCTTCACTTGGTGTCAGAGTTGCATCATGACCTGCCAACTTTCCCAAGCTTTTCCAGTTCCCTCCCCATTTTCTCCTAAGAAAAGTCTCACATATTTAATCCTGTCTTGGCATCTGCTTTTTGGGGAATCTGGACTAACACACCAGGCAAAGCCCATCAAAGTAGAAAGCAGAAAACCCAGATCCTTGTCTCAGCTCTTTCTAGTCATGTCAGCCCATTTCTAAAAGTCTCATTGTCTCATCTACTAAATGGATTAGCTGCATTAGATATAACTCAACTCTTTTCTGTCTCCAACATCTTGTATTCCAGAGTTCCCATCCTGCCGTTGATGACCGCAGGGTTAGTGGCATCCTAGGAGACAGTGCCCCCAGCAAGGTGATAGCTCAGGTGAGGAGTCACACTGCCATACCCTCCCCTTCACCGGGACAAAGCAAAGAGGCGTCCTAGCCCTCCCAGGTAATGTATGGGTGTCCTTGGGCTGGGCCCTCCTAGAGAACCAAGTGGGACATATATTTTGTAGTCCAAGTTCCTGTGTAACTAGGAGCTCACCTTGACACCAGAGCATTGGCATGCTACCAGCTTGAAGGGATTCTACCCACCTCAGGAAGAGATGAGATGTGCCCCCTTCTGATCCCTGCAATCCTGGGTCAGACCTATCTCCAGGCCCTTCGACCCTGTACCTCACAAAGAAAGACCTTGGGGTCTGACAGCTAGCAGTTAAGATCATCAGTGAGCCGGTGAGAGTTTATATCAGTCAAAACTAGGAATGGCATCCTGTGAGAGAAAATCCAGATGAAGAGTGGCTTCAACACTCAAGATTTTGTTCTCTCACAAAGAATGAAGCTCAGCGGTCGACAGTCCAGAGCTGAGAGAGTGACTCCACAGAGTCATCAAGGACCCAGGTCCATCCACCCTCCTACTCCACTATCTTTTGAGCCAACATGGTTGCTAGGGCCCCTGCCATCACATCTGAGTTTCAGGCTAAAGGATGGAAAACAGAAGAAGGATGGAAAACCTGGCTGTGTCCCAGTGAATATTTTTAAAGCTACATGCAGAAAGAAACTATTCTTAAAATATAAACAGGTTTGAACTGCTAAAATCGTTGTTATTCAACATTTCTTTGCTAGCCATGCGCTGCAGACACAGAAGTGAAAATGACACATCTCTGTATTCAAGATTAATCCAAGAGGAGGCACAGACAGCACAAGTCAGGAGATGTAATAATAGCTAAATAAACAAACAAACAAACAAACAGTGCTGTGGGGACACAGATGACACCCGGGAGAGAGAGCTTCCACAGGTTCCACGTTGGGTCCTGGTGGTGCTGGCTGCTGCTGACTGGCTTGCAGGGGGCGTTCCAGCAGCAGCAATGGCAGAGGTCTCAGTGTCCAATCTCGGACTTCAGGGAGGAGAGAGGCGAAGTAGGGGAGGTCCATGTTTTGCAGATGTGGATCTGGAAGCCGTGGCAACAGCCTGGAGGCAACGGTCGCCGTTGTGATCCATCCCAGGATTACATCCGGGTTCCTGGGCCCATCAATGGCTCTGTCAGCTTCTTGATTCCCCGGCTGCCAAGGGGGCAGCCCCCACACGGCTGCTTCTGTAATGTTCCTCTGGAAGGCACTCCAAGGCTGAGCCCACTCTTCCCGCCATGGAAGGACCTTATGAGCTCCCAATTCCCTTTCTGATTGAAAGTAGCCAGAGCGGTTTATGTTAGCTGCAACTTAGTCCTGTCTGATAATGGGAAACATTCAGGGGTGTTAATGATTTAGCCAAAGTCTCATCGCTGAGTTGCATTTGTGGGCAAGGCTGGGACTGGAACCCAGTTCTTTCAACACTCAGTCCTTTGTGCTGTTCCGAATGCACTCAGCTACATCCTGTGCTGGAATGGAGCGAGGGAATTAAGCCTCAGGAAAGAGCTTAGGTTTGGGGTGAGGCTTGGTGCCCGAATCTTCCTCCCAAGCTCCTCCTCTCCTCTACAGTTCTTGACTAAGGAAGCATTCACACAGAAAAATGTCAAATAAAAACAAAATATTATTCTTGTAAACGCAGAACAAACCCCTAACACTCCCATAAAGTGGAACTCTATGAGAACTTGGGGAGGAGTGTGAAGTTTAGGCTTCTCCCCATTCCAACAGAGGTGTGATCTGTGGGCAAACCCCAAGCTTCTGGCCTGAGCAGCCAACTGCATGAGGATGTCCAACTTGTAACAGGGACCTTTGGGTGTCGTTACTACATGGGAGCAGGACCCGCAGGAGACATGAGAATCAGGCAGAGAGAAAATGGAGGACGAGGTCCATCCACGTCTCAGGCGCTGACCACCCACACTGGCAGTTCTTACTCTTGTATTGGAGTGAGGAAAAGGACGCTAGAAAATGGGTGAAGAAAGCAATGGAAGGGCAGACAGAATTCCTCACCCTCTTTGGGCAGAGGTGAGGCCATGGGGAGAAGATCCTGAGCATTCTCCTCTCCCTATGGAGAGAAGGCCAGATGGGGAACTCCCGATCCTAGAGCCTAGGACAGTGATGGCGAACCTTTTGAGCACGGTGTGTCAGCATTTTGAAAAACCCTAACTTGACTCTGGTGCCGTGTCACATATAGAAATGTTTTGATATTTGCAACCATAGTAAAACAAAGACTTATATTTTTGATATTTATTTTATATATTTAAATGCCATTTAACAAAGAAAAATCAACCAAAAAAATGAGTTCGCGTGTCACCTCTGACACGCATGTCATAGGTTCGCCATCACTGGCCTAGGGTATCTGGACAACCTGGGACACACGAGGGTATCGTGTCCTCAAGAACTGGAAAAAGATTCGAGGAGAGGAAGGTGAACAGAAAGCCACCGGGCATCGCAGAGATCCCATGGGCCCCTTCACCATCTCGCTCAAGATCTTTCAGAATTTAGAGCTCAAACATCAGCACATAAATGCCTACATGAGCACCTCCTCCAGATTGATGGTGAGCCATGCAGAACTCCGATGCCTCTTGCTGGGCCGGCTTGGCTCCATTCCCTGCTAAGTGACACTTGTTAATAAGTTGGCATTCATCTTCCTCTGGTGAGTTTATTTTATCACAGGCTCACCGAGGAAGAAGGGAAAAAAGCATCGCAACTTACCACAATAAAGTAAATATCACAAGACAAATGACAACGTTGGGATGGAAACCACTTAGGGACGCGGAACGGTCAGATGCAAACAGTTTTCTAGACTATTAGCTGTTAAAGGTTATGCCTTGTGTCACCCAGAAGGGTTTCACCCAGGATTTAGAGCCTGATCTAAGGGAAGATTGATTGTCATCTTAATTTTTCCCCCTCTTTTAACGTCGTGAGCCGTCAGCCTGGAATTCTTCCCGAGTTATTTAGCAATGAGGAGCTGCTGGCTTGTAAGAAATGCTTGTGGTACATTTTCTGCAATATTAATGTCCTTATTATGAATCAGATTATAATGCCCTTGAGTAGGAACCAAATCATCTCCCATCTGCCTCTCCAGATTCCCTCTGTAATGCTTTCCACCTGGCTCTCTGGCCCAGGAAACTGACCTGGGAAGACACAGAATAAGCTCTCTTGCCTTTGGCTTCTAGTTAAGGATGGGCACAGGGAGAACTGGCCAGTGTTGGGGGAGGAAGGAGTCAGGGTTGGGGCATGGAGTCCCCCAGATGCTAGGTGCTCTGTGCTCCGTGCTCCATGCTCCGTGCCTGGCTGCACCCTGGACGCATGGTCACAGCTGCTGTCAGGCAGTCCACTCCTCACAGTCCTCTCTGCCTCCAGGTTCCAGTGACCACTCCCTCCCTGTCATAGACTGCATCCCCTGCTCATAGATCTTCCTCTCTCAAGGCAGTGGACAGCCCCCACCCCACTGATGGTGGATCTGGCCATGTGACTTGCGTTGGTCAGTGGAACACAAGCAGGCACGGCATTCACCTCAGCAGAAGGAAAGCAGCGTGTGTGGCTCTTGCGTGCTCTGGCTCTGCCCTCCACGGTGAGAACAGCATGTCCCTGTCCGGGTCAGCCTGGGCTCTCTGATGAGCTCAGCCAGCCAAGCAGAGCTAAGCCCCGTGGAGCCCCGCAGAGTGGAGCAGAAGCAGAGCCGGCCCCCCACCTTCGGGTCACATGCACAAGAAATGAACGTGTGTTGTCATACGCCCCTGAGGGTGATGGTAAGCTTAGGTTTGGGGTGAGGCTTGGTGCCCAAATCTTCCTCCCAAGCTCCTCCTCTTCTCTAAGGTTTTTGGCTAAGGAAGCATTCACAGAGGGAAAAAATACCAAATAAAAACAAAATATCATTCATGCAAAAGCAGAACCTCCCATAAAGTGGAACGCTAAGGTAACGTGGGGAGGAGCATGAAGTTGAGGCTTCTCCCCATTCCAACAGAGGCGGTTCGATCTGTGAGCAGACCCCAGGTTTCTGACCCAAGCAGCCAAATGGATGAGGGTGGCCAATCTATACAGGGACCCTTGGGTGTCCTTACCACGTGGTTGTTTGTTATCACAGCAAAAGTCAACTGGTACACTCTCGCTGCCCCTTCAGACCTAGGGGTATTACCAGCACCTACTGCTCCTAGGTTCAGAGTTTTGCTATACCCCTTGTGCTTTCCCCACATCCTTACTAAGCCTTTCTAAATAGTTCCTTTGCTCAAGACTCCTCAATTTACCCAACATGATCATGTCTTCTGTTTCTTGCGGAGACCCTGACTATACCTGTCACGTTTAGAACTAAGACTTAGAATAAACCACAAAGAGGCTTGATATAATGTTTTCCAAACTCTAAGAATCAGTGATCATAAGGATAAAAGAAGAGTGGAAGGGAGGAAGAAAAGAAAGAGGAACACAAGGAGGAGGGAGGAGAGAAAGGGATGAAGAAGGAGGAGGAGGAATAAGAAAAAGGAGAAGAGGAGGAAGAGGAGAAGAGGAAGAGAAGAAGAGAAGGGTGAGGAGAAATAATGGAGGAGAGAGGAGGGAGATGCAGGAAGGAGGAGAGGGAGAGGAGAGGAGAAGAAAGCTGTTATTGCGGATTTGTCCACTATGTGCCAGACACTGTGCTGAGAACCTGAAGACGATCTGAGATGATAAGTACTAGAGTGGGCCAACGACCCACAGTCAGCTTGAGTTGGGTTAGAATCCTGTCTTTAGCACTCACAGCCTTGCCATGTGTCCTCTGGGCAAGCTGCTTAAGCATTCTGAGTCTTCATTTCCTCATCAGTAAAATGAGGATAACAATGCCTACACGTACACATGTGAGGGAACTCTACAGGAGATAACAAAGGTAGAGGCCCTCGCTCTGTTTCTAAAACTCCATAAACATCCATCCAACCTCCCTCCATCCCTAAGTGCAACCTCAGCACATAAACATGTGTACACACACCCCCACCTCTCATCCCGTTTCCCCATTCATTCCCTGTGGGCCCCTTCTCCCTGTCTTGTCCTAACGTTCAGCGCTGACACCGTCCCCAGCCCTTCTCTGCACCTCCACACTTTCTCTCCTGCTGCCCTTCTCTGTCACCAGCACCCGCTGTCCCCTGCACGCACACCCAGACATTCTTCTTCCTCTGACACTTTCCCTTCCTCCAGCAACGACTCTTCCTCTAGCGTCAACCTCCCTGCCTGCATCTGTAATCGTCAGTGAAATGCTGAGCACAGCTGGATTTTCAAAGCCAATGGTTAATTGCAGGGAGCTGAGGGTGACCCAATGGCAGTTTCAAGTATTTGGAGTGTGAAATAATGAAGACGCTGGTGAGCAGAGAGCCTGAAAATCAGGGTACAGCCCCCCTGAACCGCATCCAAGGGTTCTGATGAAAGCGCCTTTCCCTAGCTGGTGAGGTGTGGGTTTGAGCTGGGAGGCAGACATGGAGCTAGAGACCACCCCAGGGAGATGCGGGCAGGGAGAGTACCTCCTCAGACCTGCGGAAGGATTTTGAGAACTTCCCAGTTACCATGGCAGCTGGGCTCAGAAAGGATCACACAGGAACTAAGCAGCAAAATCTTTAATGAGGCGGTGACCTTGAGGTCCTAGGTCTGCCCTCGTCAGCACAGTGCTCCCTGAGCCCCATCACCATGAATGAGTGACACTAACACCCCCTCCCCAGGCCTTACGATGGATGAGAATGGAACCTGATCAAATACGTCCGAACCTCAGCTCAGTGTTCTGAAAACCATGGGAATAGCCAGTTGATGCCCCCATGTCTTTCTATGCTGAATCCACAATCCAGGCAACAGTGGCTACATCAATACCCAAGGAGACCACTCTACAGGCCTTTGTGTGTTCCACAGCCCTTGTGACTCCTGTCTTTAAATTCTCTGCTCAGATATTATAGTTGACTCTTGAACAACATGGGTTTGAAACCTGGATTTTTTTCATAAATATTGTAAATGTATTTTCTTTTCTTTACAATTCTCTTCATACATTTTTCTCTAGCTTACTATATTGTAAGAATACAGTATTTAATAAATATAACATATAAAGTATGTGTTAATTGGCTGTTTATGTTACCAGTAAGGCTTCTAGTCAACAGTAGGCAATTCGTAGTTACGTTCTGAGGAGTGAAAAGTTACACATGGATTTTCAACTATGTGGGGGGATTGGCACTCCTAACCCAGCATTGTTCAAGGGTCAACTGCACTTCTTTCTGAGGTCTTCTTGGCCAATAATCTACCATAAAATACACACACTGCCTGTACCTCTGCCACTCCTTGCCTTCCTTATTCATTTTTCTCCACTTCTTATATCACCATCTGAAATACTATTATTTGCTCATTTATTGATTTTTCCCCCCCCCATTGAGCAGGTCCCTGTTTTTCTCCCCCGCCCCATCCCCAACTAGCATGTCAGCTCCACGAAGGCAGGTATTTGGTTGATTCTTAGGCACCAGAGCCTAAAACAGTGCCTGGCACTTACCATGAAAGAATCCTACCTATAGGCGAGATGGCACTGAGGATGAGAACTCAGCCAGGTAAAAGGGTAGTAAAGAGAAAAGGGGGCTCCAGGCAGAGAGCAAACATGGACAAGGCAAGAGACCTGGCTCGTTCCAGACGCAGAGACTCAGTCTCACTCGGAGGTGCACACTTTGGCTGCCCACCAGTGCCCATTCCCCCATTTCCCTCTAACAGAACCCAATTTTGAGCATACAGCCACACTCATAGGCATGTACACAACGTAACTCAGTACACACTGACCCCATACTTGGTTCTTTACCTCACAGGCCCTGATCCTTGTATGCTCATTTCCCAGGTTCCCATGGCGGCCATTGGCTTGACCCATGGGAGGCCCTGGTAGGAGAGAGGAAGTGTTATGGATTGAAATGTGTCCCCTGAAAATTCCACAGCTGAAGCCCCGACCCCCAATGTGACTATATTTGGAGATAAGGCCTCAAGGAGATAATGAAGGTTAAATGAGGTCCAAAGGGTAGGGCCCTACTCTGATAGACTGGTGTGTCCTTATAAGAAGAGGAAGAGATACCAGACTCATTCCCACCCCCCCCCCCCCGCTACACACACACACACACACACACACACACACAAAAGACCATGTGAAGAAGACACGCAAGAAGGTGGCCATCTGATAGCCAGGAAGAGAGGCCTCACCAGGAACCAACCCTGACAGCACCTTCATCTTGGACTTCCAGCCTCTAGCACTGTGAGAAAAAAATAAATGTCTGTTGTTTAAGCCGCCCCACCACCCCCCCTTCCCCGTGTGGTATTCTGTTCTGGCAGCCTTCCTAAGAAGGTTAGAAACAGGGGGGAGGGGGGGACACACCTGGAGTATTTTTCTCCCTCCTTCCCTGACTCAGAAAGCTCTATGTCATCAGTGGCTCCGGCTGGACAGGCTCATGCGGCTCCTGCTTCTGCCACATAACAGGCCCCACCAGTGACCTTTGTCCCTCCACCGACGCCTTCCTGCTTGCGAACCACTGGGCGCCACATCCCCTGCTGGCTTCTCCGCTCTTCTTTACTGGTCTGACCAAGTCCCTGCATTTAACCCTCTCTGTTTTAAGAACGCACAAGGGTTATTTTCCTGGTTGGACCCTGCTTGGCACCTCCTGTGGCACATAGGTGTGTCTGTGAGGGAAGCATCACCAAAAGGACATTCAAGGGCATTGCAGGGGCCAGGCCACCAAATTCCTTGCCCATCCCATGGCAGGGGCAATGGGGGAGCCACACAGAAGCATTTTCAGCAAGGGGGGGGGGGGGGGGGAACGGGGCCTCTTCAGAGCTCCATTTTAGGAAGATCAAGTCACAAAAGGCATCTACCTGCAGCCCCTGGGAAATATCCCAGGAGGCTCACTCTTCCCACACGGTTTCTCTAATGCTGTGGAGACACCGCCCAAAACCTCTCTCTTCCCAAAGGAAGGAGACACACCCAAGTGGAGAAAGTGACTAGAAGGCGGGAGCTGGCCGCCCAGCCTGTCTGGGTCCAGGCATTCTGGCTCCTGTGTTGTGTCTGAACCACAATTCACATGGCGGGGCGTGTGAGGGAACTATGTGTGCCCTCACCCACCCTCCTTCCCTTTGTAAGGCCCCGGATTCTCGTTGCTTAAAAGCCAGGAACGCAGGGGCTGCAAAGGCAAGCCAGAAGCACCCGGGCAACACGTTGAACACAGGACCTATCAGCTCCAAACACGGTGTCCCGCGGGCGACACAGCGAGTGCTGCTGGTGGCTGCAACGCGAAGGGCCAGCATCTTGGTCCTCCAATCACAACAGGCAAGAGGGGGTCTGTTTGCTCTTTGTCATTCTCCCACAAAACTTCTGTGGTTGTTTTCTTTTTCAATTTGCTTGCTTCTCTCCCTCCCTTTGCTCTTCCCTTTCTTTTCCATTGAATATATGTCTATAACCATGGAAGCACTTTTCTGCCAGTCACTGTCAGCGGCTCCTCGGGCCGGGTAGAGCTGAAGCAGCTGCACAGTGAGATGCAGAGGCTGGGAAATGGGCTGGGGGAGTGTGGGTGGGAGCGCTCCTCCCTCCAGCAAGAGCCGATAAAACACTTGCGGCTAATACAGCCCAAGACAAATTCTTTTTTTTTTTTTTTTCGCTAAAAGTATTACAAAGTGTATTACATAAGTGTCCTTTTTTCCCCCCCCGCCCTTGACAGACCCCTGCCCTCCCTTACCCCCCAGTGTCTTATGTCCATTAGTTATGGTTATATGGATGCATACCAGTCCTTCGGTTGATCTCTTAATCCCCTCCCTCCTCCCCCCCAACCCTCCCTGGCCTTCCCACTGCAGTTTGACAATCAGTTCCAAGACAAATTCTAATCTAATAAGAATCATTCTCAGGCGCACAGACGGGCAGAAAGCAGAATGGAGCGCTTCATCACGCAGAACTGATTTCTTTCCGGTGATACCAGCAAATGCTCTACTCCTGCAGGCGACGGCTGCGGAGATGATACATATTGCTAATATGTTTAAGGCAGAAGTGGGAAAGGCAACAGTGTCCCACAGGGGCACCGGCACCGAATAGAAACAGGCGATGTCAGGGCTACAGGTGGGGGCCCCTGTCCCGAGAGGCTGGGAATATTTGAGCTGCTTTCACAACAGGTGTCCTTGCTAATCCAGATCAGAGGGGCCCGCTGTGGTGGTTCGGTGAGAGGAAACAGGTTTAAAGGACGCTGGCCTATTTTAGAAATCAGCGGTTTCTAATGTTTAATAAAAGCTGGGCATGGCTCAAAGGTGGAGCGTCATCCTACGAGCCAGGAAGTCATGGATCGATTCCTGGTCAGGGCACATGCCCAGGTTGAGGGCTCGATCCCAGTGTGGGGCGAGCAGGAGGCAGCTGATCAATAATTCCCTATCATCACTGATGTTTCTATCTCCCACCCAACTCGACCTACAGGAATCTGTGGGTGCACAGGAGCCATCCTCTGCCATTGCCACGGTGACCCGGGGACACCCAGAGCCACCCACACACCGAGGACTCCACAGGGCCTCTGGCTGGGAGGCAGTGGGGGTTGGGTGGGCAGACACCATCAGCCTCATGCCTAGGTTCTTACTGTCAGTCTCCAAACATTAAAGTGACAGATTGTGTCGTCCAGGTACACTCCCAGGACCAATTTTGTAACCCGTGTCGGCGTTTCATCATGTTTTAATAGGGTGGAGATGGTTGGGACCGCTCCTCACACTGAGTGGCCCTGGTATCAGTGACTGGTGAAGTCTTCATCAATAAGGCAGCATGTCCCCGTGTCCCCCAAGGAGCAGATAAATCCAGACTTCCTTGATAGTTTATGTACAAGGGCTCAATCGGGTCTGAGAGTGTGCACTTGAGGGAGTTCAGGGGAGTGGTTCTTGTTCCTGGAAAAATAATGCAATCATGGAATCTCAAAGGAAAGACTATCAGGAAAGAACAGAAATGATCTTTCTAAGTCTTTAGAATTTCTATATTTTTATGACAATTTATCAGATGTCCCCAGAATTACTATATTTCTATGACAATTTCTCAGATAGCAACTTTGCTATCTTTCCTTCTCCATCTCCTCTCCCCTCTCTCTCTCTCTCTCTCTCTCTCTCTCTCTCTCTCTCTCTCTCTCTCTCCTCCCCACCGCATCTGAAATGCCCAGGCCTCACTGCCCACGGGCTATTCCCAGCCACCGACTGAGGACAGCACTGGCCTCAGGCCATTCCTGCCAGATGGGGACTCCTGACAAGCCACCTCTCTCCTCCAGCCCATCTTCACCTGGCCAACTCCCGCCTGTCTTCCCAACCTCAGCCCCAGGAAACCCCTTCCTCCAGGAAGGCTTCCTAACCTTCCCTACTAGCAGCACGTTCTCTGCTCTACCACCGTGTGGCCCCTGTACTTCTCCATGGCTCTCATCACAACGGCAAAGCACTGACAGCTTGTCTGATGATTTGTTTAAACTCTAGCCCTAGAATGTGCCACTCAGGTCCCCGGCTGCAGAGAGGGTAAATGACAAGCCGGGCCCAGCTGCTGTGCTCTGCATCCACCATCACACTGTGCCCAGGCCTCACTGCCCATGGGCTGTTCCCAGCCGCTGACTGAGGACAGCACTGGCCTCAGGCCATTCCTGCCAGACAGGGACTCCTGACAAGCCACTTCACATCAAGGGCTGCCCAACTGTCTTAGAACTGGGCTGCAGTCGGGGACTCTTGCTACCTGATGCTCAGTCCGCCCTCTCTCCTTCACAGGGTCATCTGCAGGCCCTCCCCACCCCTCCAGCTCCCTCGCCTTTTTTCCCTCCAAGGGCACCTGCTTCCCTAAGGACGCAGGCATGCGCACTGATGCAGGCAGTAATTCCTGCTTATCCCCCACGTGTTTGCCCAGGGCTGGCACCGGTCCCGGTGTATAGAGGTGCTCAATGAATATGCACAAGATGAATAAATGCAGGCATGGTGAGGGCCGGTGAGTGTGGATGGATCCGAGCAAAGCTAACTCATCCTGTGGGACCAGCTCCAAGGACGTGGCCCACGACTCCATACCAGTGCCACTGCTCAGAGCCGCTCCGTTGGAAGAGTGACCATACTGATGGCGGAAGAAGAAAGCTGATACTGTAACTTTAGCATCAACATAGCCACCTTTATGGTTAGGCATTGACTACAATTTGTAAACACCGTTTGTTAAATTCTCACAGAACAGGATGAGTTACTCTTACTTCCATTTTGCAGAGGAGAAAGTTGAGGTTTAGTAAATCACAACCATTTAAGTTTTGCTATGGCGACAAACCCTCCCCAAATCTTGGTGGCTTAAAACCATTGTATGCAAATATGGGGTTTGTTCTTGACATCCGTGTGCCTCCTACCCTCCTTCCAAAGAAGGAACTAATGCACCTTTCACCTTTGAACAGCTCCAGGTGCTAAGAGTGATCCCCACTGTAGGGCACGGCTATAGGGTTAAGCCTCGGACTGACCTGTTGGCAAAGCCACAAACAAGTCCCAGCTTAGAGGGCACAGTCCTCTTAGCATAATTAGGCTTGACCTTATGACTCCCTAGATCCTTCCTAGATAGCTAATGGGCTGTGGGAGGTGCAGCAAGTGTTGCCAAAACAAGTGAAACTCACAAGAACATTGTAACTATGGTGACCACTACCTTGTTTACCTCTGGCTATAAAATAAAGGCTCAGCTTGCCTCTGGATCTCTCTCTGTGGCCTCAGCCAGGCACAGGAAGATCCACCTAGAACCAGCATATTCTCTCTGTCTGTCATTTCTTCATTCTTTCGCCACCCTCCCTCAGGCTTGTGGAACCCTAGGCTGAGCTGGCTTGGCACACCCCACATCCTGACTTGGTGAGGTCCTGCTTAGCTCGGACCTTATATCACCCGGGAACATCCACAACTTCCCTGCTGCAGGCAAGCTCCAGGGACCTGTGGTCACAGCGATAGGGCTGCTCTGGACTGGCACCCTGGCTCTCACCAGGCTTGGTGAGCCCAAACCAGTTGGATTCCTGACGCAGTGCAAAGCCACTTGCTCACCATTCTTGTCCCTGAGGAAAGCCGCCTCAGCCCTTTCCTTTCTTCTCTATAGTCCTGACATGACTGCGGTGACTGTCCCAGAATGCCTTGCTCTAGGCTTGTTGTTTCAGCCAGGCCACTAGAAAAGAGCCTATTTTTATTTCGGTTTTCCTCTTTTTTTGAAAGAAAAATAAACATTTAAATCTTCTTTTGATAAACATTAAAATCTCCCAGCAATTTTTAGAATGACTGGTCATCCCCACTGGCCATGAAAATTTGATTGAGCTTCACTCTTGGAAGCGCACTTTTGGCAAATGCAAGATAGGCAAATTACAATAGGTTCTCTTTCTCAATTCCCCCAACACAAAATTAAACCATACTGTTTAATAAGCTTGTTCAAGCCCCCTGGACCTCTGTGGCAGGTTCTGATCCGCCCTCCCGGTTGGTGACCGTCACAGACTGGGGAGAAGGAATAAGACATGTAGCTCCAACTCTGGGCATGCTTAATCATTTAAAACTGGCCAGCTGGTGTGGCTCAGTGTTCAACCTATGAACCATGAGGTCTTGATTCGATGCCCTGTCAGGGCACATGCCCAGGTTTTGGGCTCAATCCCCAGTGGGGGCATGCAGGAGGCAGCCGATCAATGATTCTCTCTCATCATTGATGTTTCTATCTCTCCCTCTCCTTCTCCCTCTCTGAAATCAATAAAAATATATTTAAAATAATAATAATAATTTAAAACTGAAAGTGAGAAATGATATCACAACCATCTGAACAGGAATCCCTTTTGGTTCCAGGATATTTCTCCATGGAGAGACACCTCAACACGGGCCGCTCAAGGGGCAAAAGAAACCAGCCTGAGAAAGGAAGAAGAGAGACGGTTTCCACACTGTCCGCTGGTCTCTGACACACACAGCCTCCAACTCGCAGCAGATGCTGCCAAAATTCTCGCCCTGACCCAACATCTGGTTTCCTGATTCAAGCCTCTCCTTTGTCAAACGGGTTCTCCCCAGCAGGCTCGCGAGTCCCTCTAGTACTTCTTAAGCCTAATTGGAGTCGGGGTTCTGAGAAGTCCCAGGTGCTCAGAGAGCAGGGAGGCCCAGGGAGGCCCAGGGAGGGAGACCTTGGTCCCATTCCTAGGACCTCCCGTTGTGTTGGCCAGAGTCCTACCGCAAGCAAGCTGTGATCTGAGCCAATCCCATCACCAATTTCAGTACCTCAGTTTCCCCACCCATAAAACTTACCCCTGGGACTTGGGAGTCTTAGTGAGCATTGGCCTTTCCTGGATAAATTAACCAGGTGCCGGAAACATCTGTGGCTGGAAGCGGAGTCCCCTGTATAAACAGAATATAGTATTCTTGCAAGACTGTGCAAACGCTCAAAATACCAGCCGTGTCGAACTTCATCCCAAGTCCTGTTCAGTAAGTATCTAGGGAGAAGGCCCTCTCTTCTCCTCTGGACTAGGTTCTATTTAAGGAACTTCCTTTCTCATGTACCTTGTTCTATTCTACTCGGGACAAAGCGTTTTCTGTAAAAAGTGGAAGGATCAATGATCTTACAGCATACTTTCCATATACATCACATAACAATGCTCCAAAAATAAATACCCCCAAGAGAATGTATACACCATACGGAACAAGGGCAACATCTGTCTTATTCTCCATCACATCCCCAAGGTACTGGTTCAGAGGGGATGCTAAGAAAGAATTTGTTGAACGAAGGAAGAACCGCACAGTTAACGGCACTAGGAAAATACCACTCTATACTTGCATAGGTTTTAGACTGCCTTATAGCATCTTCCTCCATGCTACCCTCAGTTTCCGAGTTTATTAGGACAGAAACTACCAAACCACTTGACAAGCCAGATGAGGCTCCAAGTCAACTTCGTGAAGATCTGGAAACAAAACCTAGGTATCCAAACATCCAGTCCAGTCTTCTCACCTTTACCACTGACTGCTTTCTTGGGCTAAAGTCAGGATCTGAGAACTATAGGCAGGGGGCCAAATCCAGACCACTGCCTGCTTTTTGTAAATAAAGTTTTACTGGAACACAGCCACAAGCATTTCTTTACATATTGTCTGTGGCTGCTTTCCCACTACAAGGGCAGAGCTGAGTGGTTGCCACTGGGACCGTATGGCGCACAAGGCCTGAAATGTTCACTATCAGTCCTTTGCTGACCTCCCTCACCTCTCCCCCCATCCCCAGAATCCTTATCAATCCTGGATCAACTGCTTGTGGTCATAGTTTTGGTCACACAGCCTTGCTACTTACTGTGAGTGCAAAGAGCTCTACCCACATACTTTTTCCAACAATCTAATGCACGATTACACACATACATGGTGTGCTGATAAAATTGGGTGGAACCATATGAAATTGCTATTTTTTTCCATAGGTTTAATACTGGCAATTCCATGGAGGTCAATCTAATTCTTTATCTCCATTTTAAAAGTGTGGCAACAGGCCCCTAGGCACTCAGTTAAGTGAAAGGGCGCAGCTACTAACCAGCTCTGTGCTCAGGGCAGCCACTAACTCAACTTTACACTTCACTAACGTATAAAAGGTTTTTGTTCTTTACTCTGGAAACAGTCTAATGCTGTTTCAGCAAGCCTTTCTCTAATTTATTTGACCAGAAAAGTTGTGGGTTCCCTGCCCCCAAGTAGCACCTATGAATATCACACAAAACTTGTCTTCCTTGGGAAACCCCTCCACACCTTCCATCCCATCAAAGAGCCTGCTGTCCCCTGTCCTTGGCTGCTGCCTCCCCAGAAGGCCCACACAACTGCTCTGGACATGCCCAATTTGAGACACACTGTACCTTGCTCCACGGGCAAATGGAACTCCACTTTCACGAAAAAAAACAAAACCTGAATAGTTCATGCTGTTGCTGCGGGCTAATTCCATTTACAGGAATAACGAAGCTCCGTCCTGTGTGGCATTGGATGTGCATTTACTACACGTCCGCCATCCCATACCTCCCGTTTCTAATGCAAATAAACTGCCTCTTCTATCAAAACTGCTCCCTCTCCCTCCAAGTCCAAATTCTCCTTAGGATCGATGTATCAGACCAGTCAGCCTTTCCCCAATTTCATCCAAAATCTGAGGCTGCCTTGAAATGCAGGTCAATTGAGCAACCTGGTATATGCTTAGATGTCCCACCTCCGCCCCCCCCACCCCCTTTTTTAAGAGAATAATTGCTACTTTATGTAAAGTTTACATCAGGGCTTCATTCACTGCAAATTTTCTTCGGGAATAGGTGTCCTCCCCTGCCCCCTCCTAGAAATATTAACTTGGTAGTGCGGTTAGAAATCTATCAAAACCAATGACAGACATCCGTGCATAAAAATAGCAAGCCTCAAATTTAATACTTTATTGCCATATTTTTAAACAACTGGTTAGGCAGCTGCCACTGTTATCTTCCAATTACTTCTCATTTTTCCAGAGTTTGAAATGCAAGCTGTAACAAATTAAATCTAAATTTCTATATGCATACTTGAAAAAAAAAAAAAAGACATTTCAGAAAACTGCAAAAAAAAAAAAAAAGTTTGAAGTAGAGAGGAAGAAAGAGATGTCGGCAGCAAGAAACCAGAACTCCGGCTGCCTCCAATGTTTCCCGGGCCTCCGACGCGCAGACACCCTTCCCAGCAGCCACACAGTCCCCATTCTGCTCGGGCCCTGCCTGCAAAACCTTGCCCTTGGCTAAAAATGCATGGCTCCGCGCCAGTTTTATAAAGGTGCTCAGGAGGAAATCCCTTCACCAAATGGGGGTACCCCTTGGGCTCTGGTGTAACACTCTATCCATGGTGCTCCCACACACAAGAAATCTCTCCGAAGATGGAATGGGTCATCTTTTGGAGATTTCCGTCCAGGCAGAACTGCACAGGCTTCGGACTGAATGCGAAGACAGAGGAGAACAGGGTGGCTCCTTGTGCCAACATCAACATGTTTTTGCCCTACATTACGGGGCTTGTGTTTAGCAATTACATTTTTGCTAGAAAAATAATACGTATTTAAATCTTCTGTTTTCTCTTCTTCTTTCAAATCTGACTCTAATTAGGGGGAGTTGAGAGTGAAGGTAGGAGGAGGCAGATTGTCTTAATCCCTCTCCCTCCTGCTGCTGGGTTTCAGCACAGATCTCAGCACAGAACGCATCACTGAGGCTCCACACTGAGGCCCGGCTCGGGGCAAGGCTGAGCAGTGGCACACACTCTGCTGTCCTTATAGCTGCCGTGCCTGGTCCCCTGCAGTCAGCAGCCAGTAAGCAAAGCCCTGCTATCGTCTCAGGCTCCGTGCACACCTGGTTTGGGAAGCTGAGGCCTCTCAAAGGGAAGGCTCGGGCACCTGCATACCAGGCTCTCTGGACCTGCAGGGCGTCCTGTCTTCTCCCTTCTCCCTTTTCTCCCCACCCCTGCCCCACACTCCCTTCCTCCAGGCCTGAGTTTATTATGTTTTGCTGTGTCTGGATTCCCCTTCCTTCTTCATGACCTGACCTGCTACCCTCAACCTCTAATAGAGGTGGCTACTCTAAAATACTTTATTGCATTATGTCTCCCCAAATCATCTGTTAACTTGGGGTGGGGGTATGATTTCCAGGCTTTATTTCACACCTTACTGTAAAAACTCCCCAGGTAATAATGACCCGAAGCCAGATTCAGGAACCACTGTTCCAGAGCAAACTTTGGCAAACATCCCATCACCTGGAGCGCCTGTGAAAGCACATGTGGTTAGGCCACACCCTCAAGGCTCCTGATTCCCTGTCCAGGTTGAGGCCCGAGAACTTGCATTTCCTACAAGTTCATAGCGGATGCTCCTCTGGGGGGCACTTAGAGAACCACAGCCCTTGGGGAAGCCCCTGGGTCAGGACTTACTGCCCTTTCATTCCTGATGTTTGTCTGCTGAGTCACCACCAGGAGGTGCTCTTACGCTAACACAGTACAGAGGAAAACCCATAAGCAGCACCATTTTGAACGGTAAGTTCATGATTCCACTTTCATTCGACAGCGATGCTCCATGTGCAAAGTTACAGCCCACTCGCCAAGTTTGACACAAACTCAGAAGTCATGCCGCTCTTCCTGGATGGCTGGTTGACTTTTCTTCCCAGAGCCAGAGCTCTAGTACATAAGAGCATCAGGAGAAGAATCATCTTTTCATCACAAGGTGCTTTAAATTGGGAGCCGTGGTTTACTGCTAACACGCATCCAGAATCCAGCCTCCAGCCACTTTCCACAGAGCACCCAACAAGTGCCACAGGTCGTTGATACAAGACAGAAGATTGTCATCTGAGATTTGCCCCATCAGGGCTTTGTCAAAATGCAAAATCAACACCTTCCCTGTCTGCCTCTCCTACCCCAGATGACTGCTGAGCTTCTGTACATCTGTGAATTCACAGAGCATGAACAGAATGACATGAACATCGCAAATGCAAATGTCTTTGTTCCTATCAAATCGCTACAGCTCCCTTCCTCCTGTAATTTGGGGAGAGGGAGGGAATGGACTCCACACACCATCTCATTTCAAGTTCAGGACGCAGAGACAGGTGAGTTTTCCAAAGCGTTTTGTCAGGAGTAGCTCTGACACACACACACACACACACACACACACACACCCTCAAGTATTCTTTTTCCAACACTGATTTGTACTTTCATAAACTGACATCTGCATCTCTGAAGAAATAACTTCACTGTCAAAAGAATCAAGCTTAATTTTATTTGCTTGAAATGTTTCCATCTCAGACCAAATTTAGAATCCCCGCCACCTGCTTATACCACCAATCTCAGCAAAGCAGCAGGAGCCCACCTCTCACATCCACTTCCCTGCCGGACGGTCAGGGTGATGGGGAGGCGGGAGGGGGTTTTCACTAGCCCCCAACTCCCTGTTCCTTCTTGACAGTGTGAAGCCTTTGTGCTCCAAATGCTACAGGGAACACACCTTAATGCCACGGTGCATCCATGAGCAGTGGGCATCTCACCAATAGAAAGGCTCAGCAGGTAAGGGGCAATCATCAAACTCTAAGAAATGTGATTTGTATAACTGCAACTAATACAAAATAATAATGAATGTAAACTGTAATTGAAAAAGAAACTTAGTCCAGTCAGTGTTGCTCAGTGGTGGAGCATCAACCCATGAACCAGGAGGTCACGGTTGGATTCCCGGTCAGGGCACATGCCCAGGTTATGGGCTCAATCCCCAGTAGGGGCATGCAGGAGGCAGCAATTGATAATTCTCTCTCATCATTAATGTTTCTCTCTCCCTCTCTCTCTCTTTCTCCCTTCCTCTCTGAAATCATAAAAAAAAATTTAGATTTTTAAAAATATATTTTATTGATTTTTTACAGAGAAGAAGGGAGAGGGATAGAGAGTTAGAAACATCGATGAGAGAGATCGATCAGCTGCCTCCTGCACGCCCCCCACTGGGGATGTGCCCGCAACCAAGGTACATGCCCTTGACCAGAATCGAACCTGGGACCCTTCAGTCCGCAGGCCGACGCTCTATCCACTGAGCCAAACCGGTTCGGCTAGATCTTTAAATAATAACAATAAAGGAAATGTTGAGACGCGGAATAACACAAAAGAAGAGCAGACGATCTAGGCTATTTTGGAAACAATATTTAAAGCTCTCAGTGCCTGTTCCCATAGCTGTGAATGGGAGAGCTGGTGGTGGCCAAGAGGTCAGGCTAGGCCGCCTTCCGCTTTAAAATTCTATTAACATAATTGCAATGTAACTTTTATTCTCCCATCGCCTCCTAAGCTACACCTCCTCAAATCTATTAAGGCCTCATGGCAAATAAGCCTGGGCGCATACCTCAGTTGGACTCAATATTTTTGAGGATGAAAGCAACAGAAACCAACTCAAAGTGGCTGAAGGGGAAAACAAAAAGGCAGTGTTAAGAAGATTCAAACGTGGTTTTGTGAGACCCAAGGGCAAGAATACAAACACGCCTCAGAAAGGGGCTAGAACCAGGAAATCCAGGTGTTAGGAACCGGGAAGCATTCTCTCACATTTGCCCCTCTCTGCTTTTTCCTCTGTGCTCTTCGTGGCTTCTCAGCCCTTGGTTACAAAGGGCTTAACCAGGGGTTAGATATTCTCAGGAAGTGAGCCCAGATGGACAGTGGACTCAATCTCAATTCTTGTTCACCAGAAAAGGGTTACTGATTGGGCGAGGTGTCCGCGAGGGTCCAATCATACACATGGACATTGGGAACTCATCACTGGGATCCTCTGCATTTAGGGGGTGGGGTGAGTTAGGGAATGAAACAGTTCCCCAAATTGGTGGGAGGAGGGGAGACAACGGTTCACCACAAAAGATACCATACAAATAGGAAGCTATTTTGAAACAAACTATTATTCTAGAGGTTGTGCCACTTACTCACTGGTCAGAGAACCCAAGACCTGAGCTCCGGTCCTGGCCCTGTCTCCTAGGAGTGTGTTAGCTCTAATCATGTTTTTGAAGTCTGATTTCACCATCCCTGAGCAGTGATTCTCCTCCCTTTGGTATTCCCAGTACCAAGCACATTGACTACGCAACACATTTGTGCCCCTTTCCCATTTCCTTCCAAATGAGAAATTATACAAGCAAGTGCTTTGTGAACTGTAAGATATGTTGAAGATTGTTCTTAAAAGCCGCTTCAAATACAACATAATTAGTCTATTCACTTTCTTCTCCAAGTATCAGGGTCTTTCGCCTCCATAATAGGGGTCCCCCTTGGCAGATATGGAACATCAGAAACCACAAGCCAAAACAATGGCGCCCATCCATTAAGACCAGACTGGATATTTTACATAGGCAGCACACGCATTTTGTATTTCTCTGGCCCATTGCCTCCTGAGAGTGCGTTTCTGTTATAGTACAGTGGCTAGAAGTGGAAATCACCAGCTGCAATTCCTCTCTGTATCTCATTAGAGGGCTAGTTTCCCCTTAATGCACATGAAGACCTTTCATTAGCAATAATGGGAGCTGCATGCATCAAAGAGAAAGAGACCCTCACCATTGTGATCTCGGGGATGAGGTTATTGGGACACTCGCCCGCCTGATTGCAGAATTATGGCACTCGGAGAGGCATGATTAGATCAGGGCAAAAAAAAAATTAAAATCTTTGCAGCTATTTAAAAAAATGAAATGCAATTTAAAAACCTCAAAATAGAGAAGGGTAAAGAATCAAAACTAAGGAATTACATGCAGATTGACTTTAGGAATGAATTAAGCCAAATGACAAGATAAACAAAGGTGGGGAAAGATTACCCAGGGGATTTGACAAAACAAGAACCGTTTCCAATACATACAAAGTAAAACATTGGCAATAGAGACTACGGTCCAGGAAGAAAAGGCAAGGACCATTTGCTGTCAGAAGTAGTAAACATTGCTGGAAGTTAAACAAATCCTCTGCCTCCATGTCCACAGAGGAAGATGGAAGATGCCAGAAACGGCTGTGCCCTAAAGAGGGGTCAATGAAAAAAAAATATTACGGAAGGAAGTAGAAGTGACACCTGAGTTTATGTCTTTGGATTGACACAAATGCCAGAAGCAATAATATATCCTTGCTGCAATCTGAGTTGACTGAGTTATTTTAAATAAGGATGCTTGGAAATGGGCCACCCTGCATTGTTACAGGTTTGCGGAAGAAATGGTAGGAGCCCGGCTGGTATGGCTCAGTGGTTGAGCATTGACCTATGAACCAGGAGGTCACGGTTCGATTCCCAATCAGGGCACATGCCCGGGTTGCAGGCTCAGGCCCCAGTGGGCATGCAGGAGGCAGCCGATTTCCTCTCATCATTGATGTTTCTTTCTCTTTCCCTCTCTCTGAAATCAATAAAAATATATATTCTTTTAAAAATAAATGGTAGAGTACCTCACTTTTGTCCAAACATAAAATCAGTAATTTTTGGATTGAAACAGAAAGTCATCTTTTTACCTTTCTTTGTAATTCAAGACCAGTGGATCAGAACCTTCTTATACTTTTCAAGGGGACAAAATACACATGGAAAGAAACTAAATATGTATCTGCAACCTGTTAAAAGGAACTTCCAGGAAGCATGGATTCAGCACCCCATCCACTATCCCTGCAGCTCACGAATGTTCCTGGGAATACTTAAATTAGTGAGACCTCAGGCTGCATCCAATCTTTGGTAGACCGCTTGCCACTGATTCAAGGATTGAAAATGGATGCCTCACAGTTGTAAGAAATTCCAACATCAATCCCATGAAATCAAATTGTGACTCTAAAAAACTTTATATGATTGAGTAGCCTATGAGAACAAGGAGGATACAGGTCAAGAAATGTTTGGGGCAGACTAAATCCCTACAAGGTGGTCCACACTCCCCAGTGTGGGAGTGGTGGCCCTGGGAAGCCATTTCTGCATCTATGGATTGCATCCCTAAAATCACCACTGAGAAGTAAGTACAGCCATGCTGGGTACTGCCAGGAGCTGTGGAGCCAAGCAGGCTTAAGGTACATTATAGGGAGTGTCATCTATGTAAAAAGCTCAAGGCTGAGGGAATGAGGCTACAACTGTTGGTTCCAATGCACTGTGACCTCCTAGTGGCTCTGGATCTCCACCTACTCATGCCCAGTCTTGAGTAACTTGGAGTCAGATCAACCCAATCCATCCAGAGGTTCAGACACAAGCAGGCTCTCACTACTCCAGTGCAGCCCTGAGTCAGGGGATGCAGAAACCATCCACTGCTTTCCCCTCACCTGTGTCAGCATTAATATGATAGGCACACATCTGCAACCTTCCCTTCGCTACTTATCTACTAACCACTGTCAGCCCTTCCATACATCCCAAATAAGGGAGAATGCTCTGTTAAAGCAAGCCCTATAGCGGTTTGGTTGGCCCCATTTAGTATTATTCCTTTAAGCACCCTTGCTCCATTTCTATGAAAGAACTATGATAGCAAAAGATGCCCAGTGAGAACAGAAGGGGAAACAATTGATAAATGGTATGTCATATATTTAATTTAAATGAGGAATGTTTACTATAAAAATGGAGTTTACAACTCAAATAAAAAGTTATTTCATAACATCCTGATATCCACACCAGAGTTCAATGCCAGCACAATTTGAAAGTGAAGCCAATGCAGGTTTTCTAAAGAACGTTATAAAAAGCATGAATGGAGTAACATTTTAGAAGACACTAAATATGAAATATTTAGATTCTGTAAATGAGAAATCACAACAACCTCCATTAATTAGGGCAATATTAGATAACCACATCTCAATTTTCAAAAATGGGGGAAAAAGGTTTTACTTTACCTCGATATTAAAAGGATAAGGTATTTTGGGCAGTCTCAAGATTCATTCCCTCAGGTATTTTTTAATGAAGCATAATTTGTTTTCTAGAACCTTATAAGGCATTATCAATGATTACGGGGTTAATGGCAAACGTTTTTACTTTCTTGACTCATAATTTTCGTTTAGATGAACATACTAGACTTCTCTGTCTTTTCTGTTCTTGAGTAAGTGAATGATTTATTAGACCTGGTACTCAATTTATGAGCTTTTCTCATTTCAACTTGAAGAAACTGCAAATATTTATAGAAGATGAACCACATGTATTTGTTCCTGAAAAATGTCAGAATGCAGCACTCACATCAAATGCAGAACAGAAGCTATTCCCTAACACTACATACTGTGGAGACTTAATTTCCATTGACATGTTTTCCTAAACAGTTTTCCCACCACAGTAATTCCTAATTCAAAAATGACTGCACTCTCCCATTAAGCATGTACTCACGTATTACTGAGTTATGGGTATCTAAACAGTCATATGGAATTTACACCAAAAAAAATTTTTTTTCAATCACACCTTTAAAAAACATAATTGAATTTTGTTAATCTTACACCAGGAGGAAAACAGTAATTAAGCTTATGTTTGAACTGATTTTTCTTCATTTTGCTGTTACTTGAAGGGTGCTTTGTTCAACTCAATAATATGTATTCCAAGTCCAGGCGATTAGAATGCAGGGAAGTTAACCAATAGAGTATACAGTCCACAAGGGCAGGGACCATGGCCAGTTTTGTTTATCGATAATACCCCTCTGCCTAACAGTAATGCTCGAACGGGTGTTGATTCAACTAAGAAATCACATGTGAGCAAATGTTTGGATTCTACAGTGATCAAGGACCTGAGCTTTTAAAGCAAAAACCTGCTAATAATCCCATAGCCCAAATAGCCTCGAGTGTCTGCTAAATACCACCACTGTGCCGTGTGCTTCACCCAAGCGAGGCTAAGCAACTGGTCTAAGGACACACTAAAGGGAAAAGAGCCAGATATTGATCAGGCTGCCTGATCCCAGAGCCCCTCGGTGCTTCCAAAAAATGTTGTTGAAAAAGAGAATTCTCACCTTCTTACCCTTTGTCCACTCCTTCTTATGATCTTCCAGGATCTACATCTTCAAGGTGAAAATCACAAGTAGCACAGGCACACCGCCACCAGCAGGTAAGTCTGACTGCGGAATTACAAACAGCGGGATCTTTGATGACCTTTCAAACTCAACATTAATAAAGTAGTTTTTCTCCAATGTACTACTGTCTTCCCAAATCTTCCTTCCTTCCCCAAAACCTGCTTTTAGCAGAATTTATATCATGGTATGAAAAGGATAAATATGAAGTTCTAAATTTAAAAATACACACAGAAAGAATTTTGTTGTCATACAAAATACAGTCCTTTAGTAAAGTGATTTCTTTTAAATACCTGTGCCCAGTGGTCTATGGGCATGAGGACTGGCCAATCATCACCTGAGGAAACAAAAAGGTGGACCTCTGGGAAGCTCCCTGAGCGATTCCAGGCCTGCAGGAGGGTTGGGGGGAGGCCGATGGGGCGAAGACATGGAGCCTTGGGTTCCAGGGGCTTGAGCGATGAAGTGCTAGGATTCACACTGGGTTCCAGGCCTCTGGGTCAGGAGTTGGGACAAGCAGTATTGGACTGTGTGGTTGAGAAGTGGCAGCTCAGGGGTAGCCAAAGTGATGGATGGAGGTCAGAGCCTGGTGAAGTTTCTGGTGAAGACTTTTATATTTTGGAAATTAATAGGTAGAAGGAAGACAAAATAAGCAACTAGTATGTCTCAATCCAAATGAGCAAGCACTCAAGATTGTTTAATTAATATTTTATTATTGGCTAGAAGACTTTTCAAGATGCAAATATATTTCTTCCAAGAGCTGCGCCATTGTGATCTCAAGAGTCCACATTAACTCCTTTTCTGGAAACTTCCTTTTCTTAGCTGTTGTATTCTTGGAGAGCCTGGGCCATGAAGAGTTTGCCTAAGTTCTGGGCAGTGAATTCCTTGATGTTCTGGCAGTAAGTGTTAATCTGGCCTGTGCATTTGGGAAAGTGAGAGAAAGAATTGTAATGTTCCTCAAATTATAAAATGATCTGGAACTCAAACAAGAAGGTCAACACAGCACAGAACCACCAGTATTTTGTTTTGGGTTAAGAGAATATAAGAATCAATTCTATTTTGCCACAGGGATAATAAAGATTAGAAGTTCTTAAGCAGTGGTTCTCAACCTTCCTAATGCCGCAACCCTTTAATACAGTTCCTCATGTTGTGGTGACCCCCAATTTCATTGTTACAAATTGAACATAATTAAAGCATAGTGATTAATCACAAAAACAATATGTAATTATATGTGTTTTCCGATGGTCTTAGGCGACCCCTGTGAAAGGGTCATTGGACCCCCAAGTCGCGACTCACAGGTTGAGAATCTTAAGCTATCTTCTGCTCTTGGTTACACAGAGAAGAAAAATTACAACTTTCAAAAAGATCATCAGCAGTTAAGAACATATTAGCTGTCAATCAAAATGTGCTGACTATGCAGCTGAAACCAACACTGTACAAGGTAGAAAACAGCACTGGTCGTTAGCAGGTGGAAAGAATGGCAAACCACGCCGACCCAGATGACCCAGGCCTGAGCAAGTACAGTGGTTTCCAGTCTGTGCCCTGGAAACACTGAGCACTCCTCCACCCCCAAAACCACCACAGAGCAGAGCAGACAGAATCCCCATGAAGAAAGGACACACACTGCTTTTAAGTCATAAAACTAATGATCTAAACTGCTGCAATAATTACGTATTTTCTGAAAGTATTAGAAATACAATTCTGCTTGCACTGGACCTTAAGTAAGGAATGTGTCTCAGTTTACCAAATTTAATTTATGTGGGTACAAGAAAGCTTTATAGAATTTAGATTTTCCTCCACCCTAAAAATAGATCAATAGAAATATATAAATGGGAATCGTGAAATATCAGCTTTTCTTTGCGTAGGATTTTTACTCCAATAAATGCCTCAAACAGTATTTAATGTGTATATAGAAATAAGGTATTGAATCGAACAGTATTTAACGTTTATATAGAAGTAAGTTATTTGTAGCTATTAAGATCATGAATGTTAAATATTCTAAATCAAGTCCTAGAGTATGAAATAAAAACGCTACCACTTAAAGGAGGAGTTAAATGTTAAGTACCCCCAGAGAAAGTCCATTCAGAATTGCATTCGTGTTGCTACAATTTAAGTCTAAGTAAGGGAAACACTCTGCTGTTGAGTCAGAAAACTCAATTCAATTCAAACTCCCAAACAGACTTGGGCTCAGTGCTGTGCTCCAACAGGAAAAGCAAAAGGCTCCAGCTAAAGGATCTGCTACCTTACGAGACTGTAAAAAGGTTTTCTTACTTCCCATGAAGATAACACAAATAAAACCTTCCCATTTTAGAGAGTTTATAATACCATCTCAAAAATGTTCAGAGAAACACAGTGAAGCACTGAAAGGACCTGGAAAATAAAAGACTGACAAATTTGCCGAAACCGGTTTGGCTCAGTGGATAGAGCGTCGGCCTGCGGACTGAAGGGTCCCAGGTTCGATTCCGGTCAAGGGCATGTACCTGGGTTGCGGGCACATCCCCAGTGGGAGGTGTGCAGGAGGCAGCTGATCGATGTTTCTCTCTCATCGATGTTTCTAACTCTCTATCTCTCTCCCTTCCTCTCTGTAAAAAATCAATAAAATATATTTAAAAAAAAAAAAAAAAAGACTGACAAATTCTTTAATTTCAGAAATTGCAGGTACTAGACTCAAATACGTCATTCAACCATGTTAAATGCATTAGCTTTTATGATGTACATTCTGGTTTGTTTGTTTTTTCAAATTTCTGCCACCTACTTTCTAAAGAACAGAGAAAACCGCCACATTTGCACTGGCTGACAGTACCTGCAATGAGCAAAGAATCCATCCTGGCTGGGGGCTGTGGTGGTTTGAAGAGTTTGGACAGATCCTCCTCAGGAAGTGGGGGTTCTCCTCGACTCTGGCGCTGCATGTTCTCCTGCTGGCGACGCTGCTGATACTAAAGTTCAGAGGGTAAAGGACTTGGTTATTTTTCTCTACCGGAGGAGAAAGAAAGGGCTCCCTCAGTGTGACCACAGCTTTGAATTCCAATCTGGTTTATCAGGGTTAATTCTTGGTAACTCTTGCTTCTAAGAGACTAAATATTGCAACCTTAGAAGAAAATTCCTTTGCTGTAAATTCCAGTCACTCTGAGCTTTAAGAGTCTATGACTAACGATTTGGAAAAACACAACAGATTATGTGAGAAACAGGGGGCTTACAAGGCAAAGCAGCTCAGGATTAGTTAGTGCGTGAAAGGGAGAAACATGACCATTTATGACAATGGGGTAAATGACAACATTGTAAGTACGAGTCATCTTAATCTTAGTAACTAAGAAATGGAACTACCACATTGGAAATTCTTTCAACTTTATCCCTACTGACCAAAACAACAATACTGATGATAATGATGATAATGTTATTATACTAGAGGTACCTCGGCCTGGCCTGCGGGGATCGGGCCAAAACCAGCTCTCCCACATCCCCCATGGGGTCCCAGATTGCAAGAGGGCGGTTCTTGAGTGACGCATCCCAGAATCGGGTTCCCTCCTCTCTGGTACCGGATGCGTCACCCGAGAACCGCAGCTGCCATCACCTCAGCTTGGCAGCTCCTGTGTAGAGCATCTGCCCACTGGTGGTCATTGTGCATCATAGCTACTGGTCGGACAGTCGCTTAGGCTTTTATATATATAGATTATTTTAGCATCATCACTATTATTATATTAGTAATTACTATTAGTATTAACAACAGATAAACCTGTGCTTTAGGTCTATAGCTAAGAATGAATATTAGCTCAGATAATGCTTCCAAAACTTTCAAACTCTGGATTCCTATGATTCTCTGAAGAGAAGGTGGGGATATAAATAAAGGTATAGATCACCTACAAACTTATGAATCTAATCACAATCAAGAGCTCATAGTTGCCCTAACTGGTTTGGCTCAGTGGATAGAGCGTCGGCCTGCGGACTGAAGGGTCCCAGGTTCGATTCCAGTCAGGGGCATGTACCTTGGTTGCGGGCACATCCCCAGTAGGAGGTGTGCAGGAGGCAGCTGATTGATGTTTCTCTCTCATCAATGTTTCTTACTCTCTATCCCTCTCCCTTCCTCTCTGTAAAAAAATCAATAAAAATATATTTTTGAAAAAAAAGAGCTTATAGTTGTAGATTGCTTACAAAAGCAGGGGAAAATAACATCCCACACAGTGTCTTAAAATTTTAAGTTCTTGGAGTCCTACACAACCAAGAGAAATGACAGCTCTTCCTAAAGTAGAGAAGTAACTTGCTTTGCAAAGATTCCTATACTTAGTAGGGGTTATGAATGGTCAGTAAGAATAAACATCAAACACAAAAATTTAAGACAGATTAGAAATCTGAAAAATATTTGTAAGATTGGTTTTCAGAATCAATAGTCTCATAGGTGACAGATTTTTCAGTTTGACACCCCAGATTGAGTTTTTCCCCCCTCAGTTTATCAGATATTTTCACCATCATCATCTTCACCACCATTTTTTTCAGCTAAAATACTTTATAGATTTATGCGTGTTTACAATTCTAAGTATGGCAGAAACAAAGAATTTAAATTTCACTAAAATGAACACTGATATAAAAATTTTTTTAACCCTGTGATCCCACTTCTAGGAATATATCCCAAGAAGCCAGAAACTCCAATCAGAAAGGATATATGCACCCCTATGTTCATAGCAGCACAATTCACCATAGCTAAGATCTGGAAACAGCCTAAGTGCCCATCAGTAGATGAATGGATTAGAAAACTGTGGTACATCTACATGATGGAATACTATGCTGCTGTAAAAAAGAAGGACCTCTTACCATTTGCAACGGCATGGATGGAACCTGAGAGCATTATGCTAAGTGAAATAAGCCAGTCAATGAAGGAAAAATACCACATGATCTCACTCATTCATGGATAATAAAGACCATTATAAACTTATGAACAAAAATAGATACAGAGGCAGAGCTGCCTCGAACAGACTGTCAAACTGCAGCAGGAAGGCCGGGGAGAGTAGGGAGGCAGAAGCGGGGGGTAAGAGATCAACCGAAGGACTTATATGCATGCATCTAAGCATAACCAATGGACATAAGACACTGGGGGGTAGGGGAGGCCAGGAGATTGTCAAGGGCAGGGGGAAAAAGGAGACATATGTAATACCCTTTGTAATACTTTAAGCAATAAAACAATTAAAAAAAAATTTTTTAATACAACTCTCTCAGAACCACTTTGTTATGCTTAGAATTCTACTATTAACATCTAGTTTAAAGTGCATTTTAATGAACACAAAATAGTTATATACAAACACTTTCCCATATAAACATTCTGGAATCCACTTATCTATGAATCAAATATAAAAAACATTGCAGAGCAATATAGCCCCAAAACAACATTCCAGGAACTGTGAAAATCATGTGGCCTTCAGCAACGCTAATAAAGAAAAGGTTAAATGGTCATAGCAGTATATGTGTATATGAGAGTCTTCAGGTAATTCTAGGGTTTTTATCTATATTATACCATCTATTTCACAGCAGTTGGTCTATTATTTCCTATCAAAATTGCTTGCTCTTAATCACAATAGCTCAGCTTTTTAAATGAACTGAAGATTGCTAACTATGCTGCAATGAGCCACTACCAAACCAATTATAGTTAGTAAAGAAATGAGCTGTGACACTCTAGAATCTCTTTGCCTCTGATTTTCTCAATAAATGTAACTCTTATTTGCATAACCTTGGCATTACACTCTGAGCTTATACACTGGCTCTCTAAGACAGGTATTGTTAAGTACAACTTGTAAATAACATATTAGGAACATAATTACATAAAAGAATAATCTTTTTAGATATGATATAGAGCTACTCGCTTTATATCTCAATGCTTCATCAGAGTTAACTTAGGTCATTTTGAAGATGACTCTTGAAGCATCGTACTTAGAAATGAATTCTGTTTGTCAAATTTTTCTGTAATACCAACCTGGTGTTTCTGTTGCTGCTGTTTACTCGTGTTCCTCATGTATGTATTATATTTAACTATATCTTGGCTCATTTCATCCACTCTGTCCATCAGCAACTGTAGAGTCTTTCCCAAATGATTGCTGAAACGTAAAGTAAATATAATGACATGTCATGTTTTCAAGTTATGGCTCTGCCACTGCTCTGAAGAGTTCTGAGATATTAAACCTACCTGCCATTTGCTCAAAGAATAGGAGCCCAGTATACTTGAAAGCAAGGGTAGAGGAAAGAATCTGAGTCAGGTTGGTATTCAAACCTTCCATACCTGAAATAGCTCAGCTTCCTATTGTCAGAGCATTCGAATGTCAGGGTAGGAACTGTTTAACACACCTGGCAGGATATTGCCAATGAATACTTTCTTTACAACCAAGTTTCAGTACTCCTGAGCCCCTTTCCTTAGCATCCCCTTCCCCAAACTGTGCTCCAGAACATTTAAATCGGCAGCCATAGGAAGGAAGAACCATGCAAACAGACTAAGACTTCTGGCACACGACGTCTCTATCTAGTAGGTTCTAAATTAGCAGCAGCAGCATTGATTCTGTAAAGCCAAGTGAAGCAAGAAAGTGGGCTCCTTTCCTCTTGCCCTTCCTAGAATCTGTAATGTAGTCACCTATACTTCTTTGCTTCTCCAAAAACTTCTACTGCAGCTCATTTACCAAAACCTTCTTATAACATGATACTAATGCACGTCACTTTATGTGCGTCACTGATGTCCCAGCTGGGACGGTGACCATCATACTGATTTCTGCCTGCAACTATCTCCTGCCATGGGAAGGCCTGCTACTACATGTGTGTACTATAAAGCAACTAGCTGACAAACAGTACTCATTCATTCACTGAAGACCAATTATGTCCCAGTTCATCATGGTCTCTATATTCACTGAGCTTATTAATTGACGGGGGAAGTAGAGAGAGACTTTAAGTAGTACAGCCAGAATATCACTCTAAGGAGATGACAGGGTGAAAGCAAGGATTAGAGGAATCAGCCAGGCAAGAAGGAATGAAGGTGGAAGAAAGCACCGAGCTGAAGGCCTGAGATGGGAGAGAACTAGACAGATAAAAAGAAGAGGACGGGCATGGCTGGAGCACAGTGATAGGGTAGAGAGCTCAGACAAGCACATATGGGAAGTCATCAGCTGTACCACACAGCGCCCATTAATTAACAGTGTGAATGAGACTCTTCACCTTCAGGTGAATGGTGCCCTAGAGTTCTACATGTCTGTGACATGTTTTGCCTTAAATTTTAAAATGACCACTCTGGCCCTGACTGTTGTGGCTCAGCTGGTTGGAGCATTGCCCCTTACACCAAAAGGTGGCAGGTTAATTCCTGGTCAGGCAGATACCCTGGCTGTGGGAGGCAACTGATCGAAGTTTCTCTTTCTCTCTTCCTCCTCTAAAATTTTGGACAGGACAGGACAGGAAAGGAAGAAAGAAAGAAGGCCACTCTGCCTGCCATGCAGAGAACAGACTGGACTGTAGGAACCAGGGAACCAGTTAAGAGTCTACTGTGGAGCCCTGACCGGTTTGGCTGAGTGGATAGAGCGTCAGCCTGCAGACTGAAAGGTCCCAGGTTCGATTCTGGTCAAGGGCATGTACCTTGGTTGCGGGCACATCCCCAGTAGGGGCTGTGCAGGAGGCAGCTGATCGATGTTTCTCTCTCATCGATGTTTCTAACTCTCTATCCCTCTCCCTTCCTGTCTGTAAAAAATCAATAAAATATATTTTAAAAAATAAAGTATATTTTTTAAAAAAGAGTCTATTGTGGACCCTGGCAAGGATGCAGAGAAACTGGAACACTCATACATTGTGGTAGGAATAAAAAAAGACAATGGTGCAGCTGCTGTGGAAAACAGTTTGATGGTTCCTCAGAAAGTTAAACATAGAGTTAATAGATGACCCAGCAATTCCACACCTCGATATATTCTCCAGAGAACTGAAAACATGCTCACACCAAAACTTGTACATGCACGTTAATAGGTGCATTATTCATAACAACCAAAAAGTGGAAAAACCCCAAATGTCTATCAAAGGATGAATGGATAAATTGTGCTTTATTTATACAACAGAATATTACTGAGTCATAAAAAGAATGCAGTACTGAACATGAGTGAAACTGAAAAACATTACACTAAGTGACAGAAGCCAGATATAAAAGGCCACTTACTATATGGTTCCGTTTATATGAAATGTCCAAAATAGGCAATCCATACAGACAGAAAGTAATCAGTGCGGCCAGGGGATGGGGAAGGAGGAGTGACTGCTTAGGGAGTAAGGGTGTCTGTTCAGGGTGATAAAAATGTTCTGGAATTAGTGGTGATGGTTGCACAACACTGTGAGTACATTAAAAACCAATGAATTGTACTTTTTAAAATGGCTAATATGGTGGGTTTTACTCTATGTGAATTTTATCTCTACTTTTAAAACTACACACACCACCTCTCCTGTGGTAGTACAGAGACAAACAGAGCTGGCTTGGCCTAGGGTGGGGCAGTGAGCATGGAGAAAAGTGGGCAGAACTGAGCAGGGAATCAAGAATCAAGGCGGACTCCCAGTTTCCTGCTTTAAGCAATTGCATGGTTGGTTTCAGCATCCAGAGAAGGGGAAAGCTGAGGAAGACAGAGACTGGAAATACTGGGAATGAATGAAAGTAAATCCAGTTAAAATATGAATTCTATATGGATTTCATCTATAACTTGAAGAAAATTAGAAAGTTTTTGGCTCTTTCTTAAATAGAAGAGCATAGAACTGGTGTGTCTGTTGGTGTATGTGTGTGTGTAAATCAATTTACCGTTTAATCCCAGGTCTGGCACTACCTACATAACCTTGGCCAAGTGAATTAACCTGTCTAGGAATCAAGCGCTTCTTTTCAAATTAAAGCTTTATTTCCTATTTATCTTATTTCACTGTAATTTTGTGAATCACTTTCAACTTTGTTTCCCCATAGCTAATCAAATATACTGGTCCATTTCATTATATAGTCACACTGTTTTCCAAATAACTTCAGGGATAAAATTTAACAATATTGTGTTATCTCCCACGTATCCTTCCAACACACGTTATCAAGTACATACTAACTTCGCCAGCAGTGTTAAATACGAAGGGTTACACTCCGTATGCCACTGTTGCACTCAACACATTCTAGCGAGAGGAAGGCAATGAGATAAATATAACACAGTGGTGATAACTGCTATAACAGAACAGAAGCATAAAAGATAGTTTGGTAAATCAGATGAGACTTTCTGAATTATGTGACTGCTGAATTTTGAGATTTTGAAGAGGAGTTGGAAATGGGAGTTGGAGACAAACAAGGAAGGCAGGAGGGGTCACAGCAGATACTAGGCACAGGCAGCATGTTCAGAAACTCCCATGAAAAAGCACAATGCACTTGAGGAACTACAATAATTCATACACTAGGAGAGCAGGAAAAGGGCAAGATCGGAGGAAATAAAGAGCAATAAAACTAAGGCAGACACAGTCACAGCGCAGAGACTCTTAGAAGCAAGGACATACTAACTTCGCCAGCACTGTTAAATACTAAGGGTTACACTCTAATCCTTAATTGGAGGGAAAAAAGTTTAAGCAAAGGAGTAAGAGGAACATATAATTTGCATTTAACAAGATCACTCCAATGAAAAAGGGAAAGGTTAAAAACAGGATGTTAGGAAACTGAGAGGAATGAGGAGCAGAAATAATGAGGTCCTGGCTGAAGGCAGAGATGTGGGAGTCAGATGAAGTCACTCCAGGAGTGCACACGGGGAAGGCAGACCCGAGGAACACGGATATTCAGGGATGGGCAGAAGAGGGTTCACCATGGGGAATAAGGAGTTGAGGTTTCAGACTCCAAAGAAACTATTTCAGGAAGAAAGGGTTATAGTGATAAAAGCATCTTCTGTGACTTTAGTGAGAGCTCCAACAACACAGAATAGATGGAGCACTAAGTGTTGAAGATAAGTGGGAAATGAGAAAACACACAACGTGTAGAAAATTCTATTAAAAAATTTGACTATAAAAAAAGAAAATGAAGCAAAAGGTGAAAGAAAATGGATAATAATGGCATGCGTTCAAAAGATGTTCTTTTTGTAACTTCAATTTCAAAATGAGACAGACTTAAACAAGTTTAAATGTCCTTATTCTTAAGAGATGCACTTCAAGTCTTTTGGGGTTAAGAGTCAATGTCTGTAATTTTCTTTCAAATGGTTGGGGTATGGGGGGAATACACATTTTTAATGTATGTAGTAGACAGAGAGCCAGTGCAAATGTGGCAAGATACACAACTGGTGAATCTAGGTAAAGGGATATGAGTGTTCACTGTATTATTTTTCTGAAGAGTTGAACATTTTCAAAAATTTCTAAAATTGGGAAAAACAAGTCAATAAACATAGTAGAAAAGAAACAGCCCAGAGAAACTGAAGATATCTCAGAAAGGAGGGCAGAGGAAAAAATTCAGATACTGAGAAGGCAGGAGAGGCAGGGCTGGAACTGGCCTAAGTTAATTACAGCATTTTTTGCATTTAATCTCATTTTAGAAGAATTGAGGCCCCCAAAATGATATTAAATGCAAGAAATGCCAAAATTAACTACACGGTTATAGTTGTTAAATAAGTCATTTATGTCTGTAAGTGGAACCATTAAAAGAGAAAGTTCACCATCAATCCTATGAACAGGTAACTGGGGAGGTGAGAATGGGGGTGCACATTGACAATGGAGAAAAACCATGAAGGCAAGTTACTGTCAGATGCAGAGAAAGATTTGTTTCTAGAGCTTAAATCTTGGAGGCTGACTACACTGTAGCAATGAGAAAGGTATTACTAGAATAAACCCTTCCTCTCCACCAAAAACTCTCTTTAAAGTGCTATCATTATAGGTAAATGCAATTATAGTGAAAGAACACAAACAAACAAAAAAGTCTAAAAAATCTGCACAATAGTCTTTTTAAGGCAAAAGGAATTAAGTGTAATACATAACTATTTCACAGATACCAGGAAATCACAGGTCCATTACCAAGGGCAATTTTATAGGGATCTTTTCAGTACTAGTTCGACTAGAATTCTAAAACAGGGAGTTATTGTTAGGAGTTCCAATAAAATAGCCTTTTCTTTTATTGCCAAGGAAACAAAGAACTGAACACAGATAACTTAAACAGATGTCAACCAAGACATGCAGTGATAAGTCGGCTCTGGCTACAGTATCAATTTATCTTTAAAGTATGATGCCCACCCTTCGTTTACTTTTTTTTTTAAAAGCAACTAAAAACAATCGTTTTTTTCATGTGTGAATAGCTCCAGGCTTATGTAACACATTTTTTAAAAATTAATAAAAGTTGTTATAAAATAGCTATTAGAACTTTTATTTAATAAAATTAGAATTTTTTAAATGAAAGGAACTGTAGTATGTTTTATTCATAACACAGGCAAATTTACCAGGTAAATCAATGAACTGGTATCCACATATGAGTTGTGAAAAGCAAGATCAAGCAAAATGTTTAAGGAGACGCTTACGAATAATTTCTGATGCGGTTTCTTAGAAAAAAAAATTATGGCAACTGGCCTGATTAATGTTATAAATTAAAATTTAAGATGAACAAAGTTTTTAAAGTAGTATTATCAATTTGGGTCAATTTAACAGTCCATTGATATAAGCTCTGCTTCAAGTTTTCTCTCCCAACAGGAATACCAATTTACTCTTAAAATAATGTAACATGAAGAGCAAAGGGCCTCTCTCCTTATTTCACATAAAATACAGAAGATAAACACTATCATGAAGTATTTGTCTAGAAGATCTTAGCAGCTATGGAGAATTGGGAACGTTTTCTTGGCCATTAGAGCTGACGCTTTGGATAAGCAAACATCACAGGCCACTGGTAATGTTAAAGCACAGAAGGGCTATATGTGTTTTGTATGCTCAGTAAGGAAGCTTGGGAAAAGGTGAAGACATAAATTATATAAGCAAAAGCTTTCACATAGTAAATTTAAAATTTTTATATAACTATATACTTAAATTCATCAAATTGTAACCCTGCTGAAAAAGGTTCTTAGCCCAAAGCTTTAAATACAGGTGTGCCGAGTGGGTTTGTAAAGCAGTAAAGAAAAATATGACCTCCTTAAAGAGACGAACTGGAGAATTACTATGGCTATGTTTGCAGTTAAACGGCATATTCTTTAGTGCCAAATTAGTCTTGAAACCTGGCTGTCTCACCTAGCACTCCTTCACCATCCAGTTTCCTTCTCCTTCCCCTGTGAAGATTTTCTGGGCCTGT
Source organism: Myotis yumanensis (assembly GCF_028538775.1). Lineage (NCBI taxonomy): Eukaryota > Metazoa > Chordata > Mammalia > Chiroptera > Vespertilionidae > Myotis > Myotis yumanensis. Next base: position 31,723,268 of record NW_027223766.1, on the reverse strand, counting down.
GGCACATTCATGCAATGAAAAGTGGCACTTCAACCACAGTTCTGCCCATCCCAGACGCTGGAGAAGACACCGGGCTCTCTGGTCCTTCTGGGTTTATCGAACTTGTTTTATGACAAAGAATCCTATATTGTTCTGTTGTACAAGCTTCTATCTGGGATAACTGAAAACTGATAAATAATTGAGCTTTTGTTCTAAAATGGTTGCTTAAAAAAAAAACACACACTTTTTTTCCTTTCAGCCATTCAAACAAATGCATATTGATTGATTACTGACTCTGTCCATTTAATTTCACTATATGTATCTGTTGTTAGCCTCCACCCACCATAAAACAATTACTAATATCAAGCCTAAAGGGCTTTGAAGAGAAGCTATATATAGGAATCTATTCATATTTCTGTTAAGAGAATAAATGGGGGGGGGGGGGGAAACGACAGTAATTTTATAAAGGAAACTATTTGTTTTGAAACACTTCAGTCAGTGTTTTACCAATATAATAAATAACCTTAGCAACTACATAGCCAAAGCAGCCACTTGAAGGAAATTACGTCACCACTGTCTAAGATAGCAAGACAGTGTCAGGTCCAGAAAATTCTAAGTTTAGCTGGAAATCAAACGGGAAGCTTTCTACTAATAAAGTCTGCATCTGAACAAGGGCAAGAGCCACCAGTAAAAGAAAAAAGTACTTTTTTGTTTTTCTCCCGAGCATTATTAAATATCCAGACATAGTACCATAGCCTCTGAGGGCAATGTACAATAAATAACTCTAAGCCAAATAAAAACCCTCCCCTAAGGGCATTTACCTTATCAGAGCAAAAATGATCCAGCAAAGGCAGCGGAGGGTTGCTAGAACAGGAACTAATTTGTATTCAAACACTGCTTCACTTTATCAGTTTGGCATTTTTCCTGGGATCTTAGCAAGGCAGGACAAGTACTACATGTTGTTACATGTCTTAGTAACCTCCAAATGTGCTTAAGTAATTCTTTTTTCTTGTTTGATAGGTTAGAGTCTAAATAAAAGAATCTTTTGCAGCAAGTGATAAAAAGGCACATTCATTAGGCAGGACCTCTTACCTGCTAGCAAGACTGAGCAATTCATGTTTATCTGCTACAGCTGACTTCTTCTCAAGCTCCCACATTAGGACATTGATCAGATGTGAATTTTTAATTACAATCGGCACTTCTTCAAACATGTGCTCAAAGGTGATACTTCCCTTTTTCAATCTGTGAAGCGTGTTAAAAATACTTTAGCGTGGTGGTCAGAAATAAATGTTAAATTGACTACTTCATACATTTTCCCTTAATTACAGGCCCTCTCCAGGATCTTTGTTTCATTAGAACTCTCTAAAAAGGGAGAGAATGTTTTACAGTCAAGCATAACTCGAGAGATTTGGATAACTGAAAATGATCTGAGTTTGCACTATAAGCCCAGAAAATAAGATTCTTGGCAAAAGAAACTATTCCCTCTTTGTAATCAGGTATCTTCAAATTTTACTTGATAATAAAATGTGTCATAGGAAGTTATGTTATATAATCTATCTCTAAAACATTTAAAATAAATAGCTAGAAAAGAGAAATACTCAAGTTTTTGGCAAGTTCATTTTAAAAGCCTACTGAAATGGAGAGATTAACAACTAGCAGAACACTACTCATAGAATATTGCACATGAATGCTTCAGATGTAAATTTCCAAGAATGCAACTTCTCATAGTTTAGTTATAGTTACCATACCCAGAAACTCTTCATGAGTTAGCTTTTCTTTTTAAATTCTTTGCACCTTAATTTCAAGAGAAACTATCAATGAACTGTCTGTCGATCCTACATGAAGTTAAAGCCACTATAATAAGAAATAAAAATTTCTATTATGAACACAAAATGAAGAATTCTGAGTATTTCTTAGAATTTTTAACATAAATATTCCAATGCCATTGTGTAGGATCACAAAACAGCTTTATTAATTCTATGCATACTTGCACCCGTAATATTTCCAGTAAGCTGCATTCCTTACTGAATCTTTAAAATGTTTACACACCCACCCATGAAACAGGAGCTCAGAAAATAAGACACACAGCTCACAACCAGACTGACACAGAGTTTCCAATCTGATCTGAGAGCTGATGACCATTCATCCATCTCCCGTCATTTAATCATTTTTTTCTTCAAGCCTAGTAGCTAATTAATTCCCACTCCAACTGAATCCGCCCGTGGTGAGAACAACAGATGAGATACTCCATACAGAACAGTTTAAACATGGAAAGGAAGAAATCAAGTGGCACTCGGCCATGCAGAAAACTTCTTCCGTTGACATGGCAAAAACATTTCCATGCCACCAAGGATTCAATAAATGTGGCAAACTAAAATCTTAAAAGAAAAACAGCCAGTCCTTTACTGTGTGCCTTATAGGCCCCCAAACACTTACGCTTCGGGAGAAAAATCCTTCTCTTTGCAAACTTCCATCAGTTTAGGAGTCAGTCTGTATGCCTTCAGTGAGAGAGACCCTTGGGCAGTTTTTATGGGATCTCAAATGAGAAAAAGAGAAAAAAAATTACTAAGAATTTTGTCAGGACAAGTACTTGAATGACATTGGTTCTGGGCACATTTTGTTATTTAGCATATAATCTTTACAAAATAAATAATCAGAACACAATTTGAAACAGATTCAAACCAGTATAGCAAATAGGAAGTGAAAATGGAGGAACTTATCCTACTTGTAATAGGTAAAATAATTTCCTCAGCTAGAACCAGCAATCATGATGAAAATCAAATATATGTTCTATACATTTTATATATATCTGTTATAATTAGAAGAAAAATACTGATGAATATTAAATATTAAAATTCAGTGCATGCATTTGTGTGGTTTTTTGGTCAAATAATTTAATTGAATAGCCCTGCAAACAAAATTTATCCATGTTAATATGCATTATTTAAAGTTCTTTGTTAAAGCAGATTTTTTAAAAAAATCACTAAAGTCAAAGTGCTATGACAAAAGTGTCTTTTTAGTTTTAGAGAAATTCATTATGTCAAAACTAACTGCTTAAACAGTCCATGAGTAAGGGAGCTTAGCACTTGCTGCATGATAACGGCTCTGGCATGCCAATATTCGCCTAAAACCTGTGTTAACATTCATGTTGTCTGAAACTTAACACAGTGAAACTTTTAGCAATAGGTGATAAAATGAAAACCAAAATAGATTGAAGCAAGTGGAAAATTCATCAAGGTCTGATGATGCAATGTTTCCAGCCAATATAAGTACACTTTAACAACTTGTTCTTTACTGTAATCCAATTGTTAACATACTGAAACAATTTTGGGGCAGCTCATAAGATTGATCGTATTCATTAGTATTTTTTCTGACAGATACTCAGGACGTTACATTTACTTCTCAGCTGGAAACTATATGCAAGTCTGCCAGATATGGCAAACTGTGAGTGTTCGGGGAGGGGGAGGCTATAAAGCTGTTAAATTGCCTACAGTTCTGATACAGCACAGAACATCTGGTCTGGAGAGCTTGAGGAAACACCATTAAATAGGCCGAAAAGAAAAAAATCTTTGTGCTAAGAAACAGTCCAGGTTTTGTACGCTGCTGTCAGAGGTATAAAAAAAAAACTTGGCACGCTGTGTTATGATTGGTCAGTCACGTACAGAGCCAGACACTCCAGCAATCGGGGTTTGTTAGACATCTGGTCTAGTTCCACCAGCCCCTTCAAATGAGGGAGGGGAGATGGAGGAATAAAAATGAAGCAGCTACTCCAGCATTCCAAAATGTACACATCAGGGCTCTGATAGCAAGAAAAATAAACAGAAAGAAGGAAACCCTGTCTAGACTTAGCTGCTGCTGAGGCTGCTGCAGAAACAGGGTTGGTATTTACTTGAGAAGTCCTGCCAGGCTGCTCTTAGAGGCAAAAAGACAGAAAGCAAAAATAGTAGCAGTAATAATATTAAGGGAAGAAAAGAATAATAAAGGAAACTCCTACAAACCGTAAATGAGAACAACAGACTCTTCAATGGCATGCTGGTAGCTGAACTGAGAATCCAAGAGCGCCCTGGTGACGAACGAGCCATAGTATGTGGACTGGTACCAGCCCACGTGGAGATGGTCAATGTTGACATGGCGAAGGCTCCGCATCATCTCCATCTGATACTGGACTAAACAAGGGGAGGAGGGGGATAAGAGAGAAATTATTGAATGATGCCACCAATATAATTTCTGTACAACTATTTATTAGCTAAAGGGAACAGGTTTCCAAACTTAAAATTCATTCAGCTCACATACAAAGAAAAAAATAAGCTTTTGAATCATTTCAAATCACTGGGACTTTCCTTTTTTAATTAGTGAAAAAACATTTTGTAGAAAAGGTATTAAACACAGTAATACCTGTGCTAAACAAGGGATGATTTATTAAATGTAGTTTCCACTCCCCCTTTGAAAACCTTAAAAATAGTATATGCTTAAGAAAAAAATTTGTGTAATTACTAAACTGGCTTTAAGAAATTTCATTGGAATCAATAAGTGAGAATTGTTATCAATGTCTTCTTCAACACAGCTTTGAGAACTGAAAAGTTAAAACCATTAAGAAAACTAATGGGGAAACTACCACATTATTTAAATATGAACAGGATACAAGCTATAGCCGGCTTAAAATATAAGAATTCATTTTTGCCTTCATCTGGTGCCCCCTGCTGCATATGCTAAATTTTAAAAAGAATTCCTTTTTCTTATTTCTGTGTTGCTTTGTGTTAAGTAATAGATAATATTTTTATTAGACTAGAGCTTTTGTTTTAATCTCCATGTATGGAATAAAAGGATTGGATGACTTTTGCTTCTGTCAGATTAATAACTACAATGTATATAATAAAGCAGCATTACTAGAAAAATAGGTGCAAACTGACAACAAATAAAACGTTAGAAGAGCAATATAACCCAATAATGAATAGCAAATATGTGATACAGTAGAAAATTTTATAGTCAATAAAACATCTAAGCTCTTTCTACATAATGAAAGCATAACTATGTTGAGCAAATATATTTCTTAATTCAAAATCTAACCATTTCATTTTTAAAGCACAATCAGGTTTCAACAAAAGTAAGGTTATATGTCTATCATTTCCTTGGTTATAACACTACAATTTCGCAAAGCAAACAAAATTCAGGATCATAAAGTGTAAAAGAACCTTCCTTGGATGGATACGGTCTTATTTTTCAACACTTGTTACTAGCAAAGAAATTATAAATCTTCTTATTCCAAGGGAGGTTCTATATTTCATAATTAAAAAATAACAGCCAACTCATCAACTACTCAAGAATTACACTGATGCCCTAGCCCAGCAGTTCTCAACCTGTGGGTCGAGACCCCTTTGGCGGTCGAACGACCCTTTCACAGGGGTCGCCTAAGACCATCCTGCATATCGGATTTACATTACAATTCATAACAGTAGCAAAATTACAGCTATGAAGTAGCAATGAAAATAATTTTATGGTTGGGTCACAACATGAGGAACTGTATTTAAAGGGCCAGAAGGTTGAGAACCACTGCCCTAGCCGGTTTAGCTCAGTGGATAGAGTGTTGGCCTGGGGACTGAAGGGTCCCAGGTTTAATTCCGGTCAAGGGCACATGCCTGGGTTGCGGGCTCGATTCCCAATGGGGGCATGCAGGAGGCAGCCAATCAATGATTCTCTCTCATCATTGATGTTTCTATCTCTCTCTCTCCTTCTCCCTTCATCTCTGAAATTAATAAAAATATTTTTAGAAAGAATTACATTGTTGTTTTTTCCATTTTTCCTTTTATACACAATATGATGGTCTCAAGAAGGGGAATAAAATTAATAATAATAATATATCAATTATCTTTCTCTTAAATTTTTGTCTCTTTAGCACATGAGACCCCTTTTCCCAGCTAGTTTAACAGATTCATATCAGTCACATAAATTTAGGACAAAACCACTGCTATGGTCTCTTACTGCTTTAAAATTCCATAACTTTTTGAAAGTAAAGTAAAATCATATTTGGCCAACAAAATTTAATCCAATTTAACTTACAAATAAAAAAGTTTCAATATCACAAGTAAAGGGAGAACCAGACAAATTACCATTTATTTTAAAGGGATAGGAAAGAAGAGATGGGGAGAGATTACCAAGCAATTGACAGTACAAACATGATTTTCTAGGATAATTTTTAAACAATCAATACTTCCAAAGCACATGTTAGTGTACCGTTTAGCTATAACTAGACCGAAGTTAGATTCTAGTAGAAAAGAAGACTTGAATCTAGAGATCGAGGTTCTCATGCCAGCTCTGAGATTTCTCCCATGGGGAATCTTGCTGTCGAGTTAATGAGCCTTCTCTGATGCTTAATTTTCCCATCTCCAGAAAGATCTGAACTCATCCCAGACAAAATGCTATGACTCCACACTGTTCATCAGATATGGTAACTATAAGTAATGATTTTTCTATAAACTAAAACAGGCCTTGAGGCAGCATATATTAATACTTTAAAAAGCAATGCATTTTTCTGAAAGATATTCTGTAATATCTTACTAAGTCTCCCCTCCAGTAGCCTAAATACAATAGCATTTTCAGGATGCAGGCAGTAAAGAACTATATGATTAGTAGCAAACCTCCAAATTCCTTCTTCATCCAGAGTCTTACCTACCTTACAGCCCATTGGATAAGGAAAAGAATGAAAATGAAGTGTTTCTCTCAGCAAGAGAAGAGACTAAGGGATGAGGCCTGCCATCCTATGGAGTTACCTACCATCATCCTCCATTGTATTTATTTCTGAGAATCAGAATATAGAAAGAGAGAGATATTACTGGAGACAGAGGGAGGCACTTCCACTTTCTGCTTCTTACAGCTCAGAAAACCATGACACAGATTTTGCAAGACTTTAATAAAAACTTGTTTTTAAGGTCATTAAAATTTTCATATGTCCTAAATATTATAGATGAATATAAAAATTTAACAGTTAAGATCAATGAGAGGCGAGTTGACAAAAATGCTTTTGAAAATCTACAATGCAATGATATTTCACTAGTACACACACAAAAAAATATGTGCTGGGCCTATTCTATGTGAAATTTCCAGATATTCTCTATCTTGGTTTGGAATTAACACCCCAATTTTAAAAATCAAACAAAAACACACAACCTAAAAAAACAAAAAAAAAAAAGAAGATACAATGTCCTCTTGGAGACCCCACACAAAAAAAACAAGGACTACAAGTGATCTGTGACAAGGTAAGGATGGGGTGCTTGAGCTCCAAAGTAAAGTTGGGGAGCACTGAGGGCCAGTCCTTTCCAGGATTATTCATATAAAGCTCCAATAACTGCATGGTTTGAAAAGGTCATTTTGATTCAACAAAATTCTTAAGAAGTGATTTTTTTTCTATGTATATATAAGCCAAGGAACAAGAAACAACTCACAAACAGCCAAGTGAATTGCTTTATCTCTGCAGACTTTTAGGTCTGTGTCCTTCTGATATGTAGTCCTTGTCTTCCTTAATCCACTCAGTTTTTTCTCCTCCTCCAACCCAAGTTTTCAAAAGCACAAAACCAAAAACCTGCAAAAGCATCCTAGTAAACCTAAGTAGAGATAAGAAATGTAGAGCAGACTGTCCACTAAACCAGTGGTCGCCAACCTATAGTCCGTGGGCCACTGGTGGTCGGTGAGGTCTGAAAAGTTGGCGACCACTGCACTAACTGTCTCAACAGTGTGCTTCCAGGCAGCACAATTAATGAACAGATCTCACACCACACCTACTTACCCCTCTGGCCTACAGAACAGACAAAGAAAGAAATCCTGAAATGGTGACATGTAAATTTTGTAAATTTTATTAAAAAAAATAAGAAATGGTCATTCCAGATTCTGATCTCCGGGACAAATGCCATTGCTTGCGTGACTATGCTAGTCTCTCTCAGGAGTTATATTAAGGGTGGGTAGGTACACAAACAAGAAACCCAACTGAGCTATAGCACTAATTTACCAGGCACGGGGTTCAGGCTCATACTCTCAGGAAGTGACTGTGACAATGCTGTGTCAGCCCACAGGCTCTGGCAAGTGGGAGCTGAACTGTTTGCCTTCTTATGCCAGCCAGCCTCATGTTCCTGGGCTGGAGTTTTATTTAATATAGGAGGATATAAAAGACGTGACTAGACAGAGATTAGGTTCACTCCTATCTAGGGAGTGCCTCACACCTAAGAACAAAGAGAATCTCTTCAAAGAAACAAGAGGAAAAGGAAAAATGGGGCCCCTTGACATAAAGTGCCTCAACTCCCGCACTGTTGAGTTAATGCAGGTCAATGAAGTAAGAAACAAGCACTTATAGGCAATTTTGTAGAGCTGGTCCAGGTTAGACACGCTTTCATTTTCGTTCTTAAGTTCTCTTATTTAACAGAAACCCAAGCAGCAATTTCAACCAATGATACTCACTTCTGAGTTAATGGCTAAATAATCCTGGGGAATTTCTCAAAGATGAACAGCAAGGGGAAAAAATTTTCAGAGGGGGGACTATTTTAGAGTTTATGATAATATTCAACAGAAGGGCTCAGAATTGCATAGTGAAAAGTTTAGAAAAGAACTTTTGAAACATTCGTAGTTTAAAAAGATAACACCCTATCAAAGTAGTACACAGCAAATGAAATCCAAAGAAAAATTAGTAATTACTACTAAGCCAATTCAATTTTCTACAAAAGCTACACTTAGATGTAACTGAGGTGGTGCTACAAAACTTTGTAGGATTGTAAAAATGAGCTGAAGTTTTATAAATCTCTCCAACCTTTACAATTGTCTTAATTTGTTAAGTCTCCCCGAAGCAAAGAGGAGCCTGGTTTACAAAACTAAATAATTTTCCGAAGTCTGGCATCAATATATTCATATTCACTTTTTCCAGATATCCTTTGCAAAACAGTCCATTTTAAACTGCTGAGAGAAAAAACTGTCGTAACTGAGGCAGGCTGCCCAATAACTATTCCTTTCAAAAATCCACCACAACCAGGCTCAGTGGTTGAGCGTCAACTTATGAACCAGGAGGTGAAGGTTTGATTCCTAGTCAGGGCACATATCTGAATTGCAGGCTTGATCCCCAGTAGGGGGCTTGCAGGAGGCAGCTGATAGATGATTCTCTCTCATCACTGATGTTTCTATCTCGCCCTCCTCCTCCCTTCCTCTCTAAAATCAATAATATATTTTTTAAAAATCCACCACATTTGTTGGGCTTTCTCTGGTTTTATCTCCAAATATGAAAACACTGAAAATAATATGTTGTCCTATATTTAAATGCTATAGCTACTCTGCCAAACAATCACCAGGCATTTGAGATTTGAGTTCTCCTGAAGATCACTGGGGAGGACAATGGATTAGAAGCTTTTCAGTAGCAGTCGAATAATTAGCTAGCATTCTTTTCACCTTCAATTTCTCACTCTCATTTTTAAAATTTTCTTTTTTATTTCATTATTTTAAGGGAGTCCTCATGAAACACAATTTCTCTCTGAAAAACAGGAACAAAGAACAGCCCATAGTTGGCCAGGCTAGGGATGAGCAGAAAGTGGACAGTTACTGGTACAGCTGCAGTATACTCTAAAACTCGAGCTCTCTCAGATCAAGGGGAAGAAAATGTTTTACAGATATCTCATTAGGGAACTCTTAAAGGACAAAGTAACCTAATCTAAATTTTATAAATTTAATGGATCTATTGCCTAAATGACTTAATACTGTATCAAATCCTAAAATGTTATAAAATTATATTTGAAATATATTGAGATAGTGTAGCCTGGAGGGAAAGAGTAGAGCTAAGCACCAAGAAAGAAACTAGCACTTAGTGAGCACTTATTATGTCAGACTTCCTGCTAAGTGATCTACATATGTTATCTGACTTTATTCCTCACAATAACTCTAACGAGCTAATCACGATTATTGAAATCCTTTTAGAAAGCTGTTTCCCACAGCTTGTAAAGTAGCAGGACTCAATTTTACTTCAGAATCTGACTTCAAAGCCCAGGCAACCACCCATTTACAAAAATTCATCTCTTCTTACTGGCAAAGTATAAATTATTTCTGAATAAATAAAGCATAATAAAGAAATACAACAGAAATCCACAATTTCTAAAGGTTTCCAGACACCACAGCATGTACCTGTTTGATACTACCACTAAGTTAACCAATAATTTACCAGTCCAGTAAGATTTTAAATGATGAAACTACCTTCAAAGATTTTTAAATGTCAAAGTTGATCATTATAGCAAATATGTAATCAAACTCCTAAAATATTTCATTCTATGTTACTATTTGAAACTTATGCCAAGATTGCTTTATAACTAAGAACTGGCTCAGATCACAGATGACCTGTACAAACACATCAAGTAAGGGAACAGAGACCAGATCTAGTACACACTCTTTGTAGCAGAGAAACAAATTAAGCCCAATCAAGAGATGGCTTTAAAAGCAAACAAACAAACAAAACTCCACAACTCTGAAACAAATCAATGATTTTAACAAACAGAATAGGGAAGTGAAATACATCAGAATCTCCTATCTGTTCTAGCAGAGGGCTAACCCATGCAGGACTGTTAAGAAAATAATCACAAGCTGCTTTCCCAGCAGCACCATGGGACACCAGCGAGCACAGGGAGGCTAGGAACTGTGAAGGCTCTGCTCCATTATTTAACAAGACAAATGATCCTGTACTTTTCTCTTCCTATCAGATTTTCTGCCAAGCTGCACATACGTTTCAGGCAATGTTCAAAGCTAGTAGCAGATGTAGATTTACGCAAACAGAATGTGCATTTGGAAAAAGAATTAAATACGAGTCTTCTTTGGGTGGAGAACAATGGAGTACACACATTTCTTAAAACTTTCATATTATCTTCACCCAGTCTGTACCACATATTCATCCTTTTTTCTTTCAATTAGTACATCTGTTATGAAGGCCACCCCTGTGACTGCCTAACAAGTGTGGTAACAGTTCAATTTTTCACAATAAAGTGTCCAATATAATTTCTACTCTACCTATTCCATTTAAATTGGAGTAACAAAAATACTGCCTTTCTTAATAATCTTACAGAAAATATTTAAATAGTTCATTTGTCTTAGGTGATTTAATTTCTTCTTTAAAATGTTGATGAATTCTGACAAATAATCTCTTCTTAATACCAAGCTGAGAATAAGGGAATGGGAGGAAGAGGGTTGTCACTCCAGCTTTTAAACCTTTTAAGAGTTTTGAAAATTATTGGAAATCAATAATTAATGTGTCTCAAGAAGTCTTCTATGAAATGAACTAGATTCATCACAGAAAATAATGAAGTAACACGTACAAACTGTAACAAATTCATATTGTTATCTTCTTACCTACTTCATGAAACACATCCAGGAGATCCTATTTCTTTGCAGTTATCAGAAGTTGAAATATATAGGCCCTTGGTCATAAAAACACATGCACATAAGTGGATATTAGATAACAGCCACTAAGTTAATTGTACGATGCCATCTGAGATCTGTTTACACAAACAAAGTGAATTCACCTTCACGGTACCAACAGTTTTAGACCCCTTACCTCTCACCACAAAGAAGTCTCATTTAAAGAATAACCTACTGGCCACTGCTATCTCTGGCAACAATTACGAGCTTGATATATTAGAAGACCAAATGAGAATTTAGAGATTTAGAAAAATATATTTTTTTCATGCAATAGACTCTTTCAAGAGGACAGGTAACACCAGTGTCACATTTACAGCTCTGTATCAGGTATTAAATTAATGCTGGCACAGTTAGGTGCTTATTAAAATACTAGAGGCCCAGTGCACGAATTCATGCACAGCTGGGGTCCTGCCGGCCCACCCGGCCCCAATCAGCAGATTGGGGCTGGGCCTGTCAGGAGGAGGAGACAGCAGGAGGTTGGCCGGTGGGTCTGCCCCAATCGGGGCCCGATTAGGGCCAGTCCGGCCGTGAGGAGGGTCTGTGGGCTGGCCGGCCCTGCCCCTGAATGGGGCTAGGGGAGGGGCTGTGGGAGGTTGGCCAGCCTGCCCCCGAATGAGGTGATGGGGGCCAATTGGGGGCCAGTGGCCTGGGGAAGGGGCCATGGGTGGTTGGCCAGCCAGCCCTGGCCCTGATTGGAGTGGGGGGGGGGGGGGGGCCGATTGGGGACGCAGCTGGCTGGGGGGAGGGACCAAGGACTGATCAGGGTGGTGGGGGCCCATCAGGGGTGGGGTCGGCCAGGGGGAGGGGCTGCAGGAGGTTGGCCAGCTGACCCCGCCCCCTTTTGGGGCTAACCCTGAAGGAGGAGAAAGAGATTGGTAGGTCATTAGATTTTTTTTCTCCCAACACTTAAAATTTTATTTCAACAAGCACTGCAACACTGCCTCTCAAAATGTATCATCTACAGATCATTTAATGGACATTTGACATTCATGAAAACCACCAATTTCAAGTTTTAGAAAGTTGTTACCCTAATTTTAATTATATAAGTTTTAATAAATTAAAAACAAAACAAAACTGCCATATATTTCTGACAGAGACGATATACATCCACCTCCAGGGTTTTAATAGACAGGGACCAAGCCGACAACCCAGGCATGTGTCCTGACTGGAATCGAACCCAGCAACCTTTCGATGAATGGGATGATACCCAACCAACTCAGCCACACCAGCCAGGGCTGATGATGACAATTTTAAAAAACTGACATCCAGTCCAGATGGCTCTTTACTTAATGAGCACTTTCAGGGGGAAGTCTCAGAGGTACTACATTCTGTAAAAGTATACACTGAATTTATCAATTCCACCTTCCACACCTGCTACTTCTATGTTTTCTCTCTCTTTGAGGGGCTCTGAGTCATCAATCTTGACTACTTCTCCCACACTAAGCTCATACGGTCATCTACCTTCTTGGAAGCTCTCAAATTTGTTTTCTTTGAGGCAAAAATCATTTAGAATGGTTCTAAAAAATATAACTGGCATGGAATGATGAGATGCTAAAAGAAAAAAGGCAGAACATAAAACTATGAATCATATAAAGCCATTATGTAAGTCCTTTCTCCTAAAGAGGAAGACTGGAAAGAAATATACTAAAATGGTAATGGCAATAGTTCTCCAGGGAGTGAGGTCATAGATGACTTTCGTTTTCTTACTTATATTTACTCTTATTTTCCATGTTTTCTTTGGATGTGTGATTTTGTGTGTTTTTGGCAAAAGAATTGTGCAATACATATGATACTAAAGGAGTAAATACACCCATACTGACAGAATTCACTATTGCTGGCCAACTTGCCTTCTGGGTACCAGCACTCCTAAACTATGAAAGCAAGGAATAGGATGGTGTGCCAGACTACTTACTTAGAATCTCAAGTTTCCAACCTGGTCTGAATACCATCTTCTATAGATCAAATTGTGACCCAACCCAAATTCATATGTTAAAAGCCTAACCCCCAATATAATGGTATTTAGAAATGAGGCCTTTGGAAATAATTAGGTTTAACTGAGGTCATGAGGGTGGAGCCCTCACAATGGGATTAGTGCCCTTATAAGGAAAGAAACCAGAAAAGCATGCAATCTCTCCCTCCCTCTCTGTCTCTCTCTTAGGTTTAGCTGAGGTCATGAGGGTGGGGCCCTCACAATGGGATTAGTGCCCTTATAAGGAGAGAAACCAGAAAAGCATGCAATCTCTCTCTCTCCCCCTCTCTCTGTCTCTCTCTCCATGTGTGTGTGTGCACGTGTATGTTTTCCCCACAGGCAGTACTGAGGACTGAAGTGAAGATACAGTGAGGAGGTGGCTGTGAACAACCCAAGGAGACAACCCTCACCAGATACCAAATTTGCTGGCACCTTAATCTTAGACTTCCAGTCTCCAGAACTATGAGAAATAAATTCCTATTGTTTAAACCACCCAGTCTATGGTATTTGTTAAGGCAGCCCACGCTAAGAAAGATACCATCTTTATCACACAGTAGTTGTGTAACCTACCACAAATTATCTGAGCTTGGATCTGCTCCGTTGTAAAATGGGAGAGAAAGCAGTACCTACTTCATACTGTAGTTAAATAATTCACAAGAGCTCAATACACTGAATAAACTAAAGAAGCGCTCAACAGACTTAAAACATCACCTATTATTCAAAAATGCTACCTATAATCCAGTTTAGGTTAGTTACCAGAGTCAAAAAAATTTTGGAGAATTGGGTCTGACTACAGTGGTCCTAGAGTGTTGTGCAAACTTATCTCCTTTTTCCATCTCCATATTGGGAGTAGGGGAAAAAATCAGGAAAATGGAAAAAGAGATTAGATATTGTATATGTGACTTAAACAAAAAGGACTATGAATTTGTAACATCCACTTTATGAAATAGAATTCATATGTACAAATGTGAATATGGTCAAAAAACAATCTACCATGAAAAGAAATTATAAGAGGAAAAAATACTTCTTAGAAAAAAAAACCTATAAGCTAATTATATTCAGTATAATGAAGAAAAGATTCAATAACAAAGACAAGGTACAGAAATTAGATTTCAAGAAAAAGTAATCTTGGATGTTCTATTATTACTGTGCACATAACAATATAATTGCTTGCGCTCTGTAAGCTTCTATCTCCTGATCCTATTTATAAATCTTCCAAATAAAGGAAATAAGCTCCCTGCCCTCTCCCTAAAAGGTGACTTTAAAAACAACACTGAGAATGGGGTTGGGGATGGAAGGGAGGACTGAGCAGTAGTGCCAGCTTACCCAGAGGACTGAGTAAAGGTTATTGGAAATGCAGCCCACCCAAGTGAAGTAGCTAAACTCAAATAGATATAACAAACAGCTTTATACCAATAATGGCCGAGTATCACTAAGTGGGATGATCCACTCTGGTTGCCTCAAATATCCAAAGATGGTTTCCTTTACCTTCAAACATCAGGACAATTTGGATTAGAAAGTCAGTATTAAAGGTGCTATAAGAAAAAAGCCTGGCCTTAGCCGGTTTGGCCTAGTGGATAGAGCATTGGCCTACGGAATGAAGGGTTCCGGGTTCGATTCCCAGTAGGGGCGTGCAGGAGACAGCCAATCAATGATTCTCTCATCACTGTTGTTTCCATCTCTCCCTCTCCCTTCCTCTCTGAAATCAATAAAAATACATTAAAAAAAAAAGAAAAAAGACTGAAAGACAATCTTTTAAGAGTATCCTTAACTGCAAACAAAAGAAGAGAAAGCTAGCAAGAGTTAGAAGTGACAGATTATAGAAAAGGTTAGTAAAAGCAAATAATTTCCTTTGAAGCATTTAAATCAGAGAAACAGAGGTGCTTATAACCACACTCTTCATTCACCCTCTCTTGTTCCCATCTTTTTCCCTACATGCTCCTCTTTGTCCAAACTTATTTTTATAGGATAAGGAATACAGAGTTACCATGCTGAGAAAATGATCAAGCAGAAATCTTCACAGCAACCACAATAAATCTGAGTTTAGAAAACCTGTGGCTTGTTTTTAAGGAGGCCATGTTACCTTTCCTGCAGCAATCTCCTTTTCCCAAAACCATATGCATACGCACCTGTAGAAAAAGGATCCAAGGCTTTCACAAATTCTCAAAAGGCCTCAAGATTCAAGTGAGTAACCATGACTGAGATGCAATGGAGAACCATCCAAATGTGGTCCTGGCTCTTATGGAACTTCATTCCTTTGTATGTATGTGGTGGGGAAGAAGGGGAGTGGCTAAGTGTGCGTCAGTAATCAATTCAGTTCAGCGGCAGCCAAATAGTAGCACAGACAGCACTAAGATCACCAAAGATACACCATAGAGAAGAGCAAGAAGAAGGACAGGCCAAAGGTCCAGAGAACAACCAGCTCTCAGCAGGAGACCCAACAGAATGTCACTCCTACCCTTGTCCTATCCAGACCAGGAAGTCTACCATGAGGAAGCTGGATGAAGGCTTCACCTAAATCACTCTGTAATCAAAACTAGTAATTCGCCGAAACCGGTTTGGCTCAGTGGATAGAGCGTCGGCCTGCGGACTGAAAGGTCCCAGGTTCGATTCCGGTCAAGGGCATGTATCTGGGTTGCAGGCACATCCCCAGTAGATGTGCAGGAGGCAGCTGATCGATGTTTCTCTCTCATCGATGTTTCTAACTCTCTATCTCTCTCCCTTCCTGTCTGTAAAAAATCAATAAAATATATTTAAAAAAAAAAAAAAAAAAAAAGAACCTAGTAATTCCCAAGGGGAAAAGGAAAATACATGCCCTAACCCACAATGTGATATGACTGGAGCTAGTAAGGCAAGACTGTTCCAAAGGCCAGGAGTGGTGATCCTAACAGAGCAGCGATTTTCAACCTTTTTCATCGCAAAGCACACAAACAAATTACTAAAATTCTGAGGCACAAAAAAAAATTTTTTTTTTAAAGATCTTCTTGCCAATCTGACCCCCCCCCCAAAAAAAGGGGGTATAATTTCAATTCATTCACACCAAATGACTATTATTGTGTTGGCTGTTGTCATTTTTTTTTTTAATTTGACAAGCTAAGGGAAAAAAGGTCAGTGCCCCTGACTAAATAATCATGTATTGCACATTTTAAAAATTCTTGCAGCACACTAGTACACCAAGGCACACTGGCTGAAAATCACTGCAATAGAGAGATAACCCTTCTCTATTTGTGGGAAAGTGGGTCTCTAGCAATAACGTTACATTATAAAAATATGCTCAGCACAAATGGTACTCTGCTAGGTAACAAATGCACCTTGGAGGTATAGGCTCTACAGGCACACACTAAAACCAACCTTAAGCAATTCAGTAGTCCTGTTATCTTTTGAAGTTTTTACACAGAGAGCTCTAGAAGCCACATGTCGAGTCAGTTGTCATTAAGTAATCTGAAGCTCCTGAAGATGCTTTTCTAAGGAGGGCCTCTTGGATTAGAGAGGAAGATGAAATACAGTATAAACCAAGAAAATTACTGCAGAAAGATGTTGGAAGGCTACAAAACAGACCAAATAATTCCCTTCCACAATTGGCAGGCAGGATCCTGCCAGATGTTTGAAATAGAATTAACCTCTATGGGCTACACTGATAGGAATAAAAATAAACTGCACAACTATAAATAAATAAATATCTAGGGAAGCACAAATAACTCTCTGGGGAAGGACTATCTTTGTTTTACTTTCACTGAACTTCTTTCAGATCATTTCCCCCACCCAATTCCACCAAAAAAATTGTCCCAGCCCTGGATGATGTTGCCAAGTGGTTAGAGTGTTGGCCTGCACCTGAAGAGTCACAGGTTTGATCAAGGACATGTACCTGGGTTGCAGGTTCAATTCCCAGCCCTAGTCAGGGCATGATACGTCTATCTCACCTCCCTCCCTCCTTCTCCTCCCCCCTCCCCCCCCTCTTTAAAAAATCAATGGGAAAAATATCCTCAGGTGAGGATTAACAACAACAAAAAAATTAGTCCCAGACACTAGTGTCCACAGGTACTGGGCCAGCAACTATGCTGAGGCTTTTGAAAATGTGCCAAAGGCTGCTTAAACAATACCTACTTAAAAAGCTAAGTTTAATCAGAGTATATGCAATATTTCAAAGCATTTTCAAACCAGGTAATACCACCGTAACAAACACCACCAGCAACACCCTCCTTTATCTCCAAAGGAGGTATGTCTGTTCCTTGCAGAGAAGATTACAACTCAGTTAGATAAAGGCATTACAAATGGCTTATAGATGTTTCCTCCTTTTATTTTGGGGAAGGAAATCTTGAACAGAAAATTCATACATTCACATGACAAGTACTGATTCCAAGCTCTTATGTGCCAGACTTTTAGGTGCTGTCCAGCACAGGATGATGAAGACAGAAAGGTTCCTGCAGCTGACATTCTAGTGGAGAGGAACAGGACACAAAAAGTGACATTCCTGAGACTACGCAAATGCTTAATGTTCCCTAAAAAAAAAAAAAAAAAAAAAAAAAATCTGGGTAATCCCACATAGTATCTGGGCCTTTAAAGTGAACAAACTATTAATAACTACCAAGAAGAAATCAATCTTCGTAGTCAAAGGCCTGACTTCTTACCTTGCAAAATAATACAGTGCAAAAGAGTAGTTGCAGGCTGAGAAAACAGGAGACCTGCACTGCAATTCTGGCTTTGCCATTAACTACAATGAAGCAGAACCCCTCCAAATAACCAAACTGCCTGAAAAAAAAAACAGTTTTTAAATCAACCAATTTTTAATTTACCTCAAATGAAAAAGTGATTTGATTGAATGTTTATCACATAGTGATGGTTATAATAGTAATAATAGTCAAATTACCCTTGAAAGAAATCTGACATCTTAAAAGAGTTAAAGCAGGTACCAGATAAGAATCCTCCAAAAATAAGTTTTGAAATTTGAGTTAATTATCTCTATTGTGTCTTCAAGTACTAATAGTATAGATGGATAAATGAAATAAGTCAGTTTCACTAAAAATATGGTGTAGGAACTCTAACAACAAGGGTGGCCAGAAGAAGGGCAGCAGTAACAACGACAAAGTTTAAGAAGGGGAAAGAGGCCCTGGCCTGGTGGCTCAGCCGGATGGCTCAGTTGGTTGGAGCTTTGTCTCATGCATCAAAATGTTGCAGATTCAAGTCCAGTTAGTCAGGGCACTAATGGGAGGCAGCTGATGGATGTTTCTTTCTCTCTCTCTCCAGCCCTTGGGGGGGGGGGGGGGGGGGAGGAGAGGGGAGGGAAGGGGAAGGAAGGGGAGGGAAGGGGAGGGAAGGAGAGGGAAGGGGAGGGAAGGGGAGGGGGGAAGAAGGGGAGAGGAGGGGAAAGGAGGGGGGAGGAGAAAAAAGTACAAAAGTTCGAGGCTAACCCTGAAGGAGGAGGAAGAGATTGGTAGGTCATTAGATTTTTTTTCTCCCAACACTTAAAATTTTATTTCAACAAGCACTGCAACACTGCCTCTCAAAATGTATCATCTACAGATCATTTAATGGACATTTGACATTCATGAAAACCACCAATTTCAAGTTTTAGAAAGTTGTTACCCTAATTTTAATTATATGTTTTAATAAATTAAAAACAAAACAAAACTGCCGTATATTTCCGACAGAGACGATTTACATCTACCTCCAGGGTTTTAATAGACAGCCTGGAGATCAATGACCTGCATTACAGTCAGGAGGTTTCTTTTCTCATTCTATTTCTATGAAATCGGAAGCTCCTTACTCAAACTAGGTCATAAGGAAAAGCATCAAGCATTTTCAGGATCCTACATATATGGACAACAGAGACTCCAAAATTATGGAGATTTCTCGTTAAATCTCTGTCCAAGGAACACACTTTACTTAAAAATTAATATTTCAATTGGAGAAATTCTGGGGACTAGATTGTAACCCTTGATCTCATTAAGCACTGGAACTATTCCTAACCTACTGCAATATTTAGATGCAATGGGAACACTTTACTCATCCCAGTATCATAACCTCAAAGTTAAAAGTTGTAATACTTTCACTCATAAGTAATTCTGTAAAGCTACTCAGGGTACTACATGTTTGGCTAAAACATGCCACTTTAGCAAATTATTTAAAGGAATGGAAATAGCTCTTATTGGCACTGACTGTATCCTAAAGAAGGTGTAACAATGTAATCTCTTCTCCCATCTTTCTCCGCACAGGCAGTATGAAATAGCAAGTCATTCGATCTCCTGCCACACATTTCTCACTCGGCATAGACTTAAGGTAAATACTCTCAGAGATTGCAATTTAATTTTATTTTTTTCACTACTTCCTTCTGTGCAAAGTAAGATTAGAAAGCATAATAACATTATTTCATCAAGTCTAAAATTCCACTGAGTATAATATAAGACAAGAGGGCTGGCAATTTTAATTACAAGATACCATGCATTAAAAATGCATCCCAATTTCATAGACATTCAGGTGCAAAAACAGGAGAAGTGAATGCTAGAGCCAATGAAGCTAGACAGTGGGCCAGTGGGCACTGTGGTACCAGTGGCCCTTTCTTGCCAAAATATAGAACTGCACTCTAGCAGTACTGATCCGAACAGTCCTTGGGTTACGTCGGACTCAACGTACATCGTTCCGTGGTTACATCACCATCTTCCATTTATTTATATATATATTAAAAAAAAGAAGTAGTTCCATCATTTTGACGTATGTACATATGTGCTTTATGTTTTTTATTATTTATTTACCACAAGTAAAGGTCAGGAATTGTTATCTTTCTTTTAATTTTTTTTTACTGTTTCACTTAATTACTGCTGTGTATGTGCTCCATGTGAGTGACATACGTAAGTGCTTATGTAGGTGCTTATGTAAGTGGGTTCCGACTTACGAGAAAAATCGCGTTGCGTCGCGCCATAGGAACAGAACTCGGACATAACCCAAGGACCTACTGTATTCTATGAGCTATAATGAATAAATAAATAAATACTCTTTTCTCTGGATAACCAAAAACTTTGGGGACTAGAGGCAAATAACTCAAAAAGTCAATAAAATCTATTTCCAGGCATGTGTCATAGTAATTCCTATTCACACTTTTTTTTCCCCCAATTGCTTATGTAAGTCATCACATTCTTAAATTCACCATATATACAGATCCACAATCCACTTAGAATAGGGTTTCTCAACCTGGGTACTACTAACATTTGGGGCCAGAAAATTCTTTGTTGTGGGAAGCTGTCCTATGGAGTGTAGAATATTTCCCTGTACCACCTTCTACCCACCATCTGCCAGTAACACACTCCCAGGTGGTGACAACCAAACATGTCTCCCCAAACACTGCCTAATGTTCCTGGAGCAAACCCCAACTCTCCTCAGGACACTGATTTAGGCACTGGAGTCCTGTTCAATTGTAACATTCATGTTATCCTGAGATGTGGTGATTATGTTACCATTTTCATGATTGAATTAACCACTCTCCCCCCATCTTTGAGATGGAATTACAACACAATAATAAAAATTAAAAATCCAAATTCAACTAACAAAAATATGCAATTGATGTAACCAAAACAAACTACCCTATTAAACTATTACCTGAGACACAATGAGCAACTCACTATACTTTAAGAATTTAACCATTTCTAAGAATGTGGAAGTCTTCTAGGAAAGTCGTAATCAATCTTACACCTTAATATGTAAAATTGATATGTACAGAATGGTTTCAATGCCTCAAATTTGAGGATAAAAAGTGAAATTTTAAAAAATGTTTCTTTTAAGACTTAACTTATAAATTCACTACTATCTAAGTGTGATATAGCCCAAGAACAGGCAGAATTTTTAAAAGGTTTAGAAAAACTAGCAACAGATACATGTACAATTGAGAGCCTAAAGTTGAGACCAATTACAGCAATTATACCATCTCATAAGCTTGTCTCTTGGTATATTACTAATACTAATGATAGAAAGGACAAGAGCCCTAGCTGGTCTGCTTCAGTGGATAGAGTGTCAGCCTCCAGACTGAAGGGTCCCGGGTTTGATTCTGGTGGAGGGTATATGTCCAAGTTGCGGGCTCTATGCCCAATGGGGGGTGTGCAGGAGGCAGCCAATCAATGATTCTCTCTCAACATTGATGTTTCTATCTCTCTCTCTCTCTCCCTTCCTCTCTGAAATCAATAAAAATATATCTTTTTAAAAAAGAAAGGACAAGAGGTGGGTGGACCACAAGTCTGAACCATATATTAATTAATACAGCAGTACTAATATACATGGCAGGCAAGAGAAAAGCTAAACATATACTACTCATCTTCCAGGTCTTAGCTCAGAAGTCCCCTCTTTCTGGAAACTTTTCAGGTTCCCCAAGTTCAGGTTAAGTGTCCCCACTTTGTGCACCATACTACTGCTTTCACAAGATTATCCCACTATGCTATAGTTGCCTTGCTATATCTACATTTTCCCAATGAAGCCACTGTGTCCTGTGCACCAAGCAAAATGCCTGGCACAAATGGGTGCTTTAGTAAATAAGCCCTTGTTAAAAAAGATTTGGATGAATTGTATAACAGCTCTCCTTATGGTATACAAGAATAATAAAATATGCAGATTTATCCAGAGTAATTAATATTAAGGAAAGGAGAAAAAAATATTCAAAGTAATCTGGAACACTGCAAAGATGCTAGGTTATTAGAAACTTCAATGAGAACTGCTCAAGACTGTCTATGAATTTAGAAAGGATGACTCGACATTACATAGCAAATTTTACTTACGTCTCTTTTAGAATAATGCACTGTAAAAAAATAAAGATAATATTTACAATTATTTTTAAATGAAGAATTTCACTCCATTGGGCTTATTCAAAGCAACCTATAATTCAACAGTATTTGTAATCAAATAAATTTGAACTAAAATATGTAATTTTCACTTGAAAAATGTGACTTTAAAAAAAAATGCCACTTATGGTTAAGATGTGGTTTAATCACAGGATGGTGTATATTTCAATATGGCTGGATCCCAGTTTACATTTGTCCTGATGTTCCACATGATTTAGCATTGGTTTGGGACTGAAGTGCCCAGATCGCATAATAAAGTATATGGTCACACTCAAATGGTACTCTCATATACTACTAAGAGCAACAACCTCTATAAGGAAAAAGGCTGGTTCTGCCTGGCCAGTGTGGCTCAGTGGTTGAGTGTCAATCTATGAACCAGGAGGTCAAGGGTCTGATTCCTGGTCAGAGCACATGCCTCGGTTGCCGGCTCAATCCCCAGGAGGCAGCTGATCAATGATTCTCTCCCATCATTGATGTTTCTACCTCTCTCTCCCTCTCCCTTCATCTCTGAAATCAATAAAAATATATGTAAGAAAAGAAAAAGACTGGTTCTAAGAACAGCTTCCACCTACTGAGCATTTTAATTTATTGTATTTTAATCAATAAATCAGATATTCCCCATACTTCCTAAGTAAGGTATTAGTTAAGTGACCACCACAACTCAAAGGCAGACTTTCCTTTGCTGGAAATCAGTAAAATTTGGGGGGAAAGGGGACAATATCAAGTTATATTTTTAAGTGGTCATCAAAAATGTTTATAATAACAAAAATGAGATACTACCTAATTCACAGCCATGTGTTCATACCTTCAAAAGTTTATAGTACCACTTCCACAATGGTGGTAAAGATCATTCAATAACACAATATGTAATATAATGTGAAACAGATACTTCAAAAGAATAAGAACATTAAAAATTTTAAAGCATATTTTAAAATTTTAGAAGGAAAAACACCAAATTATTTAACCATCGTTGTGTTAAAGAGACAAGATGGAGAATTTTTCCTCTTTTCCAAATTCTCTGAAATATTGTTCTATTAATTTTTTATAATCCAAAAATCATTTAAAAAAGAAAAACTGAGCAAGGGTTAAAAGTTCAAATAGAGTACATTCTGTTCTCTAACTCATAACAAAAATCACATGCTCACAAAAGTGATAGTTAAGTTTAAAGATATAGATAAGATAGGAAGAGAAAAACTAAAGAGTGGTGCAAGAATTTGAGGAGTTCAGTAACAGAAGCATTTCAAGAGGTAAACCAGATGTTTCTAAGGAACTGCACAGAGGGTCCAAGACACAGAAATTCATAATGTCGAAGGCTACGATTTGATCAAAGAGCATAAGAGTCGGGTCCATTTGCTGCAGAACTGTCCATTACACTGAAGGGATCAAGCCACACTAAGCTCTCAGCAAAACTCAAAATTAAAATCAGTTAAGGGCTGTTAAGAAAGTACAGGAAAGATGGGAAGACTACTACCTCAAGCATTTCATTGGGAAAAGGAAGCTTGGCAATCAGTTCAAAACAGAGAGGTCAAAAGCCTAATTTAAGTGAAAAAGTGTCTCATTTGAGGCCATAAAAATTTACTAAGAATAATTAGCAAATACACATTTTATTTGATTTCACTACCACCATGTCTTTCTCTCCAAGCATCTCTCTCCTGTTTTACTTCTACATAGATTAGAAAATGCTATAGACACTTTCTCCAAGGACTTCAAAAAGCAGATGGAAAACTTTAAAAAGATATTCCTGTCCCCAGAGGCAGCCCGGTTCAAATGTCCTCAAAACACTTTACAGGTCACATTTCAAGACGGTAGGAGATGCATGTTCTGGTTGAATTACTCATAATAGGTAAAAATTATTCTAAGTGTTTGGTCTATATCTAATAAATGTACCTTCCCTACAAAATTGAAATAAAATTTGATTAAGGACATGAAGGGCAGTATGAATACACTTGAGCAGGAAATGTTTGATATGGGGCGGTAAAGAGGGAAGTCTTATCTTCCAAATGCCCGTTATTTCTCTTCAACAACCTCACCAAGGAGATATATAAAAATGAAATGTTGCGATATATTGTTTGCTATGGTTGTAATGCATGAACTTTTCCACAGAGACCTCTGCTTAGATGATAATCATCTGACACTGAATTATGACTAGTACATTAAGTGCCTATCTAGAAAAAAATCAACTAAACTTGCATAAATATTTAAGGTCAAAATATCTCAAAGTACCTACCATCCTACTAAACAGTAACATTTTACAGATGGAGTCATAAAACAAAAACTTCAATAGATATCTGCTCTCTGATCAGGAATAAAAGTGGTCAGAGCCATACCCCCTACATTAAACAGAACACCTTTTCCTGGCTGCAATGCCCTATATAATGCATTTTATCTCCTTAATATGCCCACCATTGTTGAACTTCACTTATTATCAGTCTACTTGGGCTACCTTAACATAATATCATAGACTGGGTGGCTTAAATAACAGAAATTTATTTTCTCAGTTTTGGAAGGCAGAATGCCCAAGATCAAAGTACTGGTTCATCTGGTTCCTGGCGAGAGCCCTCTTCCTGGCTTACCTGCCTTCTTCCTTGTGGAGGGAGAGAGGGTACCAGCTCTCTGGTATCTCTTCGTATAAGGACACAGGTTCTATCGGACTAGGGCCCCACCTAATGATTTCATCTAACCCTAGTTACCTCCCAAAGACCCCAAGTACCATCACATTAGGGTTAGGGCTTCAACATATAAAATAAACTTTGGAGTGACACAAACATTCAGTTCATACCAACTTCTATTTAACTTTCTCAACTTGGCAATGGTGTGTATACATAGGGATAGATGACATAAGCTTAAATAAACTACAAAAATTTTTGAACTAAAAAAATGGTTGATGTCAATAGTTACAGAAAGGACTATAAGAAAACAGTATCAAAGGCAATGCAAAAAACATAATCTTTGGTTATCGTGAAGATGGCTTGTTTTGTAAACGCTAAGGTCGTGTCAGCACTGAGTAATGTACATATAACCCAACCAGGTTACATATATCCAGTTCTTTTTCATTTTAGCTATCTCTATCTTTTAAGGCACAAAGTGACTAATAGCAGCCTACATTTATTATTAGCATACACACTTCACATGTATTTATGATAATCCTCCCAATAGTTCTATGATGTGGGTACTGTTACCATCTCCATTTAACAGACAAAGGAAGTGTAAGTATTGCCTACTACAGTAGTATAATTTTAAAACACAGAGTTTAAAAGAAGAAAATAATACCTGTCTCTAACAATTCCCTGTTTTGAAAAAGGACTAATCACCTATCTGTAGTCTTTCGTTTGATTATTAATAAAAGAGCCTGTCGCTGTTCTGTTTTAATCTCAAAGAGAAGCATTTATGCTACAATCACTACAGAGAGCCACAGTGACTGATGGAAAGGATCAAGTTCTCACCAGTGGAAGTCTCGCAGACATAAGGGCTTTTTCCAAAATATTTTATTCAAAACAGGAAGAACAGAGAGTGTATCTTCTGAAACACATCCACTATAAAACTGTTCTTGCTGGAAGCCCTAAAGTGAAGATGTACGGCAAACACGAATAAAGCAAAGTTCCCAAAAGAAAAGACTGTGATTCTTCCCTTCCTTCAATTATTAAATTACCCAACAGCTATTCTATTCCTTTTACTCCAAAGAAACAAGATGATACATTTCTCCTTAGATACTACTGCTGTTTTTTCAAAGCAATAATCCTTAAAGTTACATAAAACTGCTGGACCATTACTGATGGGAAGGAAAAACACAGAAATCTGGAATATCATGAAATCTCTTCCAGACTCAGAATTATGACTAGTGCTAAAAATCAAAGATTGAAGGAAATAGATAACAAAATACTTCTTTTGAACTATAAGCATACACTACAGGAAGTATGCATAGCACGAAAAGAACACAGTATTTTATAGTGTTTATAAATCAACATCCTGCAGATGTTATGATTAAGAATATCCACAATTTGTTCAATTATGAAACGTTTTAAATTGTCAAATAAGCAAGAAACCTTTCATAGCTGCTTCAAATGCTCATTTGGAAAGAGCATGTAAATCATAAATATTTGTTGCACAATCAACAAAGAATATGACTAGTGTTTATTTCATAAGGGGTACTTCTTGAAATATATATTTCCCAAACTTTTTCATACAGAATGTAGACACAATATCAACTAGGAAAAGATTTATAAAATGTAGCTGCTGCAAATTCATTTGATATTATGCAAATCACCCAGTTTTTCAGGTTATAAAGGACTGTGACTTTTCTCTCTTATTTATAAACAACCACAGTATGTCTAAAATAAACATCAAATTCTGATTTCTTATAGTGTTTGATACAAGAAACTAACCAGAAGTTTGCCCTAAAGAGAAAGAGAACATCTGGTGAATGTGTAACATGCTTCAGGATCACATCTGCTGCGAAGTTAGCATTCCAGTGTGATAGCTATAATCTCCATGCTAAGTGGTAAAAGCATAACGGAGAATAAAAAGGTACTAAAAAGCATCTTCTTCAGCCACAGAGTGCTTTTTTTTTCTAGGCAATGTGCTAACAACTGGGCCTCACAGAGTGCTTGGAGAAATATTTCTGTAATAGGTACACACCAGTTCAAAACGTACCTATTCAATATACTACTTCTACCATGTAAAGGCTGATTACAGCCCTCTCCCAAGTATATTAATCAAGACAGGATGTATGCTATTTCTTGTCTGTGATTCATCAATCTACTCTGCTTTTATTTTTCAAATCACAATAAAACAATTGGGAGTAGAAGAAAGAGAAAAGGAAAACAGAGAAAGTGCAGATGACCAGAAGAGATGGCATTATTAACTCAAAATAGGCTACTTTCACGAGCACACCAGACTCAGCAGCCTTTCTCCTCCATTTAACTTTCAATGCTCTGCTATAAACAGCAACAACAAAATTCCATGCTTACTGCAGTATAAATTGCCTTACATTTGTGACACTTTTAAAAGCCCCTACTGTGCCATGAAAGGTTCCCAAACAAGGAAAGATCTGCACAGCAGGGGAGGAACCCACTTACATTTTCTAACAGCTGTGAAGGATCAGGCCCCTAGAGTAACAGAAATCAACTGCAAACTGAAAAGTGTTTAGAAATAAAATGTTTCCATCACCTCACACTATCAGCTACTTCCATTAGTACCCATGACAGAGACACTGGATTTTACCCAGCATTTTAATACAATAAACTTTACTGGCAGTAAAAAAAGAGAATACAATTACAGACTAGTTCTACTATTAAACACAGGAAGTCATCAATGAAAAGAATGAATAGATTTCCCATTTCTGCCTCTTTACTACTGGATGAAAACAACTAATTACAAAAGCCTTAGGGAATAGTTTACAAAAGTTATTTATGAAACTTATTTTGGGTCCCATATTCGGAATTAAAACCGTATTACTTAAGTATAAAACATTTATCATCACATCAGGAACTGATTTTATACCAAGTTCAAAGTCAATGATAAGCTCTATGGAGTTAATTTTGTATGTCTGTGGTGGTTCTGTGGATATCTTGACTACCTACTAATCAGAAAGGATAACATATCCTGGAAAATGAAAAATGAATGACCACTGGGTTCAAATCATCCGTATTACATGAAAAATAGGAGGATGTGAAAAGATATTCAAAGTCATTACAGAGTGAGTCCCAACTCCAATTCCAGATGATCTCTGCCAGTATTTCCTATCTCTATTTTTAGGCTCTGAGGTAAGAGCTGACAGCCAGCTGTAAATTAAGACTCAGTCCTTGCCTTCAAGCATTTCACAGTAGGTAAGAGAGCCACATGGTAGGCAACAATATCATGCAATAAATTCAACAGAGTATAGGGTGCAGAATTAACAAGAGGACAATGGGAACTGGGCATTAGAAAAGGCTTACAGAGGTTCAAAAAAGCCTGTGCTAGGTTTTGAAGGATGTTTAAGAGTTTGCCAGGCAAAAAAGTGAGAGCAGTCTTCTGGCCTGAGGAAACCACTATGCAAAGGCATAGAAGTGTGAAAGAATTTTTAGGGAACTCTATAAGCAATCTCATACTATGGAATGTACACAGGAGAAAGAACACGAAAAAAGGCAAAAACATAGGCCTGAGCCAAATTGCAAAGGGCTCCATCCAAGCCAGGAAAACTTGAGGTGCTAAAAAGGGGTTTTAGGTAGGGGAGTGACACTCTCAGACTTCTGTTTTAAGGTATCTCTTTGGAGTGCATGAAGGACTAATAAGAAAATATTTGGGCAAGAAAACCCATTAAGAAGCTATCACAGTAATTCAGGCAAGAGATGATAATGAAAACCTGAAGTTAATGTGAACAGACTGAGCAGTTAACATGAAACATGGAATATTCTCAACAACTTTACTTGCAACCTGCAAGTTTTCAAATAAACAACTGCTACAATTTATAATTACACTAGAGGCCCGATGCACGAAATTCGTGCAAGGGGCTCGACCCTCGCAGCCCTGGTGGCTTGCATCTACCCTCGCAGCCACAGCTTCATCCGGAAGGTCGTCCAGCTGTCCAGTCTAGTTAGCATATTATGCTTTTTTATTATAGATTATTTTGTTACTATCGCATCTAAAGACAAATAAATGTAGGAATTCAAGAAAATTGATTCAGCCATGTGATAGGATTTATAAAGTGTTTTCTACTTGGCTCTGATTTTTTTTTTTTTTTTTTTTTTTAGAAGGGCCAGGAGACATTTGTTTAATTGGGGCATTTTTACAGGGTTTTTAAACTGCACACTTCCAAAGTGTTTACCATGATTGCTCTTTCATTTCTGAATAATTTTCAAACCTACTGAAAACCACCTACATTTGAAAAACTTCTATGTACTTCATGATTCCTTCTGAAGATACTTATAATAGAAAGGCAGCCACAAAAGCAATCATTCATTCAAATAAGAAACCTAAAATGCCCAAGACACTAATCTAGAATGAATCAACTCTGGCTACTGCCTGCTTACACTTATAATACAAGCTAAGGATAGTTAAAAATAAGTACTTCAGAAGGTCAGGGGACACATTCTAACTACAACTTAATGAAACACAACAAAATGTTACTGGTCAATGCAAAGCAATGAAATATAAAGATAAGTATCATTTTGAGTTGGCTCAATTTAACACACAATTTCCCTCATTTTTACCTATACTAGAGGCCTGGTGCACGAATTCGTGCACAGGTGGGGTCCCGAAGAGGGTGGAGAATGGGGGGGCAGGACATGATTGGCCCTCCGGGTGGGCAGTGAGACACCCTATCCAGCCTGGGATCCGGATCTATCCCGCTGACATTTGTGCAAGTTGTCAGGAACCACCTGGCAGCCGCTTTTATATTGTTTCTTCCTTGAGGAGCATCTAAGGAAGGGAAGAAGCTGAGGTGCCTGAGGCCAACTTCCAGGAGGCCAGGAGTGCTGTTGGGATTGTGCCGGTGGCGCTGGTCCATCGATGCCTGGCCCGACCTGCAGGACTAATGAGGGAGTGAGTGGCTGCTGCCGGGCTGGTGGGCAGCCAGGACAGGTCGGTCAGCTGAGCAGCGCTACTGCTGTGTGAGCACACTGACCACCAGGGGGCAGCTCCTGCATTGAGCGTCTGTCCCCTGTGGTGAGCACATGTCATAGCGACTCATCAACTGGTCATTCTGGTTGTTCTGGTGATTTGGTTGTAACAAATGCTTAAACTTTTATAAATATAGATATAGATAGATGGTATTCACTTTATTGGGAAAAGCTAAAGAAACACCTGAATACCAGTGAAAAAGTTCCAAAAATTTTGCAACAAGCAACTACTGTCAAACTCACCACAAACAAATTAGACAGTAGTGAAATGTCTTCTCAAGTATAAGCTCTAAACACAGAATGGCATCTAATCTCTCCAGTATTCAAACCTTAAATAAGGGTTGTAAATGGCCAACTTTAACATACAAAATGTTTTGACATGTCCAGGGCTCTTAAAAGTCTAGAAATTTTACATAAAAACTGGAAATAATCCAAATGCCCACTGAGGAGAGAATGAATAAATAATGTGAAATAGTCATACAATAGAATGTAGCAAGGAAAAATGAATGAACTACAGTGAGGGTGAACCTCACAAATACAATGCTGAGTAAAAGAAGCAAGACATGAATAAAGACAATCTACACTAATAAAAGAGAAACGTGGTAATTAGCGTACGACCGCTACCCTTCCCATTGGCTAATCAGCATATCCTTATGCAAATTAACTGTCAGCCAAGATGGCGGCCGGCAGCCAGGCAGCTGGAAGCGAACATGAGGCTTGCTTGCTCCAGTGACTGCGAACCCCAACGTTCCCCGCCTGACTTGCTGGCCTCTGAGCTACAACTCTAAGAAACTATGTACTATGTTGCAAATAAGAAGATAAACAAAACTCCAGAAACCAGCTGGACTGAAAGCCAGGCGGACCGAAACTTTGTATCGATGTTTTCAGTAGCGAGGCCTCAGAGCTAAAGCTGGCCCAGAATAAAAAAAAAGAAAGAAAGAAAACAAGGAGCGGTTGGAAGCTTCAGTCACCTGCTTCCGGAAAACAGCCCTCAGCCCCTCACCCAGACTGGCCAGGCACCCCAGGGGGGACCCCCACCCTGATCCAGGACACCCTTCAGGGCAAACCAGCCAGCCCCTACCCATGCACCAGGCTTCTATTCTATATGGTAAAAGGGTAATATGCCTCCCGGCACCGGGATCAGCGTGACAGGGGGCAGCGCCCAAACCCCCTGATCGCCCTGTGGCTCTGTGTGTGACAGGGGGCGGGGCCACAACCTCCCTATCCGCCCTGCTCTGTTCGTGACAGGGGAAGGTGCCCCAACCCCCTGATCAGCCCTACTCTGTGCCTGATAGGGGGGAGCTCCCCAATCCCGATTGCCCTGTGGCTCTGTGTGTGACAGGGTGCAGCGCACCAACCCCCTGATCGCCCTGCGGCTCTGTGTGTGACAGGGTGCGGCGCCCCAATCCCCAGGCCCCCACGGGCCCTGCTCTGTGTGTGACAGGGTAGAGCCATAACCTCTCCATTGGCCCTGCCCCGAGTGTGACAGTGGCGGCGCCCCAACCCCCTGATCGGCCCTGCTCTGTGGGTGATAGAGGGTGGCGCCCCAACCCCCCTCCACGGGCCTTGCTCTGTGTGTGACAGGGTAGAGCCATAACCTCCCCATTGGCCCTGCCCTGAGTGTGGCAGGGTGCAGTGCCCCAACCCCTGATCTGCCCTGTTCTGTGTGTGACAGGGGGCGGTGCCCCAACTCCCCTATCGGCCCTACTCTGTGAGTGACAGGGGGGAGCTCTTCAACCCCCTGATTGGCCCTGCTCTGTGTGTGACAGGGTACGGAGCCCCAACCCCCCTAATGGGCCCTGCTCTGTGAGTGACAGGGGGCAGCGCCCCAACCCCCTGATTGGCCCTGCTCTGTGCATCACAGGGGGTGGCGCCGCAACCTCCCCATCGACCCTGCCTTGAGTGTGACGGGGGCGGTGCCCCAGCCTCCGAATCAGCCCTACCCTGAGCGTGACTGAGGGTGGCATCACAACCTCCCGATCCGCCCTGCTCTGTGCATGACGGGGCAGTGCCCCAACTCCCCAATCGGCCCTGCTCTGAGCCTGACCAGGGGCTGCACCTAGGGATTGGGCCTGCCCTCTGCCACCCGGGAGCAGGCCTAAGCCAGCAGGTCGTTATCTCCCGAGGGGTCCCAGACTGCGAGAGGGCACAGGCCGGGCTGGGGGACCCCCCTCCTCCCCCCGAGTGCACAAATTTTTGTGCACCGGGCCTCTAGTACATTTATAAAATTCAGAAACAAAATTAAATTCATAATGCATACAAACATAGCTGATAAAATTAGGAAAGATTAAGCTTCAAAAAAGTCAGAATACTCATTACTTCTAGGGCCGTGGTCGGCAAACCACGGCTCGTGAGCCACATGCGGCTCTTTGGCCCCTTGAGTGTGGCTCTTCCACAAAATACCACGTGCGGGCGCACACGTACAGTGCGATTGAAACTTCGTGGCCCATGTGCAGAAGTTGGTTTTCGGCCTGGGCGAGTCTATTTTGAAGAAGTGGCGTTAGAAGAAGTGGGGGGTGTCGGTTGGTCGGGCGACGGGAGACGCGGCTCGGGGGAGGCGGTGTGATTCATGCACGAGTTGAGTGAGCCAATCGGTCAGCAGTCTCACTGTGCAGTGGTTAGTGCTAGTCGCATCCGCAAATCACGCATGGGTGACAAAAGTACCTACTCGAAACATAAAGTTACCTGTATTTTTCCAACCAGCTGCAAATCCTACAGGTATTTTTGTCATCAATTTAAGAATTGTAATTCTTTTGTGTTGGTGGCTTTATTATTATAAAATTAAACATTTTTTAGGTGCCCTGTTTGACAAGGCTATAAAGAAGAAGCACAAACAAAAACGGAAGACGAAAACCGTGAATTTAAAGTTGAATGGACCGAGACTTTCGCGTTTATTCAAAACTTAAATGGCCTTCCAACCTGTCTTATTTGTCAGGAAAAATTGGCCCATAACAAGAAATCAAATTTGGAGAGACACTTTACAACTAAACACGTGTCATTTAGTACTAAATATCCTGTCGGTGATGCAAGGAAGAAAGCAGTTGAGGAACTTCAGAAAAGTCAAGAAAAATCAAGTTCTGTATTTACTGGATGCAATCTTCCAACAATGTTAATATTGCAAGTTTTGTAATTAGTCAAGAGATTGCTAAGAGAGAAAAACCATATACAGACGGTGAATACATAAAGAGTTGTTTTATAAATGCATCCGCAAAGCTATTTCGGAATTTTAAGAACAAAGCAGATATTCTAAAAAAAATTAAAGCGTTACCATTGTCTGCTAAAACAGTGAAAGATAGAACAGTCATCTTTGAATATAACCAACCAGCAAGTCGAAGATCTTAAATTGGTTTCAGCTTTATCAATAGCAGTTGACAAGTCTTGTGACATAAATTATACAGCGCAAGTTTCACTTTTTGTACGATTTATTTCATCTACAGGTCCTAAGGAAGAACTTTTAGGATTATTGCCACTCAAAGGTCAAACACGGGGAGAGGATACAGCAAATGCTGTAATTGAGTGCATTGAAAAACATCATATTCCACTCGATAAAATTGTCTCAATTTCAACAGACGGGTCGAAAAGTATGACCGGCGTAAGAAACGGGTTTGTTGCTATTTTGAAAGAAAAAATTAATCACGAGATACTTACTTACCATTGCATCATTCATCAAGAAGCGCTTTGTGCACGACATTTCCAGAAGAAATTTGCAATGTTATGGAATTGGTGATTAAGATTATCAACTCCATTATAGCTAAGGCTCTTAATCAGGGGTCCTCAAACTTTTTAAACAGGGGGCCAAGGCCAGTTCACTGTCCCTCAGACCGTTGGAGGGCCGGACTATAGTTTAAAAAAAAACTAGTCAGCTGCTAAGCAACAGACAGAGGCAGCAAAAACACCCAGCGGGCCGCAGTTTGAGGACCCCTGCTAATCATCGCCAATTTAAAGAATTTTTAGTTGAAATGGAGAGTGAGTACGCAGATCTGCTGCTGCATAACAAGGTACGTTGGTTATCAAGAGGAAACGTTTTGAAACGTTTCGCTTCCTTATTAACAGAAATTAAAGCATTTCTCCTTGAGAAGGGTGTTCACTATCCAAAACTAACGATCAGTGGATCCAAAAATTTTATTTCATGGTAGACATTACATCTCATCAAAATCAGCTTAATCGTAAACTACAGGGGAAAGGAAACACAGTTTTTTCGATGTTAGAAGAAGTTATTTCATTCGAAAACAAATTATCTCTTTTTGTTCAAGATTTTCAAAGAGAAACTTTGATTCACTTTCCAAGCCTGTTGAAACATCGCCAAGAAAATAATTCTGATATTGACATTTGCTATTTCAAAACAACACTTTTAAATATGAGGGAAGCTTTTCTCAACAGGTTTCAGGAATTCAGAAACAGCAAAGCGACGTTTGCCTTTGTTAAACCTCTCAATGCTACTGTAACAGAATTAAATTTTTCTTCCTTTAATATTGACATCGGCAACTTTGAAATGTAATTGCTAGATTTAAAAAAACAAAGCACTGTGGAGCTCGAAATCTGAACATCTTTGTGCTGATATAGAAATATTGGAGAAAAACAAATGTGAACTTAGTTCACAGCACAAGTGGTCTGCTTTGAAAGACCTGGAGAAGGAAGATATGTTGATTTTTAACACCTGGAATAGTATTCCTGACTCATATAATCAACTGAAAAAACTAGTGTTTGCTGTTCTTTCCTTATTCGGGTCTACATATTTATGCGAACAATCATTTTCAAGCATGAACCTTATCAAGAGTAAATTGAGAAGTCATCTTATTGATGAGAACCTGGAATCGTGCCTAAAATTAAAAACAACATACAAACCTGACTTACCCAAACTTTCCAAGGAGATGCAAGGCCATTGTTCACATTAGTGTTTGTCAGTCATTGTCATGATTTAATTTTATGGATATTGTAAGGTAAATTGTAAGGAATTTAATTTTATCAATAATTTTATAAATATCATTATTAAGTAATATCGTTATTAAGTATGATATCAAGTTTTACTCAATGTACCTATAGTTTAACTAAGACTTAAAACTTTAAGTAAAGTTTATTAAATTAATTTTAGGGAACGTTGTGGAGTGAAAGAAGATGTAGTGTCGAGGATTGAGAAAGG
Source organism: Myotis yumanensis (assembly GCF_028538775.1). Classification (NCBI taxonomy): domain Eukaryota; kingdom Metazoa; phylum Chordata; class Mammalia; order Chiroptera; family Vespertilionidae; genus Myotis; species Myotis yumanensis. The sequence goes on along the minus strand of NW_027223766.1, from coordinate 31,688,339 downwards.
TATGTTGAGATGGTTTGGACATATAGAGAGGATGAACGAAAGGAGATAGACGAAACAAGTATACAAGACAAGTGTGGATGGGAGAGTTGGAAGGGGTCGACCTCAGCGAACGTACCTCAATCAGATTGAGGACGTTTTTAGCAAAGGCCAGCTTAGGAGTACCCTAGTTAAGTTAATAACAATGTACCTATCTATATAGTTTAAGTTTAAAAAATTTGGCTCTCAAAAGAAATTTCAATCGTTGTACTGTTGATATTTGGCTCTGTTGACTAATGAGTTTGCCGACCACTGTTCTAGGAGAACACAGGGAGATGTAATCAGGCAGCATAACAGGGAGACCTCTGATGCTACCCATGTTTTATTTCTTGACTCAAGAAGTAGTGGCTATGTGGATATTTGCTTTATAATTAGTCACCAAAACTGCATTTGTTGTATGGACTTCTCCTGTGAATATATTCTGCAATAAAAATGTTTTTAAATGGTATATTTAAAAACTTTTTTAAATGAGGCAAAAAGCTCAGAATTTTAATAGATTTTTTAAAAAATGTCCACACAGAAACATGTATACAAATGTTTACAGCAGCATTATTCATAATAGCCAAATGCCCATCAATTGATAAATAGTAAATAAAATGTGATTACTCAGCCATAACAAGGGATGAAATTCTAATACATGCTACAATATAGATGAACCCTGAAAACATGCTAAAGGAACTTAGCCAGACACAAATGGGCAAATGCTGCAAGGTTCTACTTATAGGAGGTACCTAGAGAGGAAAATAGATTAAAGATTACCAGTGGCTTGACAGGGGGAGGGGTGGCAGAGAAGGAATGATAAGTTACAGCTTAAGAGGCACAGAGTTTCTGTCTGGAATGATAAGAAACTTGAGGAAACAGTGGAAATGAGTATAAAACATAATGGCTATAATTAATGTCACTTAATTGTATACTTAAAATTGTTAAAATGACAAATTTTGTTTTTGCATTTTACCATAGGTATATAAAAAAATTAATGAAGTACTGATACATGCTACAATATGGAAGAATTTTGAAAACATTATGCTAAGTGAAAAGTCAATCACAAAAAACCATATGATATATGATTCCATTTATATGTAATGTACAAAACAGAAAAATCTATGCAAACAGAAAGTAGATTAATGGTGGTTTAAGGCTAGAGGTGGAGGCTGGGAGACAGAGATGTGACAGCTAAAGGGCACAGGTTTATGAGGTGATGAAAATGTTCTAAAAGTGACTGTAGGGATGGCTGTACATACCTGTGAATATACTAAAAACCACTGAATTGTATACTTTAAATGGGAAAATTACATGGCAGAGAAAGTGTACTTCAATAAAGTTGTTAAAAATAGTAATGTGTAAAATTGATCAATACAGGTGAGAACAATTATTCTAGCTTCAAGTTTAGAAGTAATAATGTAGTTGGAACAATCCTCCAAATTATATTTGTAAATGAATATAAATTTCTGAATTAAATAAATATGCCCATCAGCAGAATGTAGGAACAAGTTACATTCTTTCATCCAATCATTAATTACAATGAGTGTTTTTAGAACAAAGAACAAATGGAGCCAATGAAAATAAGCTTAATACACAAGAGCTGAGTAATATAGATTGTATATGTTCAGATAAGATAGATACAATGTGATGCAGATAGTTACCTTAATGCTTCAAAGAAGGAAGCATTAGCTAAAACTAACTCATGGAACTGTATTCCAGCATAGTAACAGAGAGTGAGAAAATAAATGTTTTTCTCCACAATTCCTGTATTTATCCCATGACCATGCCCACACTGCCTTTATAGCAATAAGAAAATCCCATCTAATGCAAAGGTCTTAACCCTACCAGACCGTTGTACTGATTTTTAGGTAATTTCCACACAAAGGTGGAATATTGGCGCTAGATGAAAGGTAGATGAAAGGTAGACCTATTTTCTACAATGTCTCCAAGTTCCATCTTATTCTAACCACTTGTTTGCATGTAACTAACATTTTTCTATATCATGTTGGTTTTTTCTCTTTAATGCTCAGGAGCCCAGGTATAGGGGACAGTTAGGTTCAGGGCCTCAGGTCTGGTAGACTTAAAAACTAGAGTTAATCTCCTTAAGGCGTGTGCCTAGTTGTGCATAGGTACTTTTTTTTTTTTTTCCCCCTGAAGAAAAGGTCCATACCTTGGGAGAAGCGGTGTGTAATGGCCCAGAGCAATGTCCAAGCCTAAACAGGATAAGAAAGGTGGTCAACAGAGGGTGGCTGGCATGGGGAGTCAGAGATTCTGTCAAGTGAAGAAGGTGGGAGAGTGGGGAACAGTCAGCATCTGAGCAAGGTAAGGAAGGCAGGGCAATCCATGGGTGGGTGGTCTGGCCAACTGGGGTAAGGAAGGTGGCATGGGAGATTGGATGGCATGTGGAGAGCTTGAGAAGGGGAGGAAGGCATCTGCACAGGTAAGGTGCAAATGCAAACATAGATCAGTCACATACAGGAGAAATTAACCAAATAAATAAATGTATTATAATTTGGGCCAGTATTTTCACTGCCAAAGAAGGGAATTACTTATATGGAAAGAGAGAAAACTAGAATAAACTCTGTTGTAGTACACTGGAGTTGGACATTTCAGTGTGAACTCATGGTTTCAGTATAGGTAAATATAGAAGTAACATATTTATCTGTATGTTATTGGTGAACTTAAACACATACATTCCATAGGTATGTCAGCATAAAAGGTCCAGAAGTAGTGCTACTTCAATAGCAATGAGCACACTCAGTGCCCAGTTCTTGTCTCTTTTTTTTTTTAAATATATTTTATTGATTTTTTACAGAGAGGAAGGGAGAGAGATAGAGAGTTAGAAACATCAATGAGAGAGAAACATCGATCAGCTGCCTCCTGCACATCTCCCACTGGGGATGTGCCCGCAACCCAGGTACATGCCCTTGACCGGAATCGAACCTGGGACCTTTCAGTCCGCAGGCCGACGCTCTATCCACCGAGCCAAACCGGTTTCGGCCCAGTTCTTGTCTCTTAAATAGCATTCTTCTCCAGGAGGATATAGGGCTCCTTTGAGAAATAACTGTGACACAGAAAATATGAAATGAGTCCGGATATCATGTTATGTCATACAGCAAGGAAATGCTTGAAAAATTGACTGGGACATCGCAAAAGGACACAACTATCCTGAATGGAATCCTACTGATCAAAGCAGGGATAAAACAAACACCAAAGTAAATAATAACTATAATAACCCATTGAATTAAAGAGAAAACCATTAGTATTTATAGATATTTTAAAATATCCCTCCCCCAGCCCGGCCAGTGGGCTCAGTGATTGAGCATCGACCCATGAATCAGGAGGTCACAGTTTGATTCCGAGTCAGGGATTATGCCTGGGCTGAGGGCTTGATCCCCAGTAGGAGGCAGCCGATCAATGTTTCTCTCTCATCATTGACGTTTCTATCTCTCTCTCCCTCTTCCTTCCTCTCTCTGAAATCAATAAAAACATATTTAAAAAATATATATGTATATACAGATATATATATATATATCCCTCCCCCCAAATACTAGAAAATGGTTCTTGCCTGACACTATTCAAACTTTTCTAGCTCTAATATCCTCCTATATAATAAAAGTATAATATGCAAATTGTTCCTTTGACCAGGAGTTCATCCGGGAGTTCAAACAGGGGACAGGGAAGGCTGGGGGAAAGGAGGGAGGCCCTGGCCACAGCCGCTAGGGACCCTACCAGTGCACAAATTTCATGCACTGGACCTCTAGTAATTAATAAATAGGAATAATGATTGAAACTTAATAGAAGATAAGCATATTTCATGACTGCATCAAGGATCAGACTCCATAGCACAGTAGAAAGTGTTTCTGCCTAAAATATAGAGTTCCATGATTAGGGCTTCAAAATACTTACAATACAGTTGTTTTTTGTTAGCATGATATTGAATTTCTATTATACGCTCATATATTTCATCGCTGTATCATGCTTACCCTTCTTGAGGAAAAAAAAGCAAAATAATTTGTGAGGGTAAAATTGATGAAGTGTAAATATGATTACAAAATATATGAGGCAGAACAGCCTTGCTCAAAAACAGAATGAAAAGCACAGAAACCCAAAAAGTTTTTTTAAAAAAAAAAACAAACCAAATAAAACAAAAACAGTATATGCAGCTAAACACAAAGGGCAAGCACACCAAGCCTCCTCATCACATGTTCCTTCATACAATAAGGGCACAGAAGTAGTAGTGGCTTTTCCAAAGAGTTGCAGATTTCCTTAAAGGGCCTGAATAAAATTTTTTAAAAAGAAGACATTTTTAGATTTTTAGAAAAATGTATATTTTTTAAATGCATGCCTATTTGAAAACCACTGTTGCCTTTACAGACTCAAATGCTGGTAGTTGCTGGCTTTCCACCTCTGTTCTACTATCAATTCAAATACCTTCCTACAGACTGGAAACAGAGTGAAGTTCACTCCACCAGTGAGCTTATAAATTAAACTGGAATTGTCAGGATGACCACAACCTTCTCGGTCTGTACTCAAGCCACTGTCCCATTTCCTACAAGGAGGTGAGGCTCCCCTTGCACTATGTTACAAACTTATTTTTTTACCCCCTTCTCCGGAAACCACTAGCTGAGCCTGTCCTCCTCACTGAATTAGTAATGGTTTATGTTTCTTCCCTCAGGGTCTAAACCTTTATTTGTTCCTATTAAATATCACGCTGTTTAAAAATCTTCTAAATTTTGACTTGCCCTGATTACTTGAATTATACAATGCAAATTAGTCTACTCAATAAGGCTTGATCTTGACATTTGATAAGCATAATCTCAATTGATTAAGTTAAATTATGCTGTGGTGGGAGATAAGGCCCTATACATTTCATTTGCCTCCAGGTGTACAATAAACCCAAAATTGATGCCAAAATGTACCCAAAATTATGCATTTGTTAAAAAAAAAAACAATTTCTACTACGCACTGCCTTTATGTTTTACATACATTTTCACTTAATTCCCAGAACAACCCTAACGGGTAAATGTATTATCACAGTGACTATCAGATCAGATACAAGTCTAATTCCAGAGCCTATGCCTCCACTACCATTCCTGAGGGCCACTATCATGACTACTAGATAGCTATGATTTCACATACAAAATAAATATAATAGTAGTTATTTTTACCATAGCTTTAACATGTTGATCAATCTGATATAAATTTGACATGGCTGATTATTCAAAGAAGTAAACCATACACATTTCTTTTAAAATGAACTTATGCCAAAATTTTCCCAATCATAACAAGTCCAGTCTACAAGTCAAGTTAGGTGTCACTCACTGATGCAAATTACTGCTTTACTCAGAAGGCATCAAATTTCTCATATCTACTCCTTCTCTTCATTCCCATTACCAATGCTCTTCCTTCAGTCTAATATTTTTTCTTAAAATAGATCTGAGTATTGTCATAATACTCACAAAAGCCTGCATAGTTGCCCACTGTCAATGGTACAAAAGGCCAAACTCTTGAACAAAATGGTCACAACTATCTCCATTTTATAAATGAGAAAACTGAAGCTTAAAAGACTAATGTTTAACATACCTCTCATGCAGTAGCTCTTATTTCAAAACCTCTCTCTACCACCTATCTCTTTCCTCATTCTGGGAAATCCTAATTTCTCATGTCAGCTCCTACTTCTTTAATGTCACCAACCCCTAAATTTCATTGTTTTAAGTTTTTTTTATACTGAAAGATTAAAAGACAGTGTTAATAGCAGTAGCTCATCTTAGTAAAGGACATAGTGGGGGGGCTGTGAAGAATTTGTATATAGAAATTTTGACTTGCCCTGATTACTTTACACACATATGTGTATATGTATACACACACACGGGTGTGCATACCTAAACCCACTGAGTTACAGGTCCACTATTCTAAAATCACCCAACTATTATCATCTTATGAATTATTACATACATATATATATATATATATATTATATATGGCTTAGATGATATACATTTACATTTTATTACATAGTTCAATTTCCCAATACTTTTTGTTATCAGTAAAACACTCAACATCTGATTCCTCTAAGCTCAAAAATCTTTTCCTTAAATATCACCAAACAGTTTAATGAACACACAGGTGCTGTTATCATGCTCTTCTAAGGGCAAGGGCCCATAAGATCAATGGCAAATGACAATGCCGACTTTTTTTTTAATGGAAAGAATGAAACAGAAGGCAGAATATTTTAACAGTCTTAAGTAGCCATTGATAATCTGGCACTAGAGCAAGAACTGCTTAACTGCCCAGGGAAAAGAGCAGGTGAGAAAATTCATCCTTTGGGCTGGTGGCAATGGCAGCTGAAACAAAAGATTAAAACTCACTTATTAATCTCCTAAAATCTTCAAGTTCTTTTAAAAAATTCACTTTTTAGCTACAACTTAGCAGAGAAATCAATCAATGGTCAAATGCAAGTATGACTTACTGTTCATATTTCCAGTGGATCAACCAACATGAAAGGAAGAAAAGAAGGAAGGAAGGAAAGGAAGAAAGAGATTTATACAATTAGAAGGGAAGCCAGAAAGGCATCCATAAGTAAAATGGGCATCCAACAAGGAAGTTAAGTTTAGCACATTTAGGGTTCAGAGAGGTCCCTTTTTAATGCAATAGCGAGGTTAAACTTAACATTGGCACTTTTAAACACCTTTTTTGAGAAATAGGAAGGGATTTTCTATCACTGCTAATTTACTTAGAAATTATATGCTTTCCCAAGTTAAGTCCACCCTTCTAAATATAAAGTATGCTCAAAACATTTAACCAGCTATCTTTAATCATAAAATAAGACTTCTGGTCTAAATTTGTTTTTTAAAATTCTTTTCTTCTAATCAGTTCTCCTTCAAAGCTAACAAGAAAAAACGCTTTTTCTAAATACTGTATTAAAATTAAGAAAGAAAATATTCCCTAATCACAAACAAAATTAAAACAAAGGAAACCAGAACAGTAAAATTTTTTGTCATGTTATTCAAACACTGTTAATACTATTCCACTTCCTACAGGATCAAGTTTAACTACTTTAGCTTTGTATTCAATTCACAAACTCTTTTTTTCAGTTCTAGCCATTCATCAAATATTTTATTGAGCTTTTACCATATGCCACTACATACAAGGGAAATAACCAATCAGTTTTAGCCCCTGAACTCAATGTGCATCCAGTCTAGTAAAAGTGAACAATAATTGAGAAGATAATTAAAATATAGTCTGATAGTACTCAAAATATTTATTACTGGGGTGTTTTTTCATACATCTACAGAAATTGTTAGACATTCCTCCCACCAAAAGGTGCAACTTAGCTCCCCTCCTCTTGAGTATGGGCTGGACTTAGGAGCTAACTCACTTCTAGGGAAAATCAGTAACTCTTCAATGAAGAAACCTGGAAGTCACCCCTTAAACCAAGTGAACAAGGTTAATATCACCAATACTAAGACATGTTGAGAGAATGTGATGAGAAGGCACTTCACTTCTATTCTTCCCCCAAATCCATAACCTCAACCTAATCATAAGAAAACATCAGACAAGCCCAAATTGACAATGGGCAAAATAGCTAAGAGTACTTTTCAAAAGTGTCAAGGTCAGAAAAAAGAAGGATAAGACACAGATGGAAACAGACTAAAGAGACCATGACAACTAAATGCAATATGGTATCCTGAATAGGACCTTGGAACAGAACAAAATCTAAATAAAGTCTGTAGTTTAGTTATGGTGTTATACCAATTCTTAGTTTTGACAAATGCACCAAGGTTATATAAGATGTCAATATTAAGGGAAGTTGGGTAAAGGTATACAAGAACTCTTTGCAAACTTCTGTAGGTCTAAAATTATTTCAAATTAAGAGATTTAAATGTATATAATCTGGTAAGTACCATCAGGAATAAGCATATAGAGCATGCAGCGAGGGCAGTTTCAAGGATATTGGGGGGGGGGGGGGGGGCGTGGTGGAGGGGAGAAGGGGGATGCATGTCTGAGGATAAATTGAGTCCTGAAAATATAAGGAGTTAATCAGCAGGGGTGAAGAAGAAGGATACCATCCAGGAACAAGACAGAACAAAATGGCTTAGTACAGCTAATACTTTCCTTAGCAGTACAAGAGATAAGCTCAGAGAGAGATGCAGGAACCACATCTTCAATATGCAGCTCAAATTCCACTAGTTTAACCTAGTGCTGAAGTGACTTCTCTTCTGAAATCATTTCCTATACCAACCATTTGGCTATAACCACATACTGCCTGAAACAACAGTATAGTACTTACTTCATAAAGTAGCCACAGAATTAAATGAATGCATATTAAGTACTCAGCACAAGGATTGGCACATGGCAAGTGCTCAATAAATGTTAGTAATTACGACTGTGGTTGTAATGTTATCGTTACCAGTATAATAAACACTAAGGAAGAAAATGACAACATTGAGAACATTGCCTCCCAGTGGTTAACTTTCAAGGCTTTTACTTTGTAAAGATCTTTCCCAGTTAAGAAGATAGAGGAAAAAGAAAGCCTGATACTGCTCTAATAACTAGTAAAACTATTTATTTTACTGATATTAAACTCTTGATGTACAGTTGCTGTTTTATGCCATACACAGAAGAGTGAGGATAGTCCACTAACATGAAGAGATCCTTGAAGCCAATACTCAAATAAAGTTTAAGAGCTGCATAAAAGGGAAGTCCAAGGAATGTCCCTAAAACTTCAATATATCTTTTCCTAGTTTCTTAACTTTGATACTTTAAAGCTGGAATATTTCAAACATCCAAGAAAGACCAGAGAACCTATTTAAGGCTATTTTAAAGTAAATTATTTCAAGCATTTTTTTTTCTTCGTCTCTTAAATAAGTTCATAGGTTGTGTGCCGATATGTAGCTCTCGCACTGGTAGCATACTCTGTGACAGTGGTCAAAGTTGTATTTACCCTAAATGTAAAATTCCAGGGAGTTCCTCTATTCAAAAGGCACTTTGCAGTGGAAAAGAACTATGCCAGTAACACTGCATCACCCCAGAAAAAGTTAACTGCTATACCAAATATTTCTGATACTGAAATGCTGATGAGCTACTATGAATGTTCTCCAACATCTGATTGGTATTCTGTCAGAAATGGATCCTAATCTACCTGCATGATCTCAGATACACAAAAGTATATTGAAGATGGTATAGTATATAAGTAAAGCAAATGTCCTTCTGTATGAAAAGTTACATATTAAGGCACATAATATATAACATATACCCAAATTTTAAAAATAACAAAAAATAGACACCAGAAAAATTTATTTATGAAGGTTATCTAGTAGCATGGATAAACTTTCTTGGAAAAAATAAACCAAGCTCAGTTCCCATAAATATTTCAAATGCAATACCAAGAAGAAAGTCCTGATTAAGTTACAGAATTATAAAGAGCATGATAGTCATCAATTCAGCTAGTTTACTACATATAACTTAAAGCCCTTGAGTTCCGTAGTCTCTTGCTGCCTTAATGAGTAAGACCCTAACTCAGGGGTGGGCAAACTTTTTGACTCAAGGGCCACAATGGGTTCTTAAACTGGACCGGAGGGCTGGAACAAAAGCATGGATGGAGTGTTTGTGTGAACTAATATAAATTCAAAGTAAACATCATTACATAAAAGGGTACGGTCTTTTTTTTTTTTTTAGTTTTATTCATTTCAAACGCCCACGGCTGCCCTAATTCCTATAAGGCTCTGAAAGACACAGCCCTTTAATGTCTCATTTAGCAGGATTTATTCACCCAAACTAGCTTTCTGAGAGTTGCCAAACAATGCCAGGCTCATTCCCATTTCAGGAGTGGCCTGTGCACTTGTTTTGCTTCTACTACTAGTTTTTCACACAAAAGCTCTTTCTTATCCTTCACTTCAAATAAATTCACTATATCCGTCGGTTAATATATCTACTAGAGACTCTCTGAGGGACCTGTTTAAGGTGGGGCACCACCCATTAAAGCATCTGTTTATTTCTTCCACAGTACTTAGCACAAGTTGCAAATATTTTATTTGTTTAACTATATATTACTGTCTCTTTCCTCCACGTATTCATCATGTTCTCCACTATCTGGCAAAGTTCCTAATATAGCTGGCAAGGTTCTGCTAAATGAGTGAATCCAACAAGTTGCAAAAACTATCCTTAAGATGGGGCACAACAGCCTAAGGAAACCCACCCATGAATGGACTATTCTGCTGGAAGAATGAAGTGAAGTACATTTACTTCACTCATTTCTATTTTTAGCAATCTTAGTTCTATCCATTGGAGCTTTATAATAAAGTTTAATTCTCTTTCTTAAGACAGCCCTAAAAATATCAGTGTGTGTGTGTGTGTGTGTGTATATATATATATATATATATATATATATATATATATGACTATTCCAAACCACGTATGTACTTTCAAAATGGTCCAAGCGGCTGCCTGATTTAAAATCTTAAATATTTAATATTTCAGTAAATGTGCAGGAATCCCCCTGGTGGTTATCAACAGCTTACATTTTCTATACCCATCTGCTCTGCCACACATCCCGTTATCACAGAACAAGTGCTTTTCACAGTGATTCAAGAGGGAAAGGGATGACAAACAGGAATTTAATTCTCCTAGAATATGTCAGATATTAAAATTATTTGATACATGAAGCCAAACCCTCAAAATGTGTATATACCCTTGAACTCAATCTTTTGCCATTTTTTCCATATCTCTCTCTAGTATTCACCTTTTCAATTCTTATTGCTACTATCCACATTTCATCCAAACCCTCATTATCTGCCTGTTTTTCCTGCCACTAGTCACGAAATATTGATTTTATACTATCACATCTCTGCTGGGGAACCTAGGATAACTCACAACTGCTTCAAGTTTTAAGCTTCTTTTCCAAGCATCAAAGCCTTCCGTAATCTGACCCTGTTATTATTTCAGACCATTCCCCTAAACTAACTCTTTGCTGTAATCAACGTATCTTCTCATTTCTCTATGCTTGTACCACATGCTTGTTCCTAAATCTATCCCTCTGCCTCTTACATGAGTTCATCTTGCCTAAATCAATGAGTGTTCACATACCTCTAAAACTTAAAGTGCTACTACCTTATTTTCAAAAAATAAGAATGTTACAAATTCTTGGTAAACAATCTTTCCAAGGTTCACATCTTTTCCTATTTTTAATACTTTTTTTCTTTTTCTTATCAGGGAAAACAAAAAGGCTGTTGTTTCACTGCCAAGGGCAAATCATTATTAAAAAAAGACCATCTTAAGTTAGCCCTTAACAAGATTTAAAAGTTACACTGGGACATGGAAACTTCTAGCCAAATTACAGCAGTTGTAAGAGTACTCAAAAATCAAAACTGAAAATTAATGAGTATGCGAATAAATCTACAAAGCATTTTACATGTATTATTCAAAATGGCACTTAATAATGATTATCATTATGCTAGCAGTAATTTAACATCTTAAATTATTAAATATTCCCTGTCCTTCCTTTACTAGTCAAAATGAAAATTTATTTTCCCAAGCTAAAACATTTGCTTAAATACATAACAAAGATGCCATTAAATACCTGTAAAACACTACTTCTATAGTAAAGAAAATTAGTGGAAAGTCTGTTGATTTTGATGACTAAAAATTTCATTCATCTATTTTGGACTAACTAAAGTATAAAATTTCAAGTTCAAAGACAAAGCAGGATGATTTATCAAACAAATTAAATTCTGTGATTAGTATAATTCATTCATTATGGGTGAAGTAGTTAAAAATCTTCCCATAAATTCTCAAAGATGTTCATCCAAACCACTTAATATCAACTAAAGGGAAACCGATAGCAATACTATATTCTCAAAATATGAAATATATATTTTAAGTGTATATATTGATACCAAACAATAATTATACCCAACATCCTTATAGTACTCCATTACCACATGATAAACAAAAGTGTGATTATGATCCAAGCAAAAACTAAAGAGAAGCAAGGTCAGAAGAACTTGATATTCAACTGCTATACTTTCAGTTTTTCATTTTATGTTTAACAGATTTTCTCATTCTATGACGACTTGCTTAGTTGTTAACTTGTACCTATGCAGAATTTTTGACTTGGCTAGAGCCTTTCTTTTCCTTTTTTTTTTAAATATCTCTTTGCAGTGAAAGAAATTATGATCTAAATCACAAAGATGACAAGAAAACTTAGCAATTTAAATAGACAAGCCTTGAAATAATATTGTGATCAAAGTATCAAGCAGCCTAATAAAACCCAGGTGGCTCAGGCTTATCATATATGGTACTCATTACCACAATTGCACTACTTAATCTACTTCCTGGTGTCAACAAAAACTCTCTGCTATTAATTCCCCCCAGTTATGGATCTGCTTAAGTTACTGAAGTTTGCTGATAAGACAATTCTTTGTCTAAAAACATTTTTAAAGAGAGCAGGTTTCATTTTAAATGTTTTAGAACTGGAGCCATGCTTGGTAAAAACCACAGAAACCACAATGGCTTTGTATTATTAGTCATCTATATAAGGTTATGTTAATTTCTAAGGAGGTACCAGATGATTCATAGTTAACACAGTTTTATAGGGTTCACATGTTTACCTCAAGAAGGTAACCATATGCACACAAAAAGAACTATTTTACAAGTTATAAACCTCAGATTGAAATGAGATTTATCCAGTGACAAAGGAATACAGGTTAGATTCTGCCAGTCATGTCCTCTTATTCATACACAAATTCTCCATCATCTGGTTCCCTGTTGGTTACAACTTTAAGATTTTTTTTAAAGTATTTAAATGTTTCTCAGAAAATTTGTTTTATATCATAATTTGTTTCCAAAAAGATTCCATTTAGGCAAAGTAAAAATACTGTGATTATCAAATCTACCTCAACAATGGTGCCAAATACTGAAGCAATAAAAAGATTACAACAAAAAAATAGGGAAAAATAAAATAATGGAAGCTTAATCATTGTTACTGTCCCTGGATTCCCCAGTTGGTCTCAACCATAGGTACCAAGATATCTGAAAAGGTGAACTGTGTACAACTTGCACACCTCCCAGTTACAGACAGCTAGTTGTACTGGTTACAAAGGAAAATCATTAACTGCTCAGTGTTTCGTGAGTGGCACTCAGTGTTCAGAGATTCCTTACAACTAACAGATTCATTTCCTTTCCATGCTCCCTTCTCGTTCACTCTGCTTGTGCAGATGGCAGTCACAGCAGATTGGAAGCACTGCACAACATACCACTAACCATACTGTGTAAGGAAGGAAATTCACATGACCAGATTTATCAGTACTAAGTCATCTGCACAGCAATGGATTCTACAAACTCTTCCCGTGTCATCAATCAGACATTGATTTCTTAAATCGGATTAAACCATCTATTCAAACTGCTTATAATTGCATTCAGTGGCCTTTAATAAGAATACACTTTTCTCCTGAACCACCCCAGATCAATCTACATTTTCAATTAGTTTCTTTATTCCATGTAACAAAATACCAGAAGCTGTGTTAACTTGCAGTATATAATTGGGTTTAGAGTATCTGAGCTATTTATACTTAACTACCACTAATTTCTGTTGAACTGAAAACTAGAATTGCCCTTTATTTTTTATTTAATACCTGGTGTATATACATTCAAACTTAGGAAACTTTCTTAAGTCCAGTCTTAAATTTAACAATCATTTAATTCCAACTGTGCTGATACTAAAGGATAACACCAAAAAATAGCCTTTTAAGTTAATATATCATGCCTACAAGTCACAACTGCAGGCATCTGTATCACTCACTCAGTGATTTTGACAAAATACTGGGATTACTGACAACCCTTCTAAATTGTAGGGTTTCTAGTTCAGGATTTGCCACTAATTTTAGAGTTGGGCCTCTCTGGGCCTCAGTTTCCCACCTCCTAAAAGAATTACAGATGTTCCATCCTGGCCGAGTGGCTAAGTTGGTTGGAGCATCATCCCATACACCAAAAGGCTATGGGTTCGATCACAGTCGGGGCACGTATCAGAGGCAGTCAATAGATGTTTCTCACATCTCTCTCTCTCGCTCAAATCAATAAACATGTTCTCAGGTGAAGATAAAATAAAAAAGAATCACAGCCCAGCCAGCATGGCTCAGCAGTTGAGTGTCAACCAGGAGATAACAGCTCAATTCCCAGTCAGGGCACATGCCTGGGATGTTGGCTCAATCCCCAGTGGAGGATGTGCAGGAGGCAGCTGATCAATGATTCCCTCATATCATTGTTGTTTCTATCTCTCTCTCCCTCTCCTTCCTCTCTGAAATCAATTAAAACACACACACACACACACACACACACACACACACACACACTCTTAGTATAAAAAGAATCACGGAAGTTCCTATTGTGGTTTACTCCGCAAAAGTGAAAACTGAGGCTGGAGAGACCCATTGTTACAATCAGTGGTCAGCCAACTTTAAGAGAACTTTCGCCTGAACTCAGTCTAAATTTCCTTCCTATTATACCTTTCAGAAAGTTTGCAAGATCTGTGTATATATGAATGATTTTAGGAATTTTCTCAATGAGAGCTATAATGGTCTATGTGTACAGGCATCATGTCCATATATACAGAACTGGCTACTATAATTTTTTACCAGATTGCCCATTGTTTGAGGAGACAATTTGGAAACACAAATCTGGATTGTGACAAAACATCAATCTCTTTGTTAGTTATGTCAAGTATCTCCTAAAGAGCAGGGAAGTAACCCAGGTAAGGCTTACAGTGATTTTTATAGTTCATGTTATGTCTATACCATCCCATGCCCCATTTTATCACCAGAGAAAAGGCTAATATCCATCAAGGTATTACATTACCTCATTTCACACAACCTTTCACTCTCTTCTAGCACTGAATCTCTTTAATGTTTTGTTTTATCTGTGTAGTAATGGTGGGAGTGGTAAGAGGAAGAAAAGAAGAAATTGTAAATGTAAGCAAAGTCTGGACAGAGTTGCTCAGTTGGTTGAGCATCATCCTGTGCACCGAAAGGTTGCCGGTTCCATTTGGGTAGGGGCACACATCTGGGTTGTAGGTTCGGTCCCCAGTCAGGGAGATGGGGACCATACAGAAGGCAACTGGTCACTGTTTCTCCTCCTCCTCTCTCCTGCCCTCCCCTCGTTCCCCTCTTCTTCCCTCCCCTCTACTCCCCTCCCCTATCTTTAGGCATGTGTCCTCTCGTCTCCCCCCACCCCTCTCTCCTTCCTCTCTTTAGGCATGTCCTCGAGTGAGGATTAAAAAAATAATAAATTTAAAATAAAATTAAGTAGAAATAATTCATATTACCTTAAGAATTTTGGTAATATACTTTAAAAACTGAGTACATTTACTTACAAATTCAATTACTGACAAAGAAACTTTAAACTTTTGGAAGTTACTGCCAAGTGAGCTAAAAAGTAAAAACAAAATATTCCTAATATGAAAATGAAAACATGATGAATAATTTTTAGAAACAAAATTACTTTACAAAGGAATGGAATCACTTTGAATTGCAAACTTTGAGATGTATAGATTTGCATATATACATTTGTAAATCAAATCATTCTCCAACTACACAAAAATATGTTTCACCTGAATAGCTGCATAATCTCCACTTCATACTAATAATTTGACTTCACTAACATAATGTGCTAACAAATCTTCCTATGTTTCTATCCAAATATACTGCTTAGAACAGCTAAGTTGTTTAAATAATGAACATTTCAAAAAACAGCCTTAGCAGAGATATAGGTATGCTATGACCAGTGGAAATGCCTGGCACGTAGTTCCCACAGAAATATTGATTTAATGAATAGATAACAAAGGAATAAAGAAAAGAAAAGGTGAAAAGTGAGAGCAGATGAACCAGCGATAGTGGCTTGGGGACAACTGGTATTTGTGGGACGGGGCTGCTGCGGCCACTGCTGCCTACTGTGGTTAGCAGTATGCCCCAAGTCCAGAGCCCCAAACAGTACTGTGCTGCTGGGCTCTTACAGCCAATTACTGGTGGGAGTTATAAACCTGTCCCCAAAAGATGTCTCTACAAGGTATCTCCTACCCAATTCTGCAAAACAGAAACAAGGCAAGTACATTTCTGCAAAGACCACTGGAATAATATTATGATCCTCCCACCAATCAAGCAGGGAAGAAAGGGTTTCTTTATGTATAGTAAAGTGTCCGTAGGTTAAATATTAGAGAAAACAAAGGGTGAACGTGAATGGGGGTGAGGGTAGGGTGGAGATGCAGGGTTGCATTATAAACCTATGCCATTCTATTGTTACTTAAGTCAAAATAAATATTGCCTTTGTTTTCAAATATTATCAGAAAGCATCTAAAATGCACTCACAAAAATTATTGATTAAAAAAAACAGCAGCCCTAACCGGTTTGGCTCAGTGGACAGAGCGTCAGCCTACGGACTCAAGGGTCACGAGTTCGATTCCAGTCAAGGGCATGTACCTTGGTTGCGGGCACATCCCCAGTAGGGGGCGTGCAGGAGGCAGCTGATCAATGTTTCTCTCTCATCAATGTTTCTAACTCTCTATCCCTCTCCCCTCCTCTCTGTAAAAAAGCCAATGAAATATATTTTAAAAAGAAAATAAAAATCATCATTCTCCCCTTAAAAATAAATAAATAAATAAATAAATAATTTAAAAAACAGCAAAAAGTCCTCATGGTGAAATAGAGATAAAGGTATGAAAACACCTCTGAAACTAATAATAGTTAAACCATGAAGAATAATTTCAAACAGGTGAAAGTTCCAAGAGATATGAAATTTTCACCTAGTGAGAAATATAAAACAAAGAGAATACTTCATTAGCGTGACTAAAGTACCACTCTTAATATAAAGGGCACTTTGGAAAACTCAGTATTGACACCATAACATCATATTTCATTATAATTAACCTATCAATCTACAAAAGTTGCACATTAGTTGATGTATTTAATTGGGGAGTGAAGCTTGGTAGCACTTCTGGGTAAGGTAGATAGCAAGCTTAAATTGTGTTGGTTAGAACAATTTTTGAAGGAAAAAAAATAGCAAAGATCTTTGGTCACACACTGTAACTGTGGCTTTTTGACATTTTAATTAGTGCCAAACAGTTCATTTTTAATGGTTATTATCTTAAAGTTTAGAAGTAAATTCAATTATCTATACATAATGTTGTTGTTGTTCAAAACTAGGACAATTTTTATTTAATTAAAATTTAAACCACTGGGAATAGTAATTTAAGTATTACATTTTTAGACTTGGGAAACTTAGGAATTTTAAATACTATTTAAGTACTATAGCCACCTGTAATTTTCAAATCTTAAAGTATTACTTTAAGTCTGCACAAAATTTGAACAGGTTTTACTTGGCTTCTTTCCAAACCATTGCACTTACGCTTTAGGGACCAAGGGAAGGTATAGTGTAAAGCGCTTTAATTTCTTTAAGCAGAAAATTCTTTACCTTGACCACATTTTCCATGCACAAGAGTTTCTAAACTTATTTAAAACAAAAGAAAACCCTAAGTTTTAAAACATGAGGTAAACGCAAAAATAGTTTCCAAGCTTTCAAAATGAAGCTAGACTTTGTTCCTACTCTTATCTTAAGACACGCCAAAAAAGAACAAAAAAGCATAAAAATACTGGAGTTGATGCTTCATATTTGGATTTTACTTCTTGTATTCTAATCACCTTAGTAAACCAAAAACTGATCATACAAAGTAAGTTTAAGGTTCTAAGTTAGTTTTAAATCAATCAAAATAAGTTAAGCAAGCAATAGTCTAAAGTTCATTGCCCTATGATAAATCATTAAATGTGAATGATTTAACATTTTCAAAATACTATCATGAAAAACAACAGAGATCAGTTTCCAGAATTATAGCCTAATTCAGTGTACAGATTCTCTCCAGTTACTGACCTACACAATGTTATATATACTAAATATTTAAATACAGCTAAGTGCAGCATGAGTCCCAAGCTTGTATAAACGTGTTACTAAGTTCTTGTCATGAGTCCCTTCATAGATCAAGAGCCCAGACCTAAAAAACAACTTTTCTACTGAATATAAAATCGGCAACAAATTTGAAAAATACTGTCAAAAAAGTTATCTCAACAGTAAGAATGACAAGTTGAATCTATATTACAGAGTTTATTCTTTATTTCTAGAGATGATTGTGTTATTTGAGGGACTAGAAATGGGAATGATTATACATATCTCACAAGACATAACTTCCTTAAAAAATACTTAAAAATACAATTGACATTCCCCTACAAAATCACACTTTACCCCCTTCCTCCCCACCCCCCCCCCCCCCCCCCCCCCCCCTCCGCCCAAAGCACTCCAAGTAGAATTAGTAGCTCATAGCTGGATATCCCCATCATTTTTTGTTTCTTTCCTCACTCTAGAGTTGTATCAATTCTGTTTCCCAATTCTTTATTTACACACTTGTCTCCCCCAGTTAAAATCTTTCAAAGCAGTAACCAGAATTTCTTACCTTTGTGTCTTTTTCACCACCTACTCATATGTAATTTGCTGGAAAAAGCTGAAATGAATTACTAAGATATTTTTTCTGAGATATTTGAACCATTTTTATCATACCTCCAACTTAATGATTTGAGGTCACAAAGTAAACATGTTCCTACTTATCCAGTATGTTTCAAAACACTCCAAAACTATCCAATTTATCCAATATTTCTACCAAGAAAAGCTTTTTTATAAAAATGCAATAAAATAAACAGAATTTTTTAAATTTTCTATTTATTAATTTGAGAGAGTAAAAGGGAGGGCGAGAAAGAGAGAGACAGAGAGAGACACTGATTTGTTGTTCCACTTATTTATGCATTCCTTGGTTGATTCTTGTATGTGCCCTGACCGGGGAATCACACCTGCAACCTTGGTGTATGGGGACAACACTCTAATCAACTGAGCAACCTGACAGGACCAGAAACAGGATTAAAAAAAAAAAGATTCTGTCAAACAGATCACAATGCTCACTGATCCATACAGATAGAAGATAATACAAAATAGTAAGTAAATATCATGTCTTTTCACAAAAGGTACCCATCTGTCTAAAAAAATATGAAAAGCTTTCTCTATCCTGATTCAACACTTCGCTGAACTCAAAAGCAATACAAAGCCAAAATAGTAAGCATCAGCTATGTTTCAAGCAGTTTTGCACTGGGTGTGGACTGCAGGCAAACTAAGAAAGGTGAGTCTTCAGGAAGTAATTAAGCAGAAATTTTTTTCCAACTTAAAATATAATTTACTTATATAGAAAGTATTGCAAATAATATAACTACACAAACCTTCTCTCGCTGAACCCTGTGATACAAAAAACAACACCTATGCTGTGAAAAATTACACTGAATACATTTTATTTTAATTACATTTTTGTCAACTCACATTTTAGCCTTTGAAAAATCTGTTTAAGACTCTTCACCATTGCTTTTCTTTTGGAAGCTTAATGATAAAACAATTATGTACAGCAGTCAGCAGTATTTCTTACTCTAACACCAAAGTAATAAAAAAGAAAATAATTTTCAAGTACCTAAAAAGGAACAAAAAAGCTACTTTGTTCATTTTATATATTTTTGTATATGTATTACTTCATTGTGTGGAATTATTTTAGTAATTACAATCTTGCACACATTAATACTATCTGAATAAGACATCAATTCATTCCCCTAACTGCATTTTTTCGTAGTAAAATACAGTTTCCATGCTTCATTTTGGGAGGAAACTTATTTAAAGTCAAGGATCATCCTTTGGACTGACTTAAAGAAAGCAAAATAAAAAATTTGTCTGCTCCAGATATGAAAATTATGGATTTGGCTCTGATGCAGAATAAAGTAGGCTTCCTATATCACCTGCAATATTAAATTGATTTAGTCTGCTGAAAAACAAGACAGTGAGTTATTGGATCTGTGTTTAATTCAGTGCACTTTATAACATATTTAAGGAATTCAGTTGTATAAAACAGTATCTGAATCTTATCAGATGAAAATATTTTTCCTTTTTAGCAAGCCTCAGGTTGCATGTCTGAGAAAACAAATTAGTCTCTACTTCTCCTAAGCTTGATAATAGTGCCCCCTAATGGGAATTTTAATATGAGTTTTTCTCCTCATTTTTTAAGCCTATATTTTCTAATGTGAGCAAGTTATCTTACTTGCAACTGGAAAAGTGAATTCTGTTATATAAAAGTGTATCCAAGATTTAAACCACTCAAAGGAGAGTTTATCACATGTTCAACAACAAAATGTGAATTCATGGCAGAAACAAAAAGAGAAAAGCTTCATGCCCCAAGTTTCCTTGATTTTGATCAATCTATTGAACATAATCTAAGGTAGCACTCTCCAAAATGTTAATAATCTTATAAGGAAATTATCCTTCAGCTATGTTTCCAGTACTCAGTAAGAACAATATGTACTAAATCAATGAAAGATATTACGAAGTCAGAAAAAAAATCTGATCAGAAGTGAAATTATTCAGTGTCATACAGATCCTAATAAGTAAAGAGCTTCAATTCCCACCCAAGTTTATAGGCCTCACACCATTTCCTTTCCACAATATCTGATCACAAGTCTGCAACCATGAATTCATTGCCCTTCTTCCCTATTATCTATATATAGACAGTTCCCCTAAGCAGCGGCAATTCAATATATGGGGGTTTTCTTAAAGGCAAAAAGGATTTAAATTAAAGCAAACACTACCTATTCTTATACTTTCCAGATGTACCAGTGAAACAAACATCCAGTAATAGCAACATTTTAATTATAGTGCCCACAATACATTCTGAACTCAGTCAATGTTAAGGGAAACACGTAGAAGAAATAACAAACAAAAGGTCATCAATTTGTGATGAAAAGAGAGAACTACCACCTTATTCTTCAATCTAATGAGGGAAAAGAAGAAAAAACTATATATAAAAAAGGACTGGTCAATATTTCTTAGAGGGTCAGACATTTAAAAATTCAGGCTTGGTGCCCATATGATCTCTGTCTCAAGTACTCAACTAACCCACTGTAACAGGAACGCAGCCACAGAAAATACAGAAATGAATGGACATGACAGTGTTCCAATAAAATGTTACATGTAAAAGTAGGTCCAAGAATTCTAATTTGCCAACCCCTAATTTAAAACATCTCACTGTTGGATCATAGATTTAAAATTTATACTTTACCTGAGGCCAAAAACAAAATTTTTAATTTAAAAAAAGAAAAAGGTAAGCAACTCAAAATACATAATCACTAAAATTATGAAATAGTTGGTGAGTATTTTACTTTCATAAGGGAGAAGACAGAAGAAAAGATCCTTCCCTGAAGCTGGTGGGCCAGTTGGTGCTTGCAAAGCCTTGAGAAGGTTGCCCCTTCTCTGGGCCTCAGTTTCCTCACCTATAAAATGAAGCCAAGGCACGTGCTTCCTACACAGGGAGGTAGAAATCAATGAGAAAATAAACACTGCCCTAGCCAGCATCGCTCAGCTGGTTGAGCGTTGTGCACAGAAAGGTCTCAGGTTTGATTCCCAGTCAGGACACATACCCAGGTTATCAATCAATATTTCTCCCTCACATCAATGTTTCTCCCTCTCCCTCTCCCTCTCCCTCTCCCTTCCTCTAAAAAGAATAAATAACATATTTTTTAAAATAAATAAAATAAACATCAAGTGCTAGCCCAGTGCTTATTCAACAACAAAAAAATCATTCCCTGAAGATAATAGTTTGAGCTGGCACAAAATAAAGGAAAAGCAGTAAGCAAAACAATGGGTTTTTAGCATAACTTAAAATAACATGTAAAAGTATTCTATTCTGGGATATACCCATACAATAGGAAAATTTGGGGGGGGGGGGGGAATATGGAGGTCTCACACTTGTTGATTTCAAAACATATTACAAAGCAACAGCAACCAAAACGGTATAATCCTATATAATAAAAGAGTAATATGCAAATCGACTGAACAGCGGAACAACCGGTCACTATGACGTGCACTGACCACCAGGGGACAGATGCTCAACGTAGAGTGGTCAGTGCACTCCATGGGAGCGCCACTCAGCCAGAAGCTGGGCTCATGGCTGGCTAGCCCAGCA
The DNA here is from genome assembly GCF_028538775.1 of Myotis yumanensis. NCBI lineage: Eukaryota > Metazoa > Chordata > Mammalia > Chiroptera > Vespertilionidae > Myotis > Myotis yumanensis. Next base: position 31,666,243 of record NW_027223766.1, on the reverse strand, counting down.
ACAGTGGTGGGAACCTCTCCCGCCTCTGAGACAGCACTAAGGAGCAGAGAGCCAGGCTCACGGCTGGCAAGTGCAGTGGCGGTGGCCTCTCCTGCCTCTGCTGCAGGCGGGCAGTAAGAAGCAAGGGGTCCCAGACTGTGAGAGGGATTATCTTTAACACCACCTAAGCCAGCAAGCGGACATCCCCCGAGAGGTCCCAGACTGCTGCAAGAGGGCGCAGGCCGGGCTGAGGGACCCCCCACCCCCACCCCAGTGCATGAATCTCGTGCACTGGGCCTCTAGTACTAGCATAAGTGTCCTAGAAAAAAATAAAGGGAAGAAGCATCATAACATTGGTCTTGCAATGATTTCTTAAATAGTATACCAAATGCAAAAATAGATAAGTTGAATTACATAAAACCAAGAAGCTTCTATGCAGCAAAGGAAACAACAGAATGAAAAAGCAATCTATGAAATGGGAGAAAATATTTGCAAACCATATATATGATAAGGTATTAATATTTTGCAACAGAAAACTCATTCAACTCAAGAACAAAAAAAAACTCCTATAAAATGAGCAAAGAACTTGAATAAACATTTCTCCAAAGAAGTCATACAAATAACCAAGAAACATATAAAAAGATATTCAACATCACTGTCCGGGAGATTATTTCCCACTAGATTTTTTAAAAATCTTTAGATTATCGCCCTTGGCCTTTGGTGAGTTTCTAACTATTAGCCTTTGCCAACAAAGCAATTATACCTGTAGCACAAAACTGAAATGCTCGAAAAGAATCTTTCCGAAACAGAGAGCTCAGCTCATCTCTTCATAAACATTGTCAAAATACCATAGAAAAAAATGGATGGGCACATAATGATGATCCCTGTGCTTCACAATGTAAAGCTCCTATCCAAACTACTAAAATAAGAATCACAAATTCCAAGTAAGTAAAGGACAAACTAATAAAGTTTTTTATATGCATCCTCATTTCAGAGAATTTGTATAATTTTTTTAAAAATCTCAGAAATCAAGTGAACTAGGCCACCCTAATAGATTATTAATTGTATTAATAATCAAATGTTATAGTAGGAATTATATTAATAACCATTTGTGTGTACTGCAAAGACACATTTGAGATGAGTATGCTTACCTTCATCAAAGTCAGCATCATCTTCTGTGTGCTGGGGGAAAGGGAAGCAATTGGTGATTTCAAGCCGATCTTCTACAACCAGGCCCAAAAGCACTCCTTGAACCACCTCAGTGCCTTGTCCTTCTTCTTGATAATGTTTGATTATCTTTAATACCACCTAAAAGAAAACACAGAAACGAGCTTAAATACCATTCTTATAGTTTACATTTCCTTTATTTCAAAGAAAAAATAAATCATACTAGTGGGTTTCAAAAACCACAAAATTATATAATAGGACTAACCAAATTTCTTACAAATCATTTCCTTTACCCTTACACAAACAATAAAGTGCACATAGTCTAACTGTACATCTGAAACTCCTCGAGTTTGAAGACATGTCAAAAATATCCTCATGCAGCACTCAAGCCTTTCAGGTCAAGGCTCCCTGAGGATCTAGCATCCAGGAGTTCTTTCAGTCTAATCAAACAGTATCACCTCGACCTGAGATTATTACAGAGGAAGTGATCCTGTTAACTTCCTGACAGAACCATCAATAAGACAGAAATAAAGACTTCAATTATCTGAATGTCTGAAAGCAGAACTGTTCCTCTTACAAGTTCTCAACATCTCAAGATGGTTCCTGAACAGAGCATCTCACTAGTCAGAGGAAGCATCAACAGGAACATAAAACAAAGAGGATTGGCAACAGAGAACACAAAGCAAAAACCAACACCCCAGCACTACCTAATTTTCCTCAACCAGAAAGATACACCAAATAACCTCTAAGGATAAAATAAACAATTCTTATATTTCCTGTAATATTTCCATAAAGATGAGGTAACCACTGTTCCATTGGACAATTAAAAGTTCACAGTAACAGTAACCACCTATATATACAAAAGCCTAAGCGACCGTCCGACCAGTAGCTATGACACACAGTGACCACCAGGGGGCAGACACTCCGACCGGTAGTTATGACAGGCACTAACAACTAGAGGGTAGACGCTCAGTGCAGGAGCTGCTCAGCTGTGGTGACTTGGCAGCTGAGGTTCTCGAATGACACACCCGGAACCAGAGAGGAGGGGGCCTGATTCTGGGGTGCATCACCCGAGAACCACCCTCTTACAATCTGAGACCCCCTGGGGGATGTCAGAGAGCTGGTTCTGGCCCGATCCACACAGGCCATGGCGAGGGACCCCACCGGTGCACGAATATATGTATATATATGAGGTGCTTAATATATGTAAAGCACTTTGAATAGTACTCTCCCCCTCCTCCTTCCACTCTCTCTAAAATAAGTAAATAAATAAATAAATAATCAATCAGTGGAAAATATCCTTGGGTGAGTATAAATTTAAAAACAAACAAAAAGTCTTCTATTTAAAAACTGCCTCAATTTTAACAAAAATGAATTTTAAAGGGATTGAAGGAGGGGCAATGTAAACAGCACAGCAACTTGATATGCCTGCCCATAGTCAATGCAACTTTTATCAGCATCAACAGAAGTACAGTGCTCCAAGAGAAATTATCTCATTTTGCAGCACAACTGACCTGTTATATTCAGTTCTCTACGATGACCAAAAAGTCAGTACCCAAATGAGAAATGGGAAAAGCACGATGGTTTAACTACCTGGCAAAATCAATGAGTGTGAATAAGTACACACAGAAAGGGGTAATTATAAGACAGAAAGCTTAAAACCCTGTGAGGAGGACAAGTTCAATGAATTAAAATTTCTCTCGAGTAGGGACAATCACAATGAGCACTTTCCAAATACTGAGGCACCAGAGGATGTGTCTTAGAACAGCGGTTGCCAACCGGTGGTCCGCGAGGTCTGAAAGGTTGGGGACCACTGTTTTAGAAGGCAAGCTTAGGACAGATAATCGTTTCAGGAAAGAAGTTTTCCACTTTAAGGATGAATTCTCTCTAGCATTTGTGGCTGTCCAAAATAAAAAGCCTTCAGGAAAGGCATGATGAGCACTAAAATAATTTCCAACTAGAGTATACACTGAGTGGCCAGATTATTATGACCACCTGAAGTTTGTTGGCAAATTAGCTATAATTTCGCACTGAAGTTGCTAGAGGGCCAGACCATTATAAATAGGGAAGCAGGTTGTTTACCACGACAGTAGAAGTGATTTTTTTTTTTTTTTTCTGAAGATATGGGTAAACAATGCGATGTAACAGCCTCAAAGGCTGGTAAACAACCTGCTTCCCTATTTATAATGGACTGGCCCTCTAGCAACTTCAGTGTGAAATTATAGCTAATTTGCCTACAAACATCAGGTGGTCATAATAATCTGGCCACTCAGTGTATATGATCTTGCCATTTTAATATAATCTGATGAAATAAAGCATTCTGAGGGGAAAAATGCCATTTTTATCAAAACTAAGCTGACATTCTTCAATCCGACATTTTATGGCCTTCCTATTTCACATACACTAAAAATCTCAATTCTTTTGTTCAAAAACAATGTGGTGGAATTATATTACAAACTTGAGAGATGTTCAAAAGAAATCCCTGATCAAAAGTAACTAATTGACATACAGGAAGGGCTTTTAATATTCTATGTAAATAACCAGAAATTTACTGTATACATAAAAATGTTCCATAGATTATGGGTACTTAAAAGTGACTGAATCAATGTTCTGCTCATGAAGAGATGCTTTACTCACCTGTGCCTACCACAGGTACTGGCACATGAAAGATACTCAAAATACATTTGCTGAAGGAATGAATGGTAAACATTTATCGATCATTTATGTTATGTCAAGCAGTCCTCTATCTTGCATGCAATGACTCAAATAATTCTTATAACCACTCTATGAAGTCAGTAATATTACTTTCCCATTTATTTGACAGATAAGGAAACAGGTAATCGTACAGGTTAAATCAGGAAAGTGATCTCACTTCTGACTCCCAAAGTACTTTTAGTTACAGTAGCTCACAATAAATGAGTAACTTTAAGTGACCCATAAGTGTTTATAATAAGAAGGCTGAAACAGATAGAATGCAGTGGCAACAGGTCTGGAAGAAATCCCTGTAACTAGGTGGCAGAAGCAGCACTTTGTGCATGGAGTAGTTCAGTGTGGAGTTACAGGGTGAGGTAGCAAGACAAGACTATAGGGCAGTGATGGCAAACCTTTTGAGCTCAGCGTGTCAGCATTTTGAAAAACTCTAACTTAACTCTGGTGCCGTGTCACATATAGAAATTTGTTGATATTTGCAACCATAGTAAAAAAAAAGATTTATATTTTTGATATTTATTTTATATATTTAAATGCCATTTAACAAAGAAAAATCAACCAAAAAAATGAGTTTGCGTGTCACCTCTGACACACGTGTCATAGGTTCGCCATCACGGCTATAGGGAATGGTGCTAGAGGTCAAATTTGTCCTGCCCTAATCACTAGAAGTCAAGTAGCATCAGCAGGAAACCTCCATTAGTTGCAAGAATGCAATGCAGCTTTTAATCATCACCAGCACTATTCTCACAAGCCACACATTCTGTCATAGAAGTTCCCTTTCTGTCCTGCTCCATGTCTTTTTTCTCCCTCCAACCAATCACATGCTTCTATCCATAAAACAGTGCTAACGCTTTTAATTAATCTTGTTTATTGATGCCATGCTGCTTGTTCTTACTTAAAAATAGATATATGGAAAGCTTAATAGTTGTCCAAAACAAAAACATGCTCCTATATTAGATTTTGTTTATAAAGTGTCACAAATGACCCCACATACTCCGGAGCTTTATAACAGCACTTGTTCTCAGCTTATCAAAATGACCTGAGGAGCCTTAAATGAAGAGGAGTCTTACAGTCATCAGTATTTAAAAAACAAAACAAACAAAAAGAAACTGATGCTGAACCCAACCTCTGAAACTCAGAGTTAACTGACCTGAGCTGGGACTCCTATATTGTTTTGTTTTGTTGTTGTTGTTGTTGTTGTTGTTTGGGGGGTGTTTCTTCCTATTTTTGGTTTTCGATTCTGCAGGTGATTCTAAAATTCTACTTCATTCTAACTTTTTTAAAATATATTTTTATTAATTTCAGAGAGGAAGGGAGAGATAGAAACATCAATGATGAGAGAGAATCATTGATCGGCTGCCTCCTGCACACCCCTTACAGGGGATGGAGCCCACAACCTTGGGCATGTGCCCTGACCAGGAATCGAACCATGACCTCCTGGTTCCTTCCTCCAGGAACCATAACCTCCTGATGCTCAACCACTGAGCCATGCCGGCCGGGCTTCATTCTAACTTTTAATGAGAGTATGGACCAGCCTTCCTTTTCTGTTTTAACTCCTCAGGTGATTACAATGCACATAACTGGTTGAAACACAACTTTCCTTTCCTGTTTTAAGACTCCCTGTGTTGCTGAAAAGTGAGTACACTGAGAAATACAGACATAAAAGTGAACATTTTATTTACTAGTATAAAAGCATAAATATAACCCCCTCATGAGTGGTACTCAAGCCCTTGGAAGAATCTCCACAGTATAGAAATGAGAGGAAAAGTGCTGCTGCAACCCATCTGAGAAGCATTCAAGTGTCCCATAGCAAAGACTTTTAGGCTTCATGGCTTGACCCATATTTAAGACTGCTTATGTATTAATGCTGACCAGGTTCCTTTATCCTATAAAACTGTGGGTAAATAAGGATTTTTCTATAAATTATGCTTAAAGGAATGGAAACTGAGCAGCAGAACCTTAAATTACCAACTTCTTCTACACCTCCCAAACGGTCATAGTATGGCTCTAAATACTTATTAACCTACCTGATTTGCCCTAAAGAATATTGTTCTATGAATAGGTCAGCTGTCTCTAGAACTATCTCCAGCTTTGAGGTTTACACATTCCCAGGCTGGGCGGATCTTAGCAAGGAATCCCAACTTGCAAGATAGTAAAGAGATGTCCTGTCTGCTGAAATTACTCAAGAAGAACCAATTTTTTCTATTATTATTATTCAGTGCAGACAATTTGAAAGAGCAAAGCAGACTATTTTGTAATTTCTAAGGAACACATTATTTTTTAAAGTGTGGGGCTTTTTTCAAAAAGGCTACATACAAGCAACACAGTCACTTCTAAGACAGAAAGTATTCTTGATATTATAAGATAAATACAAATAATAACCTAAAATATCCAAATTAATTATACCTCCTCCACTCATCCAACCATCTCTCCAACAAATATTTAGTGAGTGACTAGAATATGCAAGATATGGCACTAAGACTTGTCTCCCCACAACATTCAGAGTCTATTCCTCAAAGGATGTAACTTAGTAAATGCTTATTAAAAATCATCCTCCTGACACCAACTTATATTTTTAAAATTCATTAGTCATATCAACCTACAGGGATTTAGGACATTTTAAAAACCTGTATTCAAAAGTCAAAAGCGAGATTAAACTGATTTATTCAAAATATTTGTGTGTACATGTGTTTGTACGTACATATATATATTCAAATATTTTTATGTTTCCTTATAAACATCATTATCCTTGCTAAAAATAAAGACTAAATCCACTCCGAAGATTCTTAAAAGTCTGAAATAAAATGACAAACCCCAAACTACACCAGTTGCTGGCCAGTTGAAGAGGTCAGGGCAGGATGCATGACTCCTAGCAGGCTTTATTCCAGTTTCATAGATTCTGGGAGGTAAGGTCCACAGCCTGAATTTCTCACATCAATCACCATCAAAGAACAGCTATTACTGTAAAAGAATTTTAGTCTCAAAGAAACTGTAATGTCACAGAATCTCCCCTTAGCATGTTCTGTAAAATCAATATCTAGACTTTCATTTAATTCTGACATCTTTCAATGACTGATCTGTGAACTTGGCAGTTTTCTTATTTGGTTAAGCCTAGATCATTTCTTCTAACACTGAACAAAGAAGGTAGTTATTGCCAAAATGTAAATTCAAAAAGCAGAAAGCAGCATTAGCCTTAAATTTAACACATTTTATGACTCGAGTGGGATTGGGGTTCCATTTCATAACTGGCTAAGTCAAATAATAAACAGGATTTAAATCATTGCTGTTAAGTTTTGATGTGAAAGAATTTTAAGGAACTTCAATGGGGGAAAAAAGATATTTTGCTCTGACACATATGGGATTAGTTACAATGCTCCAATACGCTTAATCAATATCACTTCTTCAATATTTCAGTTGAAAGAGCATATTTCATTATTATTCTCTTGGATCTAATGCTCACTGATAGTCCATAGTTTTAAAGTTAAATCAACTAATAATTGCTGGGAAAAGGGGGAGAAAGGCAATGTAGCCTCAAGAAATTCAACAAAATAGCACTGCTCTCATCATAAAAATCAGTCATGACAAACTACAATGATGCAATCAAACATACAAATGTATAATCGCAATTAAAACAATTAAATGTTAATTGATAATGATGTTCAATTCATAACATTAAGTTTTTACTTTACCAACTCAACATAAACAACCTGAAAATTTTCCCACACGTAGCTGGAAAGTAGTTTTCTAAAGTAAAAAGAGTGCTAAACAGGCTTAGCTGGAACAAAATTTCTTTCCTCCATCGAACAAAAAAATGTCAAAACTATTATGAGCTAGCTGTCTTCTTCCTAACATATCTAGCTCATTAAATTCAGAAGCATGGATATCTGAATTGAAGGGCGGTCACACCAAGAACTACAGCAGCCCTGGCCAGCTTGGCTCAGTGAATAGAGCGTCAGCCTGCAGACTGAAGGGTCCCGGGTTCGATTCCGGTCAAGGGCATGTACCTCGGTTGCGGGCGCATCCCCAGTGGGGGGTGTGCAGGAGGCAGCTGATCGATGTTTCTCTCTCATCAATGTTTCTAACTCTCTATTCCTTCCCCTTCCTCTCTGTAAAAAATCAATAAAATATATTTAAAAAAAAAAAACTACAGCAGCCCCAGGTGGAAGATGCAGGGCAGCTCCCCCATCCTGACAGAGCAGGCACCTATGAAGACCGCTGAAAGTGGTGCGTGTGTCCCCCACACCTGCCGCATGCTCCACTCAGCATGGTCTGGCAGTCCCCAACCGCCCCTCACAGTCCTCTGCCAGCCCCTGCCACTCTAGCAGACCCTAGCGAGAACAGCCAGGTGATCCAGGCCCACTCTTCCTATATTATTTCTATTTTCTCACTTAACATACACATGCACCCACGCACACACAACCAAACACACAGTACTCTAGAAACGTGAGTAAACTCAGACACACAAAAACTAGAAACATGCTTTCATCGGAACTCCTTTTAGTAGGAGACCAAAAAATTTGGTTGGAAATCTGAAATCTTTGTAAAATCAATAGTTTATATATGTAAGCACTTTTTTTAACCATAACTTAAAATTTACCATCTCAAGAATTTTTGTGTACAGTTCAGTAGTATTAAGTATATTCACACTGTTGTGCAACAGATCTCTAGAACTTTAATCCTGAAAAATTGAAAGTATATACCCATCAATACTCCCCCTTTCCCCCTCTCCCATTCCCTGGCAACTACCCTTCAACTTTCTATCTCTATGAGTTTAACTTCTTAGGTACTTCATGTAAGTGATCATATAGTTACAATATTTTCTCTTGTGATAAGAACTTTTAAGCTCTCTCTCAACTTTCAAATATGCTTTACAATATTAACGATAGTATATTAGATCCCCAAGACTTATTTTATAACTGAAAGTTTGTAGTTTTGACTCCCTTCACCCATTTGGCCCACCCCCAATCTCACACACACCAAAAAGCATGGACCACTGCATAATTAAAAGGCCTTTCAGTGACTTGGGTTGGTTTTTATTTCTGTTTCTTTAACAGGAAGCAGTGCTTCCTAAAACAGGTCCAGAAGGAAACATTAAAGAGTAACGTGAATGCCTCTGGGAAGACGGTGGTTGAAGACAGAAATGAAAGTTTTCACTATGTACTCTTTTTTGTCTTTTGATTTGTGTACCATGTGTATCCAGTGTAATGGCTGTTTCATTAATAGGTTTAATAAATTAAAAGGGCTTTAGTTTTTCAGTATAAGAAGTATGCCACAGTAATCACAGGAAGTGATTACTCACCTTCTTTCTCCTGAAGAGGATGCTGGGCTTGAGACAGGCCACCCCAAAATGTCCCCTAATGGCATATTGATTACTTTGAATTAAGGTTACTTGACAAGCAGCCAGTGACAGAAGAGCACCTTGACCCTCCACTGTCTCCTTGAGTGCAGGAAATAAATCTCCCCTGTGAAAGGTGCCCTCCCTGCTCCAGGAGGGCTGAGAGACACCCTTATCACTACAGCTAAGAGATCCAGAGGCAAAGAGCTTCTATAAACACTTTATTAATTTACTACCCAAGCCCAAACTTTGTTCAGACTCCTCGCTAATACCCAAACCTTGCTTAGATTCCTTTCTCAGGAGCACTAACTTTTTGTCCTGTGAATTCTTCACAAATTGTTTCTTTGTCTAAAAAATATTAAAAGGTGCCTGGTTCAATCACATCTTTGAGCCTCATTTTATGATCTGAGCATCATATTGTGATTTCTCCCATGCACATGTATTAAATCAGTTTTTCTATGTAGCTTGTCTTGTTTTATTATTAGCTTTATTGTTAGTCCAGAACTAATTAGTCTAGAAAAAACTAAAACAGAGTAGAGGGGGAAATTCTCCCCCTTGCCAATGAGGTCGTTCGAAACAAAATTGAAGATTGGGCACATCTGCACAAAATTTAAAACAGGGGTTTTCTTGTAGCCAAAGGAAAAAAATCTTGGTTTTAATTGTTTCAAAGACTACCCTTAAGCCAAACTTGAAAACAGTACCTACAGCCATCTCTTGGCAACTAAAAGCAAAAGGTAAAGAGGATCTTAAAAGTCAAGCTATAAAGTTTGATTTTGTGTGAGAATTTCCAACAGGTTTTTGCATTCTAGGACTACAATTGTCCTTTTAATATGAAGATGATTATTTATTCAGCAGCACTGTGTGTGATGGTCAAGTACAAAATGGAATCTGTAAGGCCAGTCAGTCACATGAGGCCTTTCCAATAGTTCAGGAAAGAGACCAAGGCTCGGCAGCAGCCACTGAGCAGATCTGACTCCTCTCGTTCTCGGCCTCACTCCACTTCTTCTGCAACCACGTCTGACAAACCTGACATGGCTGAGATTGAGAAATTTGGTAAGTCAAAATTGAAGACAGAAATGCAAGAGAAAAAAACCACTGCCTTCAAAAGAAATGACTGAACAGGAGAAGCAAGAAAATCGTACATGTACCATCAGTATGCACTATACATTCCACAAGTATTGCATTCTTCTTTTAACTGCTTAACTTTATAAAATGCAAAGAGGTTCCATCAAGTTTAAATGACTGAGCTGCCCCTTTTCCTATCAGAGAACTACTGACCAAGAAGGAGGCACCTGCCTCTCCATCTGCCTGTCTGGCTGGCAGGGAAGGAAGAGCACTCATGTGTTGGTGAAGGAAGAAACTCGGTGGGACAACAGTGAAATCCAGAGTAAAAATCAAGCTGGTCCAAGATGTCCTGCAGGCTGTAGAATGCAGAGTAACCAGAGTGCCATTTTCTTTTGGTTAAAATCCTTTTAATTATTGGTATGCACAATTTTTTAATATGCAAATAAAAACGTTTTGAAACCAGAAAGGAGAGCAAGAAATGAAGAGTACAGACAATACAGTTTATAAGATTAAAATATAAGTGACCTCAAGAGAATCCAAGGAAAACTAAGGAAAAATCAAAGATGATACCAGAAGTCTGGGTAACTTGGTGTTACCACTAACAGACAAGAAATATTTACTGAATTGAATCACTGTAATAAGCATACTAACAAGCATGGTTAATTTTTAAAATAAAGACAAAGATTTTTGAAAATCGAAACTTTCAGTGCCAAGAAATAGCACAGCACTCCAATACTGGGGGTGGGGGGGGGGGGGGTTAAACTGAACCATATATACAACTATTCTGGAGAACAATTTGGCAACACACTTAAGAAAACGCATAACCTTTAACCTGCTAACTTCAATTCTAGTCATTTAGTAAAGCATAGGAAAAACACTATGCTGTTTTAGTAAAGCCCAAAATCTTAATGGTGCTAACCAACCTCCTGTTATGACCTTATAATCTAGCTAATTATCATTGTGTGTTTTTTGTGATTTTTCCAAACTTTGCTTACAAATAATGGTTTGTGTTTTTGTTTGTTTTTAATATATTTTTGTTGATTTCAGAGAGGAAGGGAAAGGGAGAGAAACATCAACGATGAGTAAGATCATTAACCGGCTGCCTCCTGCACGCCCCCTCTCGGGGATCGAGCCCACAACCTGGGCATGTGCCCTTGATTGAAATAGAACCCCGGACCCTTCAGTCCGCGGGGCCAAAGCTCTATCCACTGAGCCAAACCAGGTAGGGCTGTTTTTTTTTTATACCCTTGACATTTAGGTACTATTTGGGGAAGATATAAATCTTAAAATTGTATGCCAAAATACAGCCGATATTTAGACTCAAAGAGTAAAAAAGTTTTGTATTTTGACTAAATTAATACTGAGTTACCATTATTTTGCTGAATCAATTTTTTTTTCTTGTATGCTTGGTACCAACATCAAAAAAAAAAAAAAAAAATACAGAACACTATTCTGGCACAAAGTAGTATCCATTTCAGTCCTTTCAGGTTTAATGAAACAATACAGTTTGCCATCAGATAGATGGATGTGTAAATTATACTATACTTTGCTATTAAATCTAAATCTTTACAGGATATAACCATTTTTATAGAATGATCTACAAATAGAAGCTTATGAGAAAAACTATAGCTTTTAGTATATTTTGCCTTGGAGTATATTTTTTCATATATTGCCAAATGAAATAATATCCAAGTACCATACTTTCAATATTTTACAAAAACAAACTTATAAACTAATTTACAAGAGAAAAGCAAATGCATCTAAATTTTCATGTAAGTGCTGAAATCGGAAGCTCTCATCAGAGAAACCAAGGTGGAGTTGATAAAGTAAAATGAGAACATTTGACCACAAAAATAAGAACTGGCAAAAACCCTCTTCAAAGCCCAATGCTCTGTAGAGGCTTTTCTCCCCAAAACTGGGGCTAGAACTGAGCTAAAAATCCAGAAAATGCTGCCAAGGTGTAAAACACCTAGAGTTGCTCAGCCAAACTCATGAAATCCTGGGTATAAAGCAGAAGATCAGAATTTATAATTTTATAGAAACTAGTTGAAGCCAAAAGTGACAAGAAATAAGAAGCCAGGCTGGAGGCAAGACGGCAGGCTCGCGGTGAGCAGACGTCAAGGGATGAAAATAGGTATGCCTAGAAGCAAATTTTAAAAGCATTTTTTCTTCAAATCTTTTTCCATACCACCTAAGCATCTTGATTCACCATGGCCGTATCAGCAGTGAAATGGGCGATATCAAACAGAACTATTCTGAAACATTTACTTCCAATCCAAAATGGAGCTTTATCCTGCGTTTGTTATAAATCCACATACTCTTCTCTTCCAGATGACTATAATTGTAAAGTAGAACTTGCTTTGACATCTGATGGCAGGATGATAGTTTGCTACCATCCTTCTGTGGATATTCCATATGAACACACCAAGCCTATCCCTCGGCCAGATCCTGTGCATAATTATGAAGAAACACAGGATCAAATACTGAAAACCAGATTAGAAGTAAAAGATGAACACTTGGAGCAAGGACCCATGATAGAACAACTTAGCAAAATGTTATTTACTACTAAGCACCGTTGGTATCCTTATGGACAGTATCATACATGTCGTAGGAAACTGAATCCTCCAAGACAGATGATATTGAGGTTTTCAGTAAAATGCTGTCCTGTTCTCATTTGCCATTTGAGAAAATGCAATCAGATATATCCACTACTATGTGCATGCCATGAACACAGGAGGCCTGTCAGAAAAAAATATTTTTAAAGGCAATAGATTTCAATTTCAGTAAGCTCTCTGACCTTAAGGAAAAGGAACAATGGCCAGAATATCTGCAGAATTTATCCAAATCTTGGAAGCATACTGCGATGGAAAAGTCAGATGGACTTAGTTAGGAAACTACCTTAATTAGGAATACCTACTAATACTTCTTCCCTAACTACCCTTAATATACCTTGTTTTCCCACTGTTAATCTGTATGACCCAGAGACTAAAGGTTGCCTTTTTCCAACTTTAGATTATTTACTAAATTGATTTCTTTTAGCTATAAATCTTCTCCTAGATAGAATATGACAGATTATTACAAAGATTATACTAGCTTTCTCATACATTCTTGAGGACCTTGTCCAGCATGGGTCAATAAACTATGCTCTTAATGATAATACTAGGCATCAAAACGTGGCTAAGCTGTGTTCAATATTTTCTGGCTACAGGGGCAGAAAGTTATGTAATACAGTTCAGAAAGATTCAAACTTAAAATGGCTAAAATGTAAAAATTGATGCTTCCAAGAGTTTCAAGTTATCCCACTGAACTATATTCACACATGTAAAGTAACTTATTCTCCACTAAAGTCAGAAAATGAAAGGAGCCAAGAGCCATACAATTTTTATTTTAGTTAAAATGTTAAAAGGCCAAACCATTTCTATGTAAGACCAGAATTTGAACAAGAGCTTCCATTTCCTAACGGTTAACAAGCTGTTATCTAGACTCTGTAACTTCATGTTTCACACACACAAAATAGTGATAGATATCACAGCCTTATATAAGCCCTTTATAAATCTTAATTATTCATTTCAGTTCACAAAGCACTTTGATCAACATTTTCTCATTAGAGCTTAAAACCATCAGGTAAGTAGGGCAGAGATAACATCTACTCTCAAAGCTATCACAGGATCAGATATAACCTAATCAAACTTGCTTACACAGGGTCTTGTAAACTGTAGATGCTTAAGTAACATTAGTGATTTTTCTTACTGATGACACCTAAAAAGACAAAGAACTATAAGCAAGTTTATAAGGCTAACTGGTCTTCTAGCCTCACTCCTGCGCTCTTTTCTCACCAACACACTAGCATTTACTGAACCAGTTTCCTCATGATTCATTTTCAAGAATATTTCTGTACCACAGGACTGTAATAATTCATTCACAATATTTGAGTGCTTTCTATGTGTTGGTCAATGTTCTAGACACTTGTAAAAGTTGTACTGAACAAATCTGGCATTGGTCCTGCTCTCAGGAAGTTGATATTTTAGTGTGAGAAGACAAGCAACAAGTAAATAGTGATATAAGAAGGGTCAGTGAACTGATGAGGACACTTTAGATTAGTCAGAAGGTCCCTGTGAGGTGACATCTGAGCTGACATCTGGATGACAAAAAATATATGGAGCGTAGCCAGTTTGGCTCAGCAGTTAAGCATCAACCATGAATCAGGAGATCACAGTTTGACTCCTGGTCAGGGTACATGCCTGGGTTGTGGGCTTGATCCTCCAGTAGGGGGCATGCAGGAGGCAGCCAATCAATGATTCTCTCTCCTTCTCCCTTCCTCTTTCTGAAATCAAAAATATATTTTTTAAAAGAAGTATATATAACTCTGACTTTTTCATTTATTATTAACATTCTCCACCTTACTTCCAATAAAGGAGGGATGAGGTAGCTAATAATTTTAAACAATAAGGCAACTTTTTACATAAAAGGGAAAACAAAATTTAAAAGGTAATAGACTTTGCCCGCTGGTATGGCTCAGTTAGTTGAATGCTGTCCCATGCACCAAGAGGTCACCGGTTCGATTCCTGGTCAGGGCACATGCCCAGGGTTTCAGACTCAATCCCCAGTACGAGGCAGGCAGGAGGACGCCAATCAATGATTCTCTCTCATCATGATGCTTCTATCTCTTCCTCTCCCTTCCTCTCTCTCTAAAAAATCAACAAAAACACTTTTTTAAAAAAGGTAATGGATTTTAAGCACTGGAACTATGTAAGACAGAAATGTTTTACACTTTAGCCTTCAGATTACCATCTCAGTGGCAAAGGAAAAATACATAAACAGTAAACCATTCATTAACAGTGTATGATCACATGCCAAGATGAACAATACAAGCCATCATCATAAAAAGTTCAGAGAAAGGAAAAGATCAATGTGGACCAGAGCAGTACTTCTCAAACATTAATATGCTATAAATCATCTGATATATAAGGTCAGGAGAGGGGCCTGAGATTGTGAGATACTTTATTTATACATTTCTAACAAGCTACCCGAGGCCAATTCTGCTTGTCTTGCTGGTCCATGGACCATACTTTGTTAAGTATCAAAAGTGTAATGCTGCCGTAACCGGTTTGGCTCAGTGGATAGAGCGTCAGCCTGCGGACTGAAAGGTCCCGGGTTCGATTCTGGTCAAGGGCATGTACCTTGGTTACGGGCACATCCCCAGTGGGGGGTGTGCAGGAGGCAGCTGATCGATGTTTCTCTCTCATCAATGTTTCTCTCTATTCCTCTTCCTTCCTCTCTGTGAAAAATCAATAAAATATTTTTTTTTTTTTTTAAAGTGTAATGCACATAAGATAAGATTCATTCTGGTTTGGGAGAACAAAGTAGGTTTTATATAAGTTCAACAGGAAGAATTAGCTTGATCTTGTCTAGGAACAATGAGACCATCTGACTACAATGAAGATCCACTCCTCCATCCCAAAAAGATATGCTGAGCACTGAATCTGTGCAGGGTACAGTAAAAGACACATTGACAAGTCTAATAGAATGGACAATTGGACAATTAAAAGATGATTGGGAGATACCATTTCACACAAGGAAAAAAGCCATGTAGTTGTCCATTAACAGTGAGATAAAGAAATTTGTTATAGCCATACAATGAAATGCTGCATAGCAATGAAAATGAATGAATTACAATTACTCACTCTAGAATGGACTAATCTCAATCATGGTGTGATATATATATATATATATATATATATATATATATATATATATCTGTGTGTGTGCGTATCATAGGAAAACATACTATGATTTAATTCATTCATATGTATTAATATAAACAGGCAAAATTAAACAAACTACTTGAGAATATTTGTGTAGTGAAGCTACTAAAAAAATTACTGAATCAAAGATCACAATAGTGACAATGGGGTGGGGAGAAGGGTAGGAGAAAAGGATGAAATGGAAAGGGGCTTCAAAGATATTTGTAATGTTCTGTTTCTGAAGCTGAATAGCAGGTGACTGGATATGTATTTTGTGATTATTCAAATTACTAGAGGCCTGATGCACGAAATTCGTGCACGAGTAGGCCTTCCTTCCCCCGGCTGCCGACACCAGCTTCCCTCTGGCACCCCAGACCCAGGCTCCCTCGCAGCCCCAGCTTTGTCCTTCCTTCGGAAGGTCTTCCATAAGAACATCCGGTCTAATTAGCATATTATGCTTTTATTTATTATTATTATTTTTTAATGCCCTTGACTGGAATTGAACCTGGGACCTTTCAGTCCGCAGGCCAACGCTCTATCCATTAAGCCAAACCGGTCAGGGCCTATTTTTATAGAAGATGTATTATAGACACTATTTTGCATGTATGACATTTGATTTTCTTTTTACCCTTCTTTGCTAATGTTATCAATTATATTTTTAAAGACATAGGAAATTGGTGGTGGCAGATTCTAAAAGCAGTGACTTAAAGAAAAGTGGAAGACTACTAATATAGACAATTTTTAACCACTGACTTAAAGAGGAAAAATATGGGGATTGAGAAGGGAACACAGAATGCTAAGAGACAGAGCTGAACATTTTACTATGGGAATGTCTTGAAAATGTTAAGACATGAAGGGAAAGGTAATATTAAAGAAACAGAGGAATTGATAAATAAGATCAAAGGTAGGAAAGAAAAGGTTCAAGAATATAAGAGAAACAATTGGTCACTATCAAGATGTCAGGAACAAATACTATTCAACATCAGGCTTACCAAATAGTTCTGTGTGGCTACAATGTACAGCTCCTAGGAAGTTTGGAAATACTAGGAATTAAACCTAAACACTAAAGCAAGGACATCTTGGTGGGCCTTGAACTCACTGCAAAGCCACTGAAAACATTTCAGAAAGGCAGTTAACAAGATCGGACTTTCACACACTTTTAAAACACATTGTATGCGGGAAACGTACTTATACGTTTTACGTTGACTGTAAGAAGTAGAGCCACCTGTTAGCGCGCGATAAAAACTACCCGCAAACAATGTTAATAAAAGTATAAAAAGCAGACTGGAGAAAAGTTTACCCTGCTATCCCCTTCCCATAGCCCCCGGGTCCTAGCTCCTTCTCGACACCCAGGGGTCACCTACCTGTCGCCCAGAAGAGTTTTTCTCCAAGTCCTCTCTCCCAAGCACCTCAAAATAAGACCCCAGGGACCTGTCACACACGCCCCGAGCCTCGGTCCCCTTTCTCAGCCCTCCATTCCCCCGTCAGATGGCAGAGAAAGCTGTAGCGCCTCCCGAACAAAAAGCGGAGACGAAAGAGGCAGATTTTCAGGGAAAACCTTAGCCCAGCCTCACGTGGTCCAGAGGGGAGGCTGCCGGCAAGCGCGCCGGGCGGCACCCGGCTGGGAACTGCGCTCCCCGCGGGGGCCGGGGAAGACGGCACCTCACTCACCAGGCCGTCTATCTGCACCTGCTTCACGGCCGAATCTCCGGCGCCGCCTTTGCCCTTGCCTTTCCCGGCCGCACCGGTGGCGGAGCTGGAAGAAGTGGTGGCCGGGCCGGTGCCTTCCTTGCGGGACGCCATCTTTCCAGCGGGACAGGAAGAAAGAGAAACGTGAGTGATCGGAAGCGGAAGTACGAGCTTCACGTGACGTCACACGCAGTGCGCCGTCCGAGGGGGCGGGGCGGGAAGGAAAGGCTAGAGTAGGGCCCCGCCTCCCGTCAACTCCTTCCCTAACGGAATCCTTTGCGCATGCGCATTGTGTGTTTGCAGCTTCCCCCCCCCCCCCCCCCCCATAAAATGCTTGAAGATAAGTGGACTTTTTTAAAAAAAGACTTTGTGACAAACACCGCAGAGATTGGAGTGATGTGTCTAGAAGCCAAGGAGCCCAAGGATTGCCGGGAACACCGGAAACAAAGAGAAAGGCATGGAAGAAAGGCATGGAACAGATTCTCCCTTATTGCCTTCAGGGAGAGCATGGCCCTGAGGACACCCCAACTTCAGACTGTGAGACCACACATTTCTGCTGTTTTAAGCTATGGCTATGCAGTTTGTGGTACTTTGTTACAGCAGCCCTAAGAAATTAATACCACTTATTTATGTGCTACTGTATTGATGTATTATGCACATTATAAAACATCCACTGAAATAGGTACTGAAAAATGTGTAAAGGTGAAAAACCAATGTTTAAAACATTAGTCTTTTTAACTTATAGTGTGCAAAGAGTTTGAGAGCAACGATATTGAATATTTGCCGTTTTAATCTTTTTATTTTGGAGAAAAAATAGAATGTTTTCCACTTTATGTTTAGTCAGCCTCCGTTAGGCTATTGATAATAGCATTATAATTCACACTTACATGGTGTCCCATGTGTAAAAATGCTTTCACTTCTAATTTTTTTATTAATCCCAATTCCCAATCTTGCAAACTATGAAGAGTTTCACTAACTCCCATTACACACATTAGGAAACAGACGTGAATTATCCAACCTTATTCTGTTCATTACTGGTGAGCAGTATTGCATTTTGTCTTATGTAATTTCAGATAACTGTCTCTAACCACTTAGATTATACAGAAATTAATTTTTTTTCAGAATTACCAGAATAGCCCTTTGCTGCTATTAGTTTCATGTAAGATTACATTAGGACCAAGAAGTTATTTTATGCAAAGTGTTGAAGTATGATGCCAAATATATTCCATAAAAATAACACTGACTTGTGTGAAATACACATCTAAAGTATTTATTTTTATTTATTTATTTAATCCTCACCCGGGGATATTTTTCCATTGATTTTAGAGAGAGTGGAAGACAGAAATATCGATGTAAAAGAAACACATTGATTGATTGTGAGGAGCCTGCAACCGAGGTATGTGCCCTTGACCAGAATTGAACCAGGGACCCATAGGTCCGCAGACCGATGCTCTATCCACTGAGCCAAACTGGCTAGCGCCAAGTCTCAAGTATCTAAAGGAATACTTACAGCTTTAGAAAATCATCTTAGATAAGGAATTTATAACTTTCTCTGCTTCCAAATACATTTTGCCTAATCCTTTTTTTTGGAAATGTTTACTTATTCAATAAATATCTAGACAGAACTGATGAAGTGGTTATACCAATGAAGGGTATTTCCTGCCCTGAGATTTTTGTTGTGAGGGTCTGGTTTCATATTACAATCTGTGAAAAGAAACAGTTACACCTGAAAAATTCCTAATGATACAACATAAAAATTTGTATCCATTATTTTCAAGTACACATGAAATATTTATCAAAGCAGACCACAACCTGGGCCACAGAGAAAGTCTCCACAAGTTTAGAACTATTGAAGGTTGATTGTAGTAGAATTACACTAGAAATCAGTAAGAGAAAAATAATCAAAAAGAAAAGAGAAGAAGAAAATCCCTCATGGAAGAACCAGATCTAGAAGTTTGTGCCTGTCATTGGCTAGCTGGAATGATGAGCACCAGAAAGCATCCAGGTTACTTACAAATAATAATACATTTACTAATTGCTTTATCCTACTGTATATATGGTTTCATTTCAAAATTACAATACCAATATTACTAGTCACAATAAAACTGGTAAGTAAAGTTTTAAATTCCTTTGTAATATTTTAGCCTTGGAAATATCCCACTAAGATTTTCCAGACATGTGTGCTAATCACACTACATGGGTTCTTTCAACCTGACCCAAAACAATGCATGTGGCCCCCTGTGCATGAAACAGCCCACAGCCAAGAGATATACAGACACCCCCAATTTACAATGGTTTGACTTAAGATATCTTTTACTTTATAACGGCGCAAAAGTGATCCACATTTAGTAAAAACCATACTTCAAATTAATTAATAAAGCAAATAATACTTCAAATTTTGAATTTTGATCTTTTTTCAGGCTAGTAATATGCGCTATGATATTGACAGCTCCCAAGTCAAATTGAGATCTAGATGGTAAGTAATCATCAGTATACTGTGTTGCCACCGTCTTATGCATATTGTGTTCTGAGCATGTTTATGGAAGGCTAGGATAAGCTATGATATTAGTTTAGGTGTATTAAATGTATTTTCAGCTTAGATATTTTCAACTTATAATGGGTTTGTAGGGACCTAACCTCATAAATCTAGGAGCATCTGCACAAAGAGAGGAAGGGAGAGACACATGAAGTAGAATTTGAAATAGGAAGTCAATATAGAAGCAATATCACTTCCTTCATTTGGACTTCTGGTTTGCTTCTATCTCACTGGCTACTCCTTTCTTCTGTCACCATTGATGATTTCTCTACCCTTCCCCAACTTTTTAATATTGAAAGAACTGCACCAGAGTTCCATTCTTCTACATCTTTGTTCCCTTATCTCTACTCCCTGTCATGGTGATCTCATCCACTCTCAAACCTCTAAACTTTGTGCATATACTGATGAATCCCAAATTTATATTTTCCCAGACCTCTCCACTGAACTCCACATCAGCATGTCTATCTATCTGCCTATTCAACATCTCCACTTACATGTACCTCCAACTTCACCTTTGCAAAATTGAGCTCCAACTCCCCTCCCCTGCAAAAAAAAAATTGTTCTTCACATAGTCTTCCCCATCTCATTTGATGACAGCTCTGTTCTTCTAGTTAATAAGACCAAAACCCTTGACTTTTCTGTTTCCCTCTCACCCCACCCCCTGATCCATCAGTTACTCCTCTAGGCTCCATCTTAAAATGTATTCAAAATTCAGACTTCTTCTGAGAAGATGTAAAAATATTTTCCCTACTTCTCCTAATAAGTGCATCGAAACCCCTGGGCATTATAGGTAGAAGAAAAATTAGAAGACTTTGCAAGGTGGGAAGAAGAAGGAAGACTGGCTAGGGACATTGGGACCCAAAGAACAAGAGAGGTGTGATTGCCACATATGTTCCATGCCTGGAGCTGAAGTCCAGTGACCTGGAAACACCATCAGGTACAAATAAAACAAAACACAAAAAGTCTCCAATAACTGCACACTGTCAGTGGCGATTATGTATAGAATTTGACCTTTAACCCTTATCAGACAATAATGAGGCAGCCACTCCATCCCCCTCAGCAGTAAGGAGACCATCAACCCCATGAAGGCATCCTGGAAAGCAGTAATAAGGCAATCCTACCCCTTTCATCCAGAAGGTATCACTGGAAGCCTAG
Organism: Myotis yumanensis; assembly: GCF_028538775.1. Lineage (NCBI taxonomy): Eukaryota > Metazoa > Chordata > Mammalia > Chiroptera > Vespertilionidae > Myotis > Myotis yumanensis. The sequence goes on along the minus strand of NW_027223766.1, from coordinate 31,644,864 downwards.
TTGGAGCTGGAACTTCCACCCCCACCAGTGACAAAGAACTGTTCCCACTCCTGAGAGAGTCAGTGAAGGCTGAACATGGAACTTCTATTTGTACCCTCATGGGGCAGTAAAAGGAAGGACTCCCTCCTTCCATTGCCAGAGCTATGTCAGAGAAAGCCAACTAAAACAGGAGGCCTTGAGATCCAGAGTTCCATAACAAAATATGCAAAAATCGATGCTTCAATTGAAAAATCATCATCTCATCAAGAACCAGAAAGATTTCAAACTGAATGAAGAAAGGCAATCAATAGATGCCAACACTGACATGACAGAGATGTTAGGATTATCTGAAAATATTTTGAAGCAGCTATCATACAATGTCTCAACTACCCATTACAAGCACACGTAAAATGTTTCAGCAAAGCCTTAACCGGTTTGGCTCAGTGGATAGAGCTTCGGCCTGCGGACTCAAGGGTCCCGGGTTCGATTCTGGTCAAGGGCATGTAACTTGGTTGCAGGCATATCCCAAGTAGGGGGTGTGCGGGAGGCAGCTTATCAATGTTTCTAACTCTCTATCCCTCTCCCTTCCTCTCTGTAAAAAAAAAAAAAAAAAAAAATCAATAAAATATATTTTTAAAAAATGTTTCAGCAAAGAAATTGAAAGTCTCAGCCAAGATATAAAAGATATAAATAGGAACCAAATGGAAATTTAGAACTTAAAAAATACAATAACTAAAAATAAAAACTCGATGGGTTTAACAGCAGAATGGAAAGGACAGAGGAAAAAAAATCAGTGACTGGAGATGCAACATAGAAATTACCCAATCTGTACACAGATGAACAGAATATAAAATGGTACAGCCACTGTGAGAAAGAGTATGGCAGTTCTTAAAAAAATTAAACATAGAATTACCAAATGCACCCTAGCCAGCTTGGCTCAGTGTATAGAGCATCAGCCTGTGGACTGAAGGGTCCCAGTTTCAATTCTGGCCAAGGGCACATACCTGGGTTGCAGGCTCGATCCATAGGGGGCGTGCAGGAGGCAGCCAATCAATGATTCTCATCATTGATGTTTCTATTTCTCCCTCTCCCTTCCTCTCTGAAATCAATAAAGAAATAAATTTTTTTTAAAAAAAAAGAATTACCAAATGGTCCAGCAATTCCATGTCTAGGTATATACCCAAAAGTATTGAAGGCAGGGACATAAACAAATATTTGTACACCAGTATTCATAGCAGCATTACTCAAAATAGCCAAAAGTTGAAAACTATTCAACAGATAAATTAATAAACAAAATGTGGCATATACATGAAATTGAATATTATTCAGCCTTAAAAAGAAATGAAAGTCTGATACATGCTACAACACGAATGAATTTTAAAAACATGCTAAATGAAATGTCAGATGCAAAAACAATTATTATAGGATTTTATTTACATTAAGTACCTAGAATAGTCAAATTTATTGGGAAAGTGAAATAATGGTTACCAGGAGGTGGGAAGAGGGAGGAATAAGGAGTTATTATTTAATGAGTGGAGAGTTTCAATTTGGGATGGTGGAAAAATAGTAATGGTTGTACAATAATGTGGACACAATGACACTGAACTGTACATTTAAAAGGGGTTTAAATGTTAAAGTTTGTGTTATTTTTCCACAATAAAAAAAAAAAAACAAGTGGACTGAAACAAACAAAAAAAATGAACAGAGCCTTGGGGAACTGTGGAACTATAAGAAAAAAAAAAATAACAGTCCTGCCCTGTCCTAGTGGCTCAATTGATTGAAGCATCATCCGTGCACCAAAAGGTTGTGGGTTTGATTCTGGGTCAGGGCATATACCTAGGTTGCCAGTTTGATCCCCAGGGTGAGTACAGCAGGCAATGATTGATGTTTATCACATTGATGTCTCTCTCTCTCTCTCTCTCTCTCTCTCTCTCTCTCCCCCTCATTTCTTCTCTCTCTAAAATCAATAAAAACATGTTCTCAAGTGAGGATAAGTAAGTAAGTAAATAAGTAAATAAAATATAACAATCCTATCATAGAAGTCTTAGAAAGAGAAAAGAAAGGGAGCAGGGGTTAAAAGTTATTAAAGAAATAGCGCCTGAAAACTTCCTTAATATTAGGGGAAAGTCATAGCCTACAGATTCAAGAAGCTTGAGCAAACTCCAAATAGGATACATCCAAAGAAATGCACACCAAGTCATATCAGAGTGAAACTTCTAAAAGCCAAAGAAAACATCTTGAAAGCAGCAAGAGACAAGGCCCTACTTTATAAGGGAAAAACAATTGGAACTAAAATGGATTTCTCAATAGAAAACAAAGACCAGAAGGCAGTTGCATAATATTTTTCAACTGCTAAAAAAAAAAAAAAAAAAAAAAAAAAAAACTCAACCTAGAAACTTGTATTCAACCAAAATATTGTTAAGGAATAAAAAGGAAATCAAAACATTTTTTAATAAAGAAAAACTAAGAGAATTGTTACTAGCAGTCCTACCCCAAAAGAATGACTAAAAGTAGTTCTCTAAAAGGAAAAGGAACAATAAAAGAAAGAACCTTGGGATATCATTAAGGAAGAAAGAGCACAATAAACAAAAATGTGGGTAATTACAGTAGACTTTCCTTCTTTTTAGTTTCCTAAATGTTTTAGGGTAAAAGCAAAAAATTAGGATAGCAAGAAAGCCAACTACTGTTATAATTATTTTACTTACCTTAAATGAAGTAGATCTGGTATGAGAAATACTTAATTAAAAAAATAGAATATTCACATAACTTTTGTAATTTAATGTGAAACTTTAGAGGCTTGATCTAAGTCTACTTTTCTGGCCATGCAAGTATCTTCTGTGTGAAAAATATGCTAGTTCAAAGGCACATTAAAAACTTCACCTCCACTTCCCATTATGTTTTATAGTTCTGTGCAATTAATGTGGCTACTAGCAATTCATATAGGAAATAAAGGTCAGAGATTATTCTGATTAAATTTTTAGAGCAGGTTTATGCTTAACACTATCCACACTTACAAGGTTTCATACTGCACACAATTTATGACTGTTATGATTATTACTGTAGGTCTTAATATAATGTATTCTCACCTAAACCAGGATTGAAATTTTTAAGTAAAATATTCTGGACTGGCCAATATACCCTTCCCTGCCCCCCTCCAAAAAAAAAGAGAGAGTTTTTTGGCTGCATTATGAGAAAAACCCTTAACTATGTTTGGATTGGAAAGGAAGTCTACTCTGAAATTTGATTTTAAGTAATGATTTGGGGTGATATTTTTATTTTTACTGGGGACAATTAACACTGAGTTAGTAGACATGTTTTAATTCGGGCTTTATTTTTAAGACTTTCAGATTGCAACTCAGGAGGCTCCAACAGCAACTAAGTGCTTTGGGGTCATTCGCACAAAGATTAAGAGGCATGTATAAACCATAAAACCCTTTATAAGAAATAAGAATCTATCTTAAAATAATCATATGAACTAAACTTATATATAAAAACATATTGAAACTTAAATATACTCATGTGGCAAAAATTAAAGAATACCTATACTGCCCTAGCTGGTTTGGCTCAGTGGATAGAGTGTTGGCCTTCAGACTGAAGGAGCCCAGGTTCAATTCCGGCCTAGGGCACATGCCTGGTTTGGAGCCCAGGTTCAATTCCGGCCTAAGGCACATGCCTGGGTTGAGGGCTTGATCCCCAGTGGGGGGGCGTGCAGGAGGCAGCCCTTCCGTGGTTCTTTCTCATCATTGATGTTTTTATCCCTCTCTCTATCTCCTTTCCTCTCTGAAATCAATAAAAATGTATTTTTTTAAAAGAAATACCTATACTGCCCTTTTTCTTTAGTTGTTAACAAGCACAGCAAACCAAAGTGCAAACCAATGTTTAAGAGAATTGAGTTCTAAGGGTTTCTCACCTCATCACTTCTAAAGATAAAATGTACTTGTCCTCTCTACCATACAAGGCAGGAGTATTTAAGAGGGTTGTTAAACTGCTGAGTCAAAAAGAACAAGAGGAAGCAGCAAGAAAACACAGACAGACTGGGTGTGAAGAGAGTTGGGGATGCTGATTGTGGTAGGTGGTCTCTGATTTGCTCTTCAGATACACTCACCATCCTTCTCTACCCTAATCTGTGATTCCAGGAGGCTGACCAGTCTTTTATCAACCAGTCTCTCTCGCTCTGTGTCTTCAGATTGGGTTTAGCTAATGTGAACTACCAACAGGAGATTAGAAATCAGGAGGAAAGCAAGGTAAGAGTATTTACTTCCATGAATCCCCTCAGTGGCTGCCATTTGTCTACTTAAGGTCACAGCTCTTGTTGGGTGGCCTTCTGTTACCATTACAGCACATTCTGAGTTGCAGTCTGTATGCCCCCTCAAGCCTAGTAGTGATAATACAAGGCTTCCCACAGTTGCTAGCCTCAGGGTACTTCATCATCTCTTGCTTTCCCTCCATTCCTTGCACATTTTAAAAAGTAGTCTCTTTATTAAATGCTATTCCATCACTTTTTCCAAGTGTGTTGTTAATGTTCAGCCAGGACTCTGATTGATACATTGGTAGTGGGGAATGGGAGAAAAAGTCAAGGTAGTATTAAGGTGTGGTAAAGAGAGATAGGAGAGAGATAGGAAGAGGTTTTCAAAGCTTTTTGTACCATTCTATGAATGTAACATGACTTATGTGACTCCAATTAATTTCTAAATTGCATAATTATTGTGGCTGAGTTCCTGTTTCTTTGCATCCATATCCAATATAAGGGCATGGCTATAGATCGATGTCTGGAATTTACATGACTAGGTAAGACTACCAGGATCTATGTGGGTTGATTATGTCATATTAAGACATTTCTCTTATGAAATAAGGATTAACCCAACCCAGTATATCCGCTAATTTTTTCTAGAAATTTCGTTACTTGCTATAGTATGAATTTTTACTGTCAATTATGTCAATATTATTTGACTTTGTAATATTTCCTTTTATTCTCAGTGTACTCTCCCCCTTAGGGGCACGCCTACACTTTTCCCTTCCCCTTCCCAGGTACATTGCCTTTGCCTTTCTTTTTCTTAAGCTCCATCGGCCCTTCTATTGCTTCTGTAACTTGTTTCCTGAGCCTATGCAGCCGATCTGGCTCACTTCTACTAGCTCTGTAACTTTCTAAATAAACTTTCTCTTATAATTTGAAAAAAAAATATTGCCCAGCAGGTGTGGATCAGTGGTTGAGCATCAGCCTATGAACCTGGAGTTCATGGTTCAATTCCAGGTCAGGGCACATGCAGGGGTTGAGGGCTCAATCCCCAGTAGGGAGGCGTGCAGGAGGCAGCTGCTCAATGATGTTTCTATCTCTCTCACTCTCTCTCGCTTCCTCTCTCTGAAATCAATAAAAACGTATTTTTAAAAAAGGATCTTGACACCATTACTTAATAAAAAATATGCAAGTAAATAAATAATTTGAAAAATATATACAGTTTATTTTATTCTCAAACAGAAATTTGGGAAAGTACAATAATTCCTTCAAGAACCAGTGGTTCAGTACATATTATTTCATTTCGATTCACAATTAAATTCAGGTTGTTATATTTAAGCATCACTCCAGAAGTGGGTATAAGCCAGGTGACTGTTGTTTGTCCATCACTATAACAGTTTATATAGCTGAGAATTCAGATCTCAGTTAAAATTTTCTCTCTAACCGGAACCTACTACTTCCCTGCGACAAATAGGACAGGTAGAGTTGTCAGACAGCCAGCGATCAATACAGTGCACATGATATTCATGGGAGCAAGGTAGTATGCGAAGCTTGTTGCCTTCTGTGTACTCCATCATACAAATTATACAGACTTTCGATGTATCATTTTCAGAAAAAGGTCTTATCGCCAAGTTGTCAATCTCTGCTTTGCTGAGTCCTGTTGGATGGTTATCAAAATCATTCACGAGTAAAAATTGATCAAGAGAGGCCCAAGAGTCACTTTCATCTGATGTTATTGGGGTCATAGATCTACTGTCACCCCAGGTTTCTGATGAGTGTGGTGAGAATCTTCTTTCATAACTGCCTTCAAAGAACAGGGTGCTAATTTCTGAATTTTCATCACTGAAGGAGCTGGAACTGGACATCGGGCTGGAGCTGGAACTGGACATCAGACTGGAGCTGGAACTGGACATCAGACTGTAACTGGAACTGGATGTGTAACTGGAGCTGGAACCAGATGTATAACTGGAGCTGGAACTGGATGTGTAACTGGAGTTTGAACTAGAAGTCAATGTGGAATGTAAATAGAAATCACAGCTAGAATTTGAGTAGGAACTAAAACTCCTACCATGAGAACTATCTCTTCCATCGGGTGACTCCGCCCTTTCCATGTATCGACGTGGCGCTGACTGAATAGGCTCTAAATCACTCTCACTGTCCACAGGACTACTGGAGCCACTAAAATCTGTCACTGTCTGCCTTAATGTGCTTTGAATTGCACCAGGTATTGTATCACTGAAGCCTGTACTTAAAATTCCACAAAAGGGAATTCCAATGGTACTAACATAAGCTCTCATATCTGCCTGTTCATAATGTGAAAACATATGCCTATGTTCTCCTTGTTCACTGTCTAAAGCGGCAGTGCTATTTGGTATCTCAGATGTTATTTGAGTTCTATTAGTTATGCTGCCTCTCTCAGAATATGCTACAGGATGAACTCGTCCTACTGTAGAACAGAGGCATATGTTTGGGTATATCTGTCTCAATCCACAAGATTCACCGTCACCGGTTGTGTCTGGAGAAGATTCTCCTTGAACAGCATTCCTTGTCCCAGATGTTGCAAAAAGATGCCTATTTTGCGATTCAAGTGCAGTTGTTGGCTGTGTCGATGTTTCCTGGTGCCGAGTTCTAAAAAATCTCCCAGTCTCACTTACAAAAGGCTGATCAAAAGTTGGAGTTGATGCCCTGTGATGGAATCTTTGTGCAAGTGGACCCAGTGCACGTGGAGGTGACCTACTTTCAGTTCTTGCTCTGGTTCTACTGTGGTCTGGGCTTCTGCTTCTTGCCCTTTTCTGACCTCTGGTAGGTGTGACTCTTATTGGTGGCCTTGGTGTACTTTTTTCTGATTTAGATGGTCTTGTAAATCTTGGTTCAGCTTGTGGATTTTCCACGTGACTGTGGCTGTTTTCCATATTTTCTCTTCTGGGAAGTCTTGTAGATGGTGCGTATTTATTCTCTGCACCTGGATGGCCAGGACTGAATCTGAAATCTCCATGTGGATTAGCCTGGCTCACTTCTCTCCAAGGTTGGTGTTCTCCTTGCCCACATACCACATTTTTAGCTTGCTCGAAAGCGTTAAGCTGGTCTCTAATAGAGCCACTCGTTGGAGTTGATGCCCTGTGATGGAATCTTTGTGAAAGTGGGCCCAGTGAACGTGGAGGTGACCTACTTTCAGTTCTTGCTCTGGTTCTACTGTGGTCTGGGCTTCTGCTTCTTGTTCTTTTCTGACCTCTAGTGGGTGTGACTTTTATTGATGGCCTTGGTGTTCTTTGTTCTGATTTAGATGGTCTTATCAGTCGTGGTTCAGCTTGTGGGTTTTCCAGGTGATTGTGGCCATTTTCCACACTTTGTCCTCTGGGAAATCTTATGGATGGTACACGTTTGCTCTCTACACTTGAACTGCCAGAACTGAATCTGAAATCACTGGGAGGATTAACCTGGCTCACTTCTCTCCAAGGTTGGGGTTCTCTCTGCCCACTTGTCACATTTTCAGTTGGTTCAAAAGACATGAGCCAGTCTAATAAAGAGTCACTGCTAGACACATCATCGGGAGCATCTCCTTCACCTGCTAACAAAAAAGTGGGGAGCTCAGAAAGGAAATACCAAGATTAGAGCCATCGTAGGATAGCACTCTGAAACGTTGTTTCAAAAACAAACTAAAATGCTGATAAATACTCAGATCTTGTAAACAAATTTTACATTTATAGAATTAATATTTTGTAAGCCATGCTGCAAATTGACAAGGAAAGGCAAGAAAGTTTCAATTCTATCTTAAAGACAGAGATAATCCTAGATAAATTTAGAGAATTGTTTTATTAAAAATGAATATAGCCAAAACCGGTTTGGCTCAGTGGATAGAGCGTCGGCCTGCGGACTGAAAGGTCCCAGGTTCGATTCCGGTCAAGGGCATGTACCTTGGTTGCGGGCACATCCCCAGTGGGAGGTGTGCAGGAGGCAGCTGATCGATGTTTCTCTCTCATCGATGTTTCTAGCTCTCTATCTCTCTCCCTTCCTCTCTGTAAAAAATCAATAAAATATATTTTTAAAAAAATAAATAATAAATAAAATAAAAATGAATATGGAGGTCTATTTTTAATAGTTCATCGTATACACATCCTGGGAGAGGACTGTCAAGTGACAACAGTTTTTTCACTCCACTGTCAAAATTTACTAATGCAATTAAACAAGACAAATACCAGGTAAGGTACAGTGCTTGTTATTTTTCTTCAGTTTACATTATTAGGTAATTTTCATTAGTCCACATTACTTCTAGGCTTTTGACTTAAGTGCTTTTGATAATACATAAAGTTGTTTTAAAATACAAGACTATTATAGCCATTACCCAAATATAAAGAAGGTTTATAGGTTTAAAAGTATTGGAATACTTACTAATGTTACCAAGATTTTGAATTGACATGAAATTGAAGGTTAGATAAATGAGTAGACTAATCCTAGCATAGTGCATATAGGACCATGTTCAAGAACCAAACTATTTCAGTATCCTCTTCAGTACATAGTAAAAGTCTCTGCTTCACACTGAAAGAGACACTGGCCCTGAGGTTAGAGCAGGGTTTCTCAACCTTAACACTACTGACATTTTGGCACCATACAATTCTTTATTTAGGGAGCTATCCTGTGCATTGTGGAATGCTGGGCAGCATTCCTAGCCACTGCCCACAGGGTGTAAAAAAATATATTTAGATATTGTAAAATGCCCCCAGTTGAGAGCTACTTGATTCGAATATGAAATACTTGTTTTTGCTGGTGAGGAAGTCATATGTCTCTATCAGTGGTTCTCAACCTTCCTAATACCGCAACCCTTTAATACAGTTCCTCATGTTGTGGTGACCCCCAATTTCATTGTTACAAATTGAACATAATGAAAGCATAATGATTAATCACAAAAACAATATGTAATTATATATGTGTTTTCCGATGGTCTTAGGCGACCCCTGTGAAAGGGTCGTTCGACCCCCAAAGGGGTCGCGACCCACAGGTTGAAAACCGCTGGTCTATATAGAAAAAAAATAATTCAGGTAGAAGGAGGAATTTTCCATTGAGGTGGAAAACCAAGGAAAGTATCAATAGGCTATTTCACAAATAAAACAACCCAAATGTGAATGGGGGTGGGGTGGGGAGGGGAAAGTACCTTGACATTCTCACCAAAAAAAAAATGAATAAATGCTAGGTTTGTGGTTTGTTTGTTTGTTTGCTTGTTGAGAAGTTACTTAGCACCAGATTAATTTGTGCCACTCTGTATAATCTCTGGTTGACACTCACTGTTACGAAGTTCCTTATCCACCCCATCCTATTCCCCTCACAAATAAAGTATACCTGTATTTTCATCTGAGTTTTCCAGTAGTTTGTCTTTAGCTAGGTGAAATCTTCTCCACAACTCTTCTTCTGTACTTTCGCCTGGGTTGCCTAGCAAATTGTTACCCTTCATAAGCTTGTACTCGTCTTCACTCAGGTTATTTACAAATCGATAAAAATCCTGAGCTAATCGGTTCGTCTGATTTCTGCGCTGGGCCGCAGATTCATCTCCTTCATCGCCAGAATCTGAGTTTTCCATCTTGACGAACAAGTGGAAAATTATCAGACTTTTACAAAATGATGGTGATACACAAACAAACACTTCGTGCTTCGGTGTCAGGGTACGACTCAGTCGATCCACTGATCCACCTCAGCTTACTTTTCCCTCAGTTTCTCTCACCTCTACTGCTGCTGCAGTTGTACAGCTGCTGGTGAGTCAACTGTTGAGACCCACCTTTATACCAAGCATTCTAGTCATTGTTGCCTAGGCAACCATGATCTTCGCCATTGTTAGCAAATTGGGACCTCATTCAGGTTGGGTTTCATTTCAGTCCAAACCAGCAAATGTTGACAAGGGCTTATTGTGTACCCAGCACAGTCCTAAGCCTCCTTTAACCCTCATGAACCTATTCTCAGGCTTTCGGGAGGCTTTTCAGGCTCTGATAAGCTATAGCTATTTGTATGTTAAATTACAGAACCCAGATGCAGCTAGTTCCAGTAGATATGACAGCCTCTTTCAAAATGCCATGCTGCCCTAGCCGGTTTGGCTCAGACCAAAGGGTCCTGCGTTCCATTCTGGTCAAGGGCACGTACCTCAGTTGCAGCCTGGGCCCTCATCAGGGCACGTGCAGGAGGCAACCAACTGATGTGTTTCTCTGACATCCATCGATATTTCTCTCGTCTTTCCCTCTCTCTTCCACTCTCTTTAAAAACCAATGGAAAAATACCTCAGGTGAGGATTTAAAAAAAATGCCTTGCCAAAGTCATTCTAGTTAAATGCAACAGTTTTCATTTTCAGGTGCCACAGGATTTCTGTCTTTTCTCCTCGTGATTCCTTAAATCATAGATACTCACTAAGAAAGCCCACATTGTTTTATATTTCACCAGGCCCATAGCTGAAGCTGTTTAACTGGGTCCTCTCCCTTTTATAAAGGCTTCATCTTGCATTACACAACTCCTCTGTTGTGAGTGGCGGTGGGGTTCTTGCGGTGTCACGAGGAAAAGCATTTCCAGGGATCCTCAAGAAAGGATGAGGTCTGAAGGCAAAATTTATTCAGGAAGCAAAATTAAAGAAGTTCCCCAATGTTCCATCTCTGTCCATCTTGCCATGAAAAATCAGGGCCAGAAATAGAGTCTATGTCCAGAGGATCTGTGCCATATTAAAGCTTTTCAGTCCAGCATTCAGCTAACTTAGCTTGTGTTCCTGGCTGCAATCCATTGCTGTGCTGTGGTATCCAGGCTCCCACCTGGATCCTGTGTTTGGAGTCTGCATGGCTCAAGACCACATGACTATGGAGAGAGAGCAGGCGAGTGCGTGGAACAAGCCTGGGTCACGAGCAAAAGAGAGGGAGCTTGCAGAAACCGGTTTGGCTCAGTGGATAGAGCGTCGGCCTGCGGACTGAAGGGTCCCAGGTTCGATTCTGGTCGGGGGCATGTACCTGGGTTGCGGGCACATCCCCAGTAGGAGATGTGCAGGAGGCAGCTGATCGATGTTTCTAACTCTCTCTCTCTCTCCCTTCCTCTCTGTAAAAAATCATTAAAATATATTTTTAAAAAAAAAGTAAAAGAGAGAGAGCTTTGCTCACCTGGACTTAGGTATTCTCAGGCTTGGGAGGAACCAGAGCTTTTTCAAAATAACCAATCAGCTCCCAGGTTAGATTGAAGGGCCTCTCCCCTGTGCCATTTTTACTTTTACTGAGCATATCCCTATCTCCCCATGCTCTCCCCACCCGCTACAATCCAGTACTGGAGGAGGGAAGTGAGGGGTTTTAATCTCTTGGAGGGACAATGCTGCAATTTCTTGGGGTGTCAAGCTGTAGTTTCCCGGTGAAGCAATCAGGCCTCTGCTTCCCAGCTGAACATGCTCAGCGATGTCTCCCCCTTTGCTTCCTTTACCCATCAATAACCAGCTAACTATGGTAACATTTCAAGCTTCTGTTTACAAAAAACAAAAACAAAACCCCAAAACATTAATTACAGATTTGGCTGGTTTTCTCTCATGCAAAGAATCCCTTAAGGAATTCTCCACAAATGCATTCAGTTTCATTTTTGTTTTTTTTCTCATCAGTATTATAAATATTACTTAAACATAACTAGCCAGAACATCACAGACACTTTGTAAACAGATCCACAATAGTTATTTTGCCTGCCATAATGCATGCTGACCTTTGCTGATTTTATTCCATGTACCTTAGTGCAGTCAGGATGGCTTGGTAAAAATGATGTTCCTTTGCAATCCTATCTGAAGGAGACCTCTAAGAGTTTCTGGACTCGTTAATATTACCAGAACTTAACACTTGCTTGGAAATCCTTCATTCAGGTTGTTCGTGGAAAGACAAGATTGGGCTGCTAAATTTGAGACATTATTCCATTTGATTTATTTACTAATTAAATCGTCAAACATAAACTGAGTCAGTTACCACCCTAGCCTTCAGAGATGTGTTAACTGTTGCAGCAGTCTGTACTCCCAAGGAATTCACAGTCCAGGTGAGGGAAATATCACATGGAAACTATCAAAATACAATATATGCTGTAATAGATCTATTTATGTAGTATTGTGTAAGTGTGAGAACTGTCTGATGATTATTTCATGGGAGTTGGGGAATGTTTCATAGTGATACTACATTTAAATCTGAATCTTTAAATAGTATTGTGAGTTTCTACAGATGGAGAGTGGCAGTTGGGTATGTGTTGGCGAAGAGAGACTATGTCAGACAAAGGAATAGACTTAAGAAACCTTGGCTTGTTTGGGTAACTGTGGCCACCATTTGGGGGTTGAGGTGGAAATGTTTTGAAATTAATCCCACAAGGAATAATTGACACAGAGTATAAATTGAGGTATTTTTTTCCCTGTAAAAAATAGGACACTGGTTAAGATGTTTTGCGTTTTTTTTTTTTGTTTTTGTTTTTTAAATATATTTTATTGATTTTTTACAGAGAGGGAGAGAGATAGAGAGTTAGAAACATCGAAGAGAGAGAAACATCGATCAGCTGCCTCCTGCACATCTCCTACTGGGGATGTGCCCACAACCAAGGTACATGCCCTTGACCGGAACCGAACCTGGGACCCTTGAGTCCGCAGGCTGACGCTCTATCCACTGAGCCAAACCGGTTTTGGCAAGATGTTTTATTTTGAGGAAAAAAACAGTGAATTTTGTTTTTGCCTCCTTAGCATCCACCTAAACTACTATGATGATAAGACCCTGGTTTTCCCGGGAGAAAACCCAATTCTCCAATCTTAGCGCTGTTTGTTTAGGTTTAATTGAATTCACTGTCATGGCTAAAGGAAGAACACATGATGCAGCCATGTCCAATTAATTTATCTCAAATTTCTGGTTCTGGTAATTGTTTAAGCATGGGCATGTGACCTAACGTACCTTTAAAAGTTAAATTTGAGATGTTAACTAAAATGAGAAGTCATTTTCACTACGGTTGCTAAGCTGGTAGTATGTAAATATAAAGATGCTCATGGCTATCTTGTGTACATGAGAATGAAGAAAATCAACATAAAAAGACAGAGGAAAACAAAACAGGAAAAGAGCCAGATACATAAGGAAAAAAATTGACTTATATGTGAAGCTAGTTGTGCCATAGGATGTTTAGATCTTGTAAACATTGTATTTCATTTTTTTAATATAAGGTTGTGAAGGAAGTTCATCACTTATGATTTGAAGGATCCTAATAATTGCAACGGGGGAGTTATATAATCAGTAATCTAATTAGATATCAAAAAGTAATTTTAAACAAATTTTCCATGTAAGACTCATTGACTGTTGCCTATTCTATGAAATTAGCAAAAATCTATAAAAGCAAAAATTAGCCCTAGCTGGTTTGGCTCAATGGATAGAGCATTAGCCTGCAGACTGAAGGGTCTCTGGTTCGATTCCTGTCAAGGGCACATGCCCGGGTTGCGGGCTCGAGCCCCAGTAGGGGACATGCAGGAGGCAGCTGATCAATAATTCTCTCTCATCATTGATGTTTCTATCTCTCTCTTCCTCTCCCTTCCTCTCTGAAATCAATAAAAATATTAAAAAGGCAAAAATTATAACAGTACCAAGTGTGGTTCTAAATATACGTAGAATATTTAAAACAATTACATTATTAAAAAACAGTTGGTTAACGGGCATATTAAGGTGAAGTTTCTATACTTCACTCAAAATGGTGAAATGACTTAACAGTAAACTAATAAGTTATTCAAATCTAACATAATACCAAGGAAACCACTAAGAAGTTTTACAAAGGTCTACACTAAAAACACTCTAGATAAATCAATATGAAAATTTAAAGAATGTTCAATAACCAGAAAATGCAATAAAAAGAAAACAGAAATAAAATGAGAGAGAATAGGAAAAAAAACACACAAAATAGCAGTTTTAGTCTAAATATATTAATAATTAGATTAATATAACTGTTCTAAATATGCCAATTAAAACACAACTATTGGTTGAATGGATAAAAATGACCTAACCATAGGCTGTCTAAAAGAAATTCACTTCAAATATAATTATAAAGGCATAATGAAAGTAAAATGATAGAAAAAAGATATCATGCCAACATTAATCAAAAGAAAGCAGGAATGGACATATTAGTATCAGATAAAGAAGAATTCAGAGCAAAGAAAATCACCAGAGACAGAGGAAGACATTTTATAATGGTAAAATGGTCAATTACCACAACCACCTAAGAATCCTAAATGTGTATGCCCCAACAACAAAATTGAATTTATGTGAGGAGAAATTCATAAAATGCGAAGGACAAATACACAATTCCACAATCATAGTTGGAGATATCAATTTCCCTCTCTCAACAGTTCACAGAACTAGAAAGGAAATCAACAAGAATATAAAGAAAGTAAACAACAACATCAATCAGTAGGATCTAATCAACATTTATAAAACATTCTACCCAAAGACAGACTACACATTTTTTTAAAAATGTATTTCATTAATTTCAGAGAGAAGGGGAGAGGGAGAAAGAGATAGAAACCTCAATGATGAGAGAGAATCATTGATCGATCGGCTGCCTCCTGCATACCCCCTACTGGGGATCAAGCCCACAACACAGGCATGTGCCCTGACAGGTTCATAGATCAACACTCAACAACTGAGCCACACACCAGTGGGGCTACACATTCTTTTTAAATGTCCATGGGATATATAGATCATATCCTGAGCTATCAACAAACTTCAACACATTTAAAAGCATTGAAATCATTCAGAAATATGTTCTCTAACCACAATGGATTCAAAATAGAAGTCAAGCCCTAACTGGTTTGGCTCAGCAGATAGAGCGTCGGCCTGCAGACTTAAGGGTCCCAGGTTTGATTCCGGTCAAGGGCATGTACCTTGGTTGTGGGCACATCTCCAGTAGGGAATGTGCAGGAGGCATCTGATTGATGTTTCTCTCTCATCAATGTTTCTAACTCTCTATCCCTCTCCCTTCCTCTCTGTAAAAAAATCAATAAAATATACATATTTTTTAAAAAGAAGTCAAAATGTAAAGATAACAAAAAAATTTTGCAAATATTTGGAAACTAAACAACATACTTCTAATAACCCATTGGCCAATGAGAAAGTCTTGAAGGAAATTTAAATACACACACACACACACACACACACACACAGTGAACTGAATGAATGTGAAAATACAAAATGTCAAAATGTATGGGACACAGCTACATGAGTGCTGAGAGGGAAGTTTATAGCTCAATGCAAGCATTATAAAAGAGGAAAAGTCTCAAATCAATAACCTAAGCTCCCTCTTGAAGATCCTAGAAAAATAAGAGCAAAATAAACCTAAAGCATGCAGAACAGATTAAGTAATCTAATGAACTAAAATAACAGATTAAAGCAGAATGCTGAATATATTCTCTCACCCAAAAAAGGTTGGCCACAACTGTAAGTTGTACTTCTGCCATCCCGTCCCCACAAAATGCAGTTTGTTATTGTGGGTATTAATTTCACTGTTGATATTCAGTTGGTGGATAAAATAAATTTACCATTTCCCAACAATATGTTTTTCATTATCTCTGTCACAGGAGCTAAAGTTTTTAATGTCCTCCTATATGTGCTGGAAATAATTTCAAATTTAGTCAGATGCAACAAGAGAAAGGATGGTGAGGGCCTTCCAAAGCCAGCTGTGGGCCCTGCCCATGGGTGAGTACTGCATGGGGACAGGAAGCAAAGGATAGCTTGCCATACCTGCGTGAACAAAATGAAATAAATACACAGTCTGCCTAGTTCTGCTTTTGAGGCATAGTAACTCTACCCACAGGGAAAACAGCCCAGTGAATGTCACACGGGACCCTTCCATGCCTTCGAACCAGTCCGTGCTGGAGCTGCTTCTCCTTGCTTGGCTAACACTTACCGAAGTATCTTCAATGCAATAAAAGGAAGGAGTCAAGACACCAAAGAGGAGCCCAAGGATTTCTCAAAATGTCACTTTATTCCTATTCAGTAGTCAGATGAACAAGAGAATTTTTTAAAATGTCAGTTTATTCCTATCAGTTGTTGCCTGCTTCCAGACCTCTGTGGAAGGCAAGGTACCTTTGAACATCTGACAGCCTTGGACCTGAGCTGAGCCTGCTCTGCTCTCAGTGGCGTTTTGATAGACATAGAGCACTACTGCTCAGAGCTCCCAGCCAGCCTCCATAGGACCAACTTAGCATCTGGTGTGAAGGAAAAGGGTGGAAAGTAATCTGACCTTTCTAACTACTGTCTCCTTGGGAAGTAACTGCATTCATGGCATACGACCCAGGGGTAGTTCTTCTCAGGTACCTATTAGAAACAAAGGAAGCAAGGAAGCACCATCTCTCTATAAAAGCCTAAGTGACCAAGCGACTGGTTGACTGGTCGCTATGACACGCACTGACCACCAGGGGACAGGCACTCAGCACATAGGATCGGGCTCCCTCCTGTCTGGATCGGGCCTGTGGGGATTGAGCCAAAACTAGCTATCCAACATCCCCCAAGGGGTCCTGGATTGCGAGAGGGTGCAGGCCAGGCTGAGGGCCCCCCAGCGGTGCATGAATCCGTGCACCGTGCCTCTAGTATTCAATAAAAGTTTTAAGTACAAGATTGTATTTTTAGCTCTTGTGTTAATTATTTTCTAGAAGGAGCACAGAGATCTTTTTTGAGAAAGAGAGAGTGTTATGTGATGGTTACTGGAGCTTCTAAAACATTAGATTAATCCCTTCTGCTTTAGGGAGTCACAAGTTAACAGGTTGAAGTCTGCTATCCAACACTACTCACTCATGAGAAGGAGGTCAGAAACTCCTCCTCTGTGGGAATAGTAGGAAATGGCAATAACTTTCCCATCACCCCCTGCCCAAGAAATACATGGTGCCATCACAATTAATGAGCCAGGTCTAAGAAACAAAAACTAGACGCAAGCAAAGCCAGAAGAAACAACATATAAATAGGCCCAAAACAAAATTCTGGATTCAATTACTACACGTTTTAGAAGTCCATAAATATTCATTTGACCAAAGAGAATCATTTGGCTTAAAACACTGAACACTTTGCTTGATATTTAACTTGAGTGGAAAAGACTCCTTTGGGAGACAGTTGAAAGCAGCTGATTGCAACAGCTATTTCCTCATCGCAGCCTCTTCACAATAAGGATAAAACAAGAGTATATGCAGAGCATCTTAACTTTCCTTAAAACAAGGTATCAAAAAGGTAATGCTATCATTTTAAATACATTTTGTTTGCCTAGATTTAACAAGTATTCCATTAGTTGATATGCTTCAGGCTACGAGTAACCAAATAAGTGGGGGGAAAATCATTTTAAACAAGAAGGGGATGTACTCTATCACATAACTAAATGTCTAGAGGGGAGCATACTCCAAACAAAGCAGCATGAAGACTCCAGTTCCATATCTTTATGATTCTCTTGACTCTGTCTTTTGCCATGTTTTGGTTCTGTCCACAGATAGACTACCCCACAATCTCAAAATACCTGCCAGTAACAATGGACACAACACACTTTTTAAAAATGTTTATTGCAAGAAAAAGCAAACCTCTCTCTTGACCATGGAAAAAGAAAGTATTTCTCTTTAGTCTAATTGGGATCAATTTGAGTCATATGCCTCCTTTCTGTGTACTTATGTGGAAATGAGACTACGAGAGGTTACCCTTGGAAAGGCTAAGGGATTTGTTCAATATTATGAAAGGAACATTGGGGAGGGTGAAAAGGGAGCCAATAAAAAGAAAAAGTATTCATACATTCGACTCAGCATGTGGATATTTTCTATATATTTGCTAAAATAATAATGTTAAAAACGACATTTGACCTCCTCATCCCGGTATTTTGATTTATGACTTACAACTAATATTAAAACAAAGTGACCTCGCATTGAAAACATTTGCTCAGATTCTAAGGGGAACTTTATTTAGTATAATATCATGAAATTAATACCTCGTATTGGTGAAATTCAATAATAAGTGTGAGACTTTGAAATAATATTCTACTAGATTATTGAAAGCCTGTTTAATTTCTTGCCACCAGGAGTTCAGTTTCTGCCCTGAAGTCCTCCTGCTGCTTAAAAATATATATGAAACCAAGAGTGAAAGGGTTGTCTTCAACATTTTGTTCAATATAAATAAATGGTGTTTTTAGAAAATCCTTTTAATGCCATAATCTGACATAATTTTTAATTTTTAAACTCCTTTAAGTAATAGTAATAATATTTGCTGACCTAGAGTAATTTTATAAGAATTCATTAATCTTCTAAAATGCTTTGATAGGTTAAAATAAAAGGCCCCATACAGTATGACCAGTTTCAGTTATTATTTAATTAAATTTCAAATGGCAGTTTGTTATGCATCAAAGTAAAACATTTTGCTCATTGCTGCCACTTCTAAAGTTTTTGCTCCTCTCTAATAGCTCGTGTTACCGCTTTAATTATTACCATTAAACATGTTGTAAAATCCCAGTGGAGAGCACTATTCAGATCTATGACAGTGAACTACTGAATTCCTTTCGACTTACTTCACTTGGTCTCTGTGAGATTTCGTTCAAATAAACTATTATAGCAAGAAAAGTTGCAGGTCTGATTTTACGGCCATATGACAACTGTCGTCTGATCCAGTTACTGTCTGGTTTAGAAATGTTTTCGACAAACAGACTTGCCTTGAAACTTTTTTTTCTAAGAGACAGTTTCTCGGTGGCCATTTACCTGCAGTAAGAGCTGCATACCAGCTGGACCAACAGACAGAAAATCTTGCTTGCTTGCTTTCGTTGACAACTGGATTGTCACTAATTACACTAATATTTCCTTGATGTTCTTTTGCCCAAGCAGCTGGGTTTTTCATAATTAACTAAGGTTTCTCAACAGGAGATACATCTCACTAACATACCCAGTTCAAATCAAATTTATACTTACAAAAGAAACAAATGTCAAGATAGCTTCTAGAATATATAAAAAGGAATTAGTTTATTTTTCTTTGAGAAAGTATTCTACCTTTAAGAGAAAACTTATAAACTAGGGCTTTGAACCTATTCAAAGAAAAGGCAATTATATTGGCAAACACTAACTAACTTCAAAGTTTCATGGAAAAATCTGTTAGCATAAAATTCTCTAATTCTGGCAAGTAGTTTTAACTTTATCAATTAGGATTGGGTTTGGCTGCATACAAAAGAAGTTTTGGGGACCCTTTTCCCCCTCCCTACTTGGGAGTCCATTCTGTGGGACTCTTCCCCCTCCCTACGTG